>NC_058084.1:84323674-84923674 GCF_014858855.1 Bufo gargarizans | reverse complement strand
GAGTATCCGTAGCCCACCAACGGAACTCTGAGCAATATTCCTCTGCTGGCCGATCTCCCTGTAGGAGTCTCCGTAACTTCGACTCAGCCAGGGCGACTCGTCAGGGTCATCATATATGAGACCCAAAGCCCCAAAAAATCCCTCCACTGACCGGAGAGCCTGGGAACCAGGGGGTAACGAGAACGCCCAGGATTGCGGGTCCCCCTGAAGCAGGGAAATAACAATCCCCACCCGCTGTTCTTCATTACCTGAGGAGTAAGGGCGCAGCTTAAAATATAATTTGCAGGCCTCACGGAACGTCACAAATTTGTCCCTTCCCCCAGAAAATCTGTCAGGAAGAACAACCTTGGGTTCTGTAACAACCTGGTTACCCATAGCAACCGCTGGGCTTGCGGTCTGCTGCATTTGCTGCTGTTGTTGGAGGACAGACACCTTCAATCCTGCCACCTCCAAAGACAGGCCTTGAAGCTGTTTTGCCAAAGCAGCAATAGGATCCATATTGGATTCTAAGTAGAGAGAAAAAAAAATATATATATATATATTTTTTTCTCCCAAAAAATAAGGGCCAGTTATAATATCACGATCGGCGTGACTATCACATACGTGACACAGAGGGAGGGAAAGAGGAAGGCCCTGCCCAAGTGAGAGGGAAGGTTGTGACCCCTGACTCACCTTGCGGCTGGCACCTGGCTGCCCTGACGTCCCTAGACGGGTTCCTCACCCGTACGCCGATTACGTGCCTAAAACCCTGGCTTTCCCTAAGATGAGCCCTAGATAGTGAACAGGGCGGTGGGAACACTAGTCCGCACCACTAGCTCTAAAGGAAAACACCAAGGGGAGGACAGACAATACAGACTAAACATATAATCCCAGGTGGGCGACAACAGGAGACAACAAAAAGCCCAACAGGGATCCGGAGGGAAGCACTCTGGAACAACAACCAGGATTCACAGCTCCAGTGGGTCAGTATAGATGTCCAGGCAGGAAGCTCTATAACTGGCAACTAGAGAAGTGTGAGAGGAGAATATAAGGAGGTTGGGAGTGGCAGACAAGAAACAGCTGAGGAGGAGAGGCTACGGATCCCTGAGTGAGACAAAAAGGATTGCAAGGCAAACACAGAAAACAATCACTAAGAAACAACGTGATCTTTAGACATGGAGCGCGCAGCCACCCGCTGCGACTTCCTGACCCCGGGTATAACGGAGTCAGACGTGGCTCTTGACACCCTCGTGACAGTCCAGCCCATTCCCCCCTTATGTTCCAATATTCAAATGTGTTTAATTTTTTTGCAAATTTATTTGATGTCCCCCTATCTGTGGGCAAAATGGAGAGCACTACTATAGTTTTGCCTTTCCTGGGAATTCTGATAGACACAAAATATATGGTCCTCCATCTGCCCCAGGATATTTCTAATGTGTAATTTTCTATCACCATCTGTCCTTAGGTCAAACTGGAGTAAAAAAAATAAAAATAAAAATCTAAATTTCATCAGAATTACAATAGCCTTGAGGATTTGAGAGTGTGGGACTGACTGCCACAAACATTGTATTATCTGGAACATTACAAAGGTACATGAAACAAATTGTAGAGAAGGTAATCTTCCTACCGTTGGCTGTAGTTGTGACTTATCCACTCCCTTCTGGTCTTATGCCATCGACACTTTGACTCTCCAACTGACACAGCGTCTTATGTTCGGACAGGAAGTGAGTTTCTCTATTCATTCCTATGAGTTCAACATCGAGGCTCCCCTAGGAATGAATGGAGAAACTGACTTCCTGTCCACACATAAAGCGCTGTGTCAGTTGGAGAGTCAGAGTACCGGTCACTAGAGATTGCCTTGCGGTTCGCCCTGGGGTAGTTTTGCAGGCGAACTTTGCGCATTTGCGGTTCGCTGAACATGTGAACATATGGCGATGTCCGCCGGCGCCATATTCTTTTGCATTGCGCTGAACTTTGACCCATGACACATCCATCAGGTGGGACAGGACAGCCAATTGAGATGTTTCAGCACATGGACATACCCCCACCCTATCAAAGAACCCGATCTGGCAGCCATTCTGTGTTTTGCCAGTGTAGGGAGAGGTTGCTTGGTGCAGCAGGGACAGGCTGTTAGGGACACCAAACACTAGCTAATAGGGCCACAAAAGTCCTTTTAAGGACTGGTATAGGTGTGCTATCGATAGGTGTGACTTACTGAGGGGTGTGATATACCTATAATATACTTTCTTACATAGAAAGTATATAGTGCATTTGTATTGTGCAGCAGTTGTGTGCGGTTCTGCTGCGATACCGCAGGTATATAGAGGGACAAACGCTATTGGAATAACTAATTGCAACAGGTGTGATATACCTGTTGCCCCCCAAAAAAACTGATTGAGGGGTGTGATATACCTATAATATACTTTCTTACATAGAAAGTATATAGTGCATTTGTATTGTGCAGCAGTTGTGTGCGGTTCTGCTGCAATACTGCAGCTATATAGAGGGACAAGCGTTATTGGAACAACTATTTGCAATGGGTGCGATATACCTGTTGCCCCCCAAAAAAAACTGATTGAGGGTTGTGATATGTCTTCTTCCACAAAATACTGATTGAGCGCTGCAAAATACCTGTTAAGCAATCACATAGCTACAGGCTAATTTCCTTTCTTGTATCTTCAAACAAAGGAGAATATTCAAAACGAGCGGCACTCACCGATTGTAGAAAGGTACACTTTATTCCATGGCAGGAGGGGGGTGCGTACAGTGCAAACACAGCAATGAGCAACAGCCGTTTTGCGCGTGTGTGTGCTTCTTCTGGCTTTCCACTACTGGAGGGGTCACAGCACTAACCCTGGGTTCAGACCTGAGCGCTCTGAAAGGAGCGCTCTGTATGCGCGATTTTACGGGCATTTACAATCGCGCATACAGAGACAAGCAAACACACAGCGAATATCTATGTACGGGAACGCGCGACAAAACGCCCCAAAAAAGCTCAAGAACTTGTTTGAGCGTCGGGCGTTTTACAGTGCGATCGTACGCGCTGTAAAACGCCCAGGTGAGAACCATTCCCATAGGGAATCATTGGTTTCTCCTTGTTGAGCGTTTTACAGCGCGTAGGAACGTGCTGTAAAACGCTCAGGTCTGAACTTAGGGTAACAAATGTGCACAGGAAGCCGCATCATCGCAGTGATTACTTGCTTAATCAACACCTGAGTTTCCACAACAGTGGACAGGGATTCTTGATAAATAGCGGGACCCCTTCAATAGTGTAAGTGCATGTGCAAATACATAAACCAATAAAACAATACAAATACAAAATTACTATACATGCAGGAATGATTCATTACAAAACTACATGTCTACCTTCTCCCCCACCCTTTGCTTTTTCCTTTAAATATAGTCCTATGGCCTGAAAAAATAAAACAAGTCATAGGAAAAAATTGGAATATTTTAGCGAGGGATGAATCATTACAACAATTGAAAGACACAAAACCAGTAATAGCGTTTAGAAGGTGCCATACAATACATGATCAAGTGGTAACAAGCCATTTCAGAAAAAAAACGCTGTACATGGCTGTCTGAACAGAGACCAAAAGGGAATAAGAGATGCAGAAGTTGCTCCTTCTGCAACTTTAACTCCCAATTGTCAGTGATCTCTTTTGCAGGGATAGAACATAAGGTTTTTCCACTTATTACCTGTCGCAGCAAGTTTGTGGTTTATTTAATTCTATGTAGATGCGGACGCCCCTTCACATTGGTAAAACCATTCGCTGCTTATTTGAAAGATTCCGGGAACACCTAAATTCCTTAAAAACAGGAAAGGGTGTCCCGCAGTTAATAGATCATGTGAACAGGGCACATAATGGAAATCCCAGTGTATTGACCTTTGCTGGTCTTGAAATAGTTAATCGCACAGAGAGAGGTGGAGATAGAGAGAGGGAACTTCTGAGAAGAGAAACTAAGTGGATTCTACGCACAGATGCAATGGGTCCCTTGGGATTAAATGAGAAGGTAGACATGAGTGTATTTTTGTAATGAATCATTCCTGCATGTATAGTAATTTCGTATTTGTATTGTTTTATTGGTTTATGTATTTGCACATGCACTTACACTATTGAAGGGGTCCCGCTATTTATCAAGAATCCCTGTCCACTGTTGTGAAAACTCAGGTGTTGATTAAGCAAGTAATCACTGCGATGATGCGGCTTCCTTTGCACGTTTGTAAGTGCTGTGTAAAGGGGGAATATTATTCACCAATATTTATGCAAATATCGATAATTAATATTCATAAATAGGAAGAGCCGTCTAGTGATGACTCCACCTATTTATACCTTTATATAACAATAACACAATACTTTCGCTATACTTTACACTAATCACTATGCTAGCTGCATGCGCCTAACTAACTCACTACCGCTAACAAGTACACGCTACACAAAAGGTACAGATATAACGGTATTTATTAACACCTGACGCACACGATATACAGTAAATACACAGCACTACAATATACAAGCCTAAACTACACGTTCCCAAATTCCACCCATAAACTAACTATACAGTTCACACATACAAGTATATTAACAGCTCACCCACCTGACCACTTTCTGTCCATATGGGGTACAATAAGGGTTAACAGTGGCGCTGCAGGGGCGAGTGCAGGCCACAGACACTATAGATTTAGCACTGCAAGGGTTAACCAGGGAACAGGGTGGATCAGGGGTTAAGGGGGTATGGTAACCAGAGGGGATATCTAGGGGTGTAGAATACCAGCAGGGGAGCTGGGGTTCTGGCAGGGAAGGGGTTAAGGCAAGTAGGGTGGTGGGATAGGGATTAGAGATAGGGTAGGGTTAATGGTACGTTGGTGGGATCAGAGGTTATAGGGTTAAATATTGTAGCAGGGGGGTCAGGGAATAAGGGGGTGATACTCATGTTATCGTCCAGGGGTCTGCTCGTTCATCCAGGGGGGTCCTCGCCAGCCAGTGGGCCGCTCTGTTCAGAGCGCCGATTGCGCTCTCCTCCTTCTGGGGGGTAGGGGCGGCAGGGGTCCGGTCAGGCTGAGCACAGGATGCGCTGCTCTTTCAGGTTGGGGGGTCCCGATCCTCTCTCAAGGTGGGGGCCCTGACCCTAACTACTTGAGTGCCGGGGCCGCCGGATATTTATCCCCGGCGGCCCGCACTCCCGCGCCGCCCATCCGAGCCACGAGGGGACGTGCTATGGGCTAACAGGCGGGAGATGCCTTTGATCTCCCGTCTGTAGCCTCTAGCATTCCGGACAGCGAGATGTTAATTTCGCTGCCGGAATGCGCATAATAGAAGGAGGGGAGGCTTCTCCACTTCTATCATGCGTAATTATCTCCAGCGGCGCTGGAGATAATTAGAACAAAGGACTCAGATTCTGTTGAACCTGAGTCCTTTGTAGTCATCAGGATGACCGGACCTTTGTCCGGTCATTCTGATGCAATCAACCAGATTGTATCAGTGTGAATGCTTGGGGCACATTCACACTGATGCACCTGGTTGCAGATATTTGGGCCTATGGATGTGGGGGCATGTATTATTGTAAGGGGGATCTCTTATATTATAAAGGGGCATATATATTATAAGGGGGCACAGCCCTATATATATTAAAAGGGGCACAGCACATATATCCCACAGGGGCCACCATGAGCCCCTGTGGGCCACTAAGGGCAGATGTGCGCAGATGGTGGGAACATCTGCGCACATCCTCCTATAAAGTGATTAATGCATATATATATATATATATATATATATATATATATATATATATATATATATATTATACATGCATGCACGTGTTTGCATGCATATATGTATATATATGCATGCGTCTCAACCCTTCCTCAACATGCTGTGACCCCTCCAGTAGTGGAAAGCCAGAAGAAGCGCGCACACACACGCGCGAAACGGCTGTTGCTCATTGCTGTGTTTGCACTGTATGCACCCCCTCCTGCCATGGAATAAAGTGTACCTTTCTACAATCGGTGAGTGCCGCTCGTTTTGAATATTCTCCTTTGTTTGAAGATATTTGCATATTTACTGCTGCTATAGGCTGAGCACCACCGGAAGGCATCACTCCTCGGTATTGGTATCCAAAATAACTATAGGTGCGGTGTAGTGCCACTGGTTACCTCTTCTACATTTTGATATAATTTCCTTTCTTGTCCCAGATAATAAAATGGAACTTTTAATGATTCGCTTAAAATGAAGTCAGCACATCTTTTAACTATTATAAGTGAGCTCTAAACATTGTGGGTTAAAACTAGCTGATGCTCATTATTAGTGCCAGATCACTATGTTATTGAATTGCTTCCTTTTTAGCCAGTGGCTGGGAGTGCACTTCCCCACACTCGCACTCGCACACACTGAGGCCTGCGATATACCTGCCTCCACAAAATACTGATTACGCTGGGTTCACACCTGCCGTTTCTATGCGCGTTTTTGTCGCGCGTTTTATGCGCGTTTTTTTTAATAGTGGACGCGCGTTTGGGTGATTGACAGCAGTGTTGTCCAAAGAGTCTATGGCCCAAACGCGCGTCAAACGCGCCAAAAAAAGCTCCTGTACTTGTTTGAGCGTCGGGCGTTTTACAGCGCGATCGTACGCGCTGTAAAACGCCCAGGTGTGAACCCTTCCCATAGGGAATCATTGGTTCTTGCCTGTTGTGCGTTTTACAGCGCGTAGGAACGCGCTGTAAAACGCTCAGGTGTGAACCCAGCATTAAGGTGTTTGATATACCTGCTTCAACAAAATAGCGATTAAGGGGTTCGATATACAGTACAGACCAAAAGTTTGGACACACCTTCTCATTCAAAGAGTTTTCTTTATTTTCATGACTATGAAAATTGTAGATTCACACTGAAGGCATCAAAACTATGAATTAACACATGTGGAATTATATACATAACAAAAAAGTGTGAAACAACTGAAAATATGTCATATTCTAGGTTCTTCAAAGTAGCCACCTTTTTGCTTTGATTACTGCTTTGCACACTCTTGGCATTCTCTTGATGAGCTTCAAGAGGTAGTCACCTGAAATGGTCTTCCAACAGTCTTGAAGGAGTTCCCAGAGATGCTTAGCACTTTTTGGCCCTTTTGCCTTCACTCTGCGGTCCAGCTCGCCCCAAACCATCTCGATTGGGTTCAGGTCCGGTGACTGGAGGCCAGGTCATCTGGCGCAGCACCCCATCTCTCTCCTTCATGGTCAAATAGCCCTTACACAGCCTGGAGGTGTTTTTGGGGTCATTGTTAGTGTTGAGCGCGAATATTTGAATTGCGAAATTTTTTCTCGAATATCGCAATTTCGAGATTTCGTGAATATTTAGAATATCGTTCTATATATTTGCGATTTCGAATATTCGTTTTTTTTGTTTTTTTTATTATTATATTTTTTTCTTTCCCACTTCTCTAAAGTTGTTCTTACCTGTCCTTTGGATTCCTGGCTTCCTGGCTGCTCCAGTCAGTGGCGTTTTCAACTTACTGCTATATTCCATATTAGCTAAATTACAATCTAATCTATATGTGTATTTTACGAAATTTCGCAATAGTCGAAATTGCGATGCGAGTAATATAACACAAAATAATCGCATGAAGATTTCAATTTAGCACTGCTATATTCCATATTCTAGCCTAATATGGAATATAGCTGTGCTAAGTTAGCACTGCTATATTCCATATTAGGCTAGAATATGGAATATAGCTGTGCAAAGTTGAAATCTTCATGCGATTATTTCGTATTATATTACTCGCATCGCAATTTCGGCTTTTGCAAATGTTCTTAATATTGCTCTAACTTCGTCTTTTAGAATATTACGAATATTCTAAAAGACGAAGTTAGAGCAATATTACGAAATTTCGTAAAATACACATAGATTGTATTTAAGCTAATATACTGCTATAGTAATATTTTTTAATAGTGTACATATTTTACAAAACTTAAGTTCAGAAGAGGCAAAAAAAAATTAGAGGAAAAAAAAAGGGATTATAGCACTATATTAGCTAAATTACAATCTACATGTGTATTTTACGAAATTTCGTAATATTGCTCTAACTTCTTCTTTTAGAATATTCGTAATATTCTAAGAGACGAAGTTATAGCAATATCACGAAATTTCGTAAAATACACATATTAGCCTAGCCATAGTCAATTAGCATAGGAACGTTGCCTTATACTATCAAGATAAATAATCGCAATACGCGGAAAAAAAATTAATCGCATATTATTCGCGATAATTGGAATAATTACG
The DNA here is from genome assembly GCF_014858855.1 of Bufo gargarizans. Classification (NCBI taxonomy): domain Eukaryota; kingdom Metazoa; phylum Chordata; class Amphibia; order Anura; family Bufonidae; genus Bufo; species Bufo gargarizans. The sequence continues at coordinate 84,915,428 of NC_058084.1, read as the reverse complement.
AATATTCGATTTCGACGAATATAACACGAATATTCATTCGAATATTCGCGAAATATCGCGAAATCGAATATGGCACCTCCCGCTCATCACTAGTCATTGTCCTGTTGAAAAATAAATGATGGTCCAACTAAACGCAAACCGGATGGAATAGCATGCCGCTGCAAGATGCTGTGGTAGCCATGCTGGTTCAGTATGCCTTCAATTTTGAATAAATCCCCAACAGTGTCACCAGCAAAGCACCCCCACACCATCACACCTCCTCCTCCATGCTTCACGGTGGGAACCAGGCATGTAGAGTCAATCCGTTCACCTTTTCTGCGTCGCACAAAGACACGGTGGTTGGAACCAAAGATCTCAAATTTGGACTCATCAGACCAAAGCACAGATTTCCACTGGTCTAATGTCCATTCCTTGTGTTCTTTAGCCCAAACAAGTCTCTTCTGCTTGTTGTCTGTCCTTAGCAGTGGTTTCCTAGCAGATATTCTACTATAAAGGCCTGATTCACACAGTCTCCTCTTAACAGTTGTTGTAGAGATGTGTCTGCTGCTACAACTCTGTGTGGCATTGACCTGGTCTCTAATCTGAGCTGCTGTTAACCTGCGATTTCTGAGGCTGGTAACTCGGATGAATTTATCCTCCGCAGCAGAGGTGACTCTCGGTGTTCATTTCCTAGGGGGTTCCGTATGTGAGCCAGTTTCTTTGTAGCGCTTGATGGTTTTTGTGACTGCACTTGGGGACACTTTCAAAGTTTTCCCAAATTTTCGGACTGGCTGACCTTAATTTCTTAAAGTAATGATGGCCACTTGTTTTTCTTTACTTAGCTGCTTTTTTCTTGCCATAATACAAATTCTAACAGTCTATTCAGTAGGAGTATCAGCTGTGTATCCACCTGACTTCTCCACAATGTAACTGATGGTCCCAACCCCATTTATAAGGCAAGAAATCCCACTTATTAAACCTGACAGGGCACACCTGTGAAGTGAAAACCATTTCAGGTGACTACCTCTTGAAGCTCATCAAGAGAATGCCAAGAGTGTGCAAAGCAGTAATCAAGCAAATGGTGGCTACTTTGAAGAACCTAGAATATGACATATTTTCAGTTGTTTCACACTTTTTTGTTATGTATATAATTCCACATGTGTTAATTCATAGTTTTGATGCCTTCAGTGTGAATCTACAATTTTCATAGTCATGAAAATAAAGAAAACTCTTTGAATGAGAAGGTGTGTCCAAACTTTTGGTCTGTACTGTACCTGTTTCCACTAAATATTGATTGAGGCCTGCTGTAACGGATCTCCTGGCACCCCAACTGGGTACCTCCGTTGATGGATGCTCCTAATGCTTCTCGAGGGCTCCAAGCACTCCGCTTGACACCCTAAGCACTGCCGACCCCACGAACTGCCGTAGCTTGGTTGGGATCTCGCCATCTTCTACCCACCCTGGAACTACGACAAGGTATCCAGGTTCCAGTTAGTGACCCTCTCTTCCTTCACAGAGCGATGAAGGAATAAGCTCCTAAAAGAGCTCAGGGAATATAGCCAGGGTACTATACAGTGTTTAGCATTCCCCAGTGTAGATGCAAACTTTTCTCCCCACACATGAGGCAAGGCTGTATGTTGAGGGTAAACAGGAAAACTTTAAAAGGTCTTCCAGCAAGGGACACTTCCCTGGGGACCTTGTGGAAGACTGAGACAGTTTTTACATTAGCCATCACATGGATTTACAGTATGGAAACACTCCCAGACCCCCCCCCCCACCTGTGATACAATTAACAACAAGAACAATGGGCTCTGCCTGTGATACAATTAACAAACACAATGGGCTCTGCCTGTTATATAATTGACAAACACAATGAGCTCTTAATTACTCCCCGGCCGAAAACACACATTTTCCCCAAAACACAGAAAAAACCCCAAAGCCCCACATATCTCTATAAATTATACATCCCTGGATATCTCTGATCTGGGTGAACAACATATCCAAAAATCACCTAGATCCGAGCAGGGGTTCCGAATGCCATGGAAGTCACATTTGACCGACTGCAAGCATGGCTTTCTTGCCCAAAACAGTTCCACAGATTTAGGCTGTGCGGCCGGTCCCCCTTTTCCTTCAAAGACTGTACAAATTGCACGAACATATCCGTTCGTGCATACTTTCGTTGAAAGCGTCTTGTTCGGTATTTTGTTTGGTAAATACCATTTGCCAAACCACATAGTAAAAAGGCACAAACAAGCCTTTTTACTGAGAAAAAACAACGTTTTAGTATTTAGCCATAATCCTGAGGCAAAAGGATGGCAAACAGGCACCTCCAAAACCCATTGGCGAGGTTAGTTTAGCCAAATCTGTGATATACCTGCTTCCACAAAATACTGATTGAGGGCTGCGATATACCTGCTTCCACAAAATACTGATTAAGCGGTTCGATATACCTGTTTCCACCAAATATTGATTGAGGGCTGCGAGATACCTGCTTCCACAGAATATTGATTAAGGGGTTCGATATACCTGTTTCCACCAAATATTGATTGAGGGCTGTGACATACCGGTTTCCACAAAATACTGATTAAGGTGTTCGATATACCTATTTCCACTAAATATTGATTGAGGCCTGCGATATACCTGCTTCCACAAAATACTGATTAGGCTACTTTCACACTAGCGTTCGGGCGGATCCGTTCTGAACGGATCCGCTCATATTAATGCAGACGGAGGCTCCGTTCAGTACGGATCCGTCTGCATTAATAACTTTAAAAAAATTCGCAAGTGCGCAAGTGCGAAAGTAGCCTGCGCGGATCCGTTCAGACTTTCAATGTAAAGTCAATGGGGGACGGATCCGCTTGAAGATTGAGCCACATTGTGGCATCTTCAAACGGATCCGTCCCCATTGACTTACATTGAAAGTCTGGACGGATCCGCACGGATCCGCACGCCTCCGAACGGCCAGGCGGACACCCGAACGCTGCAAGCAGCGTTCAGCTGTCCGCCTGTCCGTGCGGAGGCGAGCGGAGCGGAGGCTGAACGCCGCCAGACTGATGCAGTCTGAGCGGATCCGCCTCCATTCAGACTGCATCAGGGCTGGACGGCTGCGTTCGGGTCCGCTCGTGAGCTCCTTCAAACGGAGCTCACGAACGGAAACCCGAACGCTAGTGTGAAAGTAGCCTTAAAGGGATTCTGTCACCTGCTTTTAGCATTTTAAGCTGGCACCATCGCTTCTTTTTACTTATTTTCGTTTGGTAGTTTTGATATAAAAGCGATTTTAATGTTATGCTAATTAGGGTCCAAGGTGCCCAGTGACGCCCCCCTGCAGTGCCCAAGACAGACTCCTGATAATCAAAACACCTCCCACAGCCCGGCAAACGGTTCCGCCCCCTCCCCACGTCATAATCTACCTTATAGATATGCCCCGTCCTTCTTCCTGTCTGCTGCCAGAAAACTCGCGCAGGCGCAGTACCGCCTGCGCGATCATCAACGTCCTGAGGGCAGTCAATGTTAGTACATAGTCAGGCCTGCTCCCCCTCACTCACTGAAGCCATGGCACCAGGAGTGAGATAGTTTGTGGACTCTCACTGCAATCCTTGGTAGCCGTTTGGCGCCGATGGTGTTGTGGAGTGGGCCTGCTGTGTAACCTGCACTGCCTGAAGTGTATGGTAGCCGTCATGGCACCTAACAGGTAGAATTCAATGCAGGAACGTGGAACCTACACTCCCTGAAATGTATGGTAGCCGTCATGGCACCTAACAGGTAGAATTTTTTATTTTATTTATTTATTTATAAAATTTTTATTTTATACCTAACAGGTAGAATTTAGCGTAGGAACCCGTCTAACAAGATCGCCTTGACGCTCGGCAGACGGGCTCAAATAATTTTGTACAAAACGATTTGCCAAGTATTTTGCACTTATAGTGTAGCACTGGTTATTATTATGCAATTTTGTACTCTATATTGCAGTTTATTGTCGCATTGCATGTTTCTGTCTTTTAATGTTGTTCCCTGCCATAGCAATGTGCTACTGCGGTTTGGTATGTGCTGACTGACCCCCTTTTTTTGACTTTTCTTTGCAGTTTGTACTGGAGGTGTGGCTGCCTCCTCAGTCATGCACTCCTGACCATCCTGCCTGCCCTATAGGCTGATTTTAATTAGTGTTAGTACATAGTCAGGCCTGCCCCCCCTCACTCACTGAAGCCATGGCACCAGGAGTGAGATAGTTTGTGGACTCTCACTGCAATCCTTGGTAGCCGTTTGGCGCCGGTGGTGTTGTGGAGTGGGCCTGCTGTGTAACCTGCACTGCCTGAAGTGTATGGTAGTGTCACGGCTGAGGATGGGGAAAACCCTTAGCCGTGCGATGATGGAAGATGGTCGCTGCTTGACCAGGACTACAGGATTAGGGAGCAGGTCACCTCCTATCGCGTCCCTAACCTGACCCTAACTCCTAGCTGCATGGGCCGACCTTTAAGGTAGGAGGACCCATGCTCAGGAACCTCGGAGCCCTAACTCACCCTCCGACCGGTCCCTGGACTAGGAGTCAGGGTAAGACAACCTGTTCCTTCTGGATACGGAGGAACAGGAGTCTCACTGGCCAAGCTGCAAGGAAGGGAGAACAAATACAACCTATGGCAATGGCAGGTACTTGCCACAAACATAACACTCACCTGCCACAGACAACAAAGCCTGGAACCCATGTGGAAGTACAGCCCACAGACAACAGGACTCAGCACACAACACACAACACACGGGAACCCAGGACCATAGGTGCAATAAAGAAACATAAAACCAAACATCTTCTAGACACCAAACGACATTATTATTTTGCTATGACCAGAAGGATGGCCCCCACTGGCAGTTGGTAAGTAACCAGGAGGATGTCTCCAGCCAGCATGGCTGAAGCACCCTCTCTGGCTACTGCCTACAATTGAGGCTTTATAGGGCCAAGAGGCCACACCCAACAGTCAGACACACCCCGTGACTCACACACACAAAAAGGGAGTTAACCCTTCCAAAACCACAGAAGGGAAAACACAACACAAAGGGGAAGTGTCCAAACAACGAACACACTGTGGCTGTTGCCGCAGGCAACTACATGGGTGGCACTCATGTCCTGGGAGTCAGCCCGAAGGCCGGGACACTGCCACCACATGTACACTATACAACCAAACGTTGCCACGGGCAACCACAGTGAGGGGAAGATGTGAGTGCACACCACACATAAAATATAGTGCACACAGACATACAAAAGTGCATACAAACATGCACACAACTCCAAGGGAACCGCACACATAGCTGTTGTCCGCTGCGGTTGACACTACAACCCAAACCGCGGGCAACTGTATGCGGCTCCCAAGGAGTCACGGCCATAAACATGGTCGTGACAGGTAGCCGTCATGGCACCTAACAGGTAGTATTCAATGCAGGAACGTGGAACCTACACTCCCTGAAATGTATGGAAGCCGGCATGGCACCTAACAGGTAGAATTTAGCGTAGGAACCCGTCTAACAGAGATCGCCTTGACGCTCAGCAGACGGGCTCAAATAATTTTGTACAAAACGATTTGCCAAGTATCTCGCACTTATAGTGTAGCACTTGTTATTATTATGCAATTTTGTACTCTATATTGCAGTTTATTGTCGCATTGCATGTTTCTGTCTTTTAATGTTGTTCCCTGCCATAGCAATGTGCTACTACGGTTTGATATGTGCTGACTGACCCCCTTTTTTTGGCTTTTTTTTCAACATAGCGATGGTGCCAGCTTAAAATGCTAAAAGCAGGTGACAGAATCCCTTTAAGAGGTTTGATATACCTGCTTCCACAAAATACTGATTGAGGGCTGATATATACCTGCTTCCACAAAAACTGATTAAGGGGTTCGATACACCTGTTTCCACCAAATATTGATTGAGGCCTGCGATATACCTGCTTCCACAAAATACTGATTAAGGGGTTTTATATACCTGCTTCCACAAAATACTGATTGAGGGCTGCGATATACCTACTTCCACAAAATACTGATTAACCCCTTAAGGACATAGGACGTACCGGTACGCCCTATTTCCCGAGTCCTTAAGGACACAGGACGTACCGGTACGTCCTGACTTAAAATCGGGATTCCGGCGCCACAGGGGTTAATCGGAACGGGACGCCGGCTGAAATCATTCAGCCGGCATCCCGTAACAACGCAGGGGGGGGGGTCATTTGACCCCCCCGTGTCGGCGATCGCAGCAAACCACAGGTCAATTCAGACCTGCGGTTTGCTGCGCTTTCTGCAGTTTCTGATCCCCGCGGTCCCTGACCGCGGGGATCAGAAACTTTAGAGTGCCTAAATTAGATTTTCACCCCCCCCCCCTGCACCCCTGCACGATTTGATGGCGGCGGGTGGTGCAGGGGGGGTGTCGCAGACGGTGGGGGCGTTGCGGGAAGCGGGCGGTGCGGCAGGCGGGATCGCGATCCCCTGCCCGCCTCCCCTTGAATAATCGTTGGCGTCTAGTGGGTATACCAGGGTGCCAGCACATTGCTGGCACCCTGGTATAAACGGCTGACATCTGTGCAGATGTCAGCAGTTTAACCCTTTCCATAACGCGGTCCGTACGGACCGCTGTATGGAAAAGGTTAACTGTCATCGGTCAGGGAGCTCCCTCCCTCTCCGATCGGGGGGCTGCTGTGCCTTTGCAGCCCCCCGATGGAGAGGGAGAGAGCCCCCAGACAGCCCCCCCCAGAGCCCCGTCCTTACCCTTCTCCGTCTGCGAAGTTGTGGCAGACGGGGAAGGTTCCCATGGCAACAGGACGCCTGCTCAGGCGTCCTGCTGTCCATGGTGCTTAACAGATCTATGCTGAAAGCATAGATCTGTTCAGTGTAAGTAAAATACAGTACAGAAACCTATATAGGGTTCTGTACTGTATTATGCAGACATCAGACCTACTGGATCTCCAAGAACCAAGTGGGTCTGGGTCAAAAAAATGTACAAAAAAAGTGAAACAAGTTAAGATAAAAAAAAACATTTATCACTGAATAAAAATTAAAAAAATAAAATACACTACACATATTAGGTATCGCCGCGTCTGTAACGACCTGATCTATAAAACGGTCATGTTACTTTCCCCGCACGGTGAACGCCATAAAAATAAAAAAATAAAAACTATGAGAAAATTGAAATTTTGCCCACCTTACTTCCCAAAAAAGGTAATAAAAGTGATCAAAAAAGTCGAATGTACGCCAAAGTAGTACCAATCAAACCGTCAACTCATCCCTGCAAAAAATGAGACCCTACTCAAGATAATCGCCAAAAAACTATGGCTCTTAGACTATGGAAACACTAAAACACTGATTTTTTTTGTTTCAAAAATAAAATCATTGTGTAAAACTTACATAAATAAAAATAAAGTATACATATTAGGTATCGCCGCGTCCGTATCGACAGGCTCTATAAAAATATCACATGACCTAACCCCTCAGGTGACCACCGTAAAAATTAAAAAATAAAAACTGCGTAAAAAAAGCAATTTTTTGCCATCTTAAGTCACAAAAAGTGTAATAGCAAGCGATAAAAAGTCATATGCACCCCAAAATAGTGCCAATCAAACCGTCATCTCATCCCGCAAAAAATTAGACCCTACTCAAGATAATCGCACAAAAACTGAAAAAACTATGGCTCCTATGGTTTGATTGGCACCGCTGTACAGAACACTGGTGAGACCTCACTTGGAGTATTGTGCGCAGTACTGGAGGCCATATCTCCAGAAGGATATAGATACTCTAGAGAGAGTTCAGAGAAGAGCTACTAAACTGGTCCATGGATTGCAGGATAAAACTTACCAGGAAAGGTTAAAAGACCTTAATATGTATAGCTTGGAAGAAAGAAGAGACCGAGGGGATATGATAGAAACTTTTAAATACATAAAGGGAATCAACTCGGTAAAGGAGGAGAGCATATTTAAAAGAAGAAAAACTACCACAAGAGGACACAGTTTTAAATTAGAGGGGCAAAGGTTTAAAAGTAATATAAGGAAGTATTACTTTACTGAGAGGGTAGTGGATGCATGGAATAGCCTTCCTGCAGAAGTGGTAGCTGCAAATACAGTGAAGGAGTTTAAGCATGCATGGGATAGGCATAAGGCCATCCTTCATATAAGATAGGGCCGGGGCTATTCATAGGATTCAGATATATTGGGCAGACTAGATGGGCCAAATGGTTCTTATCTGCCGACACATTCTATGTTTCTATGTTTCTATGTTTCCTAGACTATGGAGACACTAAACAATGTTTTGGTTTTAAAAATGAAGTTATTGTATAAAACTTACATAAATAAAAAAAATTGTATACATATTAGGTATTGCCGCGTCCGTGACAACCTGCTCTATAAAATTACCACATGATCTAACCTGTCAGATGAATGTTGTAAATAACAAAAAAAAAAACTTGCCAAAAAAGCTATTTCTTGTTACCTTGCCGCACAAAAAGTGTAATATAGAGCAACCAAAAATCATATGTACCCTAAACTAGTACCAACAATACTGCCACCCTATTCCGTACTTTCTAAAATGGGGTTACTTTTTTGGAGTTTCTACTCTAGGGGTGCATCAGGGGGGCTTCAAATGGGACATGGTTTCAAAAAAACAGTCCAGCAAAATCTGCCTTCCAAAAACCGTATGGCATTCCTTTTCTTCTGCGCCCTGCCGTGTGCCCGTATAGCAGTTTACGACCACATATGGGGTGTTTCTGTAAACTACAGAACCAGGGCCATAAATAATGAGTTTTGTTTGGCTGTTAACCCTTGCTTTGTAACTGGAAAAAAAAATATTAAACTGGAAAATCTGCCAAAAAAGTGAAATTTTGAAATTGTATCTCTATTTTCCATTAAATCTTGTGCAACACCTAAAGGGTTAACAAAGTTTGTAAAATCAGTTTTGAATACCTTGAGGGGTGTAGTTTCTTACATGGGGTCACTTTTATGGAGTTTCTACTCTAGGGGTGCATCAGGGGGCTTAAAATGGGACATGGTGTCAAAAAAACTGTCCAGCAAAATCTGGCTTCCAAAAACCATACGGCGCACCTTTCACTCTACGCCCCGCTGTGTGGCCGTACAGTAGTTTACTGCCACATATGGGGTGTTTCTGTAAACATCAGAGTCAGGGCAATAAAGATACAGTCTTGTTTGGCTGTTAACCCTTGCTTTGTTAGTGGAAAAAATGGGTTAAAATGGAAAATTTGGCAAAAAAAATGAAATTCTCAAATTTCATCCCCATTGGCCAATAACTCTTGTGCAACACCTAAAGGGTTAACGAAGTTTGTGAATTCAGTTTTAAATACCTTGAGGGGTGTCGTTTATAGAATGGGGTCATTTTGGGGCGGTTTCTATTATGTAAGCCTCGCAAAGTGACTTCAGAGCTGTAGTGGTCCCTAAAAATTGGGTTTTTGTAAATTTATGAAAAATTTCAAGATTTGCTTCTAAACTTCTAAGCCTTGTAACATCCCCAAAAAATAAAATATCATTCCCAAAATAATTCAAACATGAAGTAGACATATGGGGAATGTTAAGTCATCACAATTTTTGGGGGTATTACTATGTATTACAGAAGTAAAGAAACTGAAACTTTGAAATTTGCTAATTTTTCCAAATTTTGGGTAAATTAGGTATTTTATTATTGAAAAAAAAATTTTTGACTTTATTTTACCAGTGTCATGAAGTACAATATGTGACGAAAAAACAATCTCAGAATGGCCTGGATAAGTCAAAGTGTTTTAAAGTTATTAGCACTTAAAGTGACATTGGTCAGATTTGCAAAAAATGGCCTGGTCCTTAAGGTGAAGTAGGGCCGTGTCCTTAAGGGGTTAAGGGTTTCAATATACCTGTTTCCACCAAATATTGTTTGAGGCCTGCCCCGGCCTCAGGCTAAAACAATGTACCCTCCTCCATATCCCAATTTTCTAAAGTTGTTTGTTCAAGGAAGATTTTTGTTCAGGAAAACCAGCATACAAACTCGTTCTGGGTCCAGTCTACTTCGTTTCCTATCAACTATGGTGCCTGATATGCTGAATAGTCTTTCTGAAATTACAGTGGAAGGTGGTGTAATTAAGAACTTTTTAGAGAGTGTTCTGAAATTCTGATATTTTTTTGTTTTCCTTCCAGTACTTGAAAATATTAAATCAGTGGTTCTGCTAAGTAGGCATTCCGGTTCTTCCTCGGAGATAGAGAATGCGCGCTGCTGCTGGAAGATGGTACCATCAATTGAGAATAATAACTCCACATGCTATGACCTTATTGTTGTTCAGTTTGTGATGTTTCACTGTTATCTCCTCCTAGTCCTTGTGCTGATGAATGTCGATCTGTGTCCTCGCCTTGCATACTTAGATCTGAATCTGTAATCTCAATGGCCAGTGTGGATTTAGCTTCCTCAAGGTTTTCTCTATTGATAAACACAGTTCCCTTGAATCGGGGATCCAGTAAAGTACCAAGAGCATAGAATTTGTCAGACTCTGAGTGATAGCGCCCTTTCATTGATGCAAGCAAATCATTTCTGAATCCCTGTATGGAAGCTATAGTGGATTTGAAATTCTGCAAAGCACGAATTGTACTGTTGACAGTCGATTATTTCAGAGATTGTCACTTAGCTTGAACTGGCCACAAAAGTAGCTCTATCAAACACATCAAGGATTCGTATCACTTCTTCTATAATTGTCCACTGCCGAGCACTAAGATCTATCAGAAAATTTAGGTCAGAAGCAGATAGTAAAACAGCTAGCTTTTGTTCCAGGAGACGAGCTAACATGTGTAGCTGAGAGTTCCATCTAGTTGGTTCGTCTTGTATGAGACTATGAGGTTTCAGATATAACTTGTCTTAAGCGGATCGTAAGGTTTTCATGGCTTTTGAAGAGTGTTTGTAATGTCCTACAATACTCCGTCAGGATGCCATAATTTCCTTAATTTCACTCTTGTTCAATAAACCATCTTTCAGAACTAATTGAAAGGTATGAGCCAGACAAGGCACGTGGTGAAATGGACTGCGCTGTAAAGCTGCTACCACATTAGGACCATTATCTCTCATGACACACACACACAACTTTTTGTGACAGATTCCATTCTGTCATGGTGCTGGTAATGAACGATTCTATGGCAGATGCTGCATGTGCAACCTCAGGAAAGGGAATACATTCCAAGCACAGGTGATGATACAGAAAGTTGTTATCTATGAAATGAACTGTCAAACTAAGATAATCATCATAAGCTGTAGATGGCCACATGTCTGTTGTTACTCCAATAAAATTGGTTTTCACTAGAAGGTCCTGAACTTTTGTCTTTACCTCTTCATACATTTCTGGAATGCGTTTCCTGCTTGGAATGACATATGTTGGCTCTAGGTGGTTTATCAACTTTCTGAAACCTTTATCCTCTACTATGGATAGTGGTTTATTGTTCTGACAGATCATTTCAGCGACTAATCGTGTAACTGTTTTAGCTCTTTTGTCTCCTGGTCTGAAAATTAGCTTTTTGTCTAGAAAGGCTGGCATAGTCCATTGCTGAGAAGGTGGTGTTACTGCTTTGCGTTTCACTGGGGGTGGTTTGAACGGACTTTCTGTAAACGATGACTCTGCTGATTCTGGACTAGGAGCTGGACTATACGTAGATGCGGGACTGTGAACAAAAGCTAATTCTTCATCTAGGTCTTCGGATGTTAAAGGGAACCTGTCATGTGGATATTTGATTATAATCTAACTAATTATATACAATCATTAACTACTAAAAAGTGCCTTAGATGTATTCACTTACTGGTGTGACAGATGGTTACCTCATAATATACACACAAAGATGCCTCATGCCGCATGCTAATGAGCTAATTTGAGTCCGGCGTGATGTCATTGAGTCCAGCGTATATTTAATTTAGAGCTATAGCTACTCCCCTGCCCACCTGCTGCTGATTCATATGGAAACAAACTGTCATTCAGCAGCAGGTGGGCGGGGAGAGTCAGGAGCTCATGAATATTCATGACTCATCATTATCAGCTGGAGCTTTTCAATACAAGATGTTGGCAGATTGACTGGGTCAATTAAAGAAAGTGACCCAGCATTTTGCTAAGAGAATCAGTCACTTATTTATGTTGCCCTTAGTTAGGACACCATAAAACTGGTGACCGGTTCCCTTTAAATCCTCACTGACAGACCGAGGGGCTAAGGGTGAAGCTGGAGGCAATAGTGGTGATGGTGAACGTGTGCCATTCAGTTCCTGAAATTTGGAGAAATGTTTTGTTTTCAAATGTTTCCACATAGCTGAGGTGGTATGGGAGTCTTTTCCTCTGGATATTTTAGCTGGCCACAGGTTGCAATTTGCATAATTTCATTTGGTGATATTTTTAAATAGTTCCAGATGTTTGATGCTGGTTGAGATGATGCCATCATATGGGGTGCTATTGGCACACTCTCCCTGAAAGTGACATGAAAAATAAATAAATAAGTATTTAACCCTACATTTTGTATTGCTCCCTGTCACCTCAATATAATGCCCCCTTAGTAGACTAGATACTGCCTCTCAGTATAGAACCCCCTCTAGTAAGTAACACAGCAATATAAACCTCCCAGTCAAAACACATAAGATATACCCTGGTAGTTGAACAGGACCTGCACAGAAGAGGTGCATTTGCAGTTAAAGTGTAGTAGTAAGCTATTTCACTTGAATTTTATTGGTAGCCTAGTATAGTTGCCCCTAGTATAGGTAGCCTGGTAGGTATAGATGCCCCCAAATGTAGGTAGCTAGGTATAGTTGCCACGAGGATAAGTAGCCAGGTAAAGTAGCCCACACTATTTAGCTAGCCATGTATAGTTGCCCATAGTATTAGGTAGCCAGTGTTGTCAAAAGTACCTACCTGCACAACAAACAAGAAGTTCGTATAAGAACTGAGTGAGGTGGCACTGCTACTGCTTCTGGTAGTATGCCCGACGATCCTCTGAGGCCAATGCGTATAGCACAGCGTAAAAAGCTTCGTGTATGGTGCTCAGCAAATAATATTGGAGAAAAATCGAATGCAACATGGAGAGAAGAAACAAAACTATCTTGCGGCACTCACCGAAGTTGAAACAGTGTATGACTTTATTCTTCCTCTTTACAGGACACTGATGAGAGGGGTGCAGGGGCGGACAGCTAGTTACAGATGATCAGCCGTATGGTGTAACTATGTCATGTAACCATTACTGTATAACTAAGTATATGGTACAAATGTGTATGTAACAATTTCTCTATGCATATGATTTTAACGTCACTAATTTAAGCGCCCAGCTGTTACTCACCGTCACGGCTACGGGGCGTTGTCTCTATAAAGCGCTACATTGCGCGATGACATACTCAGCGGCCAGAAGAAGCTTGACATTACGCGCGAAACGGCCGTAGCCGCCGATCATCTGTAACTAGCTGTCCGCCCCTGCACCCCTCTCATCAGTGTCCTGTAAAGAGGAAGAATAAAGTCATACACTGTTTCAACTTCGGTGAGTGCCGCAAGATACTTTTGTTTCTTCTCTCCATGTTACAACAAACAAGAAGGACCAGCTGTGTTGCTCCAGGCAAGGTTGATGTCCTGCTCAGCAGCTCCAAACGGGTGGGCTCTCCACTGCAGGCAACAGCGGTACTTGAGCGGGACCTGCACAGAAGAGGTCAATATGCAATTGAGAATAGTGCAGTTAGCAACAGCAAGCTTAGCTATATCACTTGAATTTTGGTATAGGTAGCCTGGTCTAGTAGCCCCCAGTATATGGAGCCTGGTATATATGCCACCATTTATAGGTAGCCAGGTATAGTTGCCCCCAGAATAAGTAGCCAGGTATAGTAGCCCACAGTGCCCCAATGTGCCATACAGTGCCCCAATGTGCCATACAGAGCCCCCATGTGCCATACAGAGCCCCCATGTGCCATACAGAGCCCCCATGTGCCATACAGAGCCCCCATGTGCCATACAGAGCCCCCATGTGCCATACAGAGCCCCCATGTGCCATACAGAGCCCCCATGTGCCATACAGAGCCCCCATGTGCCATACAGAGCCCCCATGTGCCATACAGAGCCCCCATGTGCCATACAGTGCCCCATGTGCCATACAGTGCCCTCATGTGCCATACAGTGCCCTCATGTGCCATACAGTGCCCTCATGTGCCATACAGTGCCCCCATGTGCCATACAGTGCCCCCACGTGCCGTACAGTGTACTCATGTGCCATTCCTTGCCAGTGAAGACGCTGAACATGCAGGCGGACTCTGGGCCACACCTCCAATGTGAAGTGCTCCTGATCCAGGCTGTAGATACTAGTAATTACCTCCGTATGTGTGGCTGGGGTGCTAAGTGAGGCTGAGGCAGGCTCCAGCAGCACAGTCAGAGGAAGTCCGGGCTTGCAGGCGTCTCTTCTCTCCAGCGGCGAGCGGCAGACTGCTCTCGTGAGGCGTGGGGACATGACGTCACTATGTCGCAGGGTCGGCGGGATTTGGCGGATTCGAATTACGGAAATTACATCGGGATTCTAGTCCATGAATCCTACCACGCCTGCAAGAAGAGGGAGGTTTGAAGATGTGTTGGTCACTTTGGATATGAGATCATTCTTGCATCCAACCCATCGACAGCCGCCCTCATCCAGTCTCAGGGAACACCTATACCGACAGGTGTCCGACTACATCGGCCGATATGGACACTCTGAGAAGCGAGGAACCCGTTGACTACTGGCTGTACAGGCTTGACCTGTGGCCAGAGCTGGCACAATTTGCCATGGAACTCTTGGCTCGCCCCTCATAGAGTGTCCTGTCCGAAAGGACATTCAACGCAGCAGGGCGCACTCACCTAGCTCACAACAGTGTGGACTACCTCACATTTCTAAAAATTAATGAGGCATAGAAATTCAACACCAGTGACTACCACCTGTAATTTAATTTCTTTATGCCAGCCCACACATATCCGCCACCACAATGGAACAAAGAATGGTCCTTGTCTTATGTATATACAGCAGCATAAGAGGCCTTTTCTGTCAGCTAAAAGCCAAATTTTTGGGGCCTATACTCCAGTGGCCTACAGTAAAATTTGTATCCAGTGACCTCCTAATGTACCTCCAGCCACATAGTCACAAGTTCTTTTCTGTCAGATGAATGCCTAATTTTTGGGGCATGTACTGACCTACAGTAAAAAATGTATCCAGTGACCACCTAATGTACCTCCAAGCACATAATCACAATTTTTGGGCCTGTTCTGGCCTACAGTAAAATTTGTATCCAGTGACTGCATAATGTACCTCCAGCCACATCATCACAAGTTTTTTTTCTGTCAGGTGAATGCCTAATTTTTGGGGCCTGTACTCCAGTCGCTTAAAGTAAAATTTTTATCCAGTGACCGCGTTAAGGTACCTCCAGCCACATCATCACAGGTTACTTTCTGTCAGGTGAATGCCTAATTTTTGGGGCCTGTACTTTTCCCACAGCAGCTTCAGATGCAACATGGTTGTCTGACAGATTATGTGATCAGTTTGCACAAGCATTTGAGTAAAATACACTCGAGTTTTTGCTTCACTTCCAGATCTTGATAAAGTACCAGAAACCCACGCACTTGTGTCTGGAGATTGGGTGGTGGTAAAAAGGCCTCAAACCCTCTTTTGATGGTCCACTCCAAATGTTGTTGACCACAAGCACATCAATGAAGCTCAAAGGAAAGCCTAATTGGCTCTAACCCAGTCATTGCAAAAAAATGTTGAGTCTTGTGTGCTGTTTTCCCTTGTGTGACTACTGATCCTGACTCAAAGAATATGGATTTCAAAAGAGATAGTAAAAATAGGTTTCTGAGCTGTAAAAAAGTTGTGTAAAAAGGAATAACAAAGCTGTTACAGCCTAATACTTCCAGTCCAGTGACCCATGAAAACAATGCACAATGCGCAGATGCCAAGTGTTAGCTCTTATTATTGTATTCTTGCCAATGAAACAATGCCACAAGCCTCTGGCGGGATGCCCCTTCTGATGTCCTTATAAAATGCTTCACTTCCTTGAATAAAGGAGAAACTGCTTTGACCCTTGCCTGGTGTCAGTGTGGGTTCTTTCATGCATGTAAAATCCTAGGATCGGAACAATTTGGAGCAGTAGAGCAAACGTAATTAGCCCCGTTACGTAATTAGCATCTTCAACAACCTGACAGGGGTGGGTCATTCAGGCCCCAAAAATTAGGCATTCACCTGACAGAAAAGAACTTGTGATGATGTGGCTGGAGGTACATTAGGCGGTCACTGGATAAAAATTTTACTTTAAGCCACTGGAGTAAACTGTAGGTTTATCGCCTAACTTGCGAGTGTGGCAAGGAATATGTCGGTAAAACCATCCGCGAGTTCCGCAGAATTGGTGAGCACTTGAATGATATCTCTAAGGCCAAAGACACACCAGTGGCCAATCATATTCACAATCATCATAATGGCAAAGCTCGGGTGTCTTTTATGGGCATAGATAGAGTCCTTCCCCCACAGCGTGGGGGGGACTGGAACCGGGTTATTCTCCAGCGTGAAACTTGAATGAGCAGCTAAATTTTAGCTGCTTCATTTGATAACCATGTCTGCGACTTTGATTATTTTCCTAGTTGTGTCTCTGGCATAACGACCAGCCTGTTGCTGCTTAGACAGGGCCTGTTGATCTTTGGCTTTTTAAGCTCTGTTTCACTAGTATTATGTTTTTGTTACCAGAGGCTCACGCTATTGTGAGTCTCTATTACAACCTACGATGTTCAGGGTTGCTCCTCCGTGGCGTCCTGGTTGCTAGGCACTCAGCCCACCTCCAGATTGTTTATGCATCCGCCTCTTCTGTGGGCCGCAAGCGCTGGAGAGCAGCAGCCTTCGGCGCTGCTTTTCTACGGCTTGTTAAGCTCAGTCACATTGAGCACGGCGGCTTCCTGCGCTGCGTTCCTCCATTCGGCTGTTAAAACGCAGCGCCGCCTCCGACGTCAAGTGTTCCACCGGTCACGTGTTTTGCATCACACTGCACCATGTGACAGAAATAGGGAGTCCTGGACTACTGCCACGCTGATTGTTGCCTTTAAAAAGTGCTTGCAGGTAGGCACTCCTTGTTGATAGCCCTCTTATTTTGACCTTATATTTTGGGCCTCACATGGGCCAACAGTTATTTTAAGCCGGTTTCACCCACTGGTGTACTGGTCTTTAGGTCCCGTTGTGGTTTTCGGGTGGCCTTGGTCCCACTGGCCTGGCTTTTCCCCTGGGACACTGCCCGGTATAGGAGAAAGGTATCCGGACGGGGTCGCCCCTTGCGGGGCAAGCACTTCGTATAGATAGGTAGGGTGACACTAGTCCCGCCCCTCATATAGGGTGTACTAGGGACATATATTCCTGACTCCTATCTACACTGAAGCTGCATGATTGGCACCTCCTCTGAATGGTACTTCAGTCCACTAGATCCTTCACTCTACATCAATCTGGGGAACCCACTGCTTGGAAGCCCACTTAACTGGGAGAATTTACAGCCATTGATGGGTGAGAGCATTCCTTATTTTATGGTGTTATATACTGGTATCATTCAGTGTTTGTTTGTTCTGGCCCAAACAGGGCTCTTCTATTGTTTGATTTTAAGGGTACTTATCTTTGGCTAGCACGGTTTAGCATTTTAAGCTTATTTAATAAATGTTAAGTTTTTATCTCCCTTTGTCCCTTTCCTGGGGGTCAGTTTTTTGTATTTGGAATTTTGGGAGGCATTGGCGAAGCAATTCATTATACGCTTGGCCCATTGTTGTGTGGGGAGGTGGTTTAACATTATCATGATAACATTCATAATCCCACTTTCTCTGTCTCTCTACACCTCCTCTATACACTTCCCTCATTACCCACAGCCAGACCTCTGCCTGTTCTGTGAGCTTGTTATCTTTCAGCCACCCTTTATTTCCCTACATGCTTTTTCTCACTACTACTCTCAGTTTACCATGGGGGGGGGGGGGGGGGGGCATGTCTACACCTTTCATTAGCTTGCTGATGTCCTTCACTGCCTGTCCACATTCTTTCTTCCCTACTACTTTTGCAGCATCTTGTCTCAAGGCTAGCATTCTTCGGCAACATCATGTGAAAGACAGAAAGAACAGAATCTGTCTGGAGACCATTTCCATCCCAATCCCCTCCTTCTGTGATTTTAGCAGATGGGCAGGATCCCCAGGGCCGAATACTTTACTTGACCTGGAGTGCTGGACATCTGCACCAACAAACTGTTATGAATCGAGATGAAGTTGCCCCCAAGTGCTGACTAAATTCTAGTAAAGGGAACAAAAACATAGAAGTTAGGGCATTTCATCTAATTTAACAATACTACCAGCAATACCTAATTATAGGTATATGTGTATCCTTCATTTACTGAGTTCAGTACTCTATGTAGTGATACTTAGATCCATGTGTATTTTCTTTTGCTTGTAGCCGTATCAGGAAAAATACCAGTAACTAAAATGGCTGCCGTGAAGAAAGTTCCCTCATTTAAGACTGGGCCAGCTGAAAGTTACAGGAGTTAACATGGCAGCCAGGCCGGAAATTGGATTATTTAAAATGGCCGCTGGTGAAGTTACCTTAGCTAAGATGGCCGCTGGGGGTGTGGTAGGGTCTCTCAGGGCCATCTTGGAGAGTAGTATCAGCGTCATGTAAAAATAATTACTTGTCTGTTCATACATTTTTGTCCAGCCTAATTTCTTATACTTAATTATTTTCATGCTGATGATTGCATTGTTTTTCATAATTTTGGGCATAGAATGTTCTAAATTCAAGGCGTCCTGTGTTCGCTCCTGTGAGAAACTTTGTGATAATTTTACTCCTTTTTGGCCTAAAGCCAGAGCAGATGCCTCCCTATATCTCTGTGACGATTCTTTTTTTAATTATCGATTTAACTCCTTACTTGGCCTCATCATCACATCAGTAGAGGTGATTTTGCTCACAGTAAACTTGACTGTGTGACCTTCCTCTACTAGTCAGTTTTCTTTTTTGCAACACAATAGGTCACATTCCTGGTCCACAGAGACATAACATTCAATGTAGAACAGACATAGAAACAGGCGGACATAAAGAAACATTTCCCATATATGAAAACACACAAGTCTTTGAACTTCTTAACAAATAAAATGTTTTAGAGCGTCATACACGCACACTAAGTACCTCACACACATTGCCTTATTAGTTTGTTATTATTGCAGACATTGTACTCGCTATCACACATTCCAATATCGTGACGTCACTCCCCCTCACATCTGTGGCCCCCGCTGTCTTCCTTCATACACACCAGCCACCAGCTGCAGGGCCGTATATTCATTGGGCAACAGAGACACACACGGTACACCCCATGGTACACAGACAGACAGACAGATACAGCATTCCCTGAGGACCACAACCGGACTCAACTCTTGACAGTCTTTCCTTTCAGGGGAGACACACAATCAATGAGCTTAACAACTCAATCACAAACAAGACAAAAGACAACTGGCACCTTCCCCTTTTTACTACCAAGCAGAACTCACCCTTGTGCAGAATTTATATATATATATACATTTATTTATTTTTTCTGGCTCTCATGTCTGGTTTGCCAGCCAGGACTGATCCACCTGCCGCCTCCTAAGGGGAGATCATTTAAGATGACCCAGTCCAGGTCCTGCAGGTCTGCCGACCCCTAATGGGAGATCTCCTAAGATGCCCCAGTCCAGGTCCTGGAGAAATTTACCGTAGTCCCCCAGGGCTACTCCATCTGCCACCTCCTAAGGGGAGATCACTTAAGATGCCCCAGTCCAGGTCCAGCAGAAATTGTAACCCCCCCGGAGCTCCCTGGGGCTACTCCCTCTGACTCTGCAGGCAGATAATATTGTAGCCCCTAATTTGAGCTCTGCCCCTTAGTTGCTAACCGTGAAGGTGCCTGACACAAACACAGACAGAAAAAAAGTACTATGGTTCTAGGGCCTCATAATGCCAACATCAGCTTAAGCTGCTACTCACAGGGTAATGTAACATCAACCAGCAGAACAGATCACAACAGCACGGCGGGGTACAAGAGGTTGGTAAGATAAACAATTTTCTTACCTTGTCTCTGGGGCTGCAGTCCCCATCCTCCATCCAGACCTTCGGATGCTGATGCTACCTTCTCCCGAGGCCCCACGTTGGGCACCAAACGGTTGAAGATGCCCTCAATAGGGGTTAATTACGTTTGCTCTACTGCTCCAAATTGTTCTGATCCTAGGATTTTACATGCATGGAAGAACCCACACTGACACCAGGCAAGGGGCAAAGCAGTTTCTCCTTTATTCAAGGAAGTGAAGCAGTTTATAAGGACATCAGAAGCGGCTTGTGGCATTGTTTCATTGGCGAGAATACAATAATAAGAAAAAAGATAACACTTGGCATCTG
This sequence comes from Bufo gargarizans, assembly GCF_014858855.1. Classification (NCBI taxonomy): domain Eukaryota; kingdom Metazoa; phylum Chordata; class Amphibia; order Anura; family Bufonidae; genus Bufo; species Bufo gargarizans. The sequence continues at coordinate 84,895,072 of NC_058084.1, read as the reverse complement.
CGCATTGTACATTGTTTTACTAACTCTGGTATGCAAATTATGTAAACATCTAAGTTCAAGCGCCATATTGTAATGGCTTCACTCTAACAGCAGTACAGCATACGTTATATAACACATCAGGGAGGAGGGTCCTCTTGGAACTTAAGTGAATAAGGCATAAACTGACAGCTGGAGGATATGGGGGCAATCTTACTTAATCAAGAATGATAGCCACATCTCTATCAAGGTGAACGTTGTAAAAAAATAAAAAGAAAAGCAGTTTTTAGCCACCTTGCCTCACAAAAAGTGTAACACCAAGCGATCAAAAAGGCATATTCAGCCCAAAATTGTGCCAATCAAATAGTCATCTCATCCCGCAAAAAATTAGATCTTACTTAAGACAATCGGCCAATAAATAAAAATATGGCTCTCAGAAAATAGCAATACAAAAACAAGATTTTATTCTGTTCAAAAAGGCTTTCACTGTGTAAAACGTAACAAAAAAAATAATCATAGACACAATGGGTATCACCGTGTCCGTAACAACCTTCTCTATGAAAATATCTCATGAGATGGCCCCTCAGGGGAATGCTGTAAAAAAATGGTTTTAAAAACTATGCCAAAACAGACATTTTTTTACCTTGCCTAACAAAAAGTGTAATATCAAGCAATTAGGGATGAGCGAATCGGCTTCGGATAAAACATCCGAAGTCGATTCACATAAAACTTCGTTCTAATACTATAAACAAGAATATAGAAGCGAGCACTCAGAACTATGGCACACACTCAGATTTTATTAATTTAAAATATCACTAATTTAGATGACATAAAATGAATAAAATATTACAATATAAAATAATTTAAAACAATTACTATGGTCGACCATAAAACTAATGCAGCAAGAAATATGGATTCCAATAGTATGTAATACAAAGTGATAAATAAATAAATGAATAAATTGACTAATCGTCTTGTGCTGAAATATAAACTTGATTATAATAAAAATACATTGATGAACATGGTGAAAAAATATATATAGTGACTTGTTGTGAACAATAGTTGAAATCCAGCGCGTAATAGCGCAATTTGCTGAAAATATTCGCTGAGTAAAATTCCTGTGGGTAATGGATAAGTCCTAGTCTATGGTATCAAACACCACCACACAGAAAAGCTTGGCTATAATTTTATGCAGTCCCGTAATAAGCTCAGCTGCAGTCTTACCTCTGCCTGGAAGGAGCCGTCCGAGATCTGGTCTCCTATATTCAGGCGAAGTTTCTTGAGGGCGCTGAGCAAACTGCTATGTACGCCGCTCTGTCTCCACGGATTCCACGCTGATATCACTCAAGTCTCGTGATGTTTGGAGCGGGACTTTCGTCTCGTAGCAGCGCTTACTCGGATATCCCGGACAGTATTATCGGCACGAAGAAGCAGTTATTCATAGATCTTTTTAAAGCATGGCCATGCTAAAAGTCCTTATTACGGAGGTAGTTGCGGAGTGTCTGTTACCCAGACGCGTTTCGGGATATTCCAATCCCTTCTTCAGTGGTACCTCCTGCAACTCAAACCTCCTTTTTTATAGGCGTTCCTCGGGTCCTGCATAAACTCCGGTTGTTGTAATCCAGAATAGGAGTGTCCAAAGTCAATTTCCGCCATGATGCGGTTTTGATGCGTTTGTGTTGTGGTTTTTTATATATAGATGCGTTTTTTGTAGATTTACATTCTAAATCATATATTCAATACATAGACCCCAATTAGGATAATAAAAATGCTTAATCTCCAGTTAGAATAATAATTTTTTTTTAAAAAATGCTAAAAAATATTCTAAAAAATACACACTAGTCAATATACATAGGACTTAGTGTAAAATAATGTTAAAATGCAGCACAATCATAAACATATAAGTAACAATGCACGGATAAAGCATAGGTAGAGCAGAGAACTAAGTCTATGTTTATGATTGTGCTGCATTTTAACATTATTTTACACTAAGTCCTATGTATATTGACTAGTGTGTATTTTTTAGAATATTTTTTAGCATTTTTTAAAAAAAAATTATTATTCTAACTGGAGATTAAGCATTTTTATTATCCTAATTGGGGTCTATGTATTGAATATATGATTTAGAATGTAAATCTACAAAAAACGCATCTATATATAAAAAACCACAACACAAACGCATCAAAACCGCATCATGGCGGAAATTGACTTTGGACACTCCTATTCTGGATTACAACAACCGGAGTTTATGCAGGACCCGAGGAACGCCTATAAAAAAGGAGGTTTGAGTTGCAGGAGGTACCACTGAAGAAGGGATTGGAATATCCCGAAACGCGTCTGGGTAACAGACACTCCGCAACTACCTCCGTAATAAGGACTTTTAGCATGGCCATGCTTTAAAAAGATCTATGAATAACTGCTTCTTCGTGCCGATAATACTGTCCGGGATATCCGAGTAAGCGCTGCTACGAGACGAAAGTCCCGCTCCAAACATCACGAGACTTGAGTGATATCAGCGTGGAATCCGTGGAGACAGAGCGGCGTACATAGCAGTTTGCTCAGCGCCCTCAAGAAACTTCGCCTGAATATAGGAGACCAGATCTCGGACGGCTCCTTCCAGGCAGAGGTAAGACTGCAGCTGAGCTTATTACGGGACTGCATAAAATTATAGCCAAGCTTTTCTGTGTGGTGGTGTTTGATACCATAGACTCAGACTTATCCATTCCCCACAGAAATTTTACTCAGCGAATATTTTCAGCAAATTGCGCTATTACGCGCTGGATTTCAACTATTGTTCACAACAAGTCACTATATATATTTTTTCACCATGTTCATCAATGTATTTTTATTATAATCAAGTTTATATTTCAGCACAAGACGATTAGTCAATTTATTCATTTATTTATTTATCACTTTGTATTACATACTATTGGAATCCATATTTCTTGCTGCATTAGTTTTATGGTCGACCATAGTAATTGTTTTAAATTATTTTATATTTATTTTATTCATTTTATGTCATCTAAATTAGTGATATTTTAAATTAATAAAATCTGAGTGTGTGCCATAGTTCTGAGTGCTCGCTTCTATATTCTTGTTTATCGCTTTCTCACTTGAGGTGTGGCGTCCTCAATTTTAGTTTGAAGCACCATACCGTCCATTGCCAGCAGTGAGCCACTTCATTTAATTAATCAATTTGCATTTCGTTCTAATACTGTACAGAGCAGGAGCTCCATACAGTATTAGAATGTATTGGCTCCAATGACCTGAAGTTATTGCTTCGCGAAGTCTCACGATTCTTTGGGCAATAACTTCATAAATTAATTTGTCATTTTTTGTCACCTTGCCTCAGAAAAAGTGTAACACCAAGCGATCAAAAAGACTTCTCTTCCTGCAAAAAATGAGCACCTACCTAAGACAAATCGCCCAAAAAGTAAAAAAATAAAATAAAAATCGGGCTCTCGGAAAATGGCAACACAAAAACAATATTTTATTCTGTTCAAAAATAATTTCACTGTGTAAAACTTAACAAAAATAAAAATGATATACATATTAGGTATCGCTGCGTCCGTAACAACCTGCTCCGAGTTCGGGAAATGTTTTTTTACAGTACAAATTAATTTATGAAGTTATTGCCCAAAGTCTTGCGAGACTTCACGAAGCAATAACTGTGGCTCATCGGAGCCAATACATTCTAATACTGTACAGAGCTCCTGCTCCGTACAGTATTAAAACTAAGTTTTATGCGAATTAACTTCGGATGTTTAATCCGAAGTCGATTCGCTTATTCCTTCAAGCAATCAAAAGGTCTTATGTACCCCAAAATGGTATCAATGAAAACGTCACCTCATCCCGCAAAAAATTAGCCCCCACATGAGACAATCACTTTAAAAAAATGGCACCCGCAAACCATTGAGAACAGAATCCATTACGTAATTCACTTAACCACTTCTACCCCGGGCCAGTTTTCGCTCTTTTGCCCAGGCCATTTTTTGCAAATCTGACATAGCTTTGGAACACTTAACAATTCAAGCCATTCTGAGATTGTTTTCTCGTGACACATTTTACTTCATGATAGTCATAAATTTGAGTCAATATATTTCACCGCGACATAGAAGGGGTTAATCTGCCGGCATCGGCTTTTACAGCAAAGCCGGCGGATACAGCAGGGGCCCGGCTACCAGGGACTGCCGGGCCCCTGCAGTGATCACGCACCGCTCCAGTGCCCGCCTGATCACCATGACGTACTATTACGTCAAATTGCGGGAATACAGTGGCTTCCATAAGATAATAGTACGTCATGTGTCGGGAAGGGGTTAAACCTCGAACTGATCCGTTTTGCAGCCCATATACTTCTATTATGGAGTAATGAATAACGGAATGCCTCTAAAGGCATTCCGTTATGCATTCCGTCATAGAATTGCGTTATAGTCCGTGGTAATGGAACCCATAACGTCATTCACCTTTTACCACCAAATGAAGCGTGAATGAATTTCAAAATATGAAATTCGCTCATCTCTAATTGTGACCCTTCACCATGAGGCAATCTGAGGCTAGGGCTACATGGCGACAATAAGTTGCGCAACACATAGGGCACAACTACACTGCAACATGTGTTGCGCAACATTGATGTCGCACGACAATTTTTATAATGATAGTCTATGGTGTCGCACTGCCACATGCTGCGACTGCGACGCAACAGTCGCAGAAAAATCCATCATGGATGGAATTTTTGCTACTGTCGTGTCGCAGTCGCAGCATGTCGCAGTGCGACATCATAGACTATCATAAAAATTCTTGCACGACACATGTCGTCGTGTAACCCTAATAAAAGGATTAAAGTATCAGGGATTCACTGAACATGTATTATGTAAAAAATAAAATAAAAAAAAAGAGACAGCATACACAAAATAAATGGTGGTTAATATGCAATCACACATTCCAAATAAGTCCTTGATATTGTATTTACACGTGTTTCATACCTTTAGAACACCAGAGGGCGCCAGATATTATGGAGACACAAATGGGCACTGAAATGTGCAGCAGTATCTCACCTGCAATTATGATAAATCACAAAATCTTACACTAGTTTCTACTATTCAATAGTATAAGATTTTACACATGTGGTCTATATTCTACAACGTGTACACCTCATATAGAGATGTGTAATTCTAATTAAAAAAATATATATTTTTATCAGTGTTGAGCTGATTATTGTACATATTTATGTCTTCTTTTAAAAAGATACTTCTAGATTTTAACCCCTTCAAGGCCATTTTTGTATTTATGTCTACGGATCTGTGTGACAGATCATTTTTTGCGGGACAATCTGTAGTTTTTATTCATACCATTTTGGTGTGTGTTTTATCTTCTTGATCACATTTTTATTGAATTTTTGGGGGAGATGAAGCGATGATAAAATGTTGAATCGGTTATTTTGTTTTTCTTTCCAGTTACGGCAGTCACCTAACAGGATAAATACATTTTTATTTTAATAGTACAGATGTTTGGGGAATACGGAGTGCAAATGAAAATGATCTCAAATTATTTTTTTTTATTGTTTATTTTTATTATGGGGAAAGGAAGAAAAAAAGTGTTTTTTGCAAAGTGTAACATTCAACATAATTAAAAAAAATACTGTTAGCTAAAACATCCATTGTGAAAAAAATTACATTATTGGCTGCATTCACATAATCCGTTAGGCCTTTTTCACACGAGCGAGTTTTCCCGTGCGGGTGCAATGCATGATGTGAACGCAAAGTTTTTGTGTACATAAGCATTTTTTCACGCATCAGTTCTGCATTGCGTGAAAAAGGCAGCATGTTCTATATTCTGCATTTTTCACGCAGCCCTGGCCTCATAGAAGTGAATGGGGCTTCAGTAAAATGCATTGCATGCGGAAGTATGTCCGAATGCAATGCGTTTTTCACCGATTATTGCTAAGAGATGTTTGTAAACCTTCCGACACATCCTATGTTTCCATTTTTTATCACATGTGTGAAAAATGCATCAAATTGCATTGCATCGGTGTGGAAAAAACTGAACAACTCAACACAATTGCAGACAAAACTGACTGATTAGTATTTTGTGCAAAAAGCTGACATTTTCCCCTTGTACTATTTTTGGATACCTGCAACTTTTTGATCTCATAATTTTTTATTCTAATGTTGGGGATGACCTAAAAAAGCAATTCTGTGTTTCTATTTTTTGTGGTTTTTATAATTAACATGGCATTTATTCTGCAAATCGATACGACTATGGCCATACCAGGTTATTTTTGCACAATTCAAACACTTAAGAAAATTGTATATTTTTTTGTTTGTTTTTGCTTTACCAAATTTTGAGAGCCATAACTAATTTCTTGTTGATAGAACTGTGTGATGGCATGTTTTCATTGGTACAATTTTGGGGTGCAACTTTTTACATGTGTTATTTCATTTTTTTGGGATGAACAAAATCAGCAAATCTATCATTGTATTTCTCTATAGTTCACATCAGCCATTACTTTTTTATCCTTCCATCTATCCTATGCAGTAAAACATGAACCCTGAAATTATTATTAGGAAGGGTCGCTCCTTCCTACTAAAAACGGCTCATGAACAATGTCATCTTCTAGAAACAAGCTGCTTGTGGAAGGTCCTGCAAGTAGGAACAAGAAGCATTACATGGAATCCACTAAGGCATTTCAGTCCTGGCAAACTAAGGCCCTATGCACACGACCGTATCCGTTTTATGGTCCGCAAATCGCAGATCTGAAAAATATAGATGCAGTCCGTGTTGTATCCAAATTTTTTGCAGACCCATTGACTTCAGTGGGTCTGCAGTCTGCATTTTGTGGACGAATATAGGGCATGCTCTATCATTTTGCAGAATAGTCGCATGGATGGGGAAAGAACACGGATCATCTATGTGCTTTTCGCATCTGTATGTCCATTCAGCAAAAAGACTTATGCAAAACGCAGACCATGGACCCATTGGAAAAAAAAGGGTCCACAAATAAAATGCCAGACCCATTGTTTTTACATATTATGTGGATTTGCGCACTGCAAAATGGATATGGTCGTGTGCATGGGGCCCAAAGCATATTGCTAGTGATAAAGATGCCCTCAATCTGGGCTGATTTAATTTGAAGCAGTAGAGCAAACTTATAGTAGATAAAAGAAATATGTCTGGGCACTCTGATATAAGGAATCACATAGGATCTATTAAAAAGATTTATTAGTACAATAAATAGGGTAATGGCCAGAACACACTGGGTACCACTCAAAATAAGCATATATAATAACTACATAAATAAATAAAAGTCTCTAAATGTGATCAACTGTAAGCATTAGTTGGTACCCTTTGAGCAGAATCGACCTCGCTGGTAAATGCGCTGGTGATGATGCGCTATAGGGTCGACGTATGGGATCATTATAGTTGTAGTATATCGCTGATTGACCACAAATGTTGATCAAATATAAAATATATAAAAAAAATATATAAAAAGAGATATAATCCTTAGAGAGTATTGTGTGGTGGGATATCCCGTTCTTCTGTCTTGATCCCTGTTATTCAGTCAGACTAACTGAATAATGTAATAGAATGTAATCCATACAATCAGTGATACAAAGTCTCCTTTGAGAGTATAGTTCTTATATTTTGATTAGTTGTGTTAGTTCTCATCACATACTATTCTTAAGGATTTGTCAAATATTTCAATAAATGTTCATTCATTAGTCTGGATAAGTATTTAAACTAATTTCAGTGATATTTGTTGTACTCACTGTTGAGTGTGTGCTCTACTCTAAATGTGTTTCGGAGACTAAACTTTCTCCTTCATCAGTGGCTACTAATGAAGGAGAAAGTCTAGTCTCCGAAATGCGTTTGGCGTAGAGCATACACTTGATCATTTTGCCATAATAGCCGGTAACAGTATAACAAATACCGATTAATGGAAAATAAGTGAAGTGCTTCATTGAGATATTGAGAAAGAGCCGAAGTCCGGAGCGGGTATACCATATGAGGAATCAATCAGCTAAGCCTACTCTTACTATCGGTGCCTGTGAAATCTGAGACACGTGGGATGCCGAACATACAGGGCCCATAACCCAGCCAGCAGAGACACAGAGACCGCTGCAGACAAAAAGCCGTACATAGTACCTTACCGCTAACACGTCTAGCGGAATTCATCTGCTCTACAAAGCATCCAAGTAAGGAAACATCAACCTTCCCTTCTAACCTGTTTTCATGTGTCAATTGAAGTAAGCTTACTCCACGTGGGACGCCACGAACAAACGCTGTCTCCTCAACAGTGAGTACAACAAATATCACTGAAATGAGTTTCAATACTTATCCAGACTAATGAATGAACATTATGGAAATATTTGACAAATCCTTAACAATAGTATGTGATAAGAACTAACACAACTAATCAAAATATAAGAACTATACTCTCAAAGGAGACTTTGTATCACTGATTGTATGGATTACATTCTATTACATCAGTCAGTTAGTCTGACTGAATAACAGGGATCAAGACAGAAGAACGGGATATACCACGACACAATACTCTCTAAGAATTATATCTCTTTTTATATATTTTATATTTGATCAACATTTGTGGTCAATCAGCGATATACTACAACTATAACGATCCTATACGTCGACCCTATAGCGCATCATCACCAGCGCATTTACCATCTAGGTCAAGTCTACTCAAAGGATACCAACTAATGCTTACAGTTGATCACATTTGGAGACTTTTATAGTTTTATTTATTTATGTAGTTATTATATATGCTTATTTTGAGTGGTACTCAGTGTGTTCTGGCCATTACCAAATTTATTTTACTAATAAATGTTTTTAATGGATCCTATGTGATTCTTCATATCAGAGTGCCCAGACATATTTCTTTTTTTATCTAACTTTTTACTGTTTGATTAGGGTGCATCAGTGGTTTGGAGCACCTTTTCATCTACAGGAAAAGGAGAGCCGTCCTTGATCCATTTTCTTTTGTCAAATTAATAATAACCCAAGGGTTTTACGTGCACGGAAGAAAATAACTGACACACACACTGGCGTCAAAGCAAATTCTTGTTTATTACAGGAAGTATAGCAGTTTATATAGACATCAGAGAGGCATTCCCCCTGAGGCATGTGGCATTGTTACATTGGCTGAAATATGAAAATAAGACAAGAGATAACACTTGGTATCTACCCATTGTGGATTGTTTTACTAACTGTGGTATGTGAACTATATAAATATCTAACTACAGGCACTATCTTGTAATGGAGTTCCCTAACAGCAGAAAAAGCATATATGACGTAGCAAGGAGGCATGTTCTCTTGGGTAGGATGGAACTTTTGTGCTCTGGAGAAGATAAGGTGTTGTCTGAGAGCTAAAGTATGTGGCAGCTTTCTTAGCTGAATTCAAAGAATGTAGTCCGCATCTCTATCACTAGGCTATGCGTTAACTTGCTAAAACTGGAATACTGCTTGGTAATGCACTGATTTTTATTTATTTTTTTAATAAAATTTTTTATTTAATAAAAGAAGAACATAACAAGGTACTTATACATGTATCTTGCACGTCAAGTATGACGAAAATTGGTACATCAGAGGAAAATTCCAAGTTACAAGCGGTATTGTCACCTAGTTTAAATACCTTTATCGAAGAGAGACATGACATATTGAAATTGTACAAACGTTATGGTTGAAGCACAGCACACAGGATTATAGTTCTTCAATAGAGACGTTATCACAACCTAGCCATTAGTGCTCAGGGAGGAGGCTATCAAAGGCGAGAATTAGTCTCTCCTTTGGGGTGTCTATATTCCGACCACAACTTCCATTGTTTGCAAAAACTGCTATGTGTATGTGTTTCCCAGGAGGATATCTCCTCGAACCTATACAGTTGATCAACCTTCAATTTCCATTGTTCCATTGGAGGGATAGAGGTCGATAGCCACAACTTAGGGACTAATAGTCTAGCGGCAGTTAAAAGCTGTCTGAAAAGTATTGGGGGATGAGGAGGGGTTGTTTGGGTGTTCAGGTTGAGTAATGCTAAAGAAGGGGATAGCGGTATATTAGTGTGGCAAATTTGGTTGCATAGGTCAAAAATATCTTTCCACCATTTATTGATTGTAGGACAGGACCACCATATGTGGAAGAACGTCCCCCTGTCTCCCAGGCATCTCCAACATTCATCCGACGCTGTGCTCGAGTAAAGGGAGGTCACATCCGGAGTTTTGTACCATCTTGTTAAAAGTTTGTACCCATTCTCCTGCACCCGAACACAGCGAGAGGACTTGTGCGGGGTCAGCATCAGGTTGGGCAGGTCCACTATTGGGAGATCGACAGATAGATCTTTTTCCCATCTGCAAATGAATGCAGGTTTGACAAGTGATGGAGGGGTATTAAGTTTACGGTACAGCTGTGAAATTAGCTTTTTAGGGGGGGAGGGATGAATAATGAGAGATTCCACCCAGACCAAAGGTCTAAGCTGGTCACTTCTCGTGATATGTCGGGAGATGAATGACTGTAAGCACAATAAGGGCGGGGAAAACACGTGGTGAAGATTTAACTCTGTTTGAATTTCACCTAATGTGGGAGAATGGGTGTCTTGTTGGAGAAGTGTGAAAATAGAGATGTCTGAATCCCTGATGACTCGTGGAGTGGAATCTCTTATCACTGGGAGGGAAGTGCCTATAACATCTCCTACTGAAAGAAGCGGTGTTGGAAAGGGTATCCCACAATGTGTGGATTGAAAGTACTTCCACGCCTGAAGGGTAGCTTGGATTAATGGAAAGGGGGAGGAAGGGATGTTGTTTGTTCTGGGAGTACCCAACAACAGTGAGCGGAAGGGTTGTTGCACCAATTCTTGTTCCATCGCCACCCAAGGTCTAAGATTAGAGGTTCTAAGCCACTCTACCGCTCTAGACAACAGAATAGCTCTACCGTAAAGCTCAGGATCCGGAAAAGCTATGCCTCCTAAATGCTTGGGTCGGGATAGAAGGGAATAAGCGATTCTTGGTTTCCTCTGGCTCCAAACGAACGAGTTAAATAGTTTCCTAAGGGAAATGTAGTATGATTTAGGGACCGGTATAGGCAAGACCTGTTGAAGGTAGGTAAGACGAGGCAGTATCAAAGAAACTAAAAGATTTTTACGGCCAAACCAGGAAATGGTAGGTATATTCAACCTATTTATTTCCGCCGTTATAGATTGCAATAGGGGGAGATAGTTGAGGGCAAAGAGGTCAGAGGGGTTTGAACTGATTTTAATTCCTAGATAGGTGAGGTAGGGAGAAGACCAGTCAAATGGAGAGTGCTTTTTAAGGCCTATTTGAGTATGACGTGATATCATTATACATTTTACTAGGGACTTTTGCTTGTTTATCTTAAAATTGGATAGGAGGCTGTATGTATCAAGATAGTTTTGGATTATGGGAAGTGATGTGCCCGGGTTAGAGGTCATGATCATAATGTCGTCAGCGAAAGCAGCAAGCTTATGATCATGACCTCCCAATGTAACTCCGTGAATATCCTGATCTGCCCTCAGTTTGATAAGGAGAGGCTCCAGGGCCAGTACAAACAAGGGCGATAACGGGCATCCCTGGCGGGTACCGTTTTTAATCCTAAAAGGGTCAGTTAAGTCTCCATTGACTAGTACCGAAGCTGAGGCTTGAGCATACATTGCAAAGGTAGCTTGTACAAAGGGACCAGGCAGGCCAAAGCCAGATAGCACCTGTTTCAGGTAATCCCAGCTAATTCGATCGAATTCTTTTTCTGCATCCGTGCTCAGGAGGAGTAATGGTCTGGAGTGGTGGGCAGAATAATAAATCGCATTCAGAACCCTGGTCGTATTGTCCCTCCCTTCTCTGCCTCTGACAAAGCCTACCTGGTCCCCATGCACAAGCGTAGGAAGGAAGGCGGCCAGGCGGTTCGCCAACATTTTTGCAAGCAGTTTAAGGTCTATGTTGAGGAGTGAAATGGGCCTATAGCTTGCGCAATGTTTAGGGTTTTTCCCCTCTTTGGGGATCAAGGTTATGTGGGCTGTCGTCATATCACGAGAGAGCTGTTCCCCCATTAAGGCTGAATTACAGACCGAGAGCAAGTGAGGGAGGACTATTTGTTGGTATGTTCTATAATAATGTACTGGAAACCCGTCTGGGCCTGGGCTTTTGCCCTGGGGGGATTGCTTTAGAGCCAGCGTCAATTCCTCTAAAGTAAATTGGGAAGCTAAGTCTAGCTTTTGTTCAGGGGAGAGTTTGGGCAGAGAGATTGACTCCAAAAAGGATTTGAGAAGGTTTGAGTGAGAGTCGGGATTCAGAGTTGGGGGGAGATTATAAAGGGCCTCATAAAAAGCACGGAATTGAGTACCAATCAGTTTTGAGGAATATAGGGACTCTCCTTGGGGGGACTCTAACTGGTGTATATAGTTTGCAGAGCGCCTGTCCCTTATTCTGCGCATCATAAATTTAGATGCTTTGTCTCCATGCGCGAAAAATTTATGCTGTGAATTTAAAAAATACTTAGCAGTAGATTGATTCATGTAGGATTTCAATTCTGCTTTAAGAGACGAGAGCTCAGCAAATTGTGTTTCTGAAAGGGATTTTTTATGGATTTTCTCTAGAGAAAATATCTTACTAAGTAATGAGTCTATTTTTTTATTCCTTTCCTTTTTTAAGAAAGCGCCAAGACTTATGAGGTGTCCCCTGATAAAAGGTTTGTGGGCATCCCAAAGTGATTGTTTTGAGACCTCAGGGAGGTTGTTAAAAGAGAAGTATTCTTTGAGAAGCCCAGAAACCTTCTCCCTGGTTTCCTGGTTATCGAGGAGGGATTCGTTAAGACGCCATCTAAATTTACTGGGGTTTGGTACAGGGGCCGAGATTGATAGAAAAATAGGGGCGTGATCCGATAGGAGGATGGAACCTATTTTGGGGTTATTGCACAGCTGGAGATGTTCCTTCGATACATAAAGGTAATCTAACCTCTGATAGGAATTGTGGGGGTGGGAATAAAACGTGTAGTCTTTCACGTCAGGATTGAAAATCCGCCATACATCTAAAAGGTGAAGATTATGAAGGCCATCTTGTATGAAGCGAAGGGATCTAAGAGACAGGGCAGATCTATTGGAAGATGAGTCCAGGAGAGGGTTTATAGTGATATTTAGATCTCCTCCAACTACTATCAGACCCTCAGCGTGGGATTCTATTATCGGGAAAACCTTAGCAAACCAGGTATGTTGCCCTGTATTAGGAGCATACATGTTAATGATAGTATAGGTTTGAGGACCAATAGAGCCCTTGACTAGGATGTACCTCCCTTCTGGGTCTTGGATGTGGGAGATATATTTAAAGGTAATTTTCCTCTGGAATCCAATACTCACCCCCCCGGATGCCACAGAATTACCTCCACAATGGTACCACGTTGGGTAATTAGAGAAAGAAAGGTTGGGGTAATGATCAAATTTGAAATGGGTTTCCTGGAGAAGGAGGACACTGGCTCCAGATTTGCGCAGCAATGTGAAGATCTGACTCCTCTTGGAAGGGGAGTTAAAGCCCTTAACATTGAAGGACGCAATCGTGAGGTCAGCCATATTGTCTGATATAAGTGCATTTACCTTGAGGATGCCATGTCCCCCGACCAGGTAAGCCTAGACAGGTGCGACTATTTATGCTGATCCGAGGGAGTGAGTCAGGAGCCAGAGGAATCTTTCGTGTAGTCATGCATAATAGGACAGTATGAGCAAGTACCTTTAAACAAAAGTAAATAACAGAACAGAAAACCATTAGATCAACTTTCAAAAAAACAGAGCCCACCTATATGGGTCATTTGAACAATGGAGGTAAGGATCGCAAGGGGGGAAAGGTAAGTCAACCCAGTTGTGACCCTCACAGCACTTAGTAGTAGCCCCAATCATGAGGCGTGATGACAGAGTGACTAAACAGATTTTATGGAGACAGAGTGGAGAGAGAAATAAGAGGGAGTGAAAAAGGGGGAGATAAAAGGAACAGGAAGTGGGAGTAAGTGGGATTTAGAGTGGGTAATACCAGTAATAGGCTAATCACCCCAGAAACCAGAGATGTATAGAGATGAAAAATGAAACAAAAAAAAGAAAAGCAGACATATGCCATCAAACAAAATCAAATTTTCAGACTATTGTTAGATAACCGGAATCTACGGTGTCGTCTGGGTGATCTTGCGCTTATTCTTCTGGGATCTTGGGGTGCGCGGGGGTTCAAAGGGAGCGGACCTCGGTATCTCAGGCAAGTCTGTTAGATCCTGATAAAGCTCCCAGTTTTCAATCGGCAGCAGAGATATCTGGAAATGTTCGTATACGCCAGCCAGATCATGGAAAGCTGTAACGGTAAGGCGACGTCCCTCATAGAAAAAAGAGAGATTCCGAAAGGAAAGGTCCATCGGTAAGGTGTTTTCTTGGCCCTGAGCCAGTCCGTCAGGGGCTTCAGGCTTCTCCTTTTCTTCAAGGTGGAAGGGGCCAGATCCTGAAAGACCGCAATCGGAGCTCCTTCATATGTCAGGTCAGTGATGTTTCTTGCAGCTTCCAGGACCGTTGATTTGGCCTGATAGTTGAGGAATCTGCAGATAATGTCCCTGGGAGGCTCCGAGGGTTTGGGCTTGGGGCCCAGTGCCCTATGCGCTCTTTCTATTATCAGATCAGCAGGCTGGTCAAGGCCCAAGATGGAGGTGCATATCTCACTCACCGCCGCAGGGATGTCCGCCGCTTCAATCATTTCAGGCACTCCTCTGAAGCGCAGATTGTTTCTGCGTCCCCTATTTTCCTGGTCCTCCACTGCGTTATGGAGATCATTCAGGTAGGAACGGCATTTTTGCAGAGAGACAGCCGTGGCAGATTGATGTTCTAAAACTGCCGTTTGCCGCGATTCCAGGGCCCCGACTCTGTCCCCTATGTGGTGGACGTCTTGGCGGAGGGCTGATAGTTCAGTCAGCACCGGCTCCATAGCTTTGCTAAGGGACTGCTTAAGAAAGCGACGAGTGATTGGAAGTGCGGTCTTGCAATGCGAGTCTTCTGTGTCACTTTCTCCCTCAGACATGTCGACGGAGCGTTCGCGCGCTCTATGTGAGGAAGCCGGCGCCATCTTAGATTCTCTGGCCGCTACTGTGGCGGCTGCCTTTTTCACAAATTTGTCCATGTCACCACTGCTAATCGGATGTTTAGGGGTGCCAGAGTTGTCACCAGCCCTTGGGTGGCCAATCTTGACCATCTTCACTTCTGTCAGCTTGCGTTAGCTTGTGCTGTGTAGGGTTTAGATCAGAGAGCTCCTGACTATGCGGCCATCACAGTCCGGCGCTAGCTCCGCCCCCCCCCTGATTTTTTTTTTTTTTTATATACCTGTAGTGTTATAGGAGGCTGTACGGAACAATGTGCAGGCGGCTGTATGGAGTTGTAGGCATTTTGTATGTCACTGAATGGTTCTTTGTACAGGGGTATTCTTCCCTAGAAGCGATACCTATGTAATATGACATACAGAGTCTAAAAGGAAGAAAACCTCTGCATGCAGGGGCGTAGCTAAAAGCTCATGGGCCCTGGTGCAAGAGTTCAGCTTGGGTTCCCCTTCCCTTTGTGGACAGGGGCAGGAAAGCACATATCCTTCGTGCTGAGACAAAAAAAATGAAACAAATTCTTGAACATACCCCTTTCCTCAAGCCAGATATGTAACTTGATCTGCATGCACTTTCAATAATACCAGTGGCACAAGGGTCTTTGGCCCCCTCTGGTTCCTGGGCCCGGTAGCAACTGCTACCTCTGCACCCCCTATAGCTACGCCCCTGTCTTCATGCCTCCATAATCCGTATGAAATAATAGAAAATAAGAGGTTTAATAGGTCCCTATAGTTATACAAAATACAACTATAGGGACCAAATACAGTCTGTAGACAAGACTGCCACTGTTTTTGGAAGAAAGCAGACATCTTACACAACCCCCATAAACACATAACTTTTAACATAGATTTCATTTTCACCTATCTGACCAAGCTGAGAAGTATAGTAAAGTACTGTTGTCCTGCGCTGGAACACATAGTAAAAACCTTGCATAGTACTGCTAATAAAAACGAGTATACAGCCATTATAAAAACAAACAACTGCACTGCAAGGTCATTCCATCCCTGAGAACATCGTGTCGCTTTTTACTGACATGATGAATGGCTTCTGGTTTACCTTGCATGACTCCTCTAGTATCTATATACAGTTGCAAGAAAAAGTATGTGAACCCTTTGGAATGATATGGATTTCTGCACAAATTGGCCATAAAATGTGATCATAACAATAGATAATCACAGTCTGCTTAAACTAATAGCACACAAAGAATTAAATGTTACCATGTTTTTATTGAACACACCATGTAAACATTCACAGTGCAGGTGGAAAAAAAGTATGTGAACCCTTGGATTTAATAACTGGTTGAACCTCCTTTGGCAGCAATAACTTCAACCAAACGTTTCCTGTAGTTGCAGATCAGATTTGCACAACGGTGAGGAGTAATTCTTGACCATTCCTCTTTACAGAACTGTTTCAGTTCAGCAATATTCTTGGGATGTATGGTGTGAATCGCTTTCTTGAGGTCATACCACAACATCTCAATCGGGTTGAGGTCATGAATTTGACTGGGCCACTCCAGAAAGTGTATTTTCTTCTGTTTAAGCCAGCCATTCTGTTGTTGATTTACTTCTATGCTTTGGGTCGTTGTCCTGTTGCAAAACCCATCTTCTGTTGAGCTTCAGCTAGTGGACAGCTGGCCTTAAGTTCTCCTGCAAATTGTCTTGATAAACTTGGGAATTAATTTTCCCTTCGATGATAGCAATCGGTCCAGGCCCTGACGCAGCAAAGCAGCCCCAAACCATGATGCCCCTACCACCATACTTCACAGTTGGGATGACGTTTTGATGTTGGTGTGCTATGCCTCTTTTTCTCCACACAATATTTTGCCAGTACTGCTGTGGAACATCCAGGTGCTCTTGTGCAAACTTTTTGGACAGCAGTGGCTTCCTCTGTGGTGACCTCCCATGAAATCCATTCTGGTTTAGTGTTTTACGTATCGTAGATTCGCTAACAGGGATGTTAACATATGCCAGAGACTTTTGCAAGTCTGTAGCTGACACTCTAGGATTCTTCTTCACCTCATTGAGCAGCCTGCGCTGTGCTCTTGCAGTCATCTTTACAGGACGGCCACTCCTAGGGAGAGTAGCAGCAGTGCTGAACTTTCTCCATTTATAGACCATTTGTCTTACCGTGGACTGATGAACAGCAAGGCTTTTGGAGATACTTTAATAACCCTTTCCAGCTTTATGCAAGTCAACAATTCTTAATCGTAGGTCTTCTGAGAGCTCTTTTGTGCGAGGCATCATTCACATTGGGCAATGCTTCTTGTGAAAAGCAAACCCAGAACTGGTGTGTGTTTTTTATAGGGCAGGGCAGCTGTAACCAACACCTCCAATCTCATCTAATTGATTGGACTCCAGTTGGCTGACACCTCACTCCAATTAGCTCCTGGAGATGTCATTTGTCTAGGGGTTCACATACTATTTCCACCTACACTAAGAATGTTTACATGGTGTGTTCAATAAAAACATGGTAACATGTAATTATTTGTGTGTTATTAGTTTAAGCAGACTGTGATTGTCTATTGTGACTTAGGTGAAGCTCATACAAGAATACAGTGGCTCACCCCCTCACCGTATGGATAAGGTGCTCACCCTCAGGACCTTAGAGAACAAGAGGAGGTGTAAGCAATATGAAGGGGCACACTCAGAAGGGAAACACAATAGTTGTACAAACCGGATTCCAAAAAAGTTGGGACACTAAACTAATTGTGAATAAAAACTGAATGCAATGATATGGAGATGGCAAATGTCAATATTTTATTTGTAATAGAACGTAGATGACAGATCAAACGTTTAATCCGAGTAAATGTATAATTTTAAAGGAAAAATACGTTGATTCAAATTTTCACGGTGTCAACAAATCCCAAAAAAGTTGGGACAAGTAGCAATAAGAGGCTGGAAAAAGTAAATTTGAGCCTAACGAAAAGCTGGAAGACCAATTAACACTAATAAGGTCAATTGGCAACATGATTGGGTATAAAAAGAGCTTCTCAGAGTGGCAGTGTCTCTCAGAAGCCAAGATGGGTAGAGGATCACCAATTCCCACAATGTTGCGCAGAAAGATAGTGGAGCAATATCAGAAAAGTGTTACCCAGCAAAAAATTGCAAAGACTTTGCATCTATCATCACCAACTGTGCATAACATCATCCGAAGATTCAGAGAATCTGGAACAATCTCTGTGCATAAGGGTCAAGGCCGTAAAACCATACTAGATGTCCGTGATCTCCGGGCCCTTAAACGACACTGCACCACAAACAGGAATGCTACTGTAAAGGAAATCACAGAATAGGCTCAGGAATACTTCCAGAAACCATTGTCAGTGAACACAATCCACCGTGCCATCCGCCGTTGCCAGCTGAAACTCTACAGTGCAAAGAAGAAGCCATTTCTAAGCAAGATCCACAAGCTCAGGCATTTTCACTGGGCCAGGGATCATTTAAAATGGAGTGTGGCAAAATGGAAGACTGTTCTGTGGTCAGACGAGTCACGATTCAAAGTTCTTTTTGGAAATCTGGGACGCCATGTCACCCGGACCAAAGAGGACAAGGACAACCCAAGTTGTTATCAACGCTCAGTTCAGAAGCCTGCATCTCTGATGGTATGGGGTTGCATGAGTGCGTGTGGCATGGGCAGCTTGCATGTCTGGAAAGGCACCATCAATGCAGAAAAATATATTCAGGTTCTAGAACATATGCTCCCATCCAGACGTCATCTCTTTCAGGGAAGACCCTGCATTTTTCAACAAGATAATGCCAGACCACATTCTGCATCAATCACAACATCATGGCTGCATAGGAGATGGATCCAGGTACTGAAATGGCCAGTCTGCAGTCCAGATCTTTCACCTGTAGAGAACATTTGGCACATCATAAAGAGGAAGGTGCAACAAAGAAGGCCCAAGACGATTGAACAGTTAGAGGCCTGTAATAGACAAGAATGGGAGAGCATTCCTATTTCTAAACTTGAGAAACTGGTCTCCTTGGTCCCCAGACGTCTGTTGAGTGTTGTAAGAAGAAGGGGAGATGCCACACAGTGGTGAAAATGGCCTTGTCCCAACTTTTTGTGGATTTGTTGACACCATGAAATTCTGATTCAACATATTTTTCCCTTAAAGGGGTTATCCCACTTAGCGTTTTCATACTTACCTGCTGCCACCGCGCGTTCACTTCCTGGATTCTGGCTGGGGGCGGGCTTCATCTTGATTGAAGTCTTCTCCCGGCCGTGCCGCGCGCTGGACTGAATGCGCACGCCGCCGCGCATGCGCAATGGTGACTTATTCCTACAGAGCCGGCGTGCGCGTTCGCAGCTCTGTACTATTCTGGTTGGGAAGAAGTCACTGTTGCGCATGCGCGGCAGCGTGCGCGTTCAGAACAGCGAGCGGACCGGCCGGGAGAAAAGGAGTCGTCTTCTGGGCAAGCGCGACCATCCAGCTTTTGGAGAAGAACAGTGGTCGTAACCAGGGGAGACCGAGTCACAACAATCAGGTAAGTGGGTATGAATTTTATCCTAATCGGTGGGGATTTGTTAATAAAGTATATTTACAAAAATGATCACTGTCAAATCATTAACAGATTTAACAGTGATCATTATGATGGGATAACCCCTTTAAAATGGTACATTTTCTCAGTTTAAACTTTTGTTCCGTGATTTATGTTCTATTCTGAATAAAATATTAGAAGTTGGCACCTCCACATCATTGCATTCAGTTTTTATTCACGGTTTGTATAGTGTCCCAACTTTTTTGGAATCCGGTTTGTAAAAGATAATGGACTTTATTAGTCTAAAAACATACCCCTAAAAATTACATAAAAACATACATGTAGGCACACATATACAAATCTATACAAATATTGTAGGACTATGGTGGGAAAGGAATCGCTGTGGGTGTGTTAATGTCTCATATTTTGCATTAAGGCCAAGAGCTTCAGGTTAGGGGTGAGTGTTTGTTATAGGGTTTACCACTTGTTCTGTTCGGAAGGTTGGTATGTCCAGCAGCTCCCATCACCGCTTCCTATTTTGTTTGCTATTGCAGGCAAGGGAAGAATAAAAATAGCTGCATTATGGAAGATTGTGCTGATGTCAGAAGCTGCCATGGTACAGTAAGTTCATGAACAGAGTTTCTATCTAGTTGTGAGAGCAAAAAGCTAAAATTATATACACTGGTGAAAACTAAATTTTACTGCTCCATTGCCAGCTGCAAAATGATGACTATTGCTTCTCATAATTCCAGTGCATTGCTTGCTTCCTTACAAAAAGCAACACAGTTAGTCATGCTTATACATGGGGGTGATGCCGAAATGTGAAGAACACTGATGTCAAACTTAAATATCCTCCTCCAGTATAGACGTGGGAGGAAGGAAGACTGGGGATATATAATCTCATGCCTCCCTACACTAGACACTTGTCACTGCAGACTGAACCTGATTATTGAAATATCTTTGAACAGTTTTCCATCCCTGTAGCTTACCCCTGACACCAAGTCAAAGGTGTAGCTACAGGGGGTGATACATAAAAAGACACAGTAATATACACTGATGAGCAAAAGGGTAACAATGTTTTGAACATTTGACTTTCAGGCTCCATATATTACAGCTTTGAACGTGAGACTACCATCATTTTTTATACAATCTTCTTGGCTATCTCATACATAAATTGAACTTGCAACTATTTAGCATATAATTAGTTCTGCAGATTCTTGTAATGGAACTGTGTTGTTACTGTTTTGCTCTGGGTGGTGGAACAATCTTTTTCTTCTTGTATAATACAAATTACAACCTGTTCTCACATTCCCTTATAGCTTAATGTGTTATTAAGTAGATTCCCAAGTGAAAGGTCACTGATTCGAATCCAGGAGCAGCCATGTAGAATATTTTCCAAGAAAAGTGAAACAGCATCATCCAGCTCATCTATAGTGGTATCTCAGCCAAGAAAATCTGCATCATGTCAGTGCCATGACAGTTGGAAGAATACGAAATTAAGTTTGTCCATCAATTCCATAGCCAAGATGTGGACGTCCATTTAAAATATCGGAGTCAACAAGTCGGCTCATCACACGGTCTATCAGTTCTGGAGCGACAAACACAGCAGTGAGTGTGGCTCGTATGCTTCATAATAGTGAGATCACAGACGTACAAGTCTTGAATGGTGCCCCGAAAAAAGGTGAAGAATCCTCGACTTCAATATCATTATAAGAAGTGACAGCACGAGTTTGCAAAAAAGTACGAACAGTGGACAGTAGAAGATTGGAAATGGGTCATTTGGAGCAATGAGACAAAAGTCGATAGACTCGGCTTTGAAGGATGCAAATAGGTCTGGAAGAAAGAATAGAAAAGGGGACTAATGGATTGAGAAATTGAAGGAAGTGTGAAGTTTGGTGGCGGAAGCCTGATTGAGAAACGGATTAAGAAATTGAAGGAACTGTCAAGTTCGGTGGAGGAAGCCTGATGATATGGGGATGTTTCATAGCCAAAGGCGTTGGATACTTGACCAGGATCGATGGTAGTCTCAATGCTGAGCTATATGTGAATATACTACAAGATGAGTTACTTCGTAAAAACTCAAGTACTATGGGTATGAAAAGGACAACATAGTGTTCCAGCAGGACAACGACCCGAAGCATATGTCAAAATTGGTGAAGAAATAGTTCAATGACAATGAAGTAGAGGTGCTGGATTGGCTCCCACAGTCCCCAGACCTCAACCCAATTGAACACTTGTGGGTAAAGTTAAAGAAAAATCTCTATTCATACCCAAGTGAGTTGACCAGTATGCACCAACATTGTGAATTTGTAGAAGAGACCTAGAATTTTGGTCGAGATATGCTTAAGGCCTCATGCACACGACCGTTGTGTGCATCCGTGGCCGTTGTGCCGTTTTCCGTTTTTTTTCACGGACCCATTGACTTTCAATGGGTCCGTGGAAAAATCGGAAAATGCACCGTTTGGCAGCCGCATCCGTGAGCCGTGTTTCCTGGCCGTGAAAAAAATATGACCTGTCCTATTTTTTTCACGGCCAACGGTTCACGGGCCCATTCAAGTCAATGGGTCCGTGAAAGAACACGGATGCACACAAGATTGGCATCCGTGTCCGTGATCCGTGGCCGTAGGTTTTAGTTTCATACAGACGGATCCGAAGATCCGTCTGCATAAAAGCTTTTTCAGAGCTGAGTTTTCACTTCGTGAAAACTCAGATCCGACAGTATATTCTAACACAGAGGCGTTCCCATGGTGATGGGACGCTTCTAGTTAGAATACACTACAAACTGTGTACAAGACTGCCCCCTGCTGCCTGGCAGCACCCGATCTCTTACAGGGGGATATGATAGTACAATTAACCCCATCAGGTGCGGCACCTGAAGGGGTTAATTGTACTATCATATCCCCCTGTAAGAGATCAGGGCTGCCAGGCAGCAGGGGGCAGACCCCCCCCCCTCCCCAGTTTGAATATCATTGTGCGGCCCCCCCCCTCCCCTGTTGTTAACTCGTTGGTGGCCAGTGTGCGCACCCCCCTCCCTCCCTCCCTCTATTGTTTTAATACATTGGGGCCAGTGTGCGCGCGCCCCCCCAACCCCCCCCTCCCTCCCTCTATTGTTTTAATACATTGGGGCCAGTGTGCGCACCCCCCCAACCCTCCCTCCCTTGTAATAATAGCATTGGGGCCAGTGTGCGCACACCCCCCCCCCCCCCGATCATCGGTGGCAGCGGAGTAGAAGATTTTCATACTTACCTGGCTGCTGGCTGCTGCGATGTCTGCGTCCGGCCGGGAGCTCCTCCTACTGGTAAGTGACAGCAATGCGCCGCACAGACCTGTCACTTACCAGTAGGAGGAGCTCCCGGCCGGACACAGAGATCGCAGCAGCCAGCAGCCAGGTAAGTATGAATCTTCTACTCCGCTGCCACCGATGATCGGGGGGGGGGGGGGGCACACTGGCCCCAATGCTATTATTACAATAGAGGGAGGGAGGGAGGGGGGGGGTTGGGGGGGCGCGCACACTGGCCCCAATGCTATTATTACAATAGAGGGAGGGAGGGGGGGGGTTGGGGGGGCGCGCACACTGGCCCCAATGCTATTATTACAATAGAGGGAGGGAGGGAGGGGGGTGCGCACACTGGCCACCAACGAGTTAACAACAGGGGAGGGGGGGCCCACTGGCCACCAATGAGTTAAAAACAGGGGGGGGGGGTCTGCCCCCTGCTGCCTGGCAGCACCTGCCAGGCAGCAGGGGACAGTCATGTACACAGTTTTTTTGTATATTCTAACCTGAAGCGTCTCCATCACCATGGGAACGCCTCTGTGTTAGAATATACTGTCGGAAATGAGTTTCACGATGTAGCTCATATCCGACAGTATATTCTAACATAGAGGCGTTCCCATGGTGATGGGGACGCTACAAGTTAAAATATACCATCGGATTGGAGAAAACTCCAATCCGATGGTATAACAGAACTCCAGACTTTACATTGAAAGTCAATGGGGACGGATCCGTTTGAAATGGCACCATATTGTGTCAACATCAAACGGATCCGTCCCCATTGACTTGCATTGTAATTCAGGACGGATCCGTTTGGCTCCGCACGGCCAGGCGGACACCAAAATGACTTTTTTTTCATGTCCGTGGATCCTCCAAAAATCAAGGAAGACCCACGGACGAAAAAACGGTCACGGATCACGGACCCACGGACCCCGTTTTTGCGGGCCGTGAAAAAAAACTGTCGTGTGCATGAGGCCTAAATCTGATTGCGAGCATGCCCAGAAGGATTCAGGCAGTGTTGAAAACCAAAGGTGGATTTACAAAATGCTAACAAAATAATACAAATTAAAATGTAGAATTTTAGGAGCAAAACAGTAACAATGCAGTTACATAACAATAATCTGCTGTGGGGATGTGCTCGTGGTAGGCTACGGTAGCGGCGGCAGTATTGAGGCAATCACAGACAGTCTTTGTGATACACCGTGACTTTATTCACACCAAAGGCATAACAGGCAATGTGCAGACCACACAGGGGCATATTCACATAGTGCATAAAACAAAAGTCCTTCCATAGAAAATAAACAGCAGGTTTAAGTCACCTTGGTTTGGACAGACCACAGCAGTTCTGCAGGCTTCTAGGCTATCTGCCTTTGTCTCCCTCAGGCCAGAGCCCCTTCGGCTCGTAGCACCACAGGTCCCAGGCTATCCTTCAATGTGTGCTGCGCCCCGACTCTCCTTCACCAGCACTGACTGTCTGTGGAAATCTCCAGCACAGCAAGACACACCCCACCCCCATCATCAGCAGGCTGGGTTCTTTAAAGGCCCAGCTCCACCAAAAACCTGGGCTGGCCGTGGGGAACAGGCACCCCCCCACTCTTTACCTGTTCCCAGTAAGAACCGGCCCGGACACGCTGCGCCAGCAGCATTCGCCGCTGTAACCGCAATGATCCGGTTCTTACTCCACCGAGGCCAGGACCTCTGGTGGCACGTATCGTCCGTCCATTATTATTCCGGGGACTCTCCTACACTGCATACCGAATCATATGCTAAATAGTTGCAAACCTCATTTATGTATGAGATATCCAAGATGATTGTCTATAATGATCATAGTCTCACTTTCAAAGCTGTAGTGGATGGTGAGATATGGAGCCTGAAAAGCAAAAGTTCTAAACTTTTGCTCGTCAGTGTAAGTGGCTCCTCATAAGTACAGGTTTTGCATTGTGCCTAGGAGACTCAATTTACACCTCTGCAAGACAAACAGAAATGGGCAGATAGGAAGATAATCAGATATGCAGCATCCGGCTCCAAGAGTTGCTATAAACTGCAAACTGCAAAGGGTTAACAAAATATACATGCTTTCATATTTAATACATGCATATATATGTATATGCAGAACATTCTAGATAGAGTCAGTTGAAGTTGAAGTCCAGCCTAACTAGGGCTATCAAAAGGAAGCACATGTTTGTAGCTGACAGACCAGCTGATCCTGGACCTAGTACCACCCAAGATAGTGCCAGAACATCTCCAAGAAGCAGACCAGATGCAAGAGAGGTATAGAGAAAGACCTGTAGAGATAACCGGTCTTAAAAAGGACTTTATTGACTCTATGGCATCCGTGCTGAGGAGAAGCCGCCAATGCCTGATCACACCTCTCAGAAAAAACGCCACATCGATCACCACCACCAAGGTTGAAGAGGGGATTAGTAACTTGTTCTAAGAATGTTCCAGAAGTGTTTGCTGCTGTAGAGACCCCCTTCTTGGTTGTGATATCTTGCCTAAAGTAAAGTATTACACAAAACATCTGGATGCTAAAGCATGTGAGCTGTAATATGTATGGAGACTGCATTCTGTGTAACATCAACCGGTCTATTGCACATAAGAACTGTCCTGAATTGTTTGCATTCAAATTCTTCAGTAAAGAACCGTTCTTCTGCACAACTGTCTCATCATTTAGTTATATTTCTGCACATCTGTGTTGTGGTCTGGGGAAGCTCAATAGTAGTCTGAGTATCCTCCTCTTCTATATGCTGCTGGGAAGTGTAGTGTAACCCCTTCCTGACCTATACATGTACTTCGCTGGCCGGGACATTAAATAGGCGCCCACCAGTGGCGTACCTACCATATAGGCAGACCACGCAGCTGCTATGGGGCCCGTGAGGAAGGGGGGCCCGCAGTGGATTAGAGTCCCCACCCCCGTCAATCTCGCTAACTGTCTCCGATCTGCTAGCCCCGCCTCCCGCCTGCTAGCTCTGGATTGCCACAACCCCACCAGTAATGAAGTAAATGACGACTTGTAGGTGAGGACAGTGCAGAGGTCTATGTGTCGATGGGGAGGGAAGGGGGAGGGAAGGGGGAGGGAAGGGGGAGGGAAGGGGGAGGGAAGGGGGAGGGAAGGGGGGGGGGCGGTGTTCACTCAGCTTTCCCAGGCTATTCCTCTACACATATGCCATTTAGAACAGGAGGAAAGCTGGTTGTCACTACATTATATAATGTGACTCAGCTTTCCTGATGTCCTGCATGGCACAAGTGCAGAGGCATGAGAAGATATGAGGCTAATGGGAGTTGTGTTACTCAGCTTTCTCATGTCTCTCTACATGTGCCATGCAGGACAGCAGAAAAGCTGGGTGCTATTACATCATGTAATGTCACTCAGATTTCCTGCTATCCTGCAAGGCATAAATGCAGATAATAAGCAGGGCCGATGCAACCATATAGGCGAACTAGGCGTTCGCCTAGGGCGCCGGCCTGCTGGGGGCGCTCTGGTGGGCTCCCCCTGACTGGGGCTGCAGCCCTGGGCGAGCGGCTCTTAAGCTGCCCCCAGCGCTGTTACAGGGGGGCCAGGAGGTGGAGGTCCTTCTTAAATATGGCAGAGCAGGCATCTGCTTACCCTGATGGTAGGTGCCTGCTCTGCCAGTAAATTACCGGAGGAGAGGAGGCGGGCTGCAAGGGAGGCTGTTCTAGCAGCTCCCCACTCCTCCCTTGTGCGCCCTCTGTGATGCCGGAATATGACAACATTCTGGCCCCGGCAAACGGTGCGCTGGAGGACTGAGGAGCTGCACCACACTGGACCCCAGGGAGGTGAGTGTTTAACTGAGTGAGTGTATGTATGTCTGTCTGTCTTTCTGTCAGTAAATGTATGTGTCTGTGTGTGTATGTCAGTGAGTGTGGATGTCTGTCGGTCAGTAAGTGTCTGTGTGTTTGTCAGTGAGTATGTGTATGTTTGTCAGTGAGTATATGTGTGTGTTTGTCTGCCACTGAGTGAGTGTCTGTCAGTGAGTTTCTGTGTGTTTCAGTGGGTAGGTGTATGTATGTCAGTGAGCGTCTGTCAGTGAGTGAGTGTGTCTGTCTGCCAGTGAGTGAGTGTGTGTCTGTCAGTGAGTTTGTGTACGTCATTCAGTGAGTGCCTGAGTGAGTGTCAGTGTGTGTGTGTCTGTCAGTGAGTGAGTGACATGAGGGGGCAGCAAAATGGATCTTTGCCTAGGGCGGCAAAAATCCTTGTGTAGCGGTCAGAGGAGGGAGAGACCACAAAGCAGGATTCATGTACAGTACAGCGGACAAGGAGACTGAAGCAAAAGCCGGCTTTATTAAGGAGCAAAATGAAACTGCCGGAAAACCTGAGTAACAATACAGTACCACCGCGGCACAATGGGTCAATGACAGGAATGGTATGAACAGGTGAACATAACACAACAACAGTGGTAATGAGATTTTGCATAGAGAGAGAATAAGCTAAACAGCAAACAGCTTACAAGCTACTCTCACTACCAATTTCCCATCTAGCCCTGCTACCCAGGGGACGCTTCTACAGCGCACTGACTAAGTCCCTGACTCTATAACCCATCACAGATAAGCACCAGTGCCACTCACAGTTCTGCAGATTCTCTTGGATCCAATAAGATGCAGTCTGGCTCCAGGTCCGGTCGCTTGCTCGTCTGTCTTTCTCTCTCTGGTCACAACAGATTCAGCTCTCCACCTCTGGCAGGAAGGATCCGGCTGGTCTCTACACACGGTCCCACTCCTCTGTAACACACTGTGCAGTCTCTTTCTCTGGGTCACAGCTGCAGTACTTCAGTTCAGAGTCTATCTTGGCCTGTCTCCAGCACAGCCAGCTTCTCAGGACTCCATCAGTCAGGCTTCATGTCCCATCACTAGCCTTTACTTGGCTCCTAACATGGCAGCCATCCTCTTACAGCTCTCAGGGCCCTCCCACCTCTAGCCAGGACTCAAATCCCGGGAACTTCTGGCTCCTCCTACCTCTTGTGTATCTCAGAAACAGTTCAACTTCCTCTTTCTCAGAGCCACAGTGGCCTCTAGTGGCTGAAATAAGTCATTACAGTCTATGTAGCACCATATTGTAGATATCTATGCAAAGAACAGTATTCTAGGGGCTGACCCTTACACTTGCACCGGCCCTGATAATAAGAACATGGAAAGGGTTCACTCAGCTTTCCCAGAGACTCCTGTCTCTGCACATGTGTCATGCAGGATAGCAAGTAATGTCAGTGTCTCCCAGCTGTCCTGCATGACACAGAGGATGGGGGAAGGGGGGCACTCACTTTATCAAACTTTTCTCATGTCTTTATTCATGTGCATGTGCTATGCTGGACAGCAGGAAAGTTGGGTGGTATTACATCATGTAATGCCCCAGATTATTGTCAATATATGCTGAACACCGCCAGACTCTACCAGATCCTATTCACTATAATGGGTCTGTTGGGTTCCAGCATGAGTACTGCCATTTTGTAGAACAAAATACTGCTGCATGAGGTGGGGCAGGGGAGAAGGTAGGGAGGGTAGTGAGAGGAGCCAGGGCGCATAGTGGGAGGGACTAGGAACGGGCATGGGGGCCCAATGATTTCTGTGTACACCCCTGGCGCCCACTGCACTGTTTCATACAGTGGACATCCGCGGCTAAAGTCTGCGACTGATGGTAATGCCAATCACGACCTTTAACTCTTCAGTGTGCGTTTCTGAGTGTTTTCCGTCTCCCATGGGTGGAGATTGGGGGAGTCACATGCATTGTGCAGCAGCTTCATTGCTCCGGAATGAACTGAAGCTGTCGTACATTAGTTTCTATGGAGCGCCTGCCTGTGGCAGGGCTCCATTGGAATACATTGAAACTTTCATACACTCCAATGCATTGAAGTGTATGAGAGAAGCAATCTGATGATTGCTTGTTATAGTTCACTGTGAATAAAATAAAAAAATGTCAATATAAAAGTGCAAATCGCCCCTTTCCCCAAAATGTAAATAAAAAAATGTAAACAATAGTAAAAAAAATACACATTATGGGTATCCCTGCGTGCGAAATCGCCCATACTATTAAAATATACAAATATTTTTTCCATACGGCAAACAAAAAGTTAAATGCCCGATTCGCAATTTTTTGGGTTGCTTCACCTCACACAAAAAATTAAATAAAAAGTGATCAAAATTTCTTACACACCCCAGAATGCAATGAAAGGTACAGATCGCCCCGCAAAAAATAGCTCTCACACAGTTTCATACACATAACTACAAAAAAGTTACAGGGGTCAGAATATTTTTTTAGTATTAGGGCTCATGCACACGGCTGGTCCGTAATACATGGGCATCGGCCGTCTGCACCCCCGGATCACGGATGCAGACCCATTCAATTGAATGGGTCCGCAATCCAGGAGGTGCGGTGCATAACGGAGGCACGGATCGGAAGCTGACGCAAGCACTACGGAGTGCTTCCGTGGGTTTTCTGCCCGTGCCTTTGCACAGCAAAAAAGTAGTGCATGTAGACAGTCAGATCAAGTGAATGGGTCCGCGATCCGCATTCGGCGGCCCCACGGTCGTTGTCCATGCACTGCGGACCACAATTTGCGGTCCGCAACATGGGCCAGGCCGGCACCTGTGTGCATGAGGCCTTAAAATGCAAGAAAAACTATACATATGTGGTATCGCTGTAATTGTACTGACCCAGAGAATGAAAGTAATAGGTCAGTTTTACCGCATAGGGAACGCTGTAAAAACACCATAAAACTGTTGCGGAATTGCGTTTTTTTTTCCAATTACACCCATTGCAAATTTTTTCCAGCTCCCCACTAAATTGTATGAAATATTAAATTGTGGAATTAGAAAGTGTAATTTGTCAGGCAAAAAACAAGCCCTCATACAGCCATGTACAGTAAATGGAAAAATAAAAAAGTTATCGCTCCAGAAAGCAGTGAGTTTAAAAAAATAGCGAAAAAACCCTCCGGGGCTGAAAGCGTTAAAGGGGTTGTCCAATCTTTTTATACTGATGGCTTATCCTCAGGATAGATCATCAGTATCTAAGTTGCCGGGGTCAACACCCTGCATCTCAACCAATCAGCAGTTTTGTAGCAGCTCTAGCGCTAGAAGTTGGGACCAGAACTACACAGTTCCATTCAGCAAAGGAAATACTACAGACCAGTTGAGTGGGAGTTCATGATGTTGGAACCCCTCAGGAGGATAAGGGCTCATGCACACGAATGTATCTTCTTTCCGTGTCCATTCTGGTTTTTTTTTTTTATGTTGACTGTATGCGGAACCATTCATTTCAATTGGTCCGCAAAAAAAAAAAAGTTACTCCGTATGCATTACGTTTCCGTATGTCCGTTCCGCAAAAAAATAGAACATGTCCTATTATTGTACGCATAACGGACAAGGATAAAACTGTTCCGTTCCACAAAAATACGGAATGCACACGGACGGTCATCCATACTTTTTGCGGATCCGTGTTTTGCAGATTGCAAAATACATATGGTCGTGTGCATGAGCCCTAAGGGCTCATGTCCATAAATGTATTCTCTTTCCATGTCAGTTCCATTAATTTATTTTTTTGCGGACCATATGTGGAATTATTCATAACAATGGGTCTGCAAAAAATAAATAAATGGAAGTTACTCTGTGTGCTTTTCGTTTCTGTATGTCCGTTTCGCAAAAAAATAGAGCATGTCCTATTATTGTCTGCATTACGGACAAGGATAGTACTGTTCTATTAGGGGCCAGCTGTTCTGCATGAGCCCTAAAAGTCATCAATATAAAAAGGACCAGAAAACCCCTGTAAGGTCTTATGCACACGACCGTATGTATTTTGCGGTCCACAAAAAACGGATCCGCAAAAATACGGATGACGTCCATGTGCATTCCGTATTTTGCAGATCGGAACAGCTGGCCCCTAATAGAACAGTAGTATTCTTGTCTGTAATGAGGAATGGAAATACTGACATATAGAAATAGAATGCACACCGAGTACCTTCCGTTTTTTTTGCAGACCCATCGAAATAAATGGTTCTGCATACAGTCCGCAAAAAAAACAGAACGGACACGGAAAGAAAATACGTTCCTGTGCATGAGGCCTAAGGGGAAGGTAATAGGCGAGGAAATAGCTTCTCCTCTTACTTTGTACATCCTCAGACACAGGCCTTTTTTATTAAAAGGCCATGAAAATGTAAATATAATCAAACACAATAAATATATTGTCTGAGTTTCATGAGAATTAGTGAAATTGTATTTGTTCAACAAATGCATAGAAATCCCGGTCACAAGAACACTTGTGCATAACATTTATTTCTGTCCATCAGAGCAGAAAACTTAGTTTAAGATGCCAAATTCATTTCTTATTTTTAGAAAGTATAGCAATAATAATTCAGCAAATGCATGGAATGTCCAGATAGGAATTATGTATTTAAAGGGGTATTCCGGTTACCATAACTATAACTTATGTTTTAGACTAATTTATCATCAATAATTGCCTAATATAGTGTTAAAGGGGTATTCCCATCTTCTTAATCATATTTGATTAAATTATTTATCCCCAGTGAACTTTTTTCTATATATGTATGATTGAAAAAACAATCTAACTGTTCTCTTTCAAATAGAATTGTCAATATCCATTGTTTATTTTCGCTGCCCATGGATGCGGCCACCGCTCGATGCTGCGGCCGGCCTCTCACTTACACTGTGAGCACGCACGTCACCGGCCGGCCACGCATGCGCAGATCTATATTCTTCTGAGCCGCGTCTAATATAGTTCTGCGCATGCGCGGCCGCCCGAACAGTTCGTGCAGGGAAGAGACAGTTTGGACAGCATCGGAGGACATAAGCGGTGGGTATTATTTCTACGTGCACCACCAATTCCACCAACGATTGGGGGCTCTTGGGGGGCTAACAGAGGCACTTGGGGGGCTGATGGAGGCACATGGTGGAGCTCATGGGGGGCTGATGGAGGCACAACCATGTGCTGGTTGAAGAGATAAACAGACAGATGTAGCAAAGCTGTATATGAAGCTTTTCAGACACAGTGCTAGTGGGGGAGTAGAATAAAGATGTAGCAGGGCTGTATAGGAAGCCATTCAGCCAAAGTGATGTTAGGGGACTGGAGAAGACACATGTAGCTGAGCTGTATATGCATCTATAAAGATACATAGTGTAAGGTTTATACACAACTGGAGTACAGCTGTAATGGAAACAAATCAGTGCTGGTGGGTGGGGGTTGGTCAAGCTTTTGTGCTAATGTATAATATGGAATTATAGTTTTTGATGCACAGAATGGGTTTGTAAGAGATCAGAGATTTTGTGTGTAAAACTGTGCAGAACAGCTATGTGTTACTGTACACTGAGCTCACTTCACATGGCTCTCTGATGATTCCCCAGCAGGGGGAGGGGCCTCACAGACACTGCGGGCTGCCAGACTGATGAGTCATACTCTTCACATGAACTAGCACGCAAGGACTGAGTTCTTAGTGTGATGTCATAAGGAGGCGTGGCCGGCCTTCACTCAAACTGCCTAAGCCCGCCCAGCCTTAGCAGCAGAAAACCAGGAAGTGAACAGCATAGCTGGCAGCAATTAAGGATGAAGTAGCAAGATGGGAATACCCCTTTAAGTTCACATATTTACCATTTAGTAGTTATAAAAGTAGTTTAGGACATGTTCTATCTGTCACAGAACTGACACATGGATGTGGAAAGCACAGGGACTTCATCAGTGTACTTTTCATATCCATATGTCAGTTCCAGAAAAGATAGAATATGTCCTATCCTGGTCCTCAAATTCATAGAACTCAATGGGACTGCCAAAAATGTGGATCACAAAATGGATACGGTTGTGTGCATAAGGGTTTAGATACACAGCTCAGCAGGCAGGATCATACAAGATAGGATTAGATACACAGCTCAGCAGGCAGGATCATAGAGGATAGGATTAGATACACACTTCAGCAGGCAGTATCGCACAACAACAGGCTGTGTATCAGGCACATACCTGATAGGAGACAGGAGATTCCTGTCTGGGTGTATACTGCAGGCAGAGCACTGGGAGGGGAGGGGGGGCATGTCCTGCCTGTGACTCATCACTGTGCAGTGCAGCCAGAATTGTGTATCAATACAATGATGTATTCAGGACAACGGAGCAAGGCGCAGGCGTAGCGCAGTGATAGCTGACTGAGGGGTAAGTAGCAGACCAGGATAGGGTTAACTTACATGGGGGGGTGGAGTGTGGCCGGGGAGGAGTAAGGGGCAGTTTTGCGGGCCGTTTATATGCTGGGTAGAGGTGGGGGGCGGCACCGGAGGCCATTATTCTCTGGAGAGTTGGCTGGAGTGTTGCGGTTTGCAGGCGAGCGTTTTGGGCATGGCGTTGTTGGAAGAATTGCTGGTGTTGGTGCGGGCAGCGGCAGAACAACATGGTTCTGATTGGCTGGTCAGTAGTCTGCAGGCGGCTGTGGGGGCACCTACTGTGCCTCCGATGGCTGGGGGGGGGGATTGAGGGCTAGGAGGTCTGTAGCGCCAGAGCGTTTGAGCCCGGAGGCGACCCCTCGGGCGCGACGTCGGCTTAGGAGCCCCTCTAGGAACCCTCCGCTGGCGCCGGCTGGGGTGATAAGTGTTTCTGCCAGCCGTCGCAACGGGAGGAATTCGGCGCAGCATGGAGCAATCGCGGGCTAGTTGCGCAGCGGTGGTCGGTCGCGGTCTCCTGTTAGAGTGCCGGTGAGCGGGGTCGGCGGGGCGGTTAGTCGGGGCCC
Source organism: Bufo gargarizans (assembly GCF_014858855.1). Classification (NCBI taxonomy): domain Eukaryota; kingdom Metazoa; phylum Chordata; class Amphibia; order Anura; family Bufonidae; genus Bufo; species Bufo gargarizans. The sequence goes on along the minus strand of NC_058084.1, from coordinate 84,861,494 downwards.
GGCACGCGCGGACGAGCGTAGTAACAGTGCCCAGGTGTCTGGCGGTGGCCGTCTGAGGAGCTGCGGGAAGCCGCAGTCTCACTTACCCCAGGTGAGGGCCGGACGGCGTGTACTTCCGTCCGGACGTGGCTGGAGACATCGCGGCAGGTGCTGGCGGTTGGTGGTCGTGATGAGGCCAGGAGTGCAGAGGTTGCGGCTGCGCGTTCTGCTCGTGCGGGCCCAGCGGCGGGTGAATCGTCCAGGAGGTTGCCGGCAGCGTCGCGGTCTCGGTCTGCAGGCCGGCGGCGGGGGTCTACTGCGCAGCTGCGGGGTGCTGGGTCTGGAATATCGCCACCTGCTGGTACGTCTGATGTTCCGGGCAGTAATAGACAGAGGGATACGTTGGCTGGGGGCCTGGGCCTGGCTCCATCCCCAGTGCAGCTGTTGGACACTGTTCCTGTGAGGTGTCCAGTTGCGGCTCACGGTGGGACACCCGTGGAGCTGGATTTTGGTGACATTGGAGCGGATGGCGATCGTGGTCAGCGGCTGCCTGGAGGTGGGCCTGCTTGCAGGGATGTGATTGTGTCGCAGCCACGCCATTTGGATCTTGGCGGGGGTTTCGTGGAGGAACAGGCGCTAGAGGATGGAGAAGTCAGCCAGGAGGCTTGGGAAATCGAGGGCCGGATGGATGATGCAGTCGGCGCATGTCCTTCTACGTCCAGGTCGTCGGTGGAATCGTCGCTGAGAGGTGCTACGGTGCGGTCGGCAGCTGCTAGGAGGATGCCCCAGGGACAGCCAGGTGAGAGGACGTCGGGGCGAGATTCTGTTGTGTGTGTGTGGGGGGGGGGGGGGGGGTGCAGTCTGGTGAGGACGGGTTAGCGCGGGAGTTATTGGCGGGTATGTGGACTTTGTTGTCACGCTGGAAATCTGGGGCAGTGTCATCTCCAGCTGCAGTATGGGCTGCTGCACCTGCGGTTGGGGACGGGGAGCGTCTGTGTGCGGCTGGTGTGGGGGGCTCTCTTGCAGTTGGGGCTGGGACGTTGGCGGCGGCAGTCGCCGGGAGTGTGGGTAGTCTGGGTGCTGGGGAGGATGTCAGGCTGGCGGACGCTGCTAAGGATGAAGTTTATGTGTGCTTTGAGGGGCCGTTGGGGGCTCATTTGAAGGCTGAGGTCAGGGAGAAGATTTGGAAAGACGAGTACGTGGAGATATTCTCGTTGCTTCCGTTGGACAAGTTTCAATTGGATAGGGTGAAGCTGGATGAGAGTAAGAAGGAGGAGGAGGAGAAGCGGAGATACAGGCTGATTCCACGTACCTTTTTGAATTGGTTGCAGGCCTTTGCTATTCTGGCCAGTGTGGTGGGCGAAAAGGCGCCAGAGCATTGTTCGGCTCTTTTTTGCTACATGGACGCCATAGGGGAGGCGTATCAGACGTATGGGGGAGTGGCGTGGCTCAGGTATGACAAGCAGTTTCGTCAGAGGAAGGCGGTCAGGCCTAGCATTCGGTGGGATCATAAGGACATAGGTCTGTGGATGCGTTTGATGAATGCTCTGAAAGGAGTGAGACAGCCCTTTCGTGGGCGGCCGGGGGTTCCTCGGCGGCAGAAACAGCAGAGGGGGTCAGGAGAGGTTGTTGCTGGCAGTTCAATGAGGGTCACTGCAAGTACCTTTCTGAATGTCGATTCAAACATGAGCGCTCCAGTTGTGGCGGTGCCCACAGCTTTGCGCAGTGTTTCAAGCGTGGTAGAGGGAAGGGATTCAAGGTTGCGCAGAAGAGGGGTGACCACGGTGAGGGTGGACGTGATGGGGCCGTTTCTAGAGATATACCCAAATAGGGAGGCGGCGACTTTATTGTTGGCGGGGTTTCGGGATGGCTTTAGGATTCCGTGTTCGGCAGTAGGAGTGGGGGTTGCAGTGTGAAATTTGCCCTCGGCATTGCAGCGGCCGGAGGTGGTTTCTGAAAAAATTGCGAAGGAGGTGTCAGCCGGGAGGGTTGTGGGCCCTTTTCTGGATTGTCCTTTGCTGGATTTGTGGGTTTCACCTTTGGGGTTGGTCCCGAAGAAGGAGTCTGGCAAATTTCGGCTTATTCATAATTTGTCTTACCCGGCGGGGTGTTCTGTGAACGATGGTATTGACAATAAGTTATGCTCTGTGTCTTATACGTCGTTTGATGAGGCGATTCAGTGGGTGCGCCGTTTTGGGCAGGGTGCATTGTTAGCGAAGACGGATATTGAGGCGGCGTTCCGCTTGCTACCTATTCACCCGGATAGTTTTTGTTTGCTTGGTTTTAAATGGGAGGGACAGTTTTTTGTAGATTGTTGTTTGCCTATGGGATGTGCGATCTCGTGTTCGCTGTTTGAAGCGTATAGTTCCTTTTTGGAATGGGTGGTGCTGCAGGAGGCGGGATGGAGTTCTGTGTTGCATTACCTTGATGATTTTTTGTTTTTAGGGCCGGCAGGATCTAGGGTGTGTTCGATTTTGTTGCATACCATGGAGCGGGTGTCGGCGAGTTTTGGGGTTACGTTGGCGCGTGAGAAAACGGAGGGTCTGGCTACAATGGTGAAGTTTTTGGGTATTGAGATTGATAGTGTTGCAATGGAGTGTCGGTTGCCTTTGGATAAGGTGGAGGACTTACGTTGTGAAGTGGGTTTGCTGCGGAATGCTAGGAAGGCGCAGATTAGACGGGTACAGTCCGTTTTGGGTAAGTTGAACTTTGCCTGCAGGATTTTGCCTATGGGTCGGGTTTTTTGTAGGCGCTTGTCTATGGCCACCGTGGGGGTGAAGGCTCCGTTTCATTTTGTGCGGCTGTCGGCTGAGGTGCGGGCGGATTTGTTTACGGACGCGTCTGGTTCGTGTGGTTACGGGGCTTTTTGTCAGGGGCAGAGGAGCGCAGGGGCTTGGCCGGAGGAGTGGAGGGTTGCCGGTTTCCTTGGGAACTTGGCTTTGTTGGAATTGTTCCCTATTGTTTTAGCTACCGAGTTGTGGGGGGATTTGTTGAGGAATAAGCGGGTGCGTTTTTGTTGTGACAATTTAGGCATGGTGCAGGCGGTGAATAGTCAGTCGGCAAATTCGCCCCCGGTGGTGCGATTACTTTGTCATTTGGTTTTGAACGGTTTGAAGTTGAATGCGTGTTTTGTAGCAGTTCATGTACCTGGGGTTGATAATTCCATTGCTGATGCTCTTTCTCGTTTCCAGTTGGATCGTTTTTGCAGCTTGGTTACGGGGACGGATGTGTTGGGTCTGCTGTGTCCTCAGTGGCTCTGGAGCGTGGCCTTGGGGTCTCGTTAGATCTGGTGCAACGGTCCGTGAGTAGCAGTACGTGGTCAGCTTATTCTTCTGTGTGGTCGCAGTGGGAACGTTTACTGGAGCGGGTGGGGGGATGCAGAGGGGTGGAGGATTTTTACTCATTGCTTGTTTATTTTGTGGGAATATCGTTTAGCGATGGTCTGTCTTTCTCTGTGGCTGCTAAGAGGGTGGCTGCTGTAGCTTTTTGGTTGCGAATGAGGGGTTTGGCCGATGTGTCCCAGAGTTTTTTTTGGTGCGACAGGCTTTGAAGGGGTATCATCGCAGTGTGGTGAGCAAGGATTCCCGTCGTCCGGTTTATTTTCAGGTTCTGCAGTTGTTGCGGGATCGTGCGGGGAGCGCGTGCAAGTCTTGGTATGAGGTGTGTTTGTTTAGAGCGGCCTTTTCCTTGGCTTTCTTTGGGGCCTTTCGGGTTTCTGAGCTGGTGGCTGCTAGTCGTGTGCGTGGGGGTGGCTTGTTGCGGGAGGATGTGAGTGTTTGTGAAGGGGGTTTGCGGTGTGTTTTGCGTAAGTCCAAAATGGACCAGGTGGGCAGGGGGGTGTGCATTGTGTTGCGGCCTCTGCCGGGTTCGGTAGTGTGCCCAGTTCGTTGTTTGGAGGATTTTCTGGTGCTTCGGCCGAGTGAGGGGGAAGTGTTGCTGGTGCATGCGGATGGCTCGGCTTTGTCGCGTTATCAGTTTGTGGTGGAAGTGTTTGGCAGCGGTGGGTTATGTGGCGAATGAGTTTGCGTCGCATTCTTTTCGTATTGGCGCGGCGACGGAGGCCGCTAGATGGGGTTTGGGTGAGGATGTCATTATGCGGATTGGCCGGTGGGAGTCTGCGTGTTTTCGTTCGTATATCCGTCCGCACATGTTGTGAAAATTGGTGTAGGGGGGAGCTCTGTTTGTTGGTGAATCGTTAATTGCCTGTTGGGGTCACTGTTTGTTTCTTTTGTTTCTTTTCGGTCATTCCTATGTATACTGGGGAGCGTTGAGAGCAGATGTGCGGAGGAGCGGTTGGCAGTTAGGTTTTCAGCCGGACAAGTTGCAGGTCCGGTGGATAGGTTTGCGGGGTATGTTGTGGGGGCGCGTGTTGCCTGAATTCCATGTGTTTGCCTCCTTGGACAGGTGCCCGGATATTGTGGTTTTTCATGTGGGTGGGAATGACTTAGGTGTTCGCTGCTCGAGGGATGTCATCCGGGACATCAAATTGGATCTGTTGCGTCTAATGGAGGAGTTCCCGGATTTGTTGGTTGTGTGGTCGGAGGTGGTAGCGAGGAGTTCATGGCGTTTTGTGACCGCATCAATAAGGCTCGGGCAAAATTGAACAAGGAGGGGGGGGCGCTTAGTTCGGCGGCAGGGCGGTTTTGTGGTTCGTCACAGGGAGTTGGATGTGGCTTCGCCTCAATTCCTCAGGTCTGATGGGGTGCATCTTAATGAGATCGGCATGGACTTGTGGGCGCTGGGGCTTCAGGAGGGTTTGGAGTCAGCGTTCAGGGTGTGGCAGGACGTCCATAGGTGAGGTGTCTCCTATGTGCGTCAGTGGCAAGTTAACGGGGGGTCCTGGAAGGCAATACCATGTTTAGTAGGTGCATGACACGTTGGAACATGCATCCATGTGGTTCGGTAAGCTGAAAGCTGGGGGCTCCTGTCGGGCTAAAAGGCCTACAGGCGTAGAGGAATATATGGATTTTGGAGGATTTGGTGCCCTTGGGTCGGCGAGTGCGGCCGAGGGTAAGGATGAAGATGTGTGGAGTGAAGAGCGCAGCTTGCTAGGGTTGCCTTCTAGGATCCTTCCGCAGAAGTAAATGTTATTACATTGTATTAATATGTTTGTATTTATTTGTTGATATTTATTAATGTATGATTTAAAATGATGTTTGAATATTAGTGCTGTTTAATAAACGGCTGCTATGGCCTTTTCCACCAAGAATTACGGATTGCGTGTTTTATTGGGATGGGGTGATAACGGTGTGTGGTATGAGGGGTCTGAGAAGATCTTACCTCCTTAAGTCATCAGGACAACGGAGCGAGGCGCAGGCGTAGTGCAGTGATAGCTGACTGAGGGGTAAGTAGCAGACCAGGATAGGGTTAATTTACATGGGAGGTGTAGTGTGGCCGGGGAGGAGTAAGGGGCGGTGTGGCAGTTTCGCGGGCCGTTTATATGCTGGGTAGAGGTGGGGGGCGGCACCGGAGGCCATTATTGTCTGGAGAGTTGCCCACCCTCCCGCCCTTTGTTTGGAGTTATTTGTTTTCACATTTTGTCATAGCAGCGGGCAAGTTAACAGGGGGGTCCTGGAAGGCAATACTATGTTTAGTAGGTGCATGACACGTTGGAACATGCATCCATGTGGTTCGGTAAGCTGAAAGCTGGGGGCTCCTGTCGGGCTAAAAGGCCTACAGGCGTAGAGGAATATATGGATTTTGGAGGATTTGGTGCCCTTGGGTCGGCGAGTGCGGCCGAGGGTAAGGATAAAGATGTGTGGAGTGAAGAGCGCAGCTTGCTAGGGTTGCCTTCTAGGATCCTTCCGCAGAAGTAAATGTTATTACATTGTATTGATATGTTTGTATTTATTTGTTGATATTTATTAATGTATGATTTAAAATGATGTTTGAATATTAGTGCTGTTTAATAAATGGCTGCTATGGCCTTTTCCACCAAGAATTACGGATTGTGTGTTTTATTGGGATAGGGTGATAGTGGTGTGTGGTATGAGGGGTCTGAGAAGATCTTACCTCCTTAAGTCATCAACAAAACAAGAAGGGGAGGAAGTAAACAGATCTGCCAGGATAATCTATAGTTTTCCATGGGGGAAGGAAAGCACAGACATAAAAAACAGGTATTGGAGGCATATGTATGGAAGGTGACGGGTGTTATGAGCATAGAAAAAGAAGTTTAATTTTGGGACCGGACAACCTCTTTTTAACTTCTTCCGGACACATGAAGTACCGATACATCATGTATAGTTCCGATCACTGTCGCCAGGTGGGCGGTGATCGGAAACTGGGTGCCTGCTCAAATCATTGAGCAGGCACCTTGGGTCAATGTCGGCGATCGTAGAAAACCGCAGGTCAATTCAGACCTGCGGTTTGCTGCGTTTCCAGGTTATTCAGGTCTCTGGTGGGCCGATAGGCCGGAACAGGATGGTGATCGGTGGTGTGATAATAAACCACCAATCACCATCCTGCGATCCTGAGAGGTGATGGTGACATCACCTCTCAGGATCGCCTCTCATTGGTCGGCTGGGCGGGCAGGCAGTTCAAATTACTGCAGCGCTCCTCTCCTCCTCCATTTCAGTCTGGGAGCCGAGGAGAGAGGAGCGCTGCACATCGATCGCCAGAGCCAGCACCCCCATCTGTTCAAGGATCATCAGCCAGCACCCCATCTGTGCCCCAGCACCACCAAGGTATTTAGAAAGTTAGTGAAAGAAAAATAAAGCCTGTTTTTTTTGCATCGCCCTAAAATCGAGTGTCTGGGGTCCACAGCACAGCTGTGCGACCCTAGACCCCACCAGGGGTCCTGCAGCTTGCCCCTCCCCCACAACTTTTTTTGGGGTGCAGGCAGTTTTTTTTGGTGGCACTCTTAGCGTCCGGCCACTGTTAGGGCATCGCACACGCCACCGCTGATCAACTTCGGACGGTTGATCAGCGAGTTTGAATTTTATTTATTTTTTCAAATTTTTTGGCCTGTTAGGTTTAGGGTAAGTTCGCGAACAACCGTGCCCCCACAAACACGCACACCAAATAAAGTTTATCACGCACGCACACACACGCACACACACACTCCCCTATGGCCCGCCGGATGTTCTCGGCCGAGGAGGCATACGCCCAGCTTGCCTCCGAGTCCGAGAGCCCGAGTGAGGACGAGGATGACCCCACCTTTTGTCATCCGCTTCCTCCTCATCATCTAGCGATGATAATGAGCCCCCAAGGCGGCGGAGACGCAGCCAAACGGAGCAAGGGGACCGCCATGCTAGGGACCCTGTGGCCCACCTTAGTATGAGAAGCTCTGGGGCTCGTACTAGTTTTCCGGCCCACCAGTTAAGTCCACCGGAACCCCCTACCGGTGAACTTGTCTGGTATACCCTAGAGTGTTTTGAGCCTGTGATTCCTGATTTTGTAGGCCAACCAGGAATCCAGATTTCCAGTGGGCTTCACTGAATACGACTACTTTAGTCTCTTTTTTTTAAGTGACCACTTTCTAATGGTGGAGCAAACAAACCTGTATGCCCAACAGTTTGTTGCTCAACACCCGGGCTCCTTTTTGGCTAGGCCTGGTGGCTGGACTCCGGTCAGTGCAGCCGAGATGAGGACGTTTTGGGGCCTCGTGCTGCACATGGGCCCAGTCAAGTAACCTAGTGTCAGGTATTACTGAAGTGGGGACGTCCTCTACCAGACTCCACTTTACAGTATGGCCATGACACGCTCCCGGTTTGAGGCTATCAGGAAATGCCTGCATTATGCAGATAATGCAGGATGTCCCCCCCCAAGGTGATCCTGCCTATGACCGCCTGTACAAAATCAGGCTGGTCATCGATCACTTTGTGGCCAAATTTGTGCAGGCCTATGTACCTGGAAGGGAGGTCGCAGTTGATGAGTCTCTCATTGCTTTCAAGGGGATACTCATTTTCCGCCAGTATGATCCCTCTAAGCGGGCGAGGTATGGCGTAAAGCTGTACAAAATTTGTGAGAGTACCTCAGGGTACACTTACAAGTTTCGTGTGTACGAGGGGCGAGATTCCCGTATTCAACCCCCAGAATGTCCCCCAGCCCTAGGTGTTAGCGGGAAACTTGTGTGGGACCTTATGCACCCACTGCTAGCAGTGTCATGAAGTACAATATGTGACAATCTCAGAATAGCCTGGATAAGTTAAAGCATTTTAAAGTTATCACCACTTAAAGTGACACTGGTCAGATTTGCAAAAAATGGCCTGGTCCTTAAGGTGAAATATGGCTGTGTCCTTAAGGAGTTAATTCAGTTTTTAAAAAAATTAAGTTACTTTACCGGAATACCGCTTTAAGGTAAAAAACACCTAAAAGCTGTACGAGCCTTCTCAGAACTACAGTAGGTACTGTACTTACACACAGGACAGCTGAATATTGCTGTGTGTATCGCTGACACCCATACATAGAGGACAGCTGAATGGGGCCATGAAGAATGTGCGATGTGTAATTCATATTATAAAACATCATATATAAAAATGTATGTGTCACAGTGGACTATGTAATTTTACATAGTAACATAGTACATAAGGCCGAAAAAAAGACATTTGTCCATCCAGTTTGGCCTGTTATCCTGCAAGTTGATCCAGAGGAAGGCAAAAAAAAATGTGAGGTAGAAGCCAATTCTCCCCACTAGGAAGGACGGGGGTGTCCTTCCTACTAGTGGAGGTTGCAATAATTGGGACGTTTGTTTTCCTAATGGATACTGCTCCCCTTAAGTCTCTACGTTTACTTGTTGTGTTTTCATACCTTGAGCATGAGGATGAAGCAGGTAGAGTGGACTCTGTGAAGTCACAGCTGGGATGATTCTTCTTTCGAGCTTGGTCACTGATGAATCTGGAAAAATAAGAGAAAGAGGGAAAAGATACATTGTGTTCTCTCTTGTATCTCGAGTGTGGTAGTTTCAACACAATTGGATTGACACCATAGGCAGTATCAAGGTAACTCAGTCCTGGCAGATGCGGGTCCATTTTAACCAATTCTAATTCCTTTAGTAGGTCGCTCAGATACTGGAGCTTGCGATTGTCCTTACCAGTTATCTTCAGGAAGGTTTGAAGTCTTTTGAATAAGGCGCTTTCTATAGCTTCAAAATTGCCACAGGTCTGTTCAAGTCTCTCCCATGCTGCAGCGAGACCTTCCTCTGAGTGATCTGCATGAACTCCTCTTAATGTCTTTACGCGTTCTGCAGATTCTGGGCCTAACTAGTTGACAAGTAAGTCAAGTTCTTCCTTGGCAGTGAGGTTAAGATCACTGATTACAGCTTCAAAGGTCGATTTCCAGGCTCTGTAGTTTTCAGCACGGTCATCATACTTCGAGAGACTAATGTTAATCAGCTCCCTGTGCATCATGTATCTGGCAAAGTCCGACATATCTGATCTCCTATTCCTTGTTGCTGGATTGCATTGTGGTGTCTCTGGGGCATGTAGGGGCTCTGGCACATAAGGCTGAGTTTGATCAGGACAAAATGATGTGGCATAAGGATTAAGCTGTAGTTTAGTCGCTGGAGGATCAGCTGGCTCAACACTAGAAATTACCTTGTTATCGGTGGGTGACGATATCTGGGGCTCTCTGGGTTCACCCTGTTGGTGATTTAGAAGTGACGTTGGTACATTCGATTTAGCAGGAGGAGCAGGCGATGATTGCCTTAGCACATATCTTAGCAGTGCGGTCAGCTGGGTCTTCCACTTCTCCTGGGATGAAAAAGTCTATGTTGGTACCTTGCCCTAATGCTCGAAGACCTTCAGTTTAGCTAAGGTAGCTGCTTCTTCCCTTTATGTTTGGAGACTGTTTAGTTGGGCTTCTGCCTCTGCCTCCATCTGCACCATTTCTGCCTCCTTCTTTGCTTTCTTCTTTGCCATTTCTGCCTCCTTCTTAGCAAAGGAAATTCTAACACTAGCTTCCTCTGCTTCTGCCCAGATCTCAAGCTTCTCATGTAACGCCGACCTTTCGGAACGAGAGGTTTTGGAAGATGAAAGCGTATATTTGAAGTTGATTGATGGGATCTCACTTCTTGCAAGTGTGTGATACGGAGTTCTGCCTTACTTTAAGTGTCTTGTACTAAGGCATCCTTCTCTTGGAGGAGATCCTATCTCTCTCAACTCTTCTGAGGTATCATCAAAATCGGAGTCTCTCAGGAAAATGATGTACCTTGCAGACAGTCGCTGATAGCGGACATAGGCATTAGTTAAACGATTCAGTGCTGTGGTTAACTTTGGTGCATCATTGTTATAGCGTGAAAGATCTGCTACAGTATATAGTGCTCAGTTCTTTGTCATAAATCATTTAAATTGTCACTGAACTCTTCTTTGGTTGCCTCAAAGTTAGCTCGATAACACGTTTAGATCGTATAGTTTGTTCTTCAGTGAACATGGACTCTGCTTCCTGTATATCTGAGTTTTTGGGAGCAGGGTGAGTTTCCGTATGTTCAGTGACCGAGAAATCCACGGAGCCTCTTGTGGACATGTTATTCCTGTTTAAGTGGTCCTATCTCTTTAAGAAAGGATTTCGGCTTACTCACTGTGCTTATGAAGGCTTGTGCATGTAAGATGGCGGACAGCTCTAAGCTTGCTTGCATACTGCGTGTCGACATGCAAAGACTGTAGATTTAAGCTTCGTTTTAATTATTCTGCCACAGATGTACGTTAGAGAAGTCTCTGACCGGTTGTGAGTGGTAATCTCTGTACAAGAAATCGTAGACAGCTGAATTAACTAATATCCCATTAGGTCGTGGTACCAGTTGCCTGTGATAATCCAGTGAGGAGAATACAATGGAGATGCTTTGGTAATTTATTGAGTTTACCTTGAGCAAAGACATATAGAGGACATTAGAGCATATTAGAGGTCAAAACGAAATGCTCTCACCAGCTCTGAGTCTGCTGCAGAAAACAAAGTTACAGGAACCGAGAGAGCGGGATGTGATGTCACAAAAGTGAGGAGTAGACAGAGAGCAAAGGCAATGGAATTTACATAAAACATTCAAGAAAACCTATAACGAGAAGGACCACAGGGTGGCAGCATTACATAACATGGTAATGATATGATAACACAAATACAGCAATGTATCTTAAATGGAAGAAATAAATGCTGGGACAGCACAATGGGAACTTGGAATATCTGTAACTTTTCCTACAACATCTTGTGTGACCTCCAATAAACTGCTCATTGATGACAACTCCTATTGCTCAGTGCCTATCTCCATCAGTCACAAGCTGATTTTGTGACAGTATGGTATATCACTAGGATCCCAATCCTTATTCACTTGAATCAATGATGGTCATGGAGGTCAGACACACACCGTTAAATCATGTCCATCTTTATAGGTCAAAGAAATTTAAGCTGGTGTGCAGTTTAGCCTAAAAAGATGTCACAGTAGAGCTGTCAATCACTGTGGTTGAGCCCACATTGAGCTGCTCAGCACTGTAAACTGTAAGCAACAGAAGTATTTTTCTGGATAATAAAAGCACCTTTTAAATTCAAATGGCCTTTATTTATTATGGTGTAGTACAGTGGTGGGCAAACTTTTTAGTCAACTGAGCCAAATATCAACAAAACCGCAATTGAAATTTATTTTAAGAGACAATTTTTTAAAACCTAAAATATATAGGAAGGTACATTGTTTTTAGTTTCAATAAGTGTCCGCTGATGATAATCAATATGAAGAAGATAACTAGTGTAGTATGCGCATAAATCCATCAGGGTGACATAAACTTCAGGTGAAAACATAAAAAGACTATCAGCCGCAAAAGATACACTATATTGAAATTGCCTCAGACGGCACCCTATTTTTGTGGGGCTTATTAACTAAACTGCAATATCTCACCTTTCTACAGTTTAATTGCATTGTTCATTGGTGAATTATAATACATCACTGCATTGCCTTTGGAGTCTGCACTTTTTATGTTGACATCGGACTTTGGGCATGACATAAATGATTTCTATGTCTCGTGTTTTCTATATTTTTATTGCGTCAACAGCACCAGTGAGGACTATTAGAGTGTGTTTTTACATATTTTTATATGTACTTTCTGTTATTTTGATCTTAATTATTATTTCATTTTATCTTTAAATTTTTTTACTTTTATTAAACTTGCAGAGCCAGTGCAAGGTGTGCACGCCTATTTTATTACTTTTTCTGTTTAAATAGTTGACATGCCATGTAAATGATGATGCCAAATAATTCATGAGAGTCACCTGTAGAAGGAGGTAGCACACTTGACTATGCCTACTATGGCGTCATGTTCGTAGCACAGCAAGCGCCTGCGGCGGTGTTCTGTTATATTTCCCTACCCGGGAACTTTCACTACCCTCGTCACTTCCTGTTGTGACGCAGCACGTTCCGACGTTTGAAATGAGGTGTGTACACCAAAGTGAAGGCGATTACTCCGGCCTCCTGTGTGATGATGCGCATGCGCTAATAGTGGGAGGAAATATGGGCATGTTATATGAGATGTACACGCCCTCTCCAGCTTTGCGGAACGCAAATGCGTTCCGCAGGCAAGAAGACTGTAGTGCATGCTTCACAAATCAGCAGGAGGTTGGTCTTTCGGCTATGTGGGAGCCCGCACCTGTAAGAGCCGCATTGAAGGGGCTAAAGAGCCGCTTGTGGCTCGCGAGCCGCGGTTTGCTGACCACTGGTATAGTACATTGTAAGGGAGCTTTTTCCCCCTCTGTAGGGATCGGTGTACTTGCGGTGGGGTCGGCAATGTCAGACTCTCAGACTTTGGGGGTTAAAAGTCCAAGTGGTGCTTTTTTTCCCATCTAGCATGACACAATACAGGGCATCCAAGTTTACTGTCACTTGCGTGAAGCCACAGCACATAAAGCATAACACAAAATATGAAATAAGTTCCTGCTGCAGACTATACAGAGAACTTCTCTCTCACCTATGCCTTCAGCATGTCAGCACACACGGTCAAACAGCCACCATGCTCTGAATGAGGCTTTGAGGCCCCAATAATGATCCTAGCAGCCACACCTGGGATCTCCTTAGACTAGGGGGAATAGCTGTCCTGGAGCTGGAGGGTGTGGACTAATAGGTCCCTCTACCAAACCTACCTACCAGGCCCAAAAAATCCAGCACACAACCAAAGTCTGAACAAAACAAACACTTTGCTGAAGCAATGCACTTTTGATGCATTTGCACTTTATTACTTAATTATGGATTTGAGACTCTGTAAATTGCTTGCACTATTTATGTATGTCACTATGCACATGTTACTCAGCTAGACAAAGGCTCCAATGAGAGAGCTGAAAAGACAAAAGTTCTCAGACAAAATAACTTTTTAGTCTATCTTTGTATTGTGACCCTGTTCACATTGTGCGCTTTGATGGTGTGTATAGGGTATTTCTTTGCACTCCCTTGGGTGTGGGTTTTTCAATACACATGTGAGCTAAATTGACAGGCTAATGGATTAGACATTGGTGTATGTTGATTCCACCCCTCCTTCCTGGTGGTGGGTGGGGGAAGGGTCCTGGATTTTAAATCTCCTTGCCTAAACACTTATCTTTTGTTACGACTAAGAACAATATGTTCGAAACGCGTCATTGATTGCCATGAGGTGGATGAGTTTGTCCTTACTTGTTATGCTATGCAGTAAATAAAGACAAAGAACGACACATTTTTAAAGTGAGTGCTGGAACTTTTTTCTTCTTTTTGCATTCTGAGGTCTTACCTATTGTATTCCGTGCACGCGGGCTGCTCATTAATGAGCAAGCTGGAAATAATACTATATGAACTTTGTCCTAGGACCTGTCGCAGCTTCTGGAGGTGATCTTCAAAGGAGGCCCCAAACACTACTATGTCATCCTGGTATATTAGTACTGACTTGAAGTTGAGATTCCCCAGATAGTGCTCCATTAACCGCTGGAATGTTCCTGGGGCATTGGAGAGACCGAATGGCATCCGGTTGAACTTGTAGAGTCCTATAGGTAGAATGAAAGCCGTCTTCTCTTTGTTCTTCTTGGCCACCGGTACCTGCCAATACTCACTGGCCAGATCAAGAGTCGAGAAGAACTTCACCTGGCTCAGGGATGACAACGATTACTCAATCCGCGGTAGGGCATAGGCACCCCGGACGGTCTGGGCATTCAGTTTCCGATAGTCCATGCAGAGCCGGAGACTCCCATCTTTCTTCCGCACCACTGGACTACTGGAGCAGCCCAAGGACTTGGTGATCTCCTGGATCACCCGGTTTTCCAACATGCTGGCTACCATATACTTCACCTCTTGGTACATTTCAGGTGGGGTTTGCCAGTAACGTTCCCTAATCGGTGCAGCATCGCCAGTAGGGATTTTGTGTTCAATGGCGGAAGCACATCCCAAGTCCTCATTATGTCACAAGAATGCCTCTTGAAATTCCCAGAGGGTGTTTTCCAGCAACTTCTGTTGTCCACAATTCAAAGTCTTGCAGTCCACCCCCATCTGGGCCATGATCACTCGACCATTCCACTCCGCTGTCGGGGTCTCCCTTTAATGAACCTCTACAGCACAGGTCCAGGCTGATCTTCTATCAGACTGCAGCGTGAAGCTCCTTAGTTGAGAGATATCCCCCTCGGACACATAAACTTTGGCCAGCAAGGTGTTTGCGGGAACGGTTAACTCACAGTCTTCAGCAGTTAGACAGCGTACAGGCACACATCCATTCTTCACAGTGGCAAAGGCCCCGGCTACCAATGGGCGAGCCTGCATTTCCTCTTGATAAGCGGGCTCGATCAGGACCTCCGGTCCATTCAGTCATCATTCAGCCCCCACCGGCAGCATCAGTATTCATTCTTGTCGAGGTGGGATCTTCACCGGGTTCCTCCGCGGCACCTTCAGGTCTCTGATGAGCCAACCGGACATGTTACTCTTTTTCAAACTACAGCTTCTCACCCTCTGTTGTAAAACCTTCTGGGTCGGCTGTTGTGTGGTGGCCCGTTGCCAATACTTGGCATAGAATTGATGGTCTAGGTCTCAGTACATTCATACCTAGGGTGACATCCATTCCTTTCCAGGAAGGATGGTCCACCAGAACGACCCCCTTTTTGCCGACGTCTTGTCCAAACAGTCGGACCCGCATCCAGACTATCCCTCGGACGTCCATATGTCTGTTATTGGCAGCAGTCAACCTGATGATGTTCCCATCTTCTGGCTCCATCATATGTCTAAAGTGTCTTTTGAAGAACTGCAAAGGCATAAGGGTGCACTCCGACCCTATATCAACTAGGCAGCATACCTTCTGGCCTTCCAACCCGGCTTCCATAATGAGGCAGCTGGCATACAGGTCGTGATCCTCACGTATAGGGCTTAGCTTCTGGAGTACCGCCGCAGGATGCCCATCTACTACGGCGGTTGGAAGTTTAACGTTGGCTTGGACTCCATCTGTTCGGGGCACTCTCTGGTCATATGTCCGTACTGTCAACAAGCCCAACAGAGGGGCCCTTTTTTGACGTGCCTCTGCTCCTGGGTCTTCCTAAGTGGAGTGGCGCGGGATGCTGGGTTCATTTCCAGAGACCGGGATGTTTACGCCTTCATCTGGGACACTTCTAGCCAAAGTCCTCTTAATTCTGTCCGCAGGGCCTGTACCACATCCTTTAGGGACTCGGATTCTTCAGACCCCGTCCGGTCCCTTGTAGCATGAGTGCTCCTCCACACTCTTGCTGCCACAGGTGCGTGCTCTTCCTTCCTCTCCACAGCAGCTTTGTAGAGACTGTAGAATGTCATGTCGGCCGGTGTCCGGGTCATCTCTTGCAGCTTATCCTGTAGGAACTTGTTGGAGAGCCCCAACTATGAACTGATCTCTTAGTAGCCGGGCCACCTCCCGAAAGGCTCCCATGGCCCCTGGGTCTCGCCGCTCCATCTCATTCAGTGTTTCCTGTAGGGCACTGGAATATTGCATCAGAGTATCGCCCTCTTGCTGTGGTCGGTTAAAAAAAAGTGGCTCCTTTACTGTACTACTGGCTATCTCCAGCAGCAAGAATATTTTCTCTAGGGTTTCTCTCTCGGATTCGGGCCTCACCATCACTGTCTGTCTGACGTCACCCTCTAGAGTCCCCAACACAACCTCTGCCCGCAGTTTGGGGGTCAGGTTACACATTTTAACCGCACTTTGCACCCTACTGGGGCGGACATGGTGTTGGGGACAAGCTGGCCTTGTACTGGCGCACCCTGAGCTGGGTCCTGATCGGTGTCATTGGCACCGGGGGAAGGTCTTTTGCCGCATTCCCGTCCATAACGATCGCTGTATCCTGCCGACTATGCCAAGTTGTAAGCTGTGTACCGGGGTGGGCTCCCCACGATACAGCGAAGTCACGAACAAGGAAAACGACTTTGACACCAGCTCTTGTAGAACAGACTTTGCTTTACTGTTACGGGATATCAAGCACACTCCCAAATGCAGTGAACAAAAAATCAGATTATATACACTCAGCCCGGAGGCTGAGACCCCTGTGTCGCACAGCACGGCGCCCTATGATGGTAGTCAGAAAACACTTGCGCAATTTACCTACTGCGAGCAGACCTAACTCTGCCTCGCCATACCTGTTATTACCCTGAAGAACAGGAACAATTGTGTGTGTGTGTGAGATACAGGCTAGCTCGCGGTGCGACACAGCAGCTTACAATCTTACCGGCATATAGAGTGATTTCCCCCTCCCTTTTCCCCAAAACTGGTAATGTGGCACGTGCCTAATATATATCACTCCTGATAAACATGCTGGAGTAACTGGAGATTATGGTGAAGTCCTCTATGTTCTCCGGAGTGAACCAAAACTTTAACTGATGAGTCTTTGTGATAAACAAACAGCAATTCTTGGTAGCCTCTCACTCAGCAACACTAACTAACTACCGTCAGGTTTGATCTTAGTCTCTAGTATTTAGGTGCCAATCTTATATTGAGGTGCGTGCACACTCTGTCTTACTGACCCAGGTCTGCTCTGCCTCAGCTGGTGACTGCGAACTGAACAAAAGCTGATCCAACACATGTGCGGTACCGCAGGGTCCGTTGTTTTGCTCTTCAGCTCTCATCAGCGATCCTGGCAGCTGTACTCCATCTCATGGACGGGATCCAGGTCCTTGACATGATCAGCTTCACTTGGCTGCAGTCCTGGTCGCAAAAGGGTGATTCCATGCTAGGATGTTAATGGATTTCTTTTCCAGGCTGCAACTAAAATGGACTCCAGCTTCCTTCCTCTAGACACACAGCTCCACCTCCTATGAATATTTAAATCTGAGCAGGCTGTTCAGCTGTGTGGGGAAACAGTGGCCTCTTGTGGCCAAACAGCAAAATAACAGTGTTCATGCAATAAGAGCTGTTTCACAATCTCACATAGGGAGGGGGTTTCTTCACTGCCACTTATGTGAGTGCACAGTTAACGATCTTCTTTCTTCTTTTATAGGTTAATCCACGAGACAACCGTTGATTCTTCCTCCAATCAAGTTGTTCCTTGGTTGTGATTGGTAAGCTACGACGAGAGCCACAGCCTCCTCGAACAGCTGATCGGCAGGGGTCCAGGGTATCAGACCCCCACCAATCTGATATTGATGACCTATGCTTTGGACAGGTTATCAGTATCAGAATCTTGGAAAAACCCTTTAATTGAGCTCTTCAGTACATGATGCTGTATTACTACAGTGTTTTTGTATGGAGACTTCACGGTTGTGTTTGATTTTAGGCACATATTAGAAAGGAGTTCAGCCATATAGCAGTGATACATACAGTATATAGAGAACAGAATTTACACGGATGACTGATTGAAAGGTGATAGCTGATTGAAAGGTCAAATGGAGAAATAGCAAGGGATATAATTATTCTATATGATTATAGTTGTGTTTATGTTGAATGTAAATGGAGAATACATTAACCTTAACATTCACCTCTGAACATTAAAGCAGACTCTGGGTGCAGAACAATTTCATTTCATTAACTGACAGGAGACAATTAATTTTAAAGTATTGGCATTCTAATGCAACATTTCAGTATTTATTCTTACCTGGTTACATATTATTCCCTCATGTAAATATCTGACAATGCTGGAAAAGAAAATTGTTTTATACTTTGTACTTACCGAACAATCTCCTTTTGTCCTAGAGTCAAATGTCAAAATCCTATTCAAAGGGGTTCTCCGGGAATTAAGAAAATGAAAATACTTAAATATTACTTTATTATAAATATATTACCGAATACCTTTCATTTGTTATAATGGCTCAGTTTGCCTGGGTAGCAATGATTAGGAGAAAGAAAATGGATGCCGTCATATTAGTACACACAAAACCTGCCCTAATCACATAGGAGGACAAGTTACTTGACGACACTGAACTAAAAAGAGCTGCCTTATCCTCCTCTCTGCTCTGCTTGTCAGGGATTATGATTTCGAATACAGCTGATAAGATCTTCAGCTGAATCTCTGTAGGAATGGAGTTCATGAGGAGACATGAAATACAGAAAGGATGGACAGGACAGACTGTGGTAATAGAAACTGCATACAAGTGCTGCTGCTCATTACTACACCCCACCTCCTCTCTGTACTTCATGTCTCCTCATAAACTGCATTCCTACAGATTCAGCTAAAGATCTTATCAGCTGTATTCAGTATCATAATCCCTGACAAGTAAGAGAAAGAGAGGAGGATGAGGCAGCTCTTTACCTCAGTGTTCTGAGGTAACTTGTCCTCCTGTGTGAGTAGGACAGGTTTTGTGTATACTAACTTCTCCTGCTGATTACTCCCTCGACAAAATGAGCCATTATACCTAATGAAAGTTATTTGGGAATATATTTACCTGTATAATAAAGTAATATTTAAGTATTTTTATTTTCTTAATCGCTGGAGAACGTCATTAAGCACCTGCTGCGTGCAATGTTAATTCCACATCATGAGATACCTCTGTAACCATCATCAGTCAATCACTTCTCTCTACATGACTACCTTACTATGTGTATTAAAGTGCAGGCATATTCTTGCATACAGCTTCCTGCTAAAATAATGTTAGAGTTAAGAGCCCCCATTTGTGTTTTCTGTCACTTCTGAGGTCAAGAAGAAAGCACCATGAAAAATTGAAAGGACAAAAACTTGATGTGCCCCATTATATTTCAATGGGGTCCATAGGTCACGATTAGGATGCATCACACAAGGGAAATAGCATATGGTAGCCTTGTGGCTTCTGTTATAAAGTCACTATGACAGAGTGAACAGAGGCTAAAGTGGAAAGTCTCTGCAGAGTGCAGATGAGATTTGTTAAAATCTCTTGTAAATGGCTGGTTTTGTAATATGCTACAGATTATCTGCAGAAAATCTGGTGCATTTACATTATGCGTGCTGGCACTCTCACGCTGAGATGAAGGTGTTTGCAGCAGATTATATTGTTCTGTGGTTACTTAGCATTATTGAAAACATCCTTACCCACTGCATCTCAGTCTAGACTGCTGACAGAGGAGTAATGGAAGAAGGTCCGCCGGTGGCCAGTTTTACTTCCAACTGAGTCTGCTTTCCCGGGAAGTAATACTAGTAGAAAAGTATGGCAGAGCACAGAGCCATTGGCTATCTGCCCTGCCTCTTATTTTGTTAAGCCACAGACTTTTTTAGGCTTGTGACTTACTAGAGTTCAGAAGTACGCAGATTATTTCAGTGTCGCAGCTGCACGATGACGTCACTGCATCTTGCATCAGGCTATTGATTTCAGGCAGCAAATAAGGTGAGCAAGTCTTTTATTTTTATTTTATTGGTGCAAAGATAGCACAAAGTGGTTGGGGGACTCATAAGGGGACATTACTGCTGTGTGGGGACAGCAAAAAAGGATCATTTCTGCTGTGTGGGGGAAGCAAAAAAGGGAACATTACTGCTGTGTGGGGGCAGCAAAAAAAAGGTAGCATTACTGCTTTGTGGGGGCAGCCGCTATGTATTCTCCATCAGTCACCTGCCTAAAGGAAATGGAATCCACAAAGTGGTATGGCAGTGACTGCCCTTCCAGCAACACAAAACATGTGAATCCAATCAACAGTGAGCAGTCCACCTTTAAACACACAGCATGCACTTTATACTTTTCTACATCAAGTTTTCTTCCGAACATCTGAAAACCAGCAAACAATATCTGTAAGTTCTGGTTACTTTTTCCATTATGGCTGTTTAAATTACGCAGTTTTCAAGGTCATTCAATAGGACCCTTCATTATTTAACCCTTTAATGACCAGACAGATTTTCATAATTTAGCAAATGCAGGGGTGTGCACAGATCTCATAGGGCCCCATAGCAAAACTATGTTTGGGCCCCCCTGCTACGTCCAGTTTCCCAGTATGTGTGTGACAATCACTCCCAGGCAAAGCAGAACACAAGGCACAATGCCACAGATTTCTGCCAAGTTAGCATTTTTTTTAAATTAAGAGGAATACATTTTAATAAAAAAAAATAGTAATGTAAATGACACCCACCACCTCACCCACTGTATCTGGCTTCTATTTTGGAAAAAGTAGAATAGGTGCTTCTTAAATTTATAAAAGTATAGGGGGCACTCAACATCGGGACCACATGGACCACCATACAAATAAATAGATAAATATATATAAAATCTTTATTCCATAAAATCCAATATGACATCCACTATACCTAAAAAAATATATAGAAATATATATAAAATATAGAAATATATGCATATACTGTATATAAATAAATATAAAAGGTAACAAGCGATAAAAACCTCCTTTCTGGGATATTCAATATCATCAGCAGTATATGTATCTAGATAACGTTCATGTACAGAAGAATAAGATATAAATCCACATATGCTATGGCAATACCCAGTTGTTCAGTAGCCTATATATGCCTCTCTTTTAGTCCTTCTTGTTTGAATTCCTCCTCATTAGGTATATAACCTCTTTTAGCACACACCGATATAATGTCCACAATGTCTAGAGAACAATTCCTGTGTTAGACACTGCGCTCACCGGCTACATACATCACATAGAGCCTCAGGTTAAGTGTTCATACTTTACCACTCTACGCCGTGTTCGCTCTCGGTCTTGTATCGTCTTCGGGGTACTTCCTCCTCCTATGCGGCGTCCCATGTGATCCAGCCGTCTTCTCGTGGCATCCCACTTGACGGCGGCCGGAAGCAGAGCGTGCTTTCTGGGTCCTAAAGTTCCTCCGCTCCGTCCCAGACGAAAAGAAGAAGAAACTGCTGGGCTGGAGCAGCTCCAAGCACAGGCTGCCGGAGAATGATCATATATGATATCTTGATATATATAGGTATATTATATCTATATATATATGTACTGCTGATGATATAGAATATCCCAGAAAGGAGGTTTTTATCGCTTGTTACCTTTTATATTTATATATATATACAGTACAGACCAAAAGTTTGGACACACCTTCTCATTCAAAGAGTTTTCTTTATTTTCATGACTATGAAAATTGTAGATTCACACTGAAGGCATCAAAACTATGAATTAACACGTGGAATTATATACATAACAAAAAAGTGTGAAACAACTGAAAATATGTCATATTCTAGGTTCTTCAAAGTAGCCACCTTTTGCATTGATTATTGCTTTGCACACTCTTGGCATTCTCTTGATGAGCTTCAAGAGGTAGTCACCTGAAATGGTTTTCACTTCACAGGTGTGCCCTGTCAGGTTTAATAAGTGGGATTTCTTGCCTTATAAATGGGGTTGGACCATCAGTTGCGTTGTGGAGAAGTCAGGTGGATACTCAGCTGATAGTCCTACTGAATAGACTGTTAGAATTTGTATTATGGCAAGAAAAAAGCAGCTAAGTAAAGAAAAACGAGTGGCCATCATTACTTTAAGAAATTAAGGTCAGTCAGTCCGAAAAATTGGGAAAACTTTGAAAGTGTCCCCAAGTGCTGTCACAAAAACCATCAAGCGCTACAAAGAAACTGGCTCACATGCGGACCGCCCCAGGAAAGGAAGACCAAGAGTCACCTCTGCTGCGGAGGATAAGTTCATCCGAGTCACCAGCCTCAGAAATCGCAGGTTAACAGCAGCTCAGATTAGAGACCAGGTCAATGCCACACAGAGTTCTAGCAGCAGACACATCTCTAGAACAACTGTTAAGAGGAGACTGTGTGAATCAGGCCTTCATGGTAGAATATCTGCTAGGAAACCACTGCTAAGGACAGGCAACAAGCAGAAGAGACTTGTTTGGGCTAAAGAACACAAGGAATGGACATTAGACCAGTGGAAATCTGTGCTTTGGTCTGATGAGTCCAAATTTGAGATCTTTGGTTCCAACCACCGTGTTTTTGTGCGACGCAGAAAAGGTGAACGGATGGACTCTACATGCCTGGTTCCCACCGTGAAGAATGGAGGAGGAGGTGTTATGGTGTGGGGGTGCTTTGCTGGTGACACTGTTGGGGATTTATTCAAAATTGAAGGCATACTGAACCAGCATGGCTACCACAACATCTTTCAGCGGCATGCTATTCCATCCGGTTTGCGTTTAGTTGGACCATCATTTATTTTTCAACAGGACAATGACCCAAAACACACCTCCAGGCTGTGTAAGGGCTATTTGACCATGAAGGAGAGTGATGGGGTGCTGCGCCAGATGACCTGGCCTCCACAGTCACCGGACCTGAACCCAATCGAGATGGTTTGGGGTGAGCTGAACCGCAGAGTGAAGGCAAAAGGGCCAACAAGTGCTAAGCATCTCTGGGAACTCCTTCAAGACTGTTGGAAGACCATTTCAGGTGACTACCTCTTGAAGCTCATCAAGAGAATGCCAAGAGTGTGCAAAGCAGTAATCAAAGCAAAAGGTGGCTACTTTGAAGAACCTAGAATATTACATATTTTCAGTTGTTTCACACTTGTTTGTTATGTATATAATTCCACATGTGTTAATTCATAGTTTTGATGCCTTCAGTGTGAATCTACAATGTTCATAGTCATGAAAATAAAGAAAACTCTTTGAATGAGAAGGTGTGTCCAAACTTTTGGTCTGTACTGTATATATATATATATATATATATATATACATATATTTATATATTTTATATATACAGTGGTCCCTCAACTTACAATAGTAATTGGTTCCAGGAAGACCATTGTATGTTGAAACCATTGTAAGTTGAGTAATTGGTTCCAAAGCCCCAAAATGTCATCCAAGATAAGAGAAAATGAAAATTTAAGAAAAATAAGCAGATAACTAACACAGATAAAGCAAGTCCTTACATATAACAGTCAGGGACAACTGCTACCTAGCAACTAATAAAGCTATTTTACCAGAGATGTGGCCTTGATTGTGGCCTTGATTGTTTGGATCTGATTCTGAGGCATTGTATGTTGAGTCTAGTTTCAACTTACGATGGGTCAGAAAAGACCATTGTATGTTGAAAATATTGTATCCTGAGGCCATTGTATCTTGAGGGATCACTGTATTTCTATATATTTTTATAGGTATAGTGGATGTCATATAGGATTCTATGGAATAAAGATTTATATATATTTATCTATTTATTTGTATGGTGGTCCATGTGGTCCCAATATTGTGTGCCCCACATACTTTCCGTTTCTGAATTGTTAGGTGTGCCGCCTATACTTCCTATGCTTTATAAATTTGGAACTCATTCTAAACACCAGATTTCTCAGTCTATTTACAGCAAACAACTGGCAAAAATACATTGATAAATCTGGTTTCCTACTATTACAAAGCTGGTTGTCTGCAGCAACCACTAGAGAGAGCTCAGCATATAGAAATGTATACAGTTACAATTTACTGACCTGGAAGCTGTAATAATATCTTTACCTTGAGCTCCCCTAGTTGTGTCTGCATAAAAATGCAGTGTTTTCTTGTCTGGAAAATAAGGAGTTCAGCATTGGCCCCTTCAGGCCCTATATCAGTTACGTGGTCTGCCTCCTATAATGGTACACCACTGAGTGCTTGTGGTGGTTAGACCGTTCTTTTTTTTATTTTGTGGATTACAGCCTTTCTTACGTGACACCTAGGGCTTTTTATGTTTTTAGACATTTTCTTTTTTTGGGGGGGGGGGGGGGAAGCTGTAAAAATGTCACATAGCTCCTTATTTTTTAAATATGGAAATTGACCCAAAAATAAATTATTAAAATGGGTTCCCTATTTTGTGTCGGTCATTTTGAAATATCATATGGATAGTTTTTCATGCATGGGGAGACTATGACAACGGTTTTGGCTGGCGTGGACATTTTTGTTTTTTCATTATTTTCTTATATATATTTCTGTATATATATATATATTAGCATTTTTAGCACATAATATGGCCCTCAAGAGATCATTAAAGTGCTCTGGGGGGGGGGGGCATTCAAACTTTTTATTTGTATTCTGCACTTTTCTTCTGTAATGGGCATTGAAAGAAGCCCCAATTACAGAGGAAAACAGGGGACAATGTACAGAGGCAGAGGTAATCAGGGTCCGCTAAGACCCAGCAGATGTACTCTACCAGAGACACCCAGTGATCCGATCGCCTGGTCCAGGAGAGAAAGCAGCATAGCCGCTTCCTTTGTTCACTGCATGGTACTTAGGGAGTAGAAAAGATAAGGCAGAAGCGATAATAAACTGCTTCTTGGTCCCGGGCTGTCACTGATAGCTGGGGACCTGACCTGTTCCTGCTAGAGTGCAGGAGCAAGAGCTTTAATCCCGCACTGTACATTTATGGTGCTGCGGATTAAAGCCCAGCACCAAGAGGCGTAAATGTACAGCGCTTGGTGATTATTCGGTTAACTTTAGTTGAAAAAAACCTGTCCTGGTCATGTGCTGATCACATAGGTGCAGGAGTTATTTAAAGACGTAACTCTGATAACCATACATGCGCCTTTGTGCCCATCGCGTAACCAGGAAAGATTTGCAGTACAGGATCCTATTGAATCACAGCAAGTAGGGAGCTGTAAAACTTTGAAGAATTAATACAGAAAGTATCTGGTAAAATTGTATAACTTTTAATTATACAAGGAATAACATTTATTTGCTGAAACCGAAATATCCCTCTAAGCAATGTCTCCTCATAGCTCAAACTTGTGTTCAGACCATAAGAGGACTGGGAGTCAGATGAAGGGTGAACAGAAATAACGTGTGAACAGAAACGACAGGGCACATAAAAGTGAAGATGAGCGCAACGGAGAAGAGCTAATGAATAGGACAATTAATATTTTATCTGCTAATGAGTGAAAGGAGAAATGAGACAATTGCTGCTCATGGATAACAATGAGTGGTGGGAAATGACTGTGTTACATAACTGTGTCCCAGTTACATAATGCTCTATAGTAACATCAGCAATGCGCAGAGTTGGTAAAGGCGGTCTGTCAGCTCACTAACAGAGCTGTGGGCGCTGAGCACAGGCATGTAAATTGTACTTCAAATCCCCAATTTATTGTTGAGGACTCAATGTCTGCACTGTTCTTCTGTGCTGGCTGCCAAATTTAGGCATCTAATATAATCATGAAATGTGTTTTCTCTCTCGCCAATTGTGCAAGGGGCCAACAGTTTTCTTCACAACTACACTACGTGCAGAATTATTAGGCAAATGAGTATTTTGACCACATCATCCTCTTTATGCATGTTGTCTTACTCTAAGCTGTATAGGCTCGAAAGCCTACTACCAATTAAGCATATTAGGTGATGTGCATCTCTGTAATGAGAAGGGGTGTGGTCTAATGACATCAACACCCTATATCAGGTGTGCATAATTATTAGGCAACTTTATTTCCTTTAGCAAAATGGGTCAAAAGAAGGACTTGACAGGCTCAGAAAAGTCAAAAATAGTGAGATATCTTGCAGAGGGATGCAGCACTCTTAAAATTGCAAAGCTTCTGAAGCGTGATCATCGAACAATCAAGCGTTTCATTCAAAATAGTCAACAGGGTCGCAAGAAGCGTGTGGAAAAACTAAGGCGCAAAATAACTGCCCATGAACTGAGAAAAGTCAAGCGTGCAGCTGCCAAGATGCCACTTGCCACCAGTTTGGCCATATTTCAGAGCTGCAACAGCACAAGGTGTGCAATACTCAGAGACATGGCCAAGGTAAGAAAGGCTGAAAGACGACCACCACTGAACAAGACACACAAGCTGAAACGTCAAGACTGGGCGAAGAAATATCTCAAGACTGATTTTTCTAAGGTTTTATGGACTGATGAAATGAGAGTGAGTCTTGATGGGCCAGATGGCTGGATTGGTAAAGGGCAGAGAGCTCCAGTCCGACTCAGATGCCAGCAAGGTGGAGTACTGGTTTGGGCTGGTATCATCAAAGATGAGCTTGTGGGGCCTTTTTGGGTTGAGGATGGAGTCAAGCTCAACTCCCAGTCCTACTGCCAGTTTCTGGAAGACACCTTCTTCAAGCAGTGGTACAGGAAGAAGTCTGCAAGGTAAGAAAAACATGATTTTCATGCAGGACAATGCTCCATCACACGCGTCCAAGTACTCCACAACGTGGCTGGCAAGAAAGGGTATAAAAGAAGAAAATCTAATGACATGGCCTCCTTGTTCACCTGATCTGAACCCCATTGAGAACCTGTGGTCCATCATCAAATATGTGAGATTTACAAAGAGGGAAAACAGTACACCTCTCTGAACAGTGTCTGGGAGGCTGTGGTTGCTGCTGCACGCAATGTTGATGGTGAACAGATCAAAACACTGACAGAATCCATGGATGGCAGGCTTTTGAGTGTCCTTGCAAAGAAAGGTGGCTATATTGGTCACTGATTTGTTTTTGTTTTGTTTTTGAATGTCAGAAATGTATATTTGTGAATGTTGAGATGTTATATTGGTTTCACTGGTAAAAATAAATAATTGAAATGGGTATATATTTGTTTTTTGTTAAGTTGCCTAATAATTATGTACAGTAATAGTCACCTGCACACACAGATATCCCCCTAAAATAGCTAAAACTAAAAACAAACTAAAAACTGCTTCCAAAAATATTCAGCTTTGATATTAATGAGTTTTTTGGGTTCATTGAGAACATGGTTGTTGTTCAATAATAAAATTAATCCTCAAAAATACAACTTGCCTAATAATTCTGCACTCCCTGTAAAGGTTAGTACTTTTTTTTTTTTTTTTACATTTTACACATTTGTATTTTTTTTTCAGGTTTTAACTTTTTTACATTCTGAATCCATTTCTGAATTCCCATTTTATGTTATTGTTTGATTTTATCATGAGAGTTCTATGAGATTTATTGGTATTAAAGAGGACCTTTCATGGGCCCAGACATTATAAACTCAGTATCAGGATATGTAGGGCATTGTGCGCCGCTCCGTTCGCCCGCTGTGGCCGCCGTTGGATTCTCCCACCTGGCATGCTAATTTTAGCATCGGAGCAATGAGGAGGAGACTTCCCTGTTTCTCAATGGCTGTAGCGCTGTCCAATCGCAGAGGAGAGCGTCACAGCCAGGGAGAAGGTGAGTTGTTGTTTTTCTCTCTGGCTGTGACGCTCTCCTCTGCCATTGGACAGCGCTACAGCCAGGGAGAAGGAGACGCCCATTGAAAAACAGGGCAGTCTCCTCCTCCCTGTTCTGATGCTAAATTAGCATACAGGGCGGGAGAATACAACGGGGGCCACAGCCGGCGAACGGAGCGGGGCCCAGAAAAAATAATAAGTGCAGTTAGATCCCTGATATCCTGATACTTAGTTTATAATGTCTGGACCCATGAAAGGTCCTCTTTAAATTAATTTCTACAGCAATTAAGTCTTTGATGGTTCTAAACCTTCTATGGATGTCTGTTCTTTTCGTCTCAGGAATAATCTCTCAGCTAAGTTGTTCTCTTGCAGTTACATAAGTCTCGGGAATGGTGTTTTCTGTATGAGGCCTCTCATACAGCTCACACTCTCTAACAAGAGAAGGCGAAACCAGCCAGCCTCCACAGAAACCTAACCAGGACTTCTGGTGTTAACTGTTTGTTGCCTATACACAACCATTTGGAATACTGTACATAGGGGGAATTTATCTTAGACTGGCACAAAGTGAATCTCCAAAACCTCTGATTTGTTTGGCAGCAGGTTTTTTGTGAAATTCGTAATTAATATAATTTGTTCAGAATCGATTTGCTTATCTCCACTGCTTACTATTTATCTGTCTATAACATAAATATATAAGCAGCTCAAAAGACACAAGTAATGGGTGGATATCCAAATGACTCCAAACCCCAATTGTGAAATAAATAAAAATCAAGCAGCACTCTAAAGTTTGGGTAACACTTAAAGGGGTTGTGGAACAATATACTGTATTTTGATGACCTATCCTTAGGACCCTTTAAACAGCTAATCAGCAGGGATGCCAGGAGTCAGACCCCCACCAATCTGATACTGATCACCTGTCCTGAGGATATCTATCTATCGACCTATCTAATCTATCTCCCTATCTATCTACACTTATCAACCTTTTATATTGCAACACTATGAAGGAAAAGTTTTTGAATTATGGAAATCACAGTATCAATAGACATATTAATGACATGCAAATTATAAAAATTGAAACTAAATATTTAAAACATTTTGATTTATTTAGTATCAAATATGAGTGCCTTGTACAAAAATACATGCACTTACAAGCCTTGGCATGTTATCAATGAGGTTATTTATAGTTGTGTTGTCTAAGGAATGTTCTGCCACGCTGAATGCACTTGGCCACACAAATCTTTAAGATCCTCTGCTGGCAGTTCCCTTTGCAATTGCCAACTGATGACATCCCATATCTGCTTGATGTGAAGCAAGTCCAGAGACATTGCGGGCCAAGGTAACATGTTTAGACCACGCAGGCTGCCATTATGCCACACCATACCATAATCCCAGGAGTAGGACTACTGTGATGTTCCCTTGTGGTCTTCAGACTAACCACCGGCTATCGTTGTGTCTGAGACAAAAGCAGGACTCACTGCTGAAAAGGATAGACCTCCATTTCAGCCTCCATTGCTGTCTTACTGTGCACCATGATAGCCTTTGAGAGCAGTAGGGTGAGGTCAATGCAACAGCTATAGCTCGTAGCTCAATGTCATTCAAATGCCTTGTGATGGTTTGTGTAGGCACAGTTTGCTGCCCTAGGTTTGGAATGTGATTTCCGATTTCACTCACAGTACAGAATGGATCACTATGCGCCATTCTTCTAATCAGACTCTCCATTTATCTCTGTGGACCCCTTGCTGTCATGACACGCAACATTGAACAGTGCTGACATCTTGGCCAGAGTGATAAACCAAGGCCTCTCAGTTCAAGCATTCTTTCCCTCTCAGTTTGTGGTGATATTTGGCACATCGATGAACAGGAGGCATCGCACAATCATTCCATATGACTTGATCTGATTTTTAAGGTTTCATGTGGCTAAAAAGCTTTTCTTTCAATCTTTCTTTTATGCCCCTCTGTTATGCTACAGATTGGAGCTAGGTGCTTGAAAATTTAATTATCTGTAGATCTTAGAGACATCTGCTGCTTCGTCTCTTTGCATAACCTTATGGCTTGTGCTTCTTGGTGTTGCAATTTCAATGTTGAGAAGAGTATTTATCTATATTTTTTATTGCTGACTATTGCATGCAGTGCATGTTTGAACTCTATTACAAGCAAATCAGTTTGACAGTTTTTTTTGTGCCAAAAAACATAAAAGTAAATGTATTATTTACTCAACAGAGACATTGCTTGGTTCCACAGCAATTATTGTGATACTGATGTCAGATACAGTGGATAATAGGAAGACAAGGAGAGAATGAGAAAAAGGGAAAGGGAATGACAAAGGAAGGAGAAGGGGCCTTATACAACAGTAGTGCTTCTGTTCTCTATTTTCTAAATATAACCATTTGTATCACTCTGCGAGGTAATAGATGCTACACTAATACATTAAGGGCCTGTGACACCAATTTTTTGTCACAAAAATTTTCAATCGGAGCTGAATCGGGAGAGTAGGTTATATTTTTTTACAGCTCTTTAAAATCATCATTTGAGTCTATGGAAATAACATTCAGCAATGAACAGGTTAAACATTGTTGCAGTTTTTATTTTTTTCTTACAAAGCTGCTAGTTATTTCAGCTATTATGGAAATCACATAAATCACATCAAATGAGGAGGAGGTGGACATCAAGTTGTCGGAGAAAACAAAACAAAGCTATTATCAGTTGATTAAAAACCCCAAGAGAATATACAAAGCGATCTCCAATATGAGTGATTTTACATTCATTTAGAATAAACTTCCACACATGCATAGGACGTCAGCTCTGTTTGTATGTATTGATTACAATTATACTGTATAATAGCCTTTACTTATAAGGCTATGTCCACATCTGCTTTACAGTATTCCAGCAGTCTGTTCCGGCAGAGCAGCAGACTTACTGTATCCAGCATAGCCAGATACCACTGGGGCCCGCCAAATCCACGTTCACTATAATGGGATCCACTAGGTTTCTGGCATGAAGACCGGCTTTTGGCTAATATGTATATGTCATCAAGGGTTAACTTTACTATGGTGTAATACGCCTATCGATACTATAGAGGAAATAATTTTAGATTTTAGTGTGATGATTATTACATATACAGTACAGACCAAAAGTTTGGACACACCTTCTCATTCAAAGAGTTTTCTTTATTTTCATGACTATGAAAATTGTAGATTCACACTGAAGGCATCAAAACTATGAATTAACACATGTGGAATTATATACATAACAAAAAAGTGTGAAACAACTAAAAATATGTCGTATTCTCACGCACCACGTCACAATCTCTCAGCATGGCAAGGGGTCCTACCACTGCGCTAACTATGGTGTGAACACGGTCTGAAGGTGATGTAATCCAGCTCACAGCCAAGCTTCCACACAACCGCATAGCAGGACAACTAGTGCAATGTGAACAAAGCCAGACTGTAAGCCTCACCCATATCAGACCGTGTGATGGAGGTCACCAGGTGCAAAAGAATGTTTAAATGCCAGGTAAAGGCACATTCAATACATATAAAACAAAATCACAGAAATATTGTGGCAAAAACATCCTATGTACATCAGTGCCTGACCTCATAAATTTTCTTTTCAGCTGAAAGAACACCTTTTTCCCCACAGACAGACTCAAAAATCTTGTTGAAAGCACTCCAAGAAGAGTGGATACTGGGCTCTGTTCAATCAGCAGGAATGCTCCTCCTGTTTTGGAGTTTACAGCTGATTTGTTAGTGAGGGTTAGTGATGGACGAACATTGGCCGGGACGGTTTGCGAACGCTATCAAATGTTAGCAAACTGGCCCCATTCACTTTAAAGGCAGGCAAACGTGAAAAACCTTCAGGTCATATTTACAGCCACCAAATACTTACTAGAAGTGCACAAATACAGGGAGTGCAGAATTATTAGGCAAGTAGTATTTTTGAGGATTAATTTTATTATTGAACAACAACCATGTTCTCAATGAACCCAAAAAACTCATTAATATCAAAGCTGAATATTTTTGGAAGTAGTTTTTAGTTTGTTTTTAGTTTTAGCTATTTTAGGGGGATATCTGTGTGTGCAGGTGACTATTACTGTGCATAATTATTAGGCAACTTAACAAAAAACAAATATATACCCATTTCAATTATTTATTTTTACCAGTGAAACCAATATAACATCTCAACATTCACAAATATACATTTCTGACATTCAAAAACAAAACAAAAACAAATCAGTGACCAATATAGCCACCTTTCCTTGCAAGGACACTCAAAAGCCTGCCATCCATGGATTCTGTCAGTGTTTTGATCTGTTCACCATCAACATTGCGTGCAGCAGCAACCACAGCCTCCCAGACACTGTTTAGAGAGGTGTACTGTTTTCCCTCCTTGTAAATCTCACATTTGATGATGGACCACAGGTTCTCAATGGGGTTCAGATCAGGTGAACAAGGAGGCCATGTCATTAGTTTTTCTTCTTTTATACCCTTTCTTGCCAGCCATGCTGTGGAGTACTTGGACGCGTGTGGTGGAGCATTGTCCTGCATGAAAATCATGTTTTTCTTGAAGGATGCAGACTTCTTCCTGTACCACTGCTTGAAGAAGGTGTCTTCCAGAAACTGGCAGTAGGACTGGGAGTTGAGCTTGACTCCATCCTCAACCCGAAAAGGCCCCACAAGCTCATCTTTGATGATACCAGCCCAAACCAGTACTCCACCTCCACCTTGCTGGCGTCTGAGTCGGACTGGAGCTCTCTGCCCTTTACCAATCCAGCCACAGGCCCATCCATCTGGCCCATCAAGACTCACTCTCATTTCATCAGTCCATAAAACCTTAGAAAAATCAGTCTTGAGATATTTCTTGGCCCAGTCTTGACGTTTCAGCTTGTGTGTCTTGTTCAGTGGTGGTCGTCTTTCAGCCTTTCTTACCTTGGCCATGTCTCTGAGTATTGCACACCTTGTGCTTTTGGGCACTCCAGTGATGTTGCAGCTCTGAAATATGGCCAAACTGGTGGCAAGTGGCATCTTGGCAGCTGCACGCTTGACTTTTCTCAGTTCATGGGCAGTTATTTTGCGCCTTGGTTTTTCCACACGCTTCTTGCGACCCTGTTGACTATTTTGAATGAAACCCTTGATTGTTTGATGATCACGCTTCAGAAGCTTTGCAATTTTAAGAGTGCTGCATCCCTCTGCAAGATATCTCACTATTTTTGACTTGTCAAGTCCTTCTTTTGACCCATTTTGCCAAAGGAAAGGAAGTTGCCTAATAATTATGCACACCTGATATAGGGTGTTGATGTCATTAGACCACACCCCTTCTCATTACAGAGATGCACATCACCTAATATGCTTAATTGGTAGTAGGCTTTCGAGCCTATACAGCTTGGAGTAAGACAACATGCATAAAGAGGATGATGTGGTCAAAATACTCATTTGCCTAATAATTCTGCACTCCCTGTAGTCCCACAACATGGACAGTGACATACCAGATGTATTATGCAAATTTGCAATCTCCATTCATTATTTTTTTCATTGCGAAATATCGGCAATGTAATTTTGCATGCGCAAAATAGGCGTGGCCTACTACAGCAACTGGTTTACACCGATCCGAAGTTGGATGTGATCAGAAAAGATGGTCGGCAGCAGTTTTCGCGACGTTGAGGAAGAACTCCTGATCACTGTAAGTAATTTGACATTACAGCAGTGAATTTGATTACATTTCACATGCATGTCAGAACAATCACTTTATATGCAGATAGTGTTTAAAAAAAAATGCGCCATTGCGAAAATCCCTAATGATGCGATTTATTTTTTGCAGTACACACAACGTCACATTTTATCAGGTCTAAGTAGAAATTACTGATTGGTGCACTAATTATTGTTGACATCACAGCACTATGTCTGTAGCATGTATGTATGGACAGCATAGAAATATCTCTCACATGCACATTGCACATCCATTTTCCTGCCGCACACTATATACCACACAGACATACACACACAGTCTATAGATTATAGCTTGTGTCCTGTTGGTCAGGACTCAGGAGAAGCTTTATTTGTCAGACTGCCAGTATTTGCTGGTTCATTTAGAGCTACCCAGGGTGAACCACTGGGAGGCGAACCAGCTTTACACCCCATACCGTACTGTCCCTTCACTAGACAGGTACTAGTGACCAATATCCGATTGCTCACTCAGACCCTACACACATACAATCGCAATACAATCCGATCTTCTAACCGTAACAGTAAATCTAATATTTCCCCTTCAAGACTTAAATACTTTTATCTGTTTTGTTGAGAACATTATTTTCAATACTAGTATTTTCAAAAAATGGGATTATATGCTTGCATCTTTATCGTGCAGTTCATGGTGGGGCGGGGATATCATCTGACCCGGGCCCATGCTGAAAAACAGAGGATTGTCCGTGAACTAGACAACAAGCTGTTGCAGAAGTTCAAAGTTAAGCACCATAGAATGGCCCTTATAAAAAATGGTCCGATTTAAAGCGAAGGAATCCAGAGCAGATCAGAGAGATCCGAGACCGAACATGCCCAGGTACAATGCGTACATTACTTTTATATCTCTCGCCAACACTCTGTAATGTATATACACAGTTATGCAAATAAGTATTTCATCCCTTTATAAATGATTACTTAGTATCTTGTGTGACACTTAGCAAATCAGCAGGTTA
This sequence comes from Bufo gargarizans, assembly GCF_014858855.1. NCBI lineage: Eukaryota > Metazoa > Chordata > Amphibia > Anura > Bufonidae > Bufo > Bufo gargarizans. Next base: position 84,827,474 of record NC_058084.1, on the reverse strand, counting down.
CATCATACATCTCTACTGCTTCATTCATAAAGTGGGCAGAGCAGGCGCGTGACGTAGTGAGTTACGCTGCCAGTGCCCGCCCGCCCAGCCTCGTACCTGCTATGGACGTAAGTACAGGCTGCTGGATTGAAGATATTCTATAGTTAAACATTGCCTGCAGTTAGGTACAATTAGTACAGTGAGCGGGGCCTGGTGCAATAGAATACAGTGACTGCACCGGGCCCCGCTGCCATTACAAAACAGGATGCCGGCCCCCAGCCCCTCCTCACTGATACACCTCCGCTGTGCAGCGGGCGGTCTATCAGTGTAAATGGCAACATTCGCCCCATAAGACGTACTGCCATTTTCCTCCCACTTTTGGTGCGTCTTGTAGGGGGAAAAATATATATCTTTATATACACACACCCCAGTAACTTAACCTAATAAACCAATTATAAAATAAGAAACTTGGACACATGATATAAATGGATAAATTAGGCCACGGCCATTATTAAAGAATAGTTAAACAAATGAATAAATTCCATAAGACATATTAACCACTGAATAGACCAGCCATGAGCTTTGAAAAAATAACATAAAAACATCTATTCCGCTCGCCACCTATCGGCAAGCGACTTTACCCCTCCTTCTTATAAAGTGACAGTGACAATAAAATTATCAGGAAGGGTGGGCGGGCAGCAGATCTTCAAAATGCGGCTTGGCAAACAGCATAACGCTGGCAGGCACTGCAATTATATACCTACCATAACACCACCCAATAACCCCTTATCCAATCTCCTAATTTTTGCTCGGGTCCCATAAACTTCAATAACCCAGCAACAGTACACTATAGGACAATCTCCTGCTACCTCATCCTACCTTGTAATAGGCAATTTTTTGCCATCTTTATCACTTGTTTTGGTAGATAATTCCGCCAAAACCAGCCTAAGCCCCCATTGGGAGATCCCTCCATATTGTAATTTGTTATGATTGTTATGAGTTGTTTGTCTAAATTCTGAACATTGTGTGATTACAGATGTTACCATTCCCTCAGTCCACCACAGGCCTTCCACCGAGGATTTGGAGGTGGTGGAAGTCTCCGCGGTGGAGGAGGGAGAGGAGGCCAGACCCTCCCATCATGTGGATGTGCCACCCCCACCAGAGGTTGGCGAAGTGGTGCGCTCCTGGTGCCAGATTCCTCACTGCGCCTGTGCCGACTACGTTACAGTGAGGAAGCCGGCACCAGGAGAGCGGCCTTCACTCACTGCGCCTGTGCCGAAGACAGAAGTGAACGGCGCAGGCGCGGGATTTCGTCAACGCTGCTGCGAACCGTCACATCAATCAAGAGGAGCAGGGCGGGCAGAACAGGGGACCTGGGCGGGATAAAGGGTGAGTGGAGGGAGCCTCTAGGTGCTGATTCTACACCCACATAGCAGCTAGAGGCTCATTAGCATATTATAAAAGTGCTTTTTTTTTACCAAAACGGCTGCAGAGAGAAAGGTAAAAAAGCATCGCTAATGTCAGTCAGCTACATAACTGTATTTCTGGTGGTAAAAACCCTTTAAAAGGGCCAACAATGACGAGACAAGATAAAAAATACTCCACAAAATGCACTAATTTGCTCTTAATCTGAATTGCAAGTAATTTATATTTTGTCATTTTTATCCTAACAGTAATTAAGAAAATATATGTGAAAATAAAAAAGCTGTAGCAGTAGCACCGAAAAGCAATTAAAAATCTCCGGAAGCAGCAGGAGCTGAAAACTAAGGAGCTGCAGCCCAAGATGTGAGCGCAGCACATGACATTTGTGCACAAGGTGCAAAAGTTGGATGAGCAGCACCGAACTGGGATGCAGGAGGTGCTAGACCTGCTGGACCAACATCAATTTTTTTTATTTTTGTAAAATTGTTCATAAATATTTTTTTCGTTTATAACGTGTGATTTAGTTTTTTAAATATTGTTATGTTTTGGTGTAATTTTAGACAATAAGGTTACAGTAAGGCCCCTTTAGTCCAGGGCAAGCTCATCAGGATCAGGACAGACAGCACCATCAGCAGGTAAAGGTAACGATTGAGTATAAGGCATACACATAACTCCATAAAACTCAGCAGGAAAAGACAGCAGCTGGTTCTTAGCAGGAATGTGTTCCCAGCAATGGTCCACTACCAGACCGGGGCAACACCTAAAATAAACTTAAACACCTCTGACAGCAGCAGGTAAATGGTAACACTGTAGTAGAAGGCCGACACATAAGAGCAGGTAAATGGAGGTACATTAGGCAGTTACAAGATACAAAAATGTAAATGTTTGCCAGTACAGGCCCCAAAAATTAGCCAATAGGCATTCACCTGACAGCAAACAACTTTGTAGGATTCTGTGTCTGGAGGTACATTAGGTGGACACGTAAAAGATTAAAAAAAAGAGCAGGAGGTTAACAAATGAGGTGATGGAAGCAAGTGAGAAAAAGACGGTAACAAGGTGGTGAAGAAGGCAGCTGGAGGTAGTGTTAGCAAGAGCTATACACTTGGTGATCAGACAAGTAATTATAACTTGGTAGTCAGGAGAAAGGCGTTGCAAAGGGGCCTACCAACTCTCACGTACACATAGGAGAAGAGTTTATGGTGGCCCAAAAGGACAGGGTACACGATAAATTGAGTGGAGTAGTAAATCCCCGAAAAGGGATATCATAATGGTGGTAGTAAGGTAAATAAATTTGGCAGATTATGATCCACAATAATAATAGTAAAAAGAACATAAAACATATACACAATTAAAATCTAATTAAAAGCAAATCCAGAGTAAAACTCCAGTTAACTCACTTCGCCGGGGGGGTTGCCACCAGGATAAAGGTCAAGATGCCTAGGGCAACCCCCTTACCCCTGGCCGGGATCGCCTGTAGTATAGTGGAGATTGCAGTCAGCGCTCCAGTAGTGCGATAAAGATGGCAAAAAGCACACGGATCAGCAACTGACGTTTTGGGGAAGACATAAATTCCCCTTCACCAAGAGCAATTACAAGGTACATTAGGCAGTCACAGGATAAAAATGTAACTGTTGGCCACTACAGGTCCCAAAAATTAGCTAATAGGCATTCACCTGACAGCAAAGAACTTATGATTCTGTGGCTGGAGGGACATTATGCAGTCACCGGATATAAATGTAACTGTTGGCCAGTAAAGGCCACAAAAATTAGGCATTCACCTGACATAAAAGACCTTTTATGCTGCTGTATATACATAATGGTCCATTCTTTGTTCTGAGTGGTCATCTCAGGTGTTTAATTCCTCCGAGATACATGCCTCATTAATTTTTAGAAATGTGAGGTAGTCCACACTGTGTGAGCTAGGCGAGTGCACTTCTCCGTCACGATCCCCCCTGCTGAGCTAAACGTCCTTACGGACAGGATACTCGACGAGGGGCAAGCCAAGAGTTCCATGGCAAATTGTGCCAGCTCTGGCCCTAGGTCAAGCCAGCACACCCAGTAGTCAAGGGGTTCCTCAATTCTCGGAGCGTCCACATCAGCCGTTAACTCAATGTAGTCGGACACCTGTCAGTCTAGGCGTTCCCTATGGCTGGATCCGTAGGGCGGCTATCGATGGGTTGGCTGCAAGAATTATCTCATATCCGAAGTGACAAACACATCTTTAAACCGCCCTCTTTTTGCAGGCACGGTAGGATTGGTACCCGCACCTGTTTCGCTGTGGGTGGAAATTCCTCTGCCATTGCCCACAACAGCAGAATGCAGCATCTCTCGCAGCAAGGCCTGGAAATGCTGCATTCTAACAGCTCTCTGTGATGCTGGTAACATGTCTCCCATTTTGTGTTTGTACTGGGGGTCTAAGTAAGTTGCCACCCAGTACCGGTCCTTGGCCTTTATGCTTTTTATATGGGGGTCCCTCTTCAAACACTGGAGCATGAAGGCCCCCATTTGCACTAAATTAGAAGCGGTGGAGCACCCTGGCTCCTGCTCAACGCCCAGGAGAATCTCATCCTCGGTCTCCTCCCCCCAGCCATGGACAACACCAGGGATCCCCAAAAAGTTTAAATCCTGCTCTCCTTGCTCCTCCTCCTCCTCCCCCCAGCCACCATCCTCTTTTGACTCCTCTTAAGACTCCTGCTGACTTGTCTCCGATGGATTAGCCCCCACTGGGAATTCATTCAGCATTGCAACTTCCTCATCTTCCAGCTACTGCTCCTCGATGGCTTGATAAATGACACGCCGCAATGCACGCTCCAGAAAGAAGCCGTAAGGTATGATGTCACTGATGGCGCCATGGCTGCGGCTGACAAGTTTGGTGATCTCATCAAATGGCCGCAGAAGTCTCAGCAGCCACTGGCGCAATGAAAAGAAACCAAGCTCCCCATAACCTGTCCTGCCACAGGGTTTGTACAGGTAGTCGTTAATGGCACGTTTCTGCTGGAGCAGCCTATCAAAGCATATACAAGGCGGAGTTCCAGCGCGTCGGGCAGTCACAAATCAGATGTCTGAAGGACAAGTGGTGTCGCTGCTGAACGTCAGCAAGGCGATCCATGGCCATGTAAGATCTCCTAAAATGCCAAGAGATTTCCCTGGTCTGCCGCAGGACGTCCTGGACCCCGTGGTATTTGGCAACGAATCGCTGCACGACTAACTTCAGGATGTGTGTCATGCACGTGGGCACGTGTGTCATTTTGCCCTGCTTCAGCGCGCTCAGCAGATTGGCACCGTTGTCGCACACCACTTGACCAACTGTCAAATTGAGCATGGTTAGCCACTGATTGGCCTGTGACCACAGAGCTGAAAGCAGTGCAGGACCATGCACAACAGCCGCAGCACAGCATGGCAACGTCTTACCTGGCACGTCGATTAGGTTTTGGGGAGCTGGGGGGGGGGGGGGTTCAGCAGAAGAGGTAGTAGCAGTGGAAAAGGAGGAGTCGGAGGATGGAGTAGGAGGAGGAGAAGAAGAGGCAGGCCTGCATAAAATCTGTGGCAGTAACACCAAATCCCCACAGGTGCCACGGGTCACATGCTTGACGGTCGTCAGAAGGTTCACCCAGTGGGCAGTAAAAGTTAAGTACCTTCCCTGCTCGTGTTTGCAGGACCACGTGTCTGTGGTCAAATGTATATGGCACATGGCCATATAGTTCAGGGATGCCCTTCTGGGAAAAATATTTCCTTTCGGGGACCTTCCATTCCGGTGTGCCAATACCCACACATTTTTTAAAGGCTTTCTAGTCCACCAATTTACGCTCGAACATTTGGGCCACAGAAGCCTGCCTTGTGCCAGGTGAATCTGACAATGGCACGGTGGAAGGTGGAGTGCAGGACAAATGGGAGGAGAGAGGATAAGGAGAAGAGTCAGGACATGGAGCGCCGGGAGTGTGGCTTTGTGGGTTCTGACGGCGTTGCTCCCACTGGGCTCAGTGATGGGAGGCCAGGTGCCTTCTTAAGGCGTTCTTCCCTTGGTGAGTTTTGGGCTTACTGCGACTTATGCGTTGACAGCACAGGCTGCAGATGGCAACACTATTATCAGCAGCTGACACGTTAAAAAAAGCCCACACTGCGGAGCCATGTACCGGCGTCCTGGGATCGCAAGATGTGACTGTGCACATGCGGCTTGCTCCAGATACATTTGCAGTCTGCTTTTTGCCTCCTGTGCACTGCGTGTTCTGCCTGCTTCTCCTCATTCTCCTCCATATCTGCTGCTCTGTCTCTCCCTCTGAACTCCCCTCCACTTCCTCTCTTGTGGGCACCCACGTGACGTCCATGGACACGTCATCATCGTCACCTTCACCACCACTGACATTAGCGATCTCGGAGTAGGCAGCAACAGCGGGGAACACACTTCTTGGGCAGATCTGGGTACTGTCTTCAGACCGCTTCTCCAACTTCCCACTTAGGCTCCAGCCTGGTACACCTGATCGACCGCTACCATCCCTCCGGACCAATCTGCCTCTTCCTCTGCCTGTCATTTTCTAAATGACCCTCTGCCTAAGTCCGTAGAGAAGAGCAATATTTGTGGAAGAAGGTATATCACAGCCCTCAATTAGTATTTGGCGGAAACAGTTATATGGCACCCCTCAACCAGTATTTGCCGGAAACAGGTATATAGCACCCCTCAATCAATATTTGGAGGAAACAAGTACATAGCACCCCTCAATCAGTATTTTGTGGAGGTAGGTGTATTGCACCCCTCAATCAGTATTTGGTGTAAGAAGGTATATGGCACCCTTCAATCAGTATTTGGTGGAAAAAGGTGTATTGCACCCCTTAATCTGTATTTGGTGGAAGAAGGTATATAGCAATAGAACCCCTCAATCAGTATTTAGTGGAAGAAAGTATATGGCACCCCTCAATCAGTATTTGGCAGAAACAGGTATATAGCACCTCCAATCAGTATTTGGCAGAAACAGAAATATGGAACCCCTTAATCAGTATTTTGTGGAAGTAGGTGTATTGCACCCTTCAATCAGTATTTGGTGGAAGAAGGTATATAACAATAGTACCCCTCAATCAGTATTTAGTGGAAGAAGGTATATGGCACCCCTCAAACAGTATTTGGCAGAAACAGGCATATAGCATCCCTCAATCAGTATTTGGCAGAAACAGGTATATAGCACCCCTCAATCAGTATTTGGCGGAAACAGGAATATGGCACCCCTCAATCAGCATTTGGTGGAAGAAGGTCTATAGCAATCGCACCCCTCAATCAGTATTTAGTGGAAGAAGGTATATGACACCCCTTAATCAGTATTTGGTGGAAAATGGTGTATTGCACCCCTCAATCAGGATTTTGTGGAAGAAGGTATATCGCAGCCCTCAAACAGTTTTTTGGGGGCAACAGGTATATCACACCCGTTGCAATTAGTTACTCCAATAGCGTTTGTCCCTCTATCTAGCTGCGGTATCGCAGCAGAACCACACACAACTGCTGCACAATAAAATACACTATAAAATATTTTCTATGTTAGAAAGTATAGTATAAGCATATCACACCCCTCTATATCACACCTATCGATAGCACACCTATACCAGTCCTTAAAAGGACTTTATGGCCCTATTAGCTAGCGTTTGGTGTCCCTAAGTGTCCCTGCTCCAAAATGCAACTTCTCCCTACACTGGCAAAACACATAATGTAAAATGGCTGCCAAATCGGGTTCTGTTATAGGGTTGGGGGTGTGTCCAAGTGCTGAAATGTCTCAATTGGCTGTCCTGTCCCACCTGATGGATGTGTCATGGGTCAAAGTTCGGCGCTATGCAAAAAAAATGGCTTGTGCGAATATCGGCATATGTTCGCATGTTCCGCGAATCGCGAACGAGCAAAGTTCGCCATGAAACGACTGCCGTGCAAACTGCAAGGCTATCTCTAGTGAGGGTCAGTTGATCTCTTTGCTGCAGCCTAGGCTAGTGTAAGAGAGATGTTCCTGATTTGTTAGCTGTGTTTTAAATATTTCTGACTTCTGCAGTTTGATGCTGGTTGTACCATAAGCTCTGTGCAGTTAAATCCAGTATCCTTGTATATTTTATTACCTTGTTCCTTGCCTAGTTTGCTCCTTGTCAGTTTTGTTTTCATGGTTATTATATTCCAATCCTTCTTCTTGTAGTTTGTGTTTAGTTTTTTCCTGTTTCAATCTATTTTGCCATGCTTTGGTTTGAGCTCTGTTCAGTCTGAGTTCTTGTCTCTGGCTCCTAGTGTCCTACTGCTGTCGAGTTGAAGTCAGTACTCCAGATTAGGGTTTTCCATAGGGATATTTCAGGGGTCAGTGGTGTTGGTGTTTGAGCCAGCGTTCAGAGGTAGAACTATGGAAAGATTCAAGGAGAGTTAGAGTCAATTGTTCTTAGTTTTTTAGTTATCATTTTCCATCTGCTCCATTACCTGTCATCACCACCATGCATTTGGGCCATCATTCAGTATCATCACCATTTGGTTTTCTATCATATACTGGCAGTGTTGGACTGGCCCATTAGAGTACCATAGGATCTTCCTGTGGGCCCAGGTTCTGTTACCATAGTAGGTCCTAAATGTCCAGGGGGGAAAACATTTGCAGCTGCCTTTGGAGCTAATAACTTGCAACTAGGGTCTATTTGTTTGAATCAAACCTATTAGACTTTATCAATTATATGGGCGTTGGGCCCCAATAATAATTTCCTCTGGTGGGCCCATGGAACGCAAGTCCGAACCTGTCTACTGGTTGCATTCCTGTTACCTGCTAGCGTTGATACAAGCGTCATATTATTCATGCGACTGCTTGGCTGCTACACAATTCTGGTTTACTGTAAATCCTGGGGGTGTCCAAGTTCTGGGAGACGCTGTACCCAAGAAAGGCAGCGGCTATAGGTGAAGCCTAGAGTTGACCAGTCGAGTCTCAAGTCCAGCCAGAATTGTTACATGGCAGCCTGCTACGGTTTTGCAGTTACATTTTGCTCTATGCAGACACAATGCTAGTGGACATCTTACCCGGCAGTAGTGACAGCAGCTGTTGAATATATAATAGGCTTTGCTGTATTTACTTAATTTATTATTAAGAAAAAACCTACAAAGTTCTTGTAACACCGGCAGCTCTAATTATGATGGAATGTGAGGACAGCTTGTTCCCAATCTTAATGAACTATAGAAACATGCTACTCATTAGCACTGTGGAGCAAGTGATAGCTGATGAAATGGTACTCAGCAGTGATCAGATGACTGCAAACCCGCAGTCTCCTTCTGAGATGTTGACTTGATACAGAATGACTACAGTCACGGAATTATAATTGTGAGACGTCAGCTCTAATTACTTGGTCTTGGAATTATAATTATGGCCGCTAAATAATGTTGTGCATTAGTTATTGTAATAGTCAGACTGTTATAAAATTTGGTACTATGTGAAAACCTAATTTACATAAGAAATCGAAGATGTTAGTGTTGTCTGATTTCTTTGCTTTATACACCCCCCTCTCCTCCACATACCAGCGTCAAGCTAGAAAAAAATTGATTTTTTAAGTTTATATAAAGCAAGACATTTCAGTCTTTGTTAGGAGAGATGCTTAAAGTGTAAATGAGATTTCACAAAACATTTGATATGTCTTATCAACAATCGGATCTGGGCCCCGAGTCTCCTACTGAAGACCAATGAATGAGGAGAGAGAAGCTCTTACATAGTCCGCTCTCTCCTCACTGCAAGAAAGATGGAATCGAGACGGGCCCATAGACTTTATATTGAGTCTATCTTGCCAATGGACTATGCTTCTCTCGCCTCGTTCTAGCGATCGGTAGGAGTCTTAGCACCCAGACCCTAACTGATCAAATATGTTTCTATGACATATCAAAAATCTAATAATATACAGTCCTGATCAAAAGTTTAAGACCACTTCAAAAATGGCAAAAAATCATATTCAGCATGGCTGGATCTTAACAAGGTTAAGAAGAGATGGGAGTGAGACAAAACATTTTTTGAGCATTCAGTTTAATGAAAACAACGAATAAACTGAAACAGGCTGTTTTTCAGCTGATCAAAAGTTTAGGACCACACCTCCCAAAAAAAAAACTAAACCCCCCAAAACAGAAATCAAACTTCCAAACATGAACTCAGTAATGAGTAGCTCCGCCGTTATTGTTGATCAATTCAATAATTCGTTTCGGCATGCTTGATGCAAGCGTTTCCATGAGGTGAGTGGGAACATTTCTCCAAGTGGTGAAGACGGCCGCACGAAGGCCATCTACTGTCTGAAACTGTTGTCCATTTTTGTAAACTTCCCTTGCCATCCATCCCCAAAGGTTCTCAATTGGATTTAGATCAGGGGAACACGCAGGATGGGCCAAAAGAGTGATGTTATTCTCCTAGAAGTCCCTTGTCCTGCGGCCATTGTGTACTGTAGCGTTGTCCTGTTGAAAAACCCAGTCATTACCACACAGACGAGGGCCCTCAGTCATGAGGAATGTTCTCTGCAACATCTGGACATAGCCAGCGGCCGTTTGACGCCCCTGCACTTCCTGAAGCTCCATTGTTCCACTGAAGGAAAAAGCACCCCAGACCATTATGGCGCGTAGAAAACATCTCAGGTGGGATCTGCTTGTCATGCCAGTAACGTTGGAAACCATCAGGACCATCAAGGTTAAATTTTTTCTCATCAGAGAATAAAACTTTCTTCCACCTTTAAATGTCCCATGTTTGGTGCTCTCTTGCAAAGTCCAAACGAGTAGTTCTGTGGCATTCAAGAAGACGAGGTCTTTGAAGACGTGTTTTGTTTTCGAAGCCCTTCAGTCTCAGATGCCGTCTGATGGTTATGGGTCTGCAGTCAGCACCAGTAAGGGCCTTAATTTAGGTCAAGGATCGTCCAGTGTCTTGACAGACAGCCAATTGGATCCTCCGGCTCAGTGCTGGTGAAATTTTTTTGGGTCTTCCACTTGACTTTTATGTTCCATAACCCTCAGGATCATTTAAGAAATTCCAAATGATGTGACGCCGATGACGTCACATCTACACCCGGCGCAGGCGCATTGAGGATGGAGCGGCCGAGCAAGCGGCCGCCTCTCAGTGCGCCTGCGCCGATTGAAGACAGGTACGGCCGCGGCGCAGGCGCCAGATTTTGAATGAAAACAGGCAGGGCCAGCAGAGAACGATTCCGTTCCCTGGCCCTGTCAATCACAATGCGGAGGGGGCGTCTTTAGGATCGGAGGATGCGGCTGCTACCAGCAAGTAGCCGCCCTACTTGCTCGTAGCAAGGTAATTTGCATATTTTAAAAGCATGTTTTAAACAAAATCTACAGGACCAAAATGATTAATTAGCTCATGTAGGCATAAATCGCAGTGTAGGGATTATAAGTAAGCAAAAAAAAAAAAAAGTTTAGTGGGGTGACAGAAGCCCTTTAATATTTTCCCCCATATCAGTATATATAGTGTTTCTGAGCAGAGTTTCCTCAGATCTGGGCACCAGGAGGACATGTTATATTATTGTAGAAGTCAGCCGGGGCCAGGGGCTTAATTATTTCCTTTACTGCCATTTCCAAATTAGAGCCTGTCATCTTCCCTTAAAGAAAATGTGGCCTCCTTTACATGAAAATGAACTTTAGCAATGCACATTGTACCAAGCACTTTGTAGACTATGACATTTATTCCCAGGCACAGCTTGTTCATTTAATAGGTATATGTGTGATATGGTAAGTGGACTGCCCCATCCCCCCTGACATGCAAGCTCTCCTGATTCCACTAGTATCTTAATGTTTAATTATCCGGTCATTTGTATAATGACCGTCAGACAGATTATTAATTAACTAGCTGATGAAGTGTTACGTGTACACGCAGCAGTGGTTGCTCCTAATAATGATTTATTTGTAATGGATGAAGAAAAATAATGAGACATAGACCTAAACAAAACATGGACTAGACAGATCCTCCTCGCATGGCCTGTAGGAGCTGCACAGCATTTTGAGAGTACAGTACAGTAGACCCGCGATCAGGCAGGAACGAACAGCATCGTAAGTCATTATGATGCTGTTAATTTGGGTCAGAGAAGCAGTGTTCAGTCCGGTAAATGCAGCCTTTACATGTGTAGCACCCCAGAGGCTGCACTACCATTCTCACACTTAGCTACTGTCTCTAATGGCTGGCAGAGAATTTCATCTGTGCATTTATTTCCAGGTCCTCTGATACTATGCCTTAATTATATTGCTATGTTACTGTTATGTATTGTATTTCATGCACTGTGCCTGGTTGTCCAACAGGTGGCAGTGTATATTGCAGAGTACCTTTATACAGAATGGACCTTACCATTGCGTTCTCCCCCCTTTTGGGCAGAAGTGGGTTTGTCCTGCTTCCTAAAAAGAGAGGGGTTGCAGGACAATAGGGAGTTGAGTTTTAGAGTCTAAAGGGACCAGACATGGCGCAGTGAGGACAGCGTTCCTCCCCATCCTGCTGCAGGAGCCCCGGGAAGCAGCTTGTAGAGCACCACAGCTTCAGGCAGTTCATAGACTGAGTATTACGAGGGGGTCAATGGCTAAAGGCACCCCACTCAAAGTACCAGAACTGCTAGAAAGTCAAGTAACCAGACTGAAGCTAGAAATTACCACAGCTGCAGAGAGAGAGAGAGAAAGCAACATATTCAATGTACCTGCCAGTTTACCCTTAGCCTGCTGAAGCCAAGAGAAAGATCAAGTATTGTTTGGATGATACAAAGTTATCGCAAGTTTATTTAAGTGAAAAACTTTGAACTTTACCAAGTCTGGACTCTACTTACTCCATCAACTACAACTCCTTTGTTGCTGCAGAGCCTAATCCCGGGGAGTGACAGTATCCAAGTATCCACAGCATATAACTCAGCATTCCTAAACACTGGGACGCTGCACATTTTTTTATAAATCTTTTTATTAATGTAAAATCAAATACAGATACAATAATCTCAGTAGAATCAAAGGTTGATGAATCACACATAAACAAAGCAAGCAACAAATGGAAAAAGCTCTTGTGAGGCCATATTCAGGCGGTACATAGACAAATGTATATTCATTCATGTCAGACATTAATACAGGTCTAAATTTGTTCATGAAGCGATGAATAATAGCTGTGATGTCCAAAACGGATGTTTTGGTCTAGAAGAATATTAAAGGATTGGACTGAGGCCTCCCATCAGAATAAGGACACCAATGGAGTGACATCTTACATTGGCCGGGATAAAGGAAATGCCAAAGATATCAATTAATATATTGAAATAAAATAATAAAACCATCATAACAGAAAATGAAACAGTAAACGGTGTAGTGAAGGTGTAACTCTATTACAAAAGCGCATGGACCGTTACTGAAGCTTTAGGTCCCTTGGGCTGCTCTATAAAGAAAGAGGCTGCTTTTTTTCTCAGAAACAGTGTCACCCTTATCCATAGCCAGTGTCTGGTATTACAACTCATCACCATTTACTATAATGGGGATATGCTGAAATGCGTTGTATGTGCAGTACCCCAGAACACGGTACTTGCAAAAAGGTTTATTGTTATTACTTTAATTGGTGTAATGTAATATTCTAATTTACTGCATTGTACACTTGATGGTTTCGTATGGATAGGTCAGGGGTAACATTCCTGACTCTGCCTATTCTGCTATACTAGGAGATGGACTTAGGTCCGCCCCTAGTTCAGTCAGTTTAAGAATAGCTGAGAAAGAGAGGGGAACTGCGTGTACTCACTCCTCAGAAGACTAGGCCTGAGTCACATCTTTGGGAATCACTATCTCTGAGACATTTACAGCAAGAAAGCCATTGCTATATTAGATACTCTAGAGACAGAAAAGGAAGTACTACAAGGTCCAGAATCTGAAAGGCCAAGTATTGGAGTCAGTTAGTAAGGTATTGTGCTAATTTAAGGCTACTTTCACATTAGTTTTTTTTTTTTGCGGATCCGTCATGAATCTGCAAAAACGCTTCTGTTACAATAATACCACTGCATGCATCCGTCATGAACGGATTCGGTTGTATTATGTCTTATATAGCCAAGACGGATTCGTCATGAACACCATTGAAAGTCAGTGGTGGACGGATCTGTTTTCTATTGTGTCAGAGAAAACGGATCCGTCCCCGTTCACTTACATTGTGTGTCAGGACAGATCCGTCTTGCTCCACACCACATTGCGGACAGAAAAATTGCTGCTTCCAACGTAATTCTGTCTGCGATAGGGACGCAACCAAACAGAATGGAATGCATTTTGGTGCATTCCGTTTCGTTCGGTTCAGTTTTGTTCCCCTTGACAATAAATGGGGACAAAACTGAAGCGTTTTCTTCCGCTATTGAGATCCTATGACAGATCTCAATAGCAGAATTGAAAACACTAGTGTGAAAGTAGCCTAAGGCTGTCAGAGACTTTACTGCAGTGAGAGGGACATTGTCAATACACCCTTCCACATTTTGACATGGCCTGGCCAACTGTCTCTTAATTCTGTACTCCTCAGCCTGGGAATTACAGATAATTATCACAAGAACCTTACTGAAAGAGAGAAGGAGTACCACAACCCCCACTGTTGTTGCTGTCCATACATTGCTATTGGTATTGTTATAAGATTTACAGTACACAGTCAACTGTTGGATGTGCCTTGAAACTGTTGGATGTACTACTATTCCTATCATGCAATTTAGTAAAGATAGACTTATTTATTTTCTACGCTGGCCTGGTTACTGATCCCAGCACCATTCGTGGACTGCTGCACCTACATTTCCTGCCTTCCACCCTTACAAAATGCTTAACACTAAGGACACCCCAATTGCCATCAGGCAGGAACCCTAACATCAAGGTGTCCCCCAAGGGGAAGAAAAGGCGCACCCTCTTGTCACTGCCTGGCCCTTGGTGTGAGGACTGCCACTGTCATTTGTGTGAACAACTGTCACTGCCAGAGCCACTACCACCCCCATCCTCCGCTCTTCCTGGACTTGCGACATATGCGATAACATAGATAATGCAATAATTTCCTAAAGAAGGATTGACATTATTCGGTAATTTAGGGATCCACCTTTGTGCCATTGTCACACCTGTAAAAAAGTGGCGATACCAGACACAACCAATGAACAAGTGTAGCACTGAGTCTTGAGTGGGGACTCCTCTCTATGATGTCCATATTATCTAAGAACATATGGATGGCGGTTCTTTTATTAGACAACCCTTGAAGCATAAATTCTAATTTACTGCATGTTTGTTACATCCCTGCACACAGCATCTGACACGGGATTTTTATGGGATCTTAGGCTCCACATGTCACCATGTTTTCTCTTGTATTGTGTCAGTGAGCACGATTGTTACTGGCACTTGACAAGTTCCATAAGTAATTTCTGAACTGGTACATTGCCTTGCGAGCCATGTGTCAGGGGATATAAGTTGAAGGAAGATTATATAATGTTGCAGTCCATTGCTTGTGATGCTGGGAATGACGCTGCAGGATGCCAGAGGTGTTGAGGGATGCCGTTGCAGTGTTATTTATAGGTGAAGTGATGTGAAGCAAAGATGTTATCATAAATCATTTAAACGCAGCATTTAGACCAAGTTATTTTATTCAGGCAAAACTCTAGAGATGTGTGGAAATTGGTGGAAAAAAATGATTTAAAGGTAGTCTGTCCCTGCCTTTTTCCTGGTGCCCGGTAGATCACATTTACTGTATCCCAGACATACCTTTTTGTTGATCTTTGTTTCCTCCTAAAAAGATGTTTATTCCAGTATTTTTAACAACAGGCTCCCTACTCGCAATACGTTTACATATAAATACACCGTATATATGAAACACACATACACATAAATACACCATATATACACTAAACACACATACCACCCAAGTAAGGAGCTAAACTATAAGCCGTGGGCAAAGCAGTGGAAGCAAACATCTCCAGCCGCTCTGCCGCTGCCAGAGCACCGGATCAGGACTCAGCTGGTAACGCGCTTCTCCGATCCAGTTGTAATTTTAACAACTGGATCTGGAGAACTGGAAGGAGCTGTCTGAATCCCATGCCTGTCCTTGAGCATTGGAGTCCAGTCACTCCCATTAGAATCGAGGCCTGCTCCTCCCATCTTCTTCTTCTCTGCGCTTGAAATCTCAGGCACCTATCTCTTTGCACCTGTGCCATCTGTTCCCTTCTGCGGCACTAGTGTCGTCAAACCCTTCTGACGCATGCGCACCATAGATCTCTGTTTAAGCGCTCTGCTAGAAGATGCGCCTAATTTATGTCAATGCCTCAGCCTCGTCATAAATCAGGTGCATCCTCCAGCTATGCAGGAGATATCAAAAGCGCCAGTCCTGATAAATATCCCCCAATGTGTTTGAAAGAAAGCAGCCATGTTTTTCTAGTCATGTACACACCCTTTAATAGGTTTAATTTGGCTCCCGTTGAGCAGTTTCAAGTTACTTGGTGAGGGACTGAATGGAGCACCCATGTTCAGTTAGACTGAGGAACCTTTGCTGTTCTTTGGTTTTATAGTGATAGGGTGATGGATTACTTTGATGCCAGCTGCAGAATGCACTATTTCACTGTCAGTTCTGTTCGTGACATTCATTGTCTTCCTGTCAGTGTGAACCAGTAATTTTCAGATAACACAATGCTCTATCGATCTTCCTGAGTCTGGTCTGAGGATAGTTTTTCTTGACAGATATGAAGCTTCATCACGTCAAAAGCCATCCATAACATTTATATAAAGTGTTGTCACATGTTGTGTATCTTCCAGGTTCTTCAGATGGTAATTGACTGAACTTAGCTTGTCTACAACCGGTTTAAACTACTGTCATTGTCTTTCAGATTGAAAGGCATCTGTCAGCAGTTTTGTACCTATGACACTGGCCGACCTGTTACATGTGCACTTGGCAGCTGAAGGCATCTGTGTTGGTCTCATGTTCATTAGTGCCCGCATTGCTGAGAAAAATTATGTTTTAATATATGCAAATAATGCAAATGCCTCTAGGAGCAACGGGGGTGTTTTTGATAAGGGGACATTTTTGCTTCATGGAATTAAAGATTTATATCTATCTCTGTGTTCTGTCCCTTTTATTCTGTTCCTAGACTATTGTCTTTGTTTTCTATATAAACCGCTTATTCTGTGTATTATGTACACCCTCTCCAGTCCTTCATACACCCCAGGAGTAACAACCATACAACCCTTGCAGATACTTATATATAAAAATAGTTTACTGATAACATAGAGATGACAAAGCAATGGACATTACAAGATGATACAGATACTACAAAGACGACATTACATGGAATACACCACCACACCCAGCTGTGTCTGTCCTTGCCCTCCCTTGAAGCTGAGCAATGTGGCTAATAATGTGTATGTATATACAATATATCCAGATTCCACCAATATACAGGGAGTGCAGAATTATTAGGCAAGTTGTATTTTTGAGGATTAATTTTATTATTGAACAACAACCATGTTCTCAATGAACCCAAAAAACTCATTAATATCAAAGCTGAATATTTTTGGAAGTAGTTTTTAGTTTGTTTTTAGTTTTAGCTATTTTAGGGGGATATCTGTGTGTGCAGGTGACTATTACTGTGCATAATTATTAGGCAACTTAACAAAAAACAAATATATACCCATTTCAATTATTTATTTTTACCAGTGAAACCAATATAACATCTCAACATTCACAAATATACATTTCTGACATTCAAAAACAAAACAAAAACAAATCAGTGACCAATATAGCCACCTTTCTTTGCAAGGACACTCAAAAGCCTGCCATCCATGGATTCTGTCAGTGTTTTGATCTGTTCACCATCAACATTGCGTGCAGCAGCAACCACAGCCTCCCAGACACTGTTCAGAGAGGTGTACTGTTTTCCCTCCTTGTAAATCTCACATTTGATGATGGACCACAGGTTCTCAATGGGGTTCAGATCAGGTGAACAAGGAGGCCATGTCATTAGATTTTCTTCTTTTATACCCTTTCTTGCCAGCCACGCTGTGGAGTACTTGGACGCGTGTGATGGAGCATTGTCCTGCATGAAAATCATGTTTTTCTTGAAGGATGCAGACTTCTTCCTGTACCACTGCTTGAAGAAGGTGTCTTCCAGAAACTGGCAGTAGGACTGGGAGTTGAGCTTCACTCCATCCTCAACCCGAAAAGGCCCCACAAGCTCATCTTTGATGATACCAGCCTAAACCAGTACTCCACCTCCACCTTGCTGGCGTCTGAGTCGGACTGGAGCTCTCTGCCCTTTACCAATCCAGCCACGGGCCCATCCATCTGGCCCATCAAGACTCACTCTCATTTCATCAGTCCATAAAACCTTAGAAAAATCAGTCTTGAGATATTTCTTGGCCCAGTCTTGACGTTTCAGCTTGTGTGTCTTGTTCAGTGGTGGTCGTCTTTCAGCCTTTCTTACCTTGGCCATGTCTCTGAGTATTGCACACCTTGTGCTTTTGGGCACTCCAGTGATGCTGCAGCTCTGAAATATGGCCAAACTGGTGGCAAGTGACATCTTGGCAGCTGCACGCTTGACTTTTCTCAGTTCATGGGCAGTTATTTTGCGCCTTGGTTTTTCCACACGCTTCTTGCGACCCTGTTGCCTATTTGTAATGAAACGCTTGATTGTTCGATGATCACGCTTCAGAAGCTTTGCAATTTTAAGAGTGCTGCATCCCTCTGCAAGATATCTCACTATTTTTGACTTTTCTGAGCCTGTCAAGTCCTTCTTTTGACCCATTTTGCCAAAGGAAAGGAAGTTGCCTAATAATTATGCACACCTGATATAGGGTGTTGATGTCATTAGACCACACCCCTTCTCATTACAGAGATGCACATCACCTAATATGCTTAATTGGTAGTAGGCTTTCGAGCCTATACAGCTTGGAGTAAGACAACATGCATAAAGAGGATGATGTGGTCAAAATACTCATTTGCCTAATAATTCTGCACTCCCTGTACAGTCTACTGGATCTACTCTTCTAACCAACTCACATCCAGTACTTGACCATTAGTACATATACATATAGAGACTCCTGCATAAATAGCATATATAATCTACTAGTAATGCAATCACAGACTACAAATATCTATATGTACACATATAAAGTCTACTGGGATATTATACTTATATACATACATACATACATACATAAGCACACATATGATATAACTTAGCTTGCTCCTGAAGTGCTGTTCATCAAGGGATTGCAGGAAGAGAGCCTATCGCCAAGTTTCACATAGCCTATATGTTCCTGTGTCCCAGCCCCCACCATCAACTCCACCCTATGACCACCCAAATATCTTCTCAATCTGTTGGCCAACTGCTTTTACAATGTGCCCTTCCTGCCTTTGATTTGCTAACAAGGGACACAATGACCAAATAGATTCTGGCTATACTGATATCACTCAATTGGTGAATCTCACTGAATAATATCAGTATATGCAATATCATATTTGTGTGGTCTCGGACTGAGGCTCTGGCTGGGAACCATATTTTCCTGTAACAGTTTCCTAGTTACACCTAGAGGCTCAGCTCTCTCTGCAAATGCCACACAATCTGCACTTTGACAGGACCAGGTGTGGTGACGTTTGCACTGTCTGATGATGTCAATCAAAGGACAGGGCAGAGCAGGACATGGTAGAGCTGAGCCCCTAGGTGTAATGGCAACACCTCCTTAGCTCCTAGAAGTTCATTTTCATATAATAAAACATATTTTTTCTCAGCAATGTGGGCACATATGAACATGGGACAAACACAGATGCCTTCAGCTGCCAAGAGCACATGTAACAGGTCAGCCAGTGTCATAGGGACAAATCTGCTGACAGATGCCTTTTAAACAGGATTTTCCAGTTCTTAGATACTGATATCTTATCCTCGGGATAGGTCATCAATATCAAATTGATAGGGGTCCAATACCTATCACCCCACCAATAAGCTGTTTTGGGCTGCCACTACAGTACTACTTACAGTACTGCACAAAGTTTTAGGCAGTTGTTAGGAAAATGCTGCAAGGTAAGAATGCTTTGAAAAAAATAGAAGTGTTAATAGTTTATTTTTATCAACTAACAAAATGAAAAGTGACTGAGCAAAACTGAAATCTAAATCCAATCAATATTTGGTGTGACCACCCTTTGTCTTCAAAACAATATCCGTTCTACTAGGTACACTGGCACATAGTTTATGAAGGAACCTGTCCTGAAGGTTGTTCCAAACATCTTGGAGACCGAACCACAGATCTTCTGTGAATGTAGGCTTGCTCAAATTCTTCTGTATCTTTATGTAATCCCAGACAGACACGATGATGTTGAGATCGGGGCTCTGTGGAGGCCATATACTCATTTTAATGACTTCTTGTTCTTCTTTATGCTGAAGATAGTTCTTAATGACATTGGTTTATGTTTGGGGTCATTGTCCTGCTGCAGATTATATTTAGATTTAAACTATTAACATTTAAATTTTTAAAAGGATTCTTACTTTGCAGCATTTTTTCAAACACACTTCCAACACTTTTGCACAGTACTGTAGTCTCCAGCATCAGCATACTGCAGCACAGTTTCCATGACCACTCAATTGGTACACCCGCTACAAAGCGACTGGAGCCTTCTGCTTCTGGGCAAATCCACTGTATAGTTTCTGGCATCAGCAACTGCCCAAATGCCAATCTGATATCGATGACCTATCCTGAAAATGGGCCATCAATATCTAAGTGCCAGACAATCGGTTTAATGGTTGGCTGGATATTGGGTAATAATTTACCCATTAATATCATTCAACTAAAAGTTGTTATTATTGCTAGCTCATTTTACCTGCTGATGCCAATGGCTAGAGTAGATTTAAAAATAGGAATGTAGTGCTTTTTTCTCTTTTTGTGCTGTAGAAAGACATATAGTTGCAGTAACTTGAATACCCTACTCAAACAAGTAATTGCAAGTTCTTTGTATACTTGTTAGGTAACAAATTCCTGTGATTACAGCAGCATCAGCACTGATTTAATCACTATCTCTGAGTATAGTAATGCATATGAATACTCAAATAGAAACGGACGGTGGGCACTGCAACGTGACGAAAAGAAAAATCCACTGAAGTTTCACTCCAGACTCATAAATTCAGGTGGTGCCCAGTCTATAATCCTCCTTCTGAATACATTCATCTTAAAAAAAGTAGCAGCACTGGCCAAATGTAAAATATCTGGTACTTTATTGTTCTAACAAGCGGTCAATGGATGCGGGTACACATCAGGTAACGTCCGTTTCACGCTGATCTTGCCTCGTGACGCCTCCTACATAATAACGCCAAAGTGCACAAATATATGCCCATACTGGTGCCATCACCATAGTTACTTAAAAAGATAGCACAATCTACTGAAGAACACTCAGATCGCTTACTCATTCAGCCTAAGGGGCCCAGTTTTTTGGATGAACCATCTGTCGACAAAAAATAAATTATTTATTTAAAAACATTGGGCTGAATTATAAAAACGACAAGTGTTTTTCTCTAGATTATGCTATGCTTTTAAGTATGTGTTTGTATTGATACTATGGTGATGGAGCCCGAAAGGGCATATATTTGTGCATTCTGGTGACCTAACCTAGGAGGCTTTACGAAGTGAGAGCAGCTTGAAACGACTATAGCCTGAATCCATTGATAACTTGGATGGAACAATAAAGTGCCGAAGATTATAGAGATGTGAAAGTATACTAATAAATACTGCACACATGGGCATGACTACCAGGGTAGCACGCATAGAAGCGGCCATAGGGCCAAACAACTAAGAAGGCCCATCTTCGCCCACAAGGAGCAGTTAGTAGTAAAATTAATGTAAGGTGGCTGTCACGACGGTGTCAAGAGCCACGTCTGACTCCGTTATACCCGGGGTCAGGAAGTCGCAGCGGGTGGCTGCGCGCTCTATGTCTAAAGATCACGTTGTTTCTTAGTGATTGTTTTCTGTGTTTGCCTTGCAATCCTTTTTGTCTCACTCAGGGATCCGTAGCTTCTCCTCCTCAGCTGTTTCTTGTCTGCCACTCCCAACCTCCTTATATTCTCCTCTCACACTTCTCTAGTTGCCAGTTATAGAGCTTCCTGCCTGGACATCTATACTGACCCACTGGAGCTGTGAATCCTGGTTGTTGTTCCAGAGTGCTTCCCTCCGGATCCCTGTTGGGCTTTTTGTTGTCTCCTGTTGTCGCCCACCTGGGATTATATGTTTAGTCTGTATTGTCTGTCCTCCCCTTGGTGTTTTCCTTTAGAGCTAGTGGTGCGGACTAGTGTTCCCACCGCCCTGTTCACTATCTAGGGCTCATCTTAGGAAAAGCCAGGGTTTTAGGCACGTGATCGGCGTACGGGTGAGGAACCCGTCTAGGGACGTCAGGGCAGCCAGGTGCCAGCCGCAAGGTGAGTCAGGGGTCACCACCTTCCCTCTCACTTGGGCAGGGCCTTCCTCTTTCCCTCCCTCTGTGTCACGTATGTGATAGTCACGCCGATCGTGATATTATAACTGGCCCTTATTATTTGAGAGAAAAAATAAATAATTTTTTTTTTTCTCTACTTAGAATCCAATATGGATCCTATTGCTGCTTTGGCAAAACAGCTTCAAGGCCTGTCTTTGGAGGTGGCAGGATTGAAGGCGTCTGTCCTCCAACAACAGCAGCAAATGCAGCAGACCGCAAGCCCAGCGGTTGCTATGGGTAACCAGGTTGTTACAGAACCCAAGGTTGTTCTTCCTGACAGATTTTCTGGGGGAAGGGACAAATTTGTGACGTTCCGTGAGGCCTGCAAATTATATTTTATGCTGCGCCCTTACTCCTCAGGTAATGAAGAACAGCGGGTGGGGATTGTTATTTCCCTGCTTCAGGGGGACCCGCAATCCTGGGTGTTCTCGTTACCCCCTGGTTCCCAGGCTCTCCGGTCAGTGGAGGGATTTTTTGGGGCTTTGGGTCTCATATATGATGACCCTGACCGAGTCGCCCTGGCTGAGTCGAAGTTACGGAGACTCCTACAGGGAGATCGGCCAGCAGAGGAATATTGCTCAGAGTTCCGTAGGTGGGCTACGGATACTCAGTGGAACGACCCGGCTCTCAGGAGTCAGTTCTGCTCTGGGTTATCTGAAAGGGTTAAGGATGCGCTGGCGCTGTATGAGACCCCCCTTTCCCTTGATGCTGTTATGTCCCTCTCTATCAGAATAGATAGACGTCTGAGGGAGAGATCGAAAATTCCTGAGCAATCGGTAACCTCTCCCAAGCAGCAGTTAGTCTGTACTGACTTAGATGAGCCTATGCTGCTAGGAGGAACTTCTCGTCAGGTCCGTCCTCCTGAGGTTCGCCGTAGGTTGGGGGCTTGTTTTTTCTGTGGGGGGAGGGGTCATTTCATTAATGTCTGTCCCTCATTTCTCAAAAACAAAAGACCGTCGGAAAACTACTAACCCCAGGCTGTGCGGAGGATGTCAGCCGGGGGGTATACGTTTCCTCCATACGAACATCTCAATTTGTGTTGCCAGCGGTTATTGTTTTTGGTGTTAAGACGGAGTCTATTTCTTTTTTTCTAGACAGTGGAGCAGGGGTAAATTTGATAGATGCCCATTTTGCCCGCACTATGGGTTTGTCTCTCTGTACGCTGCAGAGACCTATTCCCATATTCGCTATTGATTCTGCTCCTCTGTCTCAAAGAAACCTCACTCACATTGTCCATAACTTACACCTTCGGGTAGGGGACCACCATAATGAGTGTCTTTCATGTTACGTTCTGGAGGGCCTTCCCTCTCCTGTGGTATTGGGTCTTCCCTGGTTGGTAGCGCACAATCCAGTGGTGGATTGGCAGGCCAGGGAGATATTGGAGTGGAGTGAGCATTGCAGAGAGAATTGCTTAAATAACAATTGCTTAGTCACCTCCATAGCTTCCCTACCTACATTTATTTCGGACTTTGAGGACGTTTTTTCTGAAAAGGGTTGTCAGAAGCTACCACCTCATCGTCCTTATGATTGCCCGGTTAACCTGATTCCCGGTGCAAAATTACCCAAGTCCAGGTTGTATAATCTTTTGGGTCCCGAGAGACAAGCCATGAAAGATTATATCTCCGAGAGTCTGGCTAAGGGACACATCAGACCCTCTTCTTCACCCGTGGCTGCAGGGTTTTTCTTTGTTAAAAAGAAAGATGGGGGCCTGCGTCCTTGCCTAGATTTCCGTGAGCTAAACCGGATAACCATCCGAGACCCATACCCTCTTCCTCTCATTCCTGACCTTTTTAATCAGATTGCGGGTGCTAGGTGGTTCTCCAAACTTGATCTTAGGGGGGCCTACAATCTGATTCGTATCAAGGAAGGGGATGAGTGGAAGACAGCTTTTAACACCCCTGAGGGGCATTATGAAAATTTAGTCATGCCTTTCGGTCTGACCAATGCCCCTGCTGTCTTCCAACATTTCGTTAATGATATTTTTAGTCATCTCATCGGCAGGTTTGTAGTCATATACCTAGATGATATCTTAATTTATTCGGCTGATCTGAAAACACATGAAGTACATGTCAGGCAAGTACTGCAGGTCCTACGGACGAATAAATTATATGCGAAAATTGAAAAATGTGTCTTTGCCGTTCAGGAAATACAGTTCCTGGGATATCTATTATCTGCTTCAGGTTTCCGTATGGATCCTAGGAAGGTCCAGGCAATTTTAGATTGGGATCTTCCTGAGAACCTCAAAGCTCTACAACGGTTTTTGGGTTTCGCAAATTTCTATAGAAAGTTCATTAAAAATTATTCAGTGATCGTTAAACCCCTTACTGACATGACTAGGAAGGGGACTGATTTTTCTAAATGGTCTGACGCCGCTAAAATTGCATTTTCCTCTCTAAAAGAGAGATTTACCTCGGCACCTGTTCTAATTCAACCTGATGTCTCCCAGCCTTTTATTGTTGAAGTAGATGCGTCAGAGGTGGGAGTGGGGGCTGTATTGTCTCAGGGTCCGTCTCCTGGCAAATGGCGTCCTTGCGCTTTCTTTTCCAAAAAGTTATCTACAGCAGAAAAGAACTATGATATTGGAAATAGGGAACTGTTGGCGATTAAACTGGCGTTTGAAGAGTGGCGTCACTTCTTAGAGGGAGCAATCCACCCCGTCACGGTGATTACGGATCACAAAAACCTTCTGTACCTAGAATCGGCTAAGCGTCTCACCCCTAGACAAGCTAGGTGGTCGCTATTCTTTACCAGATTTAACTTTGTAATCACCTATCGTCCTGGGGCAAAAAATACCAAGGCAGACGCATTATCTCGTAGTTTCCCTGGAGGGGGTAATGTTAGTGATCCGGTACCTATTTTACAAAGAGGAGTGGTTGTCTCTGCTGTACACTCTGTTCTAGAGGAAAAGGTGTTAGAGGCCCAGGGGGACGCCCCAGCCTCTTGCCCCTCAGAGAAATTGTTTGTACCGTTAAACCTGCGTCTTGAACTATTAAAGGAACATCATAATTCGGCACTTGCTGGGCACCCGGGTAGTAAAGCAACCTTGGAGCTATTGTCTCGTCGTTTTTGGTGGCCAAGGTTGCGTCAGGATGTAATGGATTTCGTGTCTACTTGTTCTACTTGTGCACGCGGTCTCTCATACACGTCCAGCAGGGTCTTTATTGCCACTTTTCATCCCCAATAGGCCATGGACACATCTATCAATGGATTTCATCACTGACTTACCTTTGTCTGCGGGTAAAACAGTTATCTTGGTAGTAGTAGACAGGTTTAGCAAAATGGTACACTTTATTGCGCTACCCGCACTTCCTAATGCTAAGACTCTTGCTCAGGTGTTTATCAGTGAAATCGTGAAGCTTCACGGGGTCCCTTCCGATGTGGTTTCAGATCGGGGAACCCAGTTTATTTCTAAGTTTTGGAAAGCTTTTTGTTCCCGTTTGGGGGTACACTTGTCCTTTTCCTCAGCTTTCCATCCTCAGTCGAATGGACAGACTGAGCGTACCAACCAAAACCTAGAAACATATTTAAGGTGTTTTGTGTCTGAAAACCAAGAGGTGTGGTCATCATATTTACCGTTAGCCGAGTTTGCCATAAATAATCGCTGTCAGGAATCCACTGGCAAGTCACCATTTCTTGGTGCATACGGTTTTCATCCCCAATTTTGTACTTTCAAAGAGGGGGGGTCTTCTGGGGTTCCCGAAGAGGAACGGTTTTCTTCATCTCTTTCATCGGTATGGCAGAAGGTGCAAGCTAACTTGAAAAATATGAGTGGTAAATATAAATGCATGGCCGATAAGAAACGGTCGCCAGGTCCGGACCTAGGAGTGAATGACTATGTGTGGTTGTCTACTAGGAATATTAAGTTGAAGGTTCCCTCTTGGAAACTGGGTCCTAGGTTCATTGGTCCTTATAAAATAGTAGCCGTCATTAACCCTGTGGCTTTTTGCCTGGAGCTACCTCAGACTTTTAAGATCCATAACATCTTCCATAAGTCGTTACTCAAGAAGTATGTTCCACCTCTAGAACCATCACCGCTGCCACCTCCTCCTGTTATTGTGGATGGTAATCTGGAGTTTCAAATATCCAGAATTGTTGATTCTCGTCGGGTCCGCTGCTCTCTTCAGTATCTGGTGCATTGGAGGGGTTACGGTCCTGAGGAAAGAATGTGGGTTCCAGCGTCAGAGGTAAACGCCAACAGGTTAATTCAGGCTTTCCATGCCTCTCATCCTGAGAGACCTGGTCCTGAGTGTCCGGAGGCCCCTCGTAGAAAGGGGGGTACTGTCACAAGGGTGTCAAGAGCCACGTCTGACTCCGTTGTACCCGGGGTCAGGAAGTCGCAGCGGGTGGCTGCGCGCTCTATGTCTAAAGATCACGTTGTTTCTTAGTGATTGTTTTCTGTGTTTGCCTTGCAAACCTTTTTGTCTCACTCAGGGATCCGTAGCTTCTCCTCCTCAGCTGTTTCTTGTCTGCCACTCCCAACCTCCTTATATTCTCCTCTCACACTTCTCTAGTTGCCAGTTATAGAGCTTCCTGCCTGGACATCTATACTGACCCACTGGAGCTGTGAATCCTGGTTGTTGTTCCAGAGTGCTACCCTCCGGATCCCTGTTGGGATTTTTGTTGTCTCCTGTTGTCGCCCACCTGGGATTATATGTTTAGTCTCTATTGTCTGTCCTCCCCTTGGTGTTTTCCTTTAGAGCTAGTGGTGCGGACTAGTGTTCCCACCGCCCTGTTCACTATCTAGGGCTCATCTTAGGGAAAGCCAGGGTTTTAGGCACGTGATCGGCGTACGGGTGAGGAACCCGTCTAGGGACGTCAGGGCAGCCAGGTGCCAGCCGCAAGGTGAGTCAGGGGTCACCACCTTCCCTCTCACTTGGGCAGGGCCTTCCTCTTTCCCTCCCTCTGTGTCACGTATGTGATAGTCACGCCGATCGTGATAGTGGCATAGAAAATTGAATGTGTGCCCATGCTAAAAGTTACTATCAATTCCCATGGTAACTACAGCTGTGTGCATTATACTTGTACTGTGACATCACTGGTTGTATAACCTATGTCTTATAACATCAATTAGATCAGGTTATCATTGTGAAATCACTGTGTTCATTTTCTCTTTACTGTAATATTACTGTCTTCATTATCTCTGTACTGTGACATCACTGTGTTTATTATCGCTATACTATGACATCACTGTGTTTATTATTGTCATAATGTGTAATCACTGTGTTTATTATCTCTGTACTGTTAAATCACTGTGTTTATTATCCCTTTACTGTGACATTACTGTGTTTATTATGTCTGTACTGTGACATTACTGTGTTTATTATGTCTGTACTGTGATATCACTATGTTTATTATCCCTGTATTGTGACATAACAGTTTTTTATCCCTGTTCTGTAACATCACTGTGTTTTTTATCCCAATACTATGACCTCACCGTATTTATTATTCTGTACTGTGACATCACTGTGTGAATTTTCCCACTATTATTACATTACTGTGAGCATTATCTCCGTTCTGTGACATTAGTTTGTGCATTAGCCCAGTGCATTAGGGAAAACAAACAAGGTTTTCTGAACTCGCAGCTGAAAGTGGTCATGATTGATTGGGGCCCCATTCGAAGTCTGCCATGGGGACCTATAATTATTTGTTACACCCCTAATATAGCTGTAAGTATAGAATGTTTTGGGATTTTGTGGGGGTCCTCCAACCCCTGATAGGCTATCAATGCAGATATTACATTGCTTTGTGCATTTATTACGGTAAATAAAAATATAACTGGAGGAATGTTTTAAGGATTAGATTTTTGCAATTATCATTTCATATCTGCTGATTAAAAGCTCCATGAAACACCAGACCAAGCTGAATTCACTCATACATTATTTATCACTTCAGCTATTTTCCAGTTGTTGGTACTAAATGGAACTTGATCTTGAACCCTTGGCCTTAAATTCTCAACACCAAGTCAGTAGCATCGAAGACAATTCTATGTTCGTAATAAATGACGTGCTGTATTTATGAGCCTGGAGGTTTTTAGGAATCTAAAGTGCTCTGAATCACTGTTGACATGCCGCTACCTTGAAAACAGAACATATCTCAATGCATAAAAATTGCAGGTTATGTTACATTCAGGGTGGATAAAAATCAATGATTTAAAAAAAAAATAAAAAAAAATCAGATTTTTTTGATTTAAATCAGATTTTTTTGATTTTAATCAGATTTTTTAATATAAAATGCTTTTTGAGGAAAATATATTACCATCCAAAGGTTATTTCATTATGAAATAAAGATTACTTTTTTATTATGTAGAATAAGGCTGTATATGTTTAATTTTTTTGTTAAATTCCATTCACAATGTCATGCTCTTCCAGAGGTTTTTGTAAGATTACTGGGTAGTTTCTCTGCCTACAAGATATTATCACAGATGCTTGGTTTAATTTTGGAGTTGTCAAAACTGAATTTATAACATGAAAAGAGTTGAGAAAAAGATCTTAATCCTAACTTCTACAAACCTATGAATACAGAATCAACCCCTTCAGTGCTAAGTTTAAAGTTCAGTGAATAGAATATAAAAAATATTTTTCTGATTGTTTGGAGTGGAATAGATCTGCACAAGAAGAAAGTAAAACTAAGTGTAAGGAGGAAAAGGCAAGCAGACAAGGAGTACCACAAAATGAAAGTGAAACTTTCTGAGCACAGTACTGCACAGCCACAGACAGACAAGTCTTTGGATCTTTTTGTGTGTATGACTTGAGGTTTATCACATTCTTTCCTTGGAGGAAAAAAACTATAATGGCAGCAGGCTGTAAAAGAGACCCAGTTTGGCAATATTTTAATGAAGTTCCTTTACCTATCGGTAAGGCAGGCATGCGTGCAAAATGCAAACACTGCAACAAACATGGATGTTTAAGCAAATAACATGCTGTAATGTTATTGTTTCAGTTGAATAAATCCTATTTAAATTGTTATTATTAAGGTAATGATTATTTTTCTCCTTCCTAAGTATAACAGAAAAATTGTCCAAATATGAATCTTTATGTAAAAAACTATGATTTAAATCAAGCCTTACTGACTAGTGATTTAAATCGTGATTTAAATCATGATTTAAATTGGTTTGATTTAAATCAAATCCACCCTGGTTACATTGGATGCAATAATACAAACATGACGATGAGAACTTGGAATAAAGCGATGGTGTCATAGAACAACGTGATAATTATTTGTTTAGAAACTCCTTTTCTCTCAGTTAGGTTTCTTAAAGACCAATAACTTCGCTTCTTTCTTTACTTGTTTGTTTACAGACAGAAAGTTTAGATTACTTTTGAAAGAAGACAGAACAATGTAGATGACAAGGTCGTTAACAGCTCCTTCCAGCCTTCTTTAAAGGAGAAAGAAAATCAATGTCATATCTAGCCATTCATGCTCCATCATCTGCTTCTTGGTAAACTTGGCACAGCTTCATGCACTGTGTAGTGGTCCTGCCTAGTTACTTGAGCTCTCCTCTATTCACTTAGAACTGAGCTGAAGGAACCCCCACCTATGTGTACTAAGGATTGGTCAACATTATTAAAGGGCATCTTTTAGAAGATTTGTACCTATGACACAGGCTGACCTGTTACATGTAGAACCAACAAAGAAAACCTCACTATAATGCCGTATGGTAGGGCAAGCTGAAAAAACAACCGTATAAACCTAAAAATGTTGCTAAACAAACAACCAAAGAATGCCCAATGTATTCAAAAATATATACTTCATTTTATCATTAATAGATCATGATTATACAGATATAAAAGATAACACAAAAAGTTTTGAAAAAGTCAGCAAAAAACCTGGATGCCGGAGTCCCCCGGCCGGTGTCTCTGTAGCCCGCCAAAAAGGTGGAACACATGTCAGGTGTATGTGTAGTATGCAGTGGGGTGATTCACAGAGAAGTGGTATATGGTACTTAGTGATGTCCCGAACTATTCGCCGGCGAACACAGCTTGTTCGCGTTCGCCGCGGTGGGCGAACATATGCGATGTTCGGTCTGCCCCCTATACGTCATCATTGAGCAAACTTTGACCCTGTACCTCACAGTCAGCAGACACATTCCAGCCAATCAGCATCAGACCCTCCCTCCCAGACCCTCCCACCTCCTAGACAGCATCCATTTTAGATTCATTCTGAAGCTGCATTCTCAGTGAGAGGAGGGAGAGTGCTGCTGCTGATCTAATAGGGAAAGCGTTAGCTAGGGCAGTGTTCTGAACTTCTGTGTCCACAGACTCATCTGCTGTAAGGACAGCGTCCTGACAGCACCCCAAAAAGCCCTTTTTAGGGCTGGTACATCAGTCTGCTTTTTTTTGTTTTATATATATATATATATTGCAGTTGCCTGCCCATGTGTGAGAGGCTGCAGGCTCAGTCACAGACAGTACTGTGTGCACACCATTCATACAGGGTGTGACAGAAAATACCTTGCAGATAAAAAAAATTCAATTTATAATTTTTTTCTGTGATATAATCCCAGTTGCAAGCCAGTGTGTGTCTGGCCCACAGACTGTACTGTGGCCACTTGCTGCTAGGCCACCACTGATACCGTTACAGGGTGTCACTCACAAATACCTTGCAGATAAAAAAAATTCAATTTATTATTTTTCTGTGATATAATCCCAGTTGCAAGCCAGTGTGTGTCTGGCCCACAGACTGTACTGTGCCCACTGGCTAGGCCACCACTCATACCGTTACAGGGTGTCACTCACAAATACCTTGCAGATAAAAAATAAATAAATTATTTTTCTGTGATATAATCCCAGTTGCAAGCCAGTGTGTGTCTGGCCCATAGACTGTACTGTGGCCACTGGCTAGGTCACCACTCATACCGTTACAGGGTGTCACTTACAAATTCCTTGCAGATAAAAAAAATTCAATTTATTATTTTTCTGTGATATAATCCCAGTTGCAAGCCAGTGTGTGTCTGGCCCACAGACTGTACTGTGGCCACTTGCTGCTAGGTCACCACTGATACCGTTACAGGGTGTCACTCACAAATACCTTTCAGATAAAAAAAATCTATTTATTATTTTTCTGTATAATAATCCCAGTTGCAAGCCAGTGTGTGTCTGGCCCACAGACTGTACTGTGGCCACTTGCTGCTAGGCCACCACTGATACTGTTACAGGGTGTCACTCACAAATACCTTGCAGATAAAAAAAATTCAATTTATTATTTTTCTGTGATACAATCCCAGTTGCAAGCCAGGGTGTGTCTGGCCCACAGACTGTACTGTGGCCACTTGCTGCTAGTCCACTAGTGTTGATCACGAATATTCGAATTGCGAATTTTAATCGCGAATATCGGCACCTCAAAAATTCGCGAATATTTTGAATATCGTAAAATATATTCGGAATTGCGTATATTTGATTTTTGTGAAAATACCAGTTCATGCGAATTTTTAAGCGAAAATTTGTATGCGAATTGTATGCGAATTTTCGCAATCAAGAAAATAATGCCTGGAGATCATGAATTCACAAATATATGGCGAATATTCGCCCAAATATTTGAGAAATATCGCGAATTCGAATATTGCCCCTACCGCTCATCACTATAGGCCACCACTGATACCGTTACAGGGTGTTACTCACAAATACCTTGCAGATAAAAAAAAAGCAATTTATTATTTTTCTGTGATATATTCCCAGTTGCAAGCCAGTGTGTGTCTGGCCCACAGACTGTACTGTGGCCACTTGCTGCTAGGCCACCACTGATACCGTTACAGGGTGTCACTCACAAATACCTTGCAGATAAAAAAAATTCTATTTTTTATTTTTCTGTGAGATAATCCCAGTTGCAAGCCAGTGTGTGTCTGGCCCACAGACTGTACTCTGGCCACTGGCTAGGCCACCACTCATACCGTTACAGGGTGTCACTCACAAATACCTTGCAGATTAAAAAAATTACATTTATTATTTTTCTGTGATATAATCCCAGTTGCAAGCCAGTGTGTGTCTGGCCCACAGACTGTACTGTGGCCACTTGCTGCTAGGCCACCACTGATACCGTTACAGGGTGTCACTCACAAATACCTTGCAGATAAAAAAAATTATTTTTTTTATTTTTCTGTGATATAGTCCCAGTTGCAAGCCAGTGTGTGTCTGGCCCACAGACTGTTCTGTGGCCACTTGCTGCTAGGCCACCACTGATACCGTTACAGGGTGTCACTCACAATTACCTTGCAGATAAAAAAAAAATAAATTTTTTATTTTTCTGTGATATAATCCCAGTTGCAAGCCAGTGTGTGTCTGGCCCACAGACTGTACTGTGGCCACTGGCTAGGCCACCACTCATACCGTTACAGGGTGTCACTCACAAATACCATGTAGATAAAAAAAAAAAAATTATTATTTTTCTGTGATATAATCCCAGTTGCAAGCCTGTGTGTGTCAGGCCCACACAGATTGTACTGTGCCCACTGCCCACCACTTATATAGGGTGGCGCAGTACCTTGCACGCATAGTACCACTTATCTAAAAAAAAAATGACAGGCAGAGGCAGGCCACCCCCTGGAATAATGCCCAGTGTTCAAAGGCCATGTACCCTGAACCCCAAATTCTGACAAAATAGTTGACTGGCTTACACCCAATCTTCAACAGCTTCCGCTAAGACCTTGACGCACCATCCTCCTCCAGCTCAGCTTTGGTCACCTGCTCTCAAGTTACCACTCTCCCGCCCGCCGCCACCACCACCACCACCACCACCACCACAGCCACCACAGCCGCTTCACTTGATCCGTCAGAGGAGTTATTTACACATCAGTTGCATGAAATTAGTGATGCGCAACCATTATTGCCAGAGAATGTAGATAACAGGGATATGTCTCAGTCAGGCAGCATTACACACATGGACGTACAGTGTAATGATGATGATGATGTAGCCGCTGCTGCTTCCTTTGCTGAGGTGTCAGATACAAGTGAAGCGGTTGATGATGACAATGTGTCCGTGGATGCCACGTGGGTGCCTGCTCGAAGAGAAGAAGAAGAGGGGGAAGTTCAGAAGGGGAGACAGAGAGAAGGAGGAGACGAGTTGGAAGCAGGGGGAGGTCGTCGCAAGGAGCTAGTGGCACAGTCAGCCAGACAGCACGCCAATCAACGCATGCTGTTGCCACCACCAGAATGCCGTCATTGCAAAGCTCAGCAGTGTGGCATTTTTTTTGTGTGTCTGCCTCTGATAACAGCAATGCCATTTACAACCTGTGCCAAAAGAAACTGAGTCGTGGGAAGTCCAACACCCACCTCGGTACAAGTGCTTTGCGAAGGCACATGATCTCACATCACAAACACCAACGGGATCAACACATGAGTACAAGCAGCACACAAACTCAAAGCCACCATCCTCCTCCTGGTCCAGCATCTTCAGCCACGTCAACCACTGCTGTCCTCCTTGCCCCCTCTCAACCACCGCCACTCCGCCTCTCACCTTCAGCAGTTCCATCTCATCTGCCCACAGTCAGGTGTCTGTAAAGGAAATGTTTGAGCGTAAGAAGCCAATGTCACAGAGTCACCCCCTTGCCCGCCGTCTGACAGCTGGCTTGACGGAACTCTTAGCCCGCCAACTTTTACCATACCAGCTGGTGGAGTCTGAGGCCTTCAAAAAATTTGTCGCTATTGGGACACCACATTGGAAAGGTACCCGGACTAATTTTTTTTTCAAAAAAGGCAATCCCAAACCTCTACTCAGTGATTGAACAGGAAGTCATGGCATCTCTGGCATACAGTGTTGGGGCAAGGGTCCATCTGACCACTGATACCTGGTCTGCAAAGCACGGTCAGGGCAGGTATATCACGTACACTGCGCATTGGATCAACCTGCTGACGGCTGCCAAGCATGGAATGCGTGGCTCTGCAGCGGAGTTGGTGACACCGCCACGACTTGCAGGCAGGCCTACTGCCACCTCCTCTACTCCATCCTCTTCGATAACCTCCTCAGCTGAGTCCTCTTCTGCAGCGACGTCTGGCTGCACATCAACTGAATCCCCCCAGCTCCCCAGGGGCTATTCCACATCCCGGATACGACAGTGTCACGCTGTCTTGGGGTTGACTTGCCTGAAAGCAGAGAGCCATACCGGACCAGCACTCCTGTCCGCCCTGAACGCACAGGTGGATCAGTGGCTGACGCCGCACCAACTGGAGATCGGCAAAGTGGTGTGTGACAATGGAAGCAATTTGTTGGCGGCATTGAATTTGGGCAAGTTGATACATGTGCCGTGCATGGCACATGTGTTGAATCTCATCGTACAACGCTTTGTGTCTAAGTACCCAGGCTTACAGGACGTCCTCAAGCAGGCTAGGAAGGTGTGTGGCCATTTCAGGCGTTCCTACACGGCCATGGCGCACTTTTCAGACATTCAGTGCCGAAACAACATGCCAGTGAGGCGCTTGATTTGTGACAGCCCGACACGTTGGAATTCAACACTCCTAATGTTCGACCGCCTGCTCCAACAAGAAAAAGCCGTCAACGAGTATTTGTATGACCGGGGTGCTAGGACAGCCTCTGCGGAGCTGGGAATTTTTTTGCCACATTACTGGACGCTCATGTGCAATGCCTGTAGGCTCATGCGTCCTTTTGAGGAGGTGACAAACCTAGTCAATCGCACCGAAGGCACCATCAGCGACCTTATCCCATTTGTTTTCTTCCTGGAGCGTGCCCTGTGAAGAGTGCTGGATCAGGCTGTAGATGAGCGTGAAGAGGAAGAGTTGTGGTCACCAGAAACAGCCTTGTCATCATCGCTTGCCGGACCTGCGGCAACGCTGCAAGAGGAGTATGAGGAGGAGGAGTCAGAGGAGGAATGTGGCTTTGAGGAGGAGGAAGATCAACCACAGCAGGCATCCTAGGGTGACCTATCTGGTACCCACGGTGTTGTACGTGGCTGGGGGAAAGAACAGACCTTCAGTGAGATCAGTGAGGACGAGGAACGGGACATGAGGAGCTCGGCATCCAACCTTGTGCAAATGGGGTCTTTCATGCTGTCGTGCCTGTTGAGGGACCCTCGTATAAAAAGGCTGAAGGAGAACGACCTGTACTGGGTGGCTACGCTACTAGACACCCGGTATAAGCAGAAAGTGCCTGAAATGTTACCGAATTACCGGAAGTCGGAAAGGATGCAGCAGTTCCAAAATAAATTAAAAAGTATGCTTTACATAGCGTATAAGGGTAATGTCACAGCACAACGGGAATCTAACAGGGGAAGAGGTGAAAGTAATCCTCCTCCTACCACAACTACGCCGGCAAGGACAGGACGCTTTAGAGATGTGTTGTTGATGGAGGACATGCAGAGCTTTTAAGTCCTACGCATCGACAGAGCCCTTCGGGGTCCACCCTCAGAGAACGACTCGACCGACAGGTAGCAGACTACCTCGCCTTAACTGCAGATATCGACACTCTGAGGAGCGATGAACACCTTGACTACTGGGTGTGCAGGCTTGACCTGTGGCCTGAGCTGTCCCAATTTGCAATAGAACTTCTGGCCTCCCCACTTCAAGTGTCCTGTCAGAAAGGACCTTCAGTGCAGCAGGAGGCATTGTCACTGAGAAGAGAAGTCGCCTAGGTCAAAAAAGTCTAGATTACCTCACCTTTATTAAGATGAATTAGGGATGGATCCCGAAGGGACTGACAGTGGGCGATACATTCGACTAAAAAAGGCCTGATGAGATGAGCTTCCTTGGGCTAAAAATGGTCCACACGCTGCTGTATTTTATCTCTGAATGCCGGATGACTTGCGTGACTTATCTGCCACCAACTAGGGTTCAAGCCGCAATGTTTTAGGACACTTTCTGCCTGGGAAACACCAATTTTTCTGTCCGCTGCTATAGCAGTGGCTGCAACAATACCTAATTTTTCAGGCATGTGCACATGCCTGGTGCTGCACTGTGGCTGCAAAAACCAAACAAAAAAAAAGGCACATACATGTGTCAATTCCCCTTCGTGATCGTAAACCTTGTTCTGGTGAAGAGGCTTGCGTATCACAATGAAGTGACCACCTCTATGAGTGTGTTGGCAATGGCAATGTTGGCACACCCCAGATGATAAGGTCGTTGCTTCATTGTGAACAGACCAAAAGCGATTGGCTGGATAATTTTGCATAGAAAAAACATTAATTTTCTTTATGATCATTAAAGCCTACTAGCACGACCATAGGCTTTGAAAAAAACCCATTCCCTGCAATCTCCCTGTAACGGGGTGCCGAAGGCGCACTCGGTCTCCCATCAGCCGCAGACCTGCTGCTTAGCTTTGGGAGCAAGGATCTGTGTTTGACCTCGTTCCCAGGGCGGCTTTGCTAGCTGGGGGACTCCCTGCTCCTAGGTCTGCCTTAAGTGCCGAGCTGATCACTCGGTGCTCGACTGGTTGGTCTGTCGGTCATGTGATGCTGGCCACGTCACATGACCCTCACTCCCCACTATAAATACAGGCAGCCTGCTGGCCACAGGTTGCCTGTTAATTCTAGGTTCCTGGCATTTTGTTGGACTACTGAATACTACCTGACCCTGTTCCCTGACTATCTTTGCCTGATCCTCCTGTACTGCGCGTCTCTCCTGGTATCCTGACCCCGGCTTCCACCTGACGATTCTTTGCGGACTCATGTTGTACTTCGTTTCTCTCCTGGTATTTGACCTCAGATTTTCCTGACTATTCTCTGCTCATTCCTTAGTACTGCGTAGCTCTCTAGGTATTGACCCGGTCTGTTCACGTTCCGTTATTTTTCTTGTCTGTCTTCCCAGCACATATCCTACGTTAGGGACTGCCATCTAGTTGTCCCCTGTCATTAGGACTTGTAAGGCAAGTAGGCAGGGCCAGGGGTGAGGGTGGAGCGCAGTGGTCACTATCCTCCCCCCTGTGTGTAGTGTAAGTGACCGTCACAGATTAACAGGCCATAACCTAACCACTGTATCATGAATCCTCTGGTGACCCTGACTAACCATGTCTCTAACCTGACGCAGATGGTGCAGGAGCTAGGGAAGAAACTCTGTTCTTTTGAGCTAGGACAAGGTACTTCCATCCCTCAGGCCTCCAGTCTGCATTTAGAGCCCCAGATTAAGCTTCCTGAGCCCTTTTCTGGAGATCGGAAGAAGTTTCTTTCCTTTAAAGAAAATTGTAAAACTTTTTTTTACGCTTGCGCCCCGTATCCTCTGGCCCCGAGAGTCAACGCGTGGGCATTGTCATTTCCCGTTTACAGGGTGATCCCCAGGACTGGGCATTTTCTTTACCTGCTGACGCCAGTTGTTTAACATCAGTGGAGGTTTTTTTTTCAGGCCCTGGGTACCCTGTATGATGATCCAGACAGGACACTGGTAGCCGAGACTGCTCTAAAGGTTCTAGTTCAGGGCGATCTACCTGCGGAGGAGTATTGAACCCAATTCAGAAGGTGGTGTGTTCCCTCAGGATGGAATGAACCAGCACTTAAGAGTCAGTTCAGGTCAGGTCTGTCTGATAACTTAAAGGATCTTCTAGTGAGTTATCAGCTTCCAGAGACTCTAGAGGAGATGATTGCCCTTGTAGTCCGACTTGACCGACGGGTTAGAGAGAGACGACAGGAACGACAGTTCTCTCCTCAGGTGGTGGTTCAGCCTGAGGTCTATCCCAGAAACAACGCTAAGGTCTCTACCGAAGAACCCATGCAGGTCGGCTCAAGGGAATCTGCGCCGCAGACGTGGAGTGTGTTTTTACTGCGGAGATCCTGACCATTGGATCAACCAGTGTCCTAAGAAGGCCCTCTCTGTTAAGTTCCCCAAGGCAAGGCAACCTAAAGACCAGGTACACCCTGATATTACGAAATGTAAGCTTTTGGTACCTATAACAATATCTCTGGGGGTTAATAAATGGCCGGGTAAGGCCTTTATTGACTCTGAGTACGCCATTAGACTGGGTATTCCTATTTTTTTCTCTTCCTACACCTATCCATGTCATGGCTATTGACGCCACTCCCCTGGTAGGTGGTATGGTGAGGTCATGTACCTCAGAGATTTCTTTAACCGTGGGGGTGTGCCACTCTGAGAAATGTTCCCTCTTAGTCCTGGAGAACTTACCGGTCGAGGTGGTACTAGGGTTGCCTTGGCTCCGATTACACAACCCCACTATTGATTGGTCCAGGGGGGAGTTGGTGAAATGGGGACCTAAGTGTGACTCGTGCTTGTCTGTGGTACAAGCTGGGGTCTCAGTAGAATCTGATATATTACCCACGGTCATTAGGGAATATTCTGATGTGTTCTCATCACCTACCCCAGAGGTTCTACCACCCCATAGACCAGGCATCCTCAAACTGCGGCCCTCCAGCTGTTGTAAAACTACAACTCCCACAATGCCCTGCTGTAGGCTGATACCTGTAGGCTGTTTGGGTATGCTGGGAGTTGTAGTTTTGCAACAGCTGGAAGGCCGCAGTTTGAGGATGCCTGCCCTAGACCTTATGATTGCGCCATAGAGTTAGTAGAAGGTGCCAGGTTTCCTAAGGGGCGTATTTATAATCTCTCTAAGCCTGAACGCAAGGCCATGGAGGATTATATTAAGGAAAACCTCGGTAAGGGGCACATTAGACCTTCTGTCTCTCCTATGGGAGCGGGGTTTTTCTTCGTTAAGAAGAAGGATGGTGGTCTTAGGCCTTGTATCGATTACCAGAAATTGAATAAGATCACTATCCAGAATAGATACTCTCTCCCATTGATTTATTTAACCAGGTTCTGGGGGCAACCTGGTTTTCTAAGATTGACCTGAAAGGGGCATATAATCTAATCCGAATCTAGGAGGGAGACGAATGGAAGACTGCGTTCAATACTCCGGCAGGACACTTTGGCACTCCTGAGGAAGCCAGCAAGTCTGGCGATACGCGTTGGGCTCTTTTCCTGACCGCCACGCATACCCCCCACCATGCTACTTCTATGTTAAGTATTTGAGCTTTTATTCATTGTTGATGGATTACATGCCCTTTACAATGTCATATACTTATTGTTGTGGGGGCCTGTCTATGGGTTTGTGGTGAGCCAGGGTGGCATGTGCTGATATATGGTTCACATGGCCTTGATTTGTTGTATACAACGATTTTAACCTTTTCTGTATTGTGTCTGTCTTCTTGAATAAATTTGCTATATTTTAGATGTGCGGCTCCTGTTTCGGTATTCTTTCTCTTTTTTGTTACACTTTGAATATCAGGTTATGCCTTTTGGACTCGGCAATGCCCCCGCTGTGTTCCAAAACTTTATGAATGATATTCTTAGAAAGTTTTTGGGTAAATTTGTAATTGTCTATCTTGACGACATTTTGATATTTTCTCCTGATTTCAAATCTCATGTGTCATGTTAGACAAGTATTAGAGGTGTTAAGGGAGAATCAGTTGTCCGCTAAAAAAGAGGAATGTGTCTTTGGTGTACAGGAGATACTGTTTCTAGGGCATGTCCTGACCCCTCACGCCTTCAAGATGGATCCTGGTAAGGTACTAGCTATTAAGGAATGGGTAAGGCTTTCATCCTTAAAGGCCTTACAACGGTTCTTAGGTTTTGCCAATTACTACCGTAAATTATATTAAGAATTTTTCAGTAATTGCTAAACCATTGACCAACCTTACTAAGAAAGGGGCGGATTTGGAGAACTGGTCTACTGATGCCATTACTTCATTTGAAGCACTAAAAAAGGCATTCAGTAGCGCTCTTATTCTGATCAAGCCAGATCAGCAGAGACCTTTTATTGTGGAGGTGGATGCGTCTGAGGACAGAGCAGGAGCAGTTCTTTCACAAGGTCCTGCTAGTCTAACTAACATGAGACCGTGTGCATTCTTTTCCAGAAAATTTTCTTCCACCGAGAGAAACTACGACATAGGGAATCGGGAGTTGCTGGCCATTAAGTGGGCATTTGAGGAGTGGAGGCATTTTCTGGAGGGGGCAAGGCATTGTGTAACTGTTGTCACTGACCATAAGAACCTTATGTTTGTCGAATCTGCTAAGAGGTTGAATCCTCGTCAAGCTAGATGGGCACAGTTTTTTACTCGTTTTGAATTCTCCTTTACTTTCAGGCCTGGAAGTAAAAACGTGAAGGCTGATGCATTATCTCAGAGCTTCCATGCTTTTCAGCCTACAGAGGCACCGCCTGAATCCATCCTACCAGCAAATATCTTCGTAGCAGCCTTAACCCAAGATATCGCGGCTCTCATTAAGGCTGAACAACATCTGGCACCGGCAACCACCCCAACAGATAAGTTGTTTGTCCCCATAAAATTCCTCTCCAGCTGTTGGGTGAGTGTCATGATTCTACTGCATAGCTCTCTAGGTATTGATCCGGTCTGTTCACGTTCCGTTATTTGTCTTGTCTGTCTTCCCAGCACATATCCTAAGTTAGGGACTGCCATCTAGTTGTCCCCTGATAGGGGACGTAACAGGGATTAAACTGATAGGAATAGTACTACTTAACCACTTCAGCCCCGCTAGGTGAAACCCCCTTCATGACCAGAGCACTTTTTACACTTCTGCACTACACTCCTTTCACCGTTTATCGCTCGGTCATGCAACTTACCACCCAAATGAATTTTACCTCCTTTTCTTCTCACTAATGGAGCTTTCATTTGGTGGTATTTTATTGCTGCTGACATTTTTACTTTTTTTGTTATTAATCAAAATGTAACGATTTTTTTGCAAAAAAATGACATTTTTCACTTTCAGCTGTAAAATTTTGGAAAAAAAACGACATCCATATATAAATTTTTCGCCAAATTTATTGTTCTACATGTCTTTGATAAAAAAAAAAATGTTTGGGCAAAAAAAATGGTTTGGGTAAAAGTTATAGCATTTACAAACTATGGTCCAAAAATGTGAATTTCCGCTTTTTGAAACAGCTCTGACTTTCTGAGCACCTGTCATGATTCCTGAGGTTCTACAATGCCCAAACAGTAGAAAACCCCCACAAATGACCGCATTTCGGAAAGTAGACACCCTAAGGTATTCGCTGATGGGCATAGTGAGTTCATAGAACTTTTTATTTTTTGTCACAAGTTAACGGAAAATGATGATGATTTTTAATTTTTAATTTTTTCTTACAAAGTCTCATATTCCACTAACTTGCGACAAAAAAAAAAAAATTCTAGGAACTCGCCATGCCCCTCACGGAATACCTTGGGGTGTCTTCTTTCCAAAATGGGGTCACTTGTGGCGTATTTATACTGCCCTGGCAATTTAGGGGCCCAAATGTGTGAGAAGAACTTTGCAATCAAAATGTGTAAAAAAATGACCGGTGAAATCCAAAAGGTGCACTTTGGAATATGTGCCCCTTTGCCCACCTTGGCAGCAAAAAAGTGTCACACATCTGGTATCGCCGTACTCAGGAGAAATTGGGGAATGTGTTTTGGGGTGCCATTTTACATATAACCATGCTGGGTGAGAGAAATATCTTGGCAAAAGACAACTTTTCCTATTTTTTTTTTATACAAGGTTGGCATTTGACCAAGATATTTTTCTCACCCAGCATGGGTATATGTAAAATGACACCCCAAAACACATTCCCCAACTTCTCCTGAGTACGGCGATACCAGATGTGTGACACTTTTTTGCAGCCTAGATGCGCAAAGGGGCCCAAATTCCTTTTAGGAGGGCATTTTTAGACATTTGGATCCCAGACTTCTTCTCACACTTTCGGGCCCCTAAAAAGCCAGGGCAGTATAAATACCCCACATGTGACCCCACTTTGGAAAGAAGACACCCCAAGGTATTCAATGAGGGGCCTGGCGAGTTCCTAGAATTTTTTTATTTTTTGCATAAGTTAGCGGAAATTGATTTTTTTTGTTTTTTTCTCACAAAGTCTCACTTTCCGCTAACTTAGGACAAAAATTTCAATCTTTCATGGACTCAATATGCCCCTCACGGAATACCTTGGGGTGT
Source organism: Bufo gargarizans (assembly GCF_014858855.1). NCBI lineage: Eukaryota > Metazoa > Chordata > Amphibia > Anura > Bufonidae > Bufo > Bufo gargarizans. Next base: position 84,785,773 of record NC_058084.1, on the reverse strand, counting down.
CTTCTTTCCGAAATGGGGTCACATGTGGGGTATTTATACTGCCCTGGCTTTTTAGGGGCCCTAAAGCGTGAGAAGAAGTCTGGAATATAAATGTCTAAAAATGTTTACGCATTTGGATTCCGTGAGGGGTATGGTGAGTTCATGGGAGATTTTATTTTTTGACACAAGTTAGTAGAATATGAGACTTAGTAAGAAAAAACAAAAACAAAAACAAACAAAAAATTTCCGCTAACTTGTGCCAAAAAAAAAAGTCTGAATGGAGCCTTACAGGGGGGGGGGGGGGGGGGGTGATCAATGACAGGGGGGGGGTGATCAATGACAGGGGGGTAATTACCCATATAGACTCCCGGATCACCCCCTTGTCACTGATCACCCCCCCCTGTAAGGCTCCATTCAGACATCCGCATGATTTTTTACGGATCCATGGATACATGGATCGGATCCACAAAAGACATGCGGACGTCTGAATGGAGCCTTACAGGGGGGTTATCAATGACAGGGGGTGATCAGGGTGATCACCCCCCTGTCACTGATCACCCCCCCTGTAAGGCTCCATTCAGACATCCTCATGATTTTTTACGGATCCATGGATACATGGATCGGATCCACAAAAGACATGCGGACGTCTGAATGGAGCCTTACAGGGGGGTTATCAATGACAGGGGGTGATCAGGGTGATCACCCCCCTGTCACTGATCACCCCCCCTGTAAGGCTCCATTCAGACATCCGCATGATTTTTTACGGATCCATGGATACATGGATCGGATCCACAAAAGACATGCGGACGTCTGAATGGAGCCTTACAGGGGGGTTATCAATGACAGGGGGTGATCAGGGTGATCACCCCCCTGTCACTGATCACCCCCCCCTGTAAGGCTCCATTCAGACATCCGCATGATTTTTTACGGATCCATGGATACATGGATCGGATCCACAAAACACATGCGGACGTCTGAATGGAGCCTTACAGGGGGGTGATCAGGGAGTGTATATGGGTGATCACCCGCCTGTCATTGATCACCCCCTGTAAGGCTCCATTCAGACGTCCGCATGTGTTTTGCGGATCCGATCCATGGATCCGTAAAAATCATGCGGACGTCTGAATGGAGCCTTACAGGGGGGTGATCAATGACAGGGGGTGATCAGGGAGTGTATATGGGTGATCACCCGCCTGTCATTGATCACCCCCTGTAAGGCTCCATTCAGACGTCCGCATGTGTTTTGCGGATCCGATCCATGGATCCGTAAAAATCATGCGGACGTCTGAATGGAGCCTGACAGGGCGGTGATCAATGACAGGGCGGTGATCAATGACAGGGCGGTGATCAATGACAGGGCGGTGATCAATGACAGGGCGGTGATCAATGACAGGGCGGTGATCAGGGAGTTTATATGGGGTGATCATGGGTTTATAAGGGGTTAATAAGTGACCGGGGGGGGGTGTAGTGTAGTGTGGTGTTTGGTGCGACTGTACTGACCTACCTGAGTCCTCTGGTGGTCGATCCTAACAAAAGGGACCACCAGAGGACCAGGTAGGAGGTATATTAGACGCTGTTATGAAAACAGCGTCTAATATACCTGTTAGGGGTTAAAAAATTCGGATCTCCAGCCTGCCAGCGAACGATCGCCGCTGGCATGCTGGAGATCCACTCGCTTACCTTCCGTTCCTGTGAGCGCGCGCGCCTGTGTGCCGTAGATGAGCATGAAGAGGAAGAGTTGTGGTCACCATCACCACCAGAAGCAGCCTTGTCGTCGTCGATTGCTGAACCTGCGGCAACGCAGAGAGAGGAGTCTGAAGAAGAGGAGTCAGAGGAGGAAGGTGGCTTTGAGGAGGTGGAAGACCAAACACAGCAGGCGTCCCAGGGGGCTTGTTGTCACCTTTCGGGGACCCTTGGTGTTGTACGTGGCTGGGTGAAGGAAGAGACCTTCAATGACATCAGTGAGGACAAGGAACGGGACTTGGTATCCAACCTTGTGCAAATGGGGAGTTTGCGGTTGTGCAAATGGACTGGTTGCGGTTGTTTGCGGTGCGTTAAATGGGGAGTTTGGTCTGTCACTGTAAAGCGGGCGTAACCCTTACACTACCTGATCGATACAACATCATACCTGATCGTATACACACACTGGATGTTTTAAAGCACGTTATTCCAAACAATTTAGGATTGTTAGGTGATTTATCTATGCAGACTAACCAATCGGTGCGCTGCAGTGTTAAAATGCCGGTTTCAGGCTCTGATCTGCGCTCTGCAGATCAGAGCCTGAAATCGGGTACCATATCCTCCATGCCCCTAATATGTGAGTCCCCTGCCCCGATCTGTGCCCTGCCTCCAGCTTTACCGGCCATGCACTGTGTATGTGCCGGCAACTGTGTCTGCCTGCCCCCATTCATGGCCTCTGCACCATCCATGTCCCCTTATCTGTGCCCCCTTGTGCAGTGCCCCTGATGAATCTGATGGTGGATGCTCTGTTCCTAAGCCGCCACAATCAGCAGCGAGTGTCAGCTGTATACTGACACTCTGCTGTAACCTCTTAGATGCCCCTGTCAGCGGCATCCAAGGGGTTAACAGAGGGAGAGGACTCCCTCTCTCAACCATCGGGCTGCCCGCACTGCGATGGCGTTCAGTGTTTCCATCTATCAGTGTAAAATTGATAGTATTATACTTTGCAATGCAAGAGCATTGCAAAGTATAGTACAGCCATCAGCCCCACTTGATCTTCAAGATCCAAGTGGGACTTAATAAAAAAAAGTGTGAAAAAAAAAAGTAAAAAAATAAATAAGAATTTTAATAAAAAATTAAATAAATTGCCTTTTCCTATATCCGCTCATTTATAAGAGATTAAAAAACAAACAAAAACTACACATATTAGGTATTACTGCATCTGTAAGGACTGGCTCTATAAATATATCACATGATCCACCCCGTCCAATAAACACCCAAAAAATTTTTCTTGTGGAACACCTAAAGGGTTAACAAAGTTTGTAAAATCAGTTTTGAGTAACTTGAGGGGTGTAGTTTCTGCAATGAGGTCATTCATTTCATGGGGGGGGGGGGGTTCCACTATGTAAGCCCCACAAAGTGAATTCAGACCTGAACTGGTCCTTAAAAAGTGGGTTTTGAAAATGTTCTTAAAAATTTTAAAAATTGCTTCTAAAAAGCCTTCTAACGTCCTAAAAAAATAAAATTTACAAAATGATGCCAACATAAAGTAGACTTATGGGGAATGTTAAGTAATAAATATTTAATGAGGTATCACTTTCTGTTTTAACCTGCTCACGACCGCCGTACGCAGGATTGCGTCTTTGCGGCGGTCGTGTTCTGGGTGGACGCGCCGGTGCGTCCTCTCGCGAGACGCGAGATTTCGGAGGAAGCCGGCCCGCGCATCCGCATCGCGGGCCGGCAGAATTCAAAAGACAATTTCGTCAGCAACCTGCCAGCCAATGATCGCGGCTGGCAGGTTGCTGATTTTCAAAAAAACGAATCAGCAGCCAGATACCACATCATATTAGTAAATATGATGGGGTTATATGGCTGCTGTGCTCCTCTGCTCCTTCTTTTTGTTGCTTGGTTCCAGCAGAGGAGCACACATCACTGTGAGTACCCACCAACACCACACTTCGCCCCCAGATCACCTCCCAGCACCCAATTAACCCTTTGAACCCTCTTGCCCCTGTCAATCACTAGTGAAAAGGAAAAAAGTGATCAGTGCAAACTGTCACTTTTTTTTTTTCACTGGTATTGACCGTTAGGTTTTAGGTATAGTTTAGGCCCCTTGGTTAGGTAGTTTAGCGATCAGTTAGCGCCCAGCCCACCGCACCGCAGTCCCTTATTCGCTGATTAGCGTATCGCTAATCAGCATTTGTACTTTTATAGTATCTGGAAGTGATCAAAACTGATCACGGTCAGATCTATAATAGTATTAGTGTCACTTTAGTTCGCCCTCCACCCAAAACGCAGTGTTTGCCCGATCAGGCCTGATCGGTCGCCCACACGTGCGTTCACCCTCGCCCGCCCCACCGCAGTGACAAACAAATATTTTTTTTTTGATCACTGCACATTCACTTTACACGCACTGCGGCGATAAAAATCAGTTTTGATATTTTTTATCAACCGCAGCGGCCTCCGGTACTTCGCTAGCCTCCCCTTTGTAAGACAGGCTTGCTTTTTTTTCTTGGGTAGTCTCAGGGAATACCCCTAAATTTAGTTGCCCAAAATGTCAAACAGGGGGTATTCCTCTGAAGAGGCCTACAGGCTTCTGACCCAGTCGGATGAGGAATGGGAACCCTCATCTGATGAATCTAGCGGGTCAGAATACGAACCTGTAGAAAGCAGTGGCTCTCTGACCCAAAGTTCGGACGAGGAGGCTGAGGTCCCTGATAGCACCAGGCGTACCAGGCCCCGTGTCGCTAGACCGCAGGTTGCGCAGGATCCGCTTCAAGAGCAGCAGAGTGGGGCTGGTGCTGTTGGATTACGTGGTGAGGCATACACCAGCAGCGCAGCCCTTCCTGGACCTAGTACCAGCACTGCCGTAGAACATGGTGAAGTAGCGAGCACCAGAAGGGCAGTTGAAGCTGGTACGGTGGCACGTGCATTAGTTACCCCGTCGCAGCCACCGCAAAGACGTGCCCGTAGAGCCCCTAGAATCCCTGAGGTGCTGGCAAACCCTGATTGGCAGTCCCCAACTTCAGCCGCACCTGTAGTTTTCCCTTTCACTGCCCAGTCTGGAGTTCGGGTTGAGACAGCTCAGATCGGTTCGGCCCTGGGATTTTTTGAGCTGTTCTTGACTGCGGAGCTCTTGGACTTAGTCGTGGCCGAAACAAATCGGTATGCCACACAATTTATATCCGCCAACCCGGGAAGCTCTTATGCCCAGTCTTTCCGGTGGAAACCAGTCCAAGTTTCCGAAATTAAAACTTTTCTGGGCCTCCTCCTCAACATGGGTCTAACTAAAAAGCATGAATTGCGGTCATATTGGTCCACTAACCCAATTCATCACATGCCTATGTTCTCTGCTGCTATGTCCAGGACACGATTTGAGACCATCCTGCGTTTCCTGCACTTTAGTGATAACAGCACCTCCCGTCCCAGAGGCCACCCTGCTTTTGACCGGCTCCACAAAATTCGGCCCCTCATAGACCATTTCAACCTGAAATTTGCAGATTTGTATACCCCTGAGCAAAACATCTGCGTAGACGAGTCCCTGATACATTTTACCTGGCGCCTTGGCTTCAAACAATACATCCCAAGCAAGCGCGCCCGGTATGGGGTCAAATTGTATAAGCTCTGTGAAAGGGCCACAGGCTATACCCACAAATTTCGGATCTATGAGGGAAAAGATCAGACCCTGGAGCCGGTCGGTTGCCCTGACAAGACAAGCGTGACGTTTACATGCTCTCCTCCATTCACGCAGACACGACAATCCAAATTGAGCGAGCAACCCGTGTCATTGAAAAGCCCCTCTCAGTCCACGACTATAATTTGCTCATGGGAGGGGTGGACTTCAATGACCAGATGTTGGCTCCGTATTTAGTGTCCCGCAGAACCAGACGCTGGTTCAAGAAGGTGTCTGTATATTTAATTCAATTGGCTCTGTATAATAGTTTTGTTCTCTACAGTAAGGCTGGGAGAACTGGATCCTTCCTCAAATTTCAGGAAGAGATCATCGCGAACCTCCTGTACCCAGGAGGTTCCATGGCCCCATCCACCAGTGTAGTTAGCCGTCTACACGAGCGACATTTCCCCAGTGTCGTTCCTGGTACCTCAAACCGACCGCCACCCCGAAAAAAATGTTGTCTGTAGCAGGAGTGGAATAAGGCGTGACACCCGCTATTTCTGTCCTGACTGTCCTGACCACCCTTCCCTATGCTTTGGAGAGTGTTTCCGGAAGTACCACACACAGGTACACCTAACATAGGGATCATCTCACCAGGACAGGCACACAGGGCTATTAGGGCCCATTCACATACAGCTGCTGCAAACCTCTCCTTTCACCTGGGACAAAGTGCATAACGCACTTCGCCACATCTTTGGGCGATTTGCGCTTTGCACATTGACCCAATGGGGAAGGAGAGGTTTGTTCTAGGTAAAAAAAACAAAAAAACAAAAAAAAACACCAGTAAGCAAAAAGGTTAATGTTTAGTTCAAAAAGTTAAAGTTTATATGTTCTGTTCCAAAGTTAATAAAATTATTGTGTTGCGGCCTGGTTTTTTCTTTCTCTTTTTTTTTATTTTTTTTTACCTTCCAGGTGGACCAACCGATTGACTAGCTGCAGCACTGATGTGCATTCTGACAGAAGCATTGTGCTGCTGTCAGATTACACGCAAGTCGGTGTATGCGGCGCTGCAAGACGAGATTTCTACTCTGCAGTAACAGATACGTTTGCCGAGGCATACTGTCACGGCTGTTTAAGGGTAACAAGAGCATACACAGTAAAAAGAGCTACTGACCGGACCCAAACTAGACTGACCGGACCAGACCCTCAACACTCTCCCTATGCTGCTAAAGCACATGCCCGGATCCATGTGGTGGAACGAGGCATGCCCGCGTGCCTAAGACTGATGAGCCCTGTAACCCCTACAATAGTGGAAGGGGCACGGCCACCGATGCCCTGCTCAGAATATGGAGGGAACCGTGGCCACCTCAGATCCAGTCAGAAAATCACCAGGTACACAACAATGTCTGCACACTTAGCTGATGGAGCTGCAGCCGCAGAGAAGACGGATCCAAGGGCCGCTGGCAATATCCGGAGTGCTTGCAGCAACAGAACACAGGTCAAGAGAACTAATAGCTTAACAAGTGAAGATACTCAAGGCAGAGCTACAACTGAAAAGAGAAATATAATCCACGCCCTGCAATAGGAGGAGGGGTGATTTAAAGGCAGGGAAATCAAACGCAGGAGGAACAGCTGGGAGTAAAGACCTCATCACAGGGGCGGAGAGACAGAACAGTGAGAACACCTCCAAACTCTAAGTGACATCATCACAGGGGTGGAGACACAGAGCTGTGAGAACGTCTCAAAGCTCTGGTAGTGACACATACGAGCTGAGGAGGAGGCGGCGTTCCTATGCTTTGGCAAACACTTTGTATGTAAAAAATATTATAAAAAATCCTGGCAATGATTTATTCATCCACATCGATTGATGTGAATGGAGAAATCTGGTTTGCCAGGGCATACGAGCTAAGTGGGTATGGATGTTGGGCGGAGCTCCTATGTCCTGGCAGACTCCTTTCCCCTCCTTTTTTTTTTTTTTTTGGCAGAGATTTTTTCATCCACATTGATCGATGCGAATGAAGAAATCTGTGCCGTTCATTTTTTTTCTTTCAGCCCAGAGGCTGAACGGAAAAATAATAATCTCATTACCTGTATGCTCAATATAAGGAGAATAGCAGAAACTCCTAATGCTGGCCATACATGTAATGATTGCGGAGACCCTCAAATGCCAGGGCAGTACAAACATCCCACAACTGACCCCATTTTGGAAAGAAGACACCCCAAGGTATTCGCTGAGGGGCATATTGAGTCCATGAAAGATTTAAATTTTTGTCCTAAGTTAGCAGAAAGTTAAACTTTGTGAGAAAAAACTAAAAAAAATCTATTTCCGCTAACTTATGCCAAAAAAATACATTTCTATGAACTCGCCATGCCCCTCATTGAATACCTTGGGGTGTCTTCTTTCCAAAGTGGGGTCACATGTGGGGTATTTATACTGCCCTGGCTTTTTAGGGGCCCTAAAGCGTGAGAAGTCTGTGATCCAAATGTCTAAAAATGCCCTCCTAAAGGGAATTTGGGCACTTTTGCAGCCTAGATGCGCAAAAGTGTCACACATCTGGTATCGCCGTACTCAGGAGAAGCTGGGGAATGTGTTTTGGGGTGTCATTTTACATATACCCATGCTGGGTGAGATAAATATCTTGGTCAAATGCCAACTTTGTATAAAAAAATTGAAGAAGTTGTCTTTTGCCAAGATATTTCTCACCCAGCATGGGTATATGTAAAATGACACCCCAAAACACATTCCCCAACTTCTCCTGAGTACAGCGATACCAGATGTGTGACACTTTTTTGCAGCCAAGGTGGGCAAAGGGGCACATATTCCAAAGTGCACCTTTCGGATTTTGCAGGCCATTTTTTACACATTTTGATTGCAAAGTACTTCTCACACATTTGGGCCCCTAAATTGCCAGGGCAGTATAACTACGCCACAAGTGACCCCATTTTGGAAAGAAGACACCCCAAGGTATTCCATGAGGGGCATGGCAAGTTCCTAGAATTTTTTTATTTTTTGTCGCAAGTTAGTGGAATATGAGACTTTGTAAGGAAAAAAAATAAATAATAAAAAATCATCATTTTCCGCTAACTTGTGACGAAAAATTAAAAATTCTAGGAACTCGCCATGCCCCTCACGGAATACCTTGGGGTGTCTTCTTTCCAAAATGGGGTCACTTGTGGGGTAGTTATACTGCCCTGGCAATTTAGGGGCCCAAATGTGTGAGAAGTACTTTGCAATCAAAATGTGTAAAAAATGGCCTGCGAAATCCGAAAGGTGCACTTTGGAATATGTGCCCCTTTGCCCACCTTGGCTGCAAAAAAGTGTCACACATCTGGTATCGCCGTACTCAGAAGTTGGGGAATGTGTTTTGGGGTGTCATTTTACATATACCCATGCTGGGTGAGAAAAATATCTTGGTCAAATGCCAACTTTGAATAAAAAAAATGGAAAAGTTGTCTTTTGCCAAGATATTTTTCTCACCCAGCATGGGTATATGTAAAATGACACCCCAAAACACATTCCCCAACTTCTCCTGAGTACGGCGATACCAGATGTGTGACACTTTTTTGCAGCCTAGGTGGGCAAAGGGACCCACATTCCAAAGTGCACCTTTCGGATTTCACCGGTCATTTTTTTACAGATTTCGATTGCAAACTACTTCTCACACATATGGGCCCCTAAATTGCCAGGGCAGTATAACTATGCCACAAGTGACCCCAATTTGGAAAGAAGACACCCCAAGGTATTCCGTGAGGGGCATGGCGAGTTCCTAGAATTTTATATTTTTTGTCGCAAGTTAGTGGAATATGAGACATTGTAAGGAAAAAAAAATCATAATTTTCCGCTAACTTGTGACAAAAAATAAAAAGTTCTATGAACTCACTATGCCCATCAGCGAATACCTTAGGGTGTCTACTTTCCGAAATGGGGTCATTTGTGGGGGTTTTCTACTGTTTGGGCATTGTAGAACCTCAGGAATCATGACAGGTGCTCAGAAAGTCAGAGCTGCTTCAAAAAGCGGAAATTCACATTTTTGTACCATAGTGTGTAAACGCTATAACTTTTACCCAAACCATTTATTTATTTTTTTGCCCAAACATTTTTTTATTATCAAAGACATGTAGAACAATAAATTTGGCGAAAAATTTATATATGGATGTCGTTTTTTTTGCAAAATTTTACAGCTGAAAGTGAAAAATGTCATTTTTTTTGCATAAAAATCGTTACATTTTGATTAATAACAAAAAAAGTAAAAATGTCAGCATCAATAAAATACCACCAAATGAAAGCTCTATTAGTGAGAAGAAAAGGAGGTAAAATTCATTTGGGTGGTAAGTTGCATGACCGAGCGATAAACGGTGAAAGTAGTGTAGTGCAGAAGTGTAAAAAGTGGCCTGGTCATGAAGGGGGTTTCAGCTAGCGGGGTTGAAGTGGTTAAAAGCAGAGAAATAGAAATTTTGAAAATTGCAAATTTTTCAAATTTAGGGTAAATTTGGGATTTTTTCATAAATAAAGGTGAAATATATTGACAAAAATGTATAACTATCATAAAGTACAATATGTCACAAGAAAACATTCTCAGAATGGTTTGGATAAGTAAAAGCGTTCCAAAGTTATTACCACATAAAGTGACAAACGTCAAATTTGCTAAATTAGACATGGTCACAGAGGCATCAATGACCCTTGGTCATGAAAGGGTTTATAATCAATTAAAATATACTTCCTTCTGTGTTATTTTATATCCTTTAGTTTACCTTGTTTGTAAATGGTCACACTTATTATGAAAAAACTTGCCGACAAGAAACAATGTCTCCTTGATCCTTCACTTAGTTTATAGTGCCCCTTATCAAAATAGAATGTTCATTCAAAAAAATTAAACACATTAGATTGTGCTTGTTGTGATATAGTCACATTACCGCCTCAATGTCTTCAGCGGGAACAACTGATAAGGGAGCTTCATAATAGAATTGCTTTTCTATTAAACAAAGGGGGTTGATACACAACCCTGACAAAGATCCCTACCATTGTGCCAATTACAGACCTATATCCCTTTTTAAATGTGGACCTAAAAATGTATGCCAAATTAATCGCTTTGCGGTTACATCCCTTTATGCCGAAGTGTATCCATCAGGAACAGGTGGGTTTCGTCCCTGGTAGGGAAGCACGCGATAGTACCCTGAAGACTCTGGGCATCGTGGCTAGAGCTAGATCTACTGGGTCTCCTCTGTGTCTGCTTTCAGTAGATGCAGAGAAGGCTTTTGATAGAGTCAACTGGAGCTTCCTGGCCCAAACGCTAGAATGTGTGGGTCTGGGCTCTAAAATGATTAATCGCATCATGGCATTATACTCCTCTCCCTCAGCCCAGGTCTGAGTCAATGGCCTTCTCTCTACGCCCTTCACTATAAAGAACAGAACACGCCAGGGTTGCCCCCTTTCCCCCTTTCTTTACATCCTGACCATGGAATCATTGGCTAACGCACTTCGGAGCAATCAATCAATAAAAGGGGTTGAGGTTGGAGCCAGTGAACACAAACTGTCCCTCTTTGCGGATGACTTGCTTCTATACCTTTCCGACCCTAAAATAGGACTACCTTCGGTCCTCCAGGAATTTGAGAGGTTCAGTAGGCTTAGCAATTTCAAAATAAATATCCAGAAATCAGAAATTTTGAATATCTCACTGGCTCATAGAGAAGTCACCCACATCAAAGACCCGTTTTCGTTTAAAATGGCCTTCAACTCGATCCGTCATCTGGGTATAACTCTCCCTGCTAACTCTAATCACCTCTTTCAACTGAACTACAAGCCGCTGATTAGGTCTATCGAATCTACCCTCCAGAAATGGTCCCCCTTTTAGATCTCTTGGTTCGGTAGAATTAATGCCCTGAAGATGGACATCTTACCCAAAAATTTTTACCTGTTCCAGACTGCTCCCTGTAATATACCTAATAGATTCTTTATTCAGCTTCGGTCATTAGCCTCTCGGTTTATTTGGAATGGCGCAAGGGCCAGAGTGAGTTATAAAGTACTATCTAGAGCAAAGAGTTTGGGGGGAGCAGGCCTTCCTGACTTTCAGGCATACTATAGAGCCTCCATCGCCAATTGTGTACTGGATCTTATTCACAATCGTACTCTGAAACTATGGGTAGACATAGAGCATACCCTTGCCTCACGTCTGGTGCCAGGGATATTCTGGCTCCCTGTAGCCGCTCAAAATAATCTCCACCACACTCTTTGCTCTTCATTACTTCAAACGCTGACAAAGTCGTGGGAAAGATTTGCTTCCAAAATAAACCTAGTCTCTGCACCAGGTCCACTGACTGCTATTTCTGCTCATCCTGACCTACCGGCCTCGATCAGAAACTTACCATCATTTCGGGGCTCCCCTCCCCCCCAGATTCTAATAAGAGATATTTGTAAAGGACCGGGACTTTTACCCCTTAATGAAATATCACACATCTTTTTCAACTCCCCAAGTCGTTGGTTTCATTACCTCCAACTCTGCAGCTTTATAGGGACCCTGGCTCCCGGATCGCAACTATCCGCTCCTTTGACAAACTTTGAAAAGCTTTGTGTAGCTAGTACGGGTCCAGGTCATGGTATTTCTCTGATTTATGGTCTGCTTGGTGCCGGTGAGATGGGGGATGGGTCGTTAATTGATCAGATGAGGGGTGTCAGATTTGCCTCTGGTTGGGAGAGCGAACTGGCGACCTCTTTATCTGCTGAACAATGGAACCGTTCCCTCTTATTCACTCACAAATCGACCACATCATGTCGCCTACAGGAGTTGAACTATAAAATTCTCACACGTTGGTATAGAACTCCGGTCAAGTTGCATCAATTCTACCCTTCGGTCAAGCAGCAGTTGGATCCATGCTCCACATCTGGTGGGACTGCCCTGGGGTCGCCCCCCTGTGGCGGGATATCTTTTCTCTTTACAATGCCCTGTACCGTACTGCTATATCTCTGTCCCCCCTGATCACTTTACTCTCTGTTTACTCGGGCAGATATCAACATGTCAAAAAAGGGGCTCTTAGAACATTTGTTCAGTCTATGAGGCAGATTATACCGCGCCAATGGAGATCGCCAGATAGCTTGCGGAGAGTCACGTGGGTACGTGCCTTGGACGCCTTGGTTTGGATGGAGGAGTTAGGGGCCGAGGCCCACAACCAAACCCAAATGTACGCACTGACCTGGGAGCCTTGGCTACAGTTTAGGAGCTCCTCTCGCTTCCAAACTTGGTTAGATACAGGTGATTACTCCTGAGACATCTTTGACAAGTTGTCCAGTTGTCCCCCCTCTTTCCCACCCTCCCTTCTCCCTCTTACCTTCCCTGTCTTTTGTCTGTCCATGTCTTGTCTTTGTTTGTTTCCTTGTCTATGTGGGTTGATTTTTTCGTGTTTCTTACCATGAGCGACTTTAGAAGCACTATATTCGCCTTACTACCACTATGTAATTCAGGTTCTTGACATGAGTTCTTGCTACATTCACTTTCAGCATACTTGGCCTACAACCTACACTCTATGTTCCCTGTTATTACTATGCCGTTATAAGTGATTGCACTATATGGTACTCGGGACGGCCCACCTTCTTCAAATTGTACCTTGACTAGAGGATTATGCTGTAACGTGTATTAGTCTACTCACTGAAGCCTCTATGTGAACTTAGGGGGCATTTTTTTGTTTAAATTGCCTATAACGCTATGTTTACTTGCTTTGTCCTTCTTTGCACTAAAAAGAGATTCAACATTAAACAAAGGGGGTTGGTGCAAACTGTGCTGTCTCCTATGAATCCCTTCAGCTTTAGATTACAGTCCTTGTACTGTCCCTGCAGTCTCCCTATCCAATATTTTACAATTAAAAGCTTTTAAAAACACTGTCCCTAGCGCTTGTCACGTCTCTCCTTATGCTCAGCTCACAGTATAATGGCGCAGACCGCGCGGGTTGAGGCTTTTAAAGGGCTGTGACATCACAGGGGATGACTGGCTGTCTGAATGGCATTATGGATAATCTTGCGTTCCCGGGCTTCTTACTTTCCCTTTGTAACACGTTTAGCTGCCATTTTAGAAAAAAATGATTCCTTACCTCAAAGCACGAAGAACTTCGAATTCGTTGCAAGTCACATTTTTCCCAAACTTCGGAACCAATTCCACTTTGAATGCTTTGATTCGCTTAACAACAGTAATAACAATTCTCAAGATTCAGATAAATGTTACCAGTTGAGGGTGTGTCCCTGCACAGTTTAACAGTATCCAATCAGTCCTGTCAGTGTTAGACTGTGCAAGGACACCCCCCAACTGGTAACAAACATCTGGACCTTCACTGCAGACTGCTGGTAGTTCATTGACTTCAAGAAGAATAGAGGACCTACATAACATAGAATAATAAGAATAGAGGCTCCAGAGTTATTACACAGGGAATGCAAGTAGTTACTAAAACAGACATGTCAGGGGCGGTGACAGATCCTCTTTAATACAGGAGTCTATTCTAGCCGTCAGTGTTACTGTTTCAAGAACAGATAATTTGAAAATATGAGTCTAATTTCGAGGCTTCTCAATGTATTTTATCTACTGACATTTTTCTTAGAGGTTCTGTAACCTCTGTAATCTATTGCTTCTGCAACACTTATTCATTCATCCCTGGTCTAAAATTGTCTAGCCCCCCCCCCCCGCACACCACATACACACTCCTCCATATTAATGCATTAGATAGGGTACCCTTGGGGGAAGCAGAAAACAATACAAGTCACGTGATGAAATGTTTATTTTCTGCATATAGAGATTAATTATTAAGTATTACTATGGCATGAATTATAAAGTCGTCTTTATGTTCACACATGTTCATTGCTCGCAGCTATTCTTGTTCCCTGTCCTGTGAGGTCAGCTCCACTATACCCTGTGGTCCTGATGCTGTGTCGTTCTCCCTTCTACTTTATCACTTCGTGAACAGCTGTTCCTACCTGAACACAGAAAACAGCCTGTAGCTGGAGATGTCTTCTAAAAAGCCGATAACCAAAGACGGATGAACGTAATATTATTAAAGGTTACTGATAATGGAACAAATTCTTCTTGCCTACAGTATTTGTTATCTACACACATACCAGAGATTTATGATGCTTTAGATAAATCTAGGTTAATACATCATCTCACGGATGTCAAACTCCCAGCATGCCCTGATAGCTTAATGAATGGAGTTGTAGTTTTGCAACAGCTGGAGGGCCACAAGTTTAACATCCTTGCATTGGCTTAAAGGGGTTCTCCAGTCTGCATCAACAATTTTGTATTTATTTTTTTACCTCTATTGCTCCTTCTGTTTTTCCATTCTGGGCAATGGTCACATGACCCATGACCATGTCCATCCTGCTGTTTCCTATGGCCTGTGATGTTATGTCCATGGGTGTGTCAAAGCAGTAACAAGGGCAGTGATGGGAGAGTGTAACTAGCTGGATGGGGGAAGCTATAAACTAGCTGGGTGTTGTTAGGGGTGGTAGCACTCACAGTTCACGGTGGCAGTCCTCCCTCTGGCACTCCCTGGGGCCGTGCAGTAAATGGAGGGAGCACCCTTTCTTCCCTCTGGGTACTCCCCCGTATTGGGGCTCCTGCCTGGTGGTAGTTGGAGTGCCCTTGATGGAGGAAGTTTAGCTGGGTGAAAGGAAGTAGTGCAAATGCAGGGACTGGAAAATGGTGAAGACAATGACCATGTCCATTGATTGCAATAAATAAAGTCATTCTTTATTGAGTTGATGATGGGAGCAGAAGTGCATATAGCAGCAACAGGCACAGTTCCACGATAGATCATAGTGCAATCCTCTTGCAATGGTTGTGTAGAAGCAACAATGATGGAAGTTGTAGTACTCCCTTGCTCTCTATGTCTATAAAGATCTCTTTACAGTATTTCAGCAGAACCACTGGCATGCACTGAGGTTATTATTAACTTCTTCTGCTTTTACCAGACGGAGGGGTGCAGAAGAGGATACGGGGGGGTCAATCCAACACAAAGTATGGGGGATGCTTTAGCAGTATTCACTCTTCACAACAGTAAAGTCTTTCTGCCATAAATGCTCACAACACCTTGTTGTCTGAGTCGAATGCATGGTCTTGAGGGTTCTAGATCTTCTTAGATGTCTGGTCTCTTTCCTTCAGGGGTACTTTTAAAGTAGAGTTGCTTCTCTGGCCACGTCATGGTGGCTGAGGAAAGGTATAGAGCAGGCTGCGGCAGTGAGCCTGCTCCATACGTGGCGGGTGCCGGCTCTATGCACCCAGCTGCAATGACGGGGAATGATGAACAGGCCGAAACCCATTATTTAACCCCTCAGATGCCACAATCAACACCGATCGTGGCATCTGTGAGGTAAGGCAGAGTGATGCGGTTCCCTCTTAAATATAATCCCCCCTTTCCCAATTTTACATATAAAAATATATAAACAATAAAAAATAAACATATTGGGTATCGCCGCATCGGAAAATGTCTGAACTATTAAAATATTTGTAAAAAATTTCTGTACGCTGATCGCCGTAACAAAAATATGAAGAACACACGATTCGCCGTTCTTTAGTCACCTCCCCCCCCCTCCCAAATATTGAAAAACAGTGATCAAAAAGTTGTAGGTACCACAAAGCGCCACAAGCTGCGTGAAAAGAAGCAGAGAAGGGGAAAGCTTGGGGGCATTCGAGCTAGGCTAGCGGCTAGTCCTTAGAGGCAAGCCGTTTCCTCTATACTAGCCAATGTACTCTCTTTGGATAAAAACTTGGATCATATACAACTACTTTGACTGACCCAGAAGACTGGGAGAGATTGCTGTGTCTACGTGTTTACAGAGAGAGAGAGAGAGAGAGAGAGAGAGAGGGGGGAGACAGCCCAGCAGTGAAGGGGGGCGTAGCCAGCACAGTGACGTCTAGTTTACAGGCTTGTAAATGAACTTTATCAGAGCAGGGAGAGAAGCTGACGTCACAGGTCATGTGACCCTCAGTCAAATCTGATAAACTAGGCACTGCAGATAAAGTGAGTTAATTGTAAAGTTGTTATATTTGCCTAGTTAGGAACATACTATAAATATAAACACCATCCCAATATTTTAAAATATACCTTTTAATTAACTTGCGTATAAAAACTGGCCTACGGCCGTACTTAGTCCCAAGGGTCAAGACAACACATACAATACTCACTATATAATTGTCCTCAGTATTCAAGATACTCATTATTTACTCACGGTTAGCTGAAATCACGTCAGGTGGGGTTATTTTCAACTGAATTGAGGGATAGAGATGATGGATAAGGGATGGTCCAGGGATGAAGATAATAAAAGGTCCTTTGTAGATGGTGTCCAAAAAATTGAGAATCACTCATATGGTATCTTCAGGTGAGCTGACCCTGTAAAACATTATATACGAGGGCCTGCAGGTGAGCTGAACCTGTAAAAGATTGTAGGTGAGGGCCTGCAGGTGTGCTGACCCTGTAAAATATTATATGCGAGGGCCTGTAGGTGAGCTGACCATGTAAAACATTATATGCGAGGGCATTATATGTGACGAATAAGCATGTTGATATGATGAAAGAGGAGGAGCAAGAAAAAAAGAAGATTCAACCATATACCCTTTTTTGTGGTGGAGGGGGTGCATAGAAATACGGTGTATTCCGTACATTATAAACAACACATTTAAAGTGCCTTTATGTTAATCAGCTTTTCTCTGGTGGAGTCGAGAATTCAGGGTCAATCCAGGCCTTGTTTATTTTTATAAGAGTCAACAGGCGGATACGGATCTATTATACTGCCTCCAGCTGCACAAAATACCCACTCAGACAAAATGCTGGCAGCAGGGCAGGCCAGCACCTCCAAGGCGTAGAGCGCCAGTTCGTTCCACGTGTCCAGATTGGACATCCAGTAGTTGTAAGGCACTCAGGGATCATTGAGGACGCTGACACGGTCTGCTATGTACTCCTTCACCATCTTCCAAAAAATTTCCCTCCTTGTGATACTAGGCCACGCATCAGGGTGAGGGTGTTGGCGGGGTGTCATGAAACTGTCCCAGGCTTTGGAGAGTGTTGTCCTGCCTCTGTTGGAACTGCTCTGTGTTCCCCTTGTCTCCCCTCCTTGGTTGGCCAAGGAACAGACTCTGCTGCCAGCGTTGTCAGATTAAAATTTTTGGAGCAATTTTTCATCAAGGACCTTCTGGTATTGCACCATTTTGTTTGTCCTCTCTACCAGAGGAATAAGAGATGAGAAGTTGTCTTTATATCGGGGGTTGAGAAGGGTGAAAAACCAGTAATCCATGTTGTCTAAAATGCGTATAACGTGCGGGTTGCTGGAAAGGCAGCCTAACATGAAGTCAGCCATGTATGCCAGAGTACCAACAGGCAAGACTTCGCTGTCGTCATCAGGAGGATGACTTTCAATCTCCTCATCCTCTTCCTCCTCTTCTACCTACCCATGCAGAACAGATGGATTTAAACTTCCATGGGTACTACCCTCTGTAGTGGAGACAACCGTCTGCTGCTCCTCCTCCTACTCTTCATCGTCCACTTCGCGCTGAGAACCCTGTGTAATGTCTTCTCCCATTTCCACCTCTTCCACATGCAAAGCATCATCCTTAAAGGGTTATTCCCATCAACAGTTTTCATACTTAACTGTGGCGAGCGCGACATTCACTTCCTGGATTCGGCTGGGTGGGCTCAGTCAGCTTGATTGACGTCTTCTCCCGGCCGGGCTGCACGCTGTCTTCAACGCGCACGCCGCCGCGCATGCACCCTGGTGACTTATTCCTGGCCTCTATAGTACAGAGCCGGCGTGTGCGTTCGCGGCTCTGTACTATACTGGCCAGGAAGAAGTCATCATGGCGCATGCGCTGTGGTATGCACGTTCAGGACACTGCGCGGCCTGGCTGGGAGAAAATCTTCAGTCTTCTGCGCAAGTGCGGCCACAGGATTCAACAGGCGAGAACCGTAACCAGAGGAGACAAAAGACAACAATCAGGTAAGAGGGGACTCATTTTCTCAAAAAGGGTAGGAATTGGGTAATAAAATGTATTTACAAAAATGATCACTGTCAAATCATTAACAGATTTAACAGTGATCATTGTGATGGGAATACCCCTTTAATCGTGAGCAGAGAGCATTTGAGTAGACACAGAAGTGGGATGGTTACGCTGATAATAGCGTTATCGCTGCTTACCATCTGTGTTGATTCCTTAAAGTTTCTTAAAACCTCACAGAGGTCAGACATTCATGCCCACAGTGGTATTCCATTACTGCCATTTTCTGCTCACAAACCCTGGCCAACATAAGGAACGTCGAGTTCCAGCGCGTGCTCACGTCGTACAACAGCCATTGAGCTGGCAATTTCCAGCGCTGCTGCAGCGTAGACAGACTAGCTGAAGCTGTCGATGACTTGCGGAAATGTGCACACACCCGCGGAGGCTAGGCATGAGATGTGTGTGAGCTTGCCGAGCTCCAAAGCCGCCACCAAGTTACGGCCATTATCAGACACAACCATGCCTGGTTGTAGGTTGAGTGGCGAGAGCCACAGCTCAGTCTGGTCTCTTATTCCCTGACACAGCTCTGCGGCAGTGTGCTGTTTGTCCCCTAAGCATATCAGTTTCAGCGCGGCCTATTGCTGCTTTCCCACTGCAGTGCTACACTGCTTCCAGCTACCTGGACTGATGGCTGACTGGTGCTGCACGTGGATAATTTGGAGGTGGAAGTGGAGGAGGAGGGCCGGAGGAGGAGAAGTGGGGGTTGGAGCTACTAACGTAGGTGCTGGCGGAAACCCTGATCGACGTAGGGCCCATATTTACCCAGTGTGCCATCAGAGAAATGTAGCGTCCCTGGCTGAATGCACTTGTCTATGTGTCTGTGGTTAAGTGGACCTTCCCAGTAACTGCGTTAGTCAGGGCACGTGTGATGTTACGGGACACATGTTGGTGTAAGGCAGGCACGGTACACCTTGAAAAATAGTGGCGGTTGGGGACTGCGTACCGCGGGAGTGATGAGAAGAGAAGAGTATGGAGAAGGAAAGGGACTGCTCATGATCCTAAGCATACCACCTCATCAGTGAAGCATGGTGGTGGTAGTGTCATGGCATGGGCATCTATGGCTCCCAATGGAACTGGTTCTCTTATATTTATTGATGATGTGACTGCTGACAAAAGCAGCAGGATGAATTCTGAAGTGTTTCGGGCAATATTATCTGCTTATATTCAGCCAAATGCTTCAGAACTCATTGGACGGCACTTCACAGTGCAGATGGACAATGACCCAAAGCATACTGCAAAAGCAACGGCAGTAAGCCGGATTGGGACTTATGCACACTGGCGCAATACTAAGTGCTGACTGGGTCAGATGTAGGTACAGTTAATAGTTTTTGTTCGTGACGCTAATTGCAGGGTGCGCAGGTTATAGTCTCAGGGCCCTTTAAAATGTAATAACTCACATACCAGGTGAGGAATGCCAGAGTGGGGATAATGTCTCTGTGTAATATCAACGGTGTCTCCTACCTTGGTACAGGTGGACTCCTGGATCCTGGCTCACTTGCAATAAAATGAATGTTTTGCTAGTAGGAGTAATTGAGGAACTTGGTAACAGTAAATGAGATCCAGACTTGTGATATAATCCAACTTGTCTTTACTTAATGCAGCATAAATCCATGCGAGTTACAGCAGTAGTCATCTAAGTCCCAGCAGGTATTGGCAATATGTAGCAGGGATCAATATCTCTTCTGCTTCTGATCATATGCCTGAAGAATCTGGCAGGTATCTATCTTCTGCTCTGTCTATCGTCTGCTTGGTATGGGCCTGACTAGCTGAGGAGGAATTTGGCTTCTCCTGGTCTCTGGATATGTACTCACAGCTTGGCTCACAGGGAATGCTTCTTCCTGGAGGCTGGAGATGGCTGCTTGCTTGTCAACCAGCTGAGGCTGATGGCTCAGGCTGAGAATGTCCTCTGGTCTCGACCGAGACAGGGTCCTGGTTTGGAATCCCTAGAACTGGGAGCTCCAACTAACACAACCTTCCCCTAGTTGGGGTGGCTGGTACACTCACTAACTTCCTTCTCCTCCCCATGAGACAGGACATGGGACCGGCCCACTTCTGCTCACAGAGAGGGGGGGGACTAAACTGGAATAAACTATTCCAGTCTAGCAATACTAAACTGGCTATGGTCCTGCTACATACTGCTGCCAGCTGCTGGTGCACATGGAAATTACAGCATGATACATAAAACAGGCCTAGAAATACATAAAATGACAGTAATGACAATATAATTACACTTGACATATGGTAGCAGGGAAAAAGAGTTTGGTAACATAAGAGTTTTTTAAGGTAAATAAGTGGAATGTTATGCAATGGCCAAGTCAATCACCTGACCTGAATCTGATTGAGCATGCATTTCACTTGCTGAAGACAAAACTGAGGGTAAAATGCCCCAATAACAAGCAGGAACTGAAGACAGTTGCAGTAGAGGCCTGGCAGAGCATCACCAGGGATGAAACCCAGAAAGTATTACAAAGTGAAAGTTTTTTGATTGATTTATGATTATTATTCTGTCCCATTATTTTTGTTCCGGAACAAGTGGGAGGCACATATGCAAACTGTTGTAATTCCAACACCGTTCACCTGATTTGGATGTAAATACCCTCAAATTAAAGCTGACAGTCTGCAGTTAAAGCACATCTTGTTTGTTTCATTTCAAATCCATTGTGGTGGTGTATAGAGCCAAAAATGTTACAATTGTGTCGGTGTCCCAATATTTATGGACCTGACTGTATATGCTGCAACTAAAACCAGCTACAGTAAAAGTTGTGAGTTGTATCCTACCACTGTCTACTTCATTCTTCAATATTACTACAACCATAAACGGTACTGGCGTCACGACAAATACCACCAAGGGACCCAGCCGCCACAAGCACCCTAAAAACCACTGCCATCAAGGGCACCTCAACCTCCATCTAGGCTGGTGCTTCCCTACCACAGAGCGTGCCCTGGAGAATTTCGTGCTGTCTTCCTCATCACTGTGCTGCTGGCCCAGGGAGGCTTTCTGCTAACCATTAGTAAACAGATGAACTGTATTATTATTGGCCCCTCATCGGCCCACCGCGCACCTCACGTGTAGCCCCTGTGGTTCTGGCACGCCACAGACGGCCGTCGACATCAGGCTGCGGAAGGCCTTAGTGTCCACAATCCTAAATGGTAACATTTCCAGGGCCAGTAATTTGGAAAGCTGCATATTTAGTGCTATGGCCTGTGGGTGGGTGGCTGGGTATTTGCGCTTGCGTTCAAAGGCCTAGGGTAAGGACATTTGGACGCTGCCACACACAACAATAGTTCTTAGAAAAACTTTTCAGAGACCCAAAAGTCCTTTTAATAAAAATATTCCTATATCACTCCCTACACTGTCTGTCCCTTCCTCAGCACAGCTCTTCCTGACGCGTTCTGCCCAGCCTACCTGCACATTTTTTGGCTGAGTAGCAGCCAAGAAACATGCGAGGAGGAGACTCGAGCATTGTGCTCGAGCACATGCGGTATTCGGCCGAATACCGCCATGAGCTGAGCATCGAGATGCTCAAGCCGAACTGGTGTTCGGCCGAGCGTGCTCGATCAACACTACAGATTATGTCTCCCTCAAAACCTTGTAATATTGCCCCTCCTGAATCAGCTGAGTGACTTCTTCACACAGTTCGAGGTATTCAGCAACACTCCTGCACAAGAAATCTTCCCCACAATGTGGTGAGCAGGTGTTTCCGTTGTCTGCGGATAGTGTGAAGAGATTGTTCAGTAGGATAAATGTCCACAAAGCTTCTGGCCCAGACAATATTCCTGGATGTGTGCTGAGGGATTGTGCAGGGGAACTTGCAGCTGTTTTTGCTAATATTTTTAATATCTCTTTCAGCCAAGCTGTTGTTCCCACATGCTTTACAGCTTCCATTACTATCCCTGTTGCAAAGAAAGCGGCACCGTCCTGTTTTAATGATTACCTTCCAGTGGCCCTCACTTCCATCCTTATGAAGTGTTTTGAGCTATTAGTTATGCAACATATAAAATCTATCCTTCCTCCGTCTTTGGGTATTTTTTGTTTGCATATTGGCCAAATCGTTTGACGAATTTTTGACTGTTCTTCATACGGCTCTTACACACTTAGACAAAAAAGATTCTTATGTCAGAATATTTATCATTGATTTTAGCTCAGCATTTCCCCACTTACCTACCTATCGTGACATTATAACCCGCCCAAAAAACTGTCATATCCCTTCTGTTTGCAAAATGGAGGCTATGGATGCCTTGGTTGATCACATGCAGGGATTATCGCTGAAGGTTGCTGATCTCTGCAGTTCTGTTGCACGGTGTCAGAATGCTCTGGCGTCTGGCGCTGTTGGAGGAAATCAGGTCTGCTTAGAGCCTAAAGTCGCTCTACCTGATAGGTTCTCAGGGGGTGGTGATGACTTTATTCGGTTCAGAGAGTCCTGCAGCTTGTATTTCCGTCTGCGGCCGATGTCATCTGGTGACGAGAATCAAAGAGTGGGAATCATTATATCTCTGCTCAAAGAGGACGCGCAGTCCTGTGCTTTTTCTCTGCCGACCGGTTCACCATCCCTCCGGTCGGTGGATGAATTTTTTAGAGCCTTGGGCTTGATTTATGATGAATATCGCTGAAAAACTAATAATGTCCAAATTCTTGCAAGAAAAAATAGGGATATCACTGAAGGCAAGAATCTAAAACGTAACTTTTATTACATACAATAAAATAATATAACTTGGATCCTGACTGACTATATAGGTGTGCATTCTGGGACTGGCTGTACTTAGGTATAATAAACAGTGTCCAAAGGATAGGCCAATGACATAATAAGGAAAGTGTAGTCCTAGGCACGAGGACAGGAAGCATCTACCACTAAGGTGCGTCCCTGGGCTGAGCAGTTTGGAGGGTGGGATCAGGGACAGTCTTATATTTTTTTTTCACACAGTCTCCCTGAGTACTCATCCTACTGCTTGAGCCCATGTGGGTTTTGGTGATAGCTTATTGCGGTGTATAGGATCTTTATGGATCCAAGTTATATGATTTTATTGTATGTAATAAAAGTTACATTTTAGATTCTTGCCTTCAGTGATACCCCTTGATTTATGATGACCCAGACCGGGTCTCTATGGCTGAATCTAAGCTGCGCAGTTTGTTACAGGGAGAACATACTGCGGAGTCGTATTGTGTACAATTTAGAAGATGGGCAACTGACTCGGGGTGGAATGATCCTGCACTCCGGAGTCAGTTTTGTCAGGGGCTATCTGAGAGGTTTAAAGATGCTTTTCATGAGTATCCCGATTCATTCGAGATGGCCATGTCTTTGGCAGTGCGGCTTGATAGACGTCTCAGAGAGAGGTATAAGATTCCTCTTGAGCGGGGGTCCCGTCTGTAAGTGAATCCGTCCCACCTAGTCCCTGGGGTAATATGACTTTTGAATCTGGGGCAGGAGAGGAGCCTATGCAGTTGGGTCAGGTTTCCTTTCGCTCAGGTGATAGGGATTTTAGGAAGCTGAATAAGCTATATTAGGCTACTTTCACACTAGAGGCAGGACAGATCCGACAGGCTGTTCAGCCTGTTGGATCCGTCCTGCCGCTATTTCGCCATGCCGCTGGACCACTGCTCTGTCCCCATTGACTATAATAGGGTCAGGGGCGGAGCTCCGGCGCAGCACGGCAGTGCACGGTGAAAGGCCGCCGGACTAAAAGTACTGCATGTCTGACTTTTTAGTCCGGCGGCCTCTCACCGCGAACTGTTGTGCTGCGCCGGAGCTCCGCCCCGTCCCCATTATAGTCAATGGGGACAGAGCAGTGGTCTGGCGGCACAGCGAAATAGCGGTAATGAAAAACTACGAAGGCATTCACATAAAAAGGAAAAAAAAAACTTCCCTGATTCTTGGTAGTGTGAATGGGGAGTCTGAGCAAGCAAATATGCATTCTCCCTGCAATACTGTTTCCTCCTGCCTGCCATGGTGGCGCTAGACTCAGGAAATTTTGATTTTGAGGTATTTGTTGACAGTGGTGCAGGGGTAAACCTTATTGATTTTCAGTTCCTCCAAAATCTTGGTTTTAGAACTAACACTTTAGATAAAGTGTTTGCTATTGATTCCTCCCCTCTCTTACAAAAGAGTCTTACTCATATCGTTCATGAATGACATTCAGCTAAGGGTGGGTGATTCACATGTTGAGTCCATTTCTTGTTTTGTTATGAAGGGCTTGCCTGCTCCGATGGTTCTGGGTTTACCTTGGTTGATAAAGCATAACCCTACTATTGTCTGGCAAACAAGACAAATCAGTAGCTGGAGTGAATTTTGTTTGGACAACTGTCTTTGTGCTTCTATCTCAGGAGTGTCAACTACTGTCCTACCTCAGTTTCTCTCTGATTTTGCGGACGTATTCTCGGAGGGTGGAGCTCAGGAGCTGCCCCCCCCCCCCCCCCATCGAGAATATGATTGTCCGGTCAATCTTATCCCTGGAGCTAAACTGCCAAAATCTTGACTATACAACCTTTCCCAACCCGAAAGAGAAGCTATGCGGAAGTATATTGCAGAGAGTTTGGCAAAGGGATATATTAGGTAATCTAAGTCCCCTGTGGCCACCGGCTTCTTTTTCGTAAAAAAAGAAAGACAGATCACTTAGACTGTGTTTAGATTTCCGGGAATTGAATTTCATTACGGTCCGTGATCCATATCCCCTTCCTTTGATTTCTGATCTATTTGATCGAATTCTCTGAGCCAAGGTGTTCTCCAAGTTGGATTTTAAGAGGAGCTTATAATCTAATCAGAATTAAGGAAGAAGATGAGTGGAGATGAATGGCCTTCAATACACCCGAAGGTCATTTTGAGAATCTTGTCATGCCCTTTGGTTTAACTAATGTGCCAGCGGTCTTTCAGCGATTTGTCAATGATATTTTTCATCATTAAATTTATATTAATTTACTCACCCGATTTGGAGACCGATCAGGATCAAGTGAGACAGGTGTTGTTGATCCTTCGGGAAAATTAATTGTATTCAAAATTGGAAAAATATGTATTTGCTGTCCAGGAGCTACCGTTTTTAGGATACCTGCTTTCTGACTCTGGTTTTCGCATGGACCCCGAAAAGGTCCGTCCTGGGACCGGCCTGAGAATCAGAAAACTCTGATGTGGTTTTTCGGTTTTACCAATTACTACAGAAAATTAATCTTGAATTATTCCACCATTGTAAAACCTTTGACAGATATGACTAAAAAAGGCGCCGACTTTTCTGTCTGGTCGGATGAGGCATTACAGGCCTTTTGTGCTATTAAAAAATGTTTTGCATCAGCTCCCTGATGCAACCTGATGTGTCTCAACTGTTCATCGTGGAGGCTGATGCATCAGAAGTGGGGTCGGAGCAGTTCTGTCGCAGGGTCCATCCCCTAGCAAATGGCGTTAGTGTGCTTTTTTTCTCCCAAAAACTCTTGGCCACTGAAAGAAATTATGATGTAGGAGATAGAGAGTTGCTGGCCATTAAATTGGCCTTTTAGGAATGGTGCCATTGGTTGGAGGGGCTAATCATCCTATTACGGTATATACTGACCACAAGAATTTGGCTTACCTGCAGTCTGCTAAGCGCCTGAATCCTAGACAGGCTAGATGGTCACAGTTTTTTACTAGGTTCAATTTTGTGGTCACCTTTCGTCCTGGGGTTAAAAACGTCAAGGCAGATGCGTTGTCACATAGTTTTCCTGGGGGGAGTGATTCCGAGGATCCTGCTCCGATTTTGGCTGATGGAGTGGTGGTTTCCGCTCTGTACCCCAAGTTGGAGATGGAGGTGTTGGGGGACCAGGAGGATGCTCCTGATTCTTGTTGTTTGTTCCTGCTAAATTGCGATACAAGGTGTTCAAGGAACACCTTCTGTTCCAAAATCAGGCCAATTATACCTCAACCTTCAGTCTACTCATCCTGGCCCATGCATATTATAGGAAAGTCCAGACCTACTGGAGATATGAGTTGACTGGGCAGAACCAGGATGATCAGGTGATTTAATGATGTTTCATTGACAAAGTCTCAATGAATCGTGGGAAATGTCTATTTGATGTCTGCAGATGTTGTGGAAATGCAGGCCAGAGTATTAGCTGGCCACAGCGCAGTATGGAAGAAAAGGGCATTTTTGAAATAGCAAGTACTTTACAAATCTGATAGTGGTATGGTTTTATTTGTATTGAGATAATGTTTTAGGTCTTGTAATGTATGATTATTTCTAGAGATGAGCGAATAGAAGTTGACGAAGTGGAATTCGAATGCTAATTTCCTCACGCTTCGTGGTAATGAATCACATTTTTTCCTAAAATGGCTGCTGCACATGTTAGGACGATGAGCAAAGAACTCTGGGAACGAGGGATCACCCACTATGCCATGCATGCAGCCAATCTGAAGCAAGCCAGCCCTGTGATGTCACAACCCTATAAATAGCCTCAGCTATTCTGGATTCTGCCATTTCCCAGTGTGCTTAGTGCAGGGAAAGACGTCAGCAGGCGCTAGGGACAGTGGTAGAAAAGACTTTATTGTGCTAAAAAAACTATTTACAAGTTCAAGGAAAGATTAGTCAAGGTGTAGGGAAAGAATAGGGAGGCATTATCTACGCTATAAAAGGAGAACAGGGTGCAATAGGAGCGATTCTATTATACCTTGCAGCACTTATTGCGGATCCAAATTGCTTTTAGGTTGTTTTCACTATATGATACATCATTAATTCCAGCAAACCTTGCTTGTAATTGGGTTGCAAGTTCTGTGATACAGTCATTTATAGGGTGTATTAATAGGAAAGATACGCAAGTCATACTAGCCGTTTCTGCGTTGATTTTACATTGTTTAACTTTTTTTTGGTGGGAGGGTTGTTATTAGGGAAAAAAAAGGGAAAAATATATGCCATAATTGCTGTTTAGCAGTGAAGTTACATTGTACTACAGCCATTTATGAGTGTATTAATAGGATAGATACGTACGTCCTATTAGCCATCCTGCGTTGATTTTACATTGTTTAACTTTTTTTGAGGGGTGTATTAATAGAAAAAAAAATATATAATAATATATAGGGTGTATTAATAGGAAAGATACGCAAGTCATACTAGCCGTTTCTGCGTTGATTTTACATTGTTTAACTTTTTTTAGGGGGGGTTATTATTAGGGAAAAAAAAGGGAAAATATATGTCATAATTGCTGTTCAGCAGTGAAGTTACATTGTACTATAGCCATTTATGAGGTGTATTAATAGGATAGATACATACATCCTATTAGCCTTCCTGGTTTGATTTTACACAGTTTAACTTTTTTTGAGGGGTGTATTATTAGAAAAAAAATAAAAAATAATAGTGCCATTCAGCGGTGAAGTTACATTGTACGACAGCCACTTACGGTGTGTATTAATAGGAAAGATACTTACATCCCATTAGCCGTTCTGCTTTGATTTGACATTGTTTAATTAATTTATTTTTACGATGTGTATTGATTGGGAAAAAAAGGGAAAAATATATGTCATAGTTGCTGTCCAGCGGTGATGTTACATTGTACTAAAGCCATCCTATTAGCCGTTTCGCATTGATTTAACATTGTTTTAATTTTTGGGGGCTCTATTAATAGGGGGAAAAATATATATATATATTTATGTCATAACGCCATTCGGCGGTGAAGTTACATTGTACTACAGCCATTTATGTGGTATCACCCGTTCTGCGGTGAATTGTGATTGTTATACTTCTTTTTTGGGGTGTAGTACTAGGGGGAAAAAAAGGATAAAATATATGTCATAACTGGCATTCAGCAGTGAAGTTACATTGTACTACAGCCATTTACATTAATTAATAGGAAAGATACGTACATCCCATTAGCCGTCCTGTGGTAAATTATGATTGTTATATTTCTTTTTTTGGGGGAGTGTAGAAATAGGAAAAAGAATACATCTTAATTGCCGTTCTGTGGTGAATTGTGTTTTTTTTTTGTTTTTGTTAGGGGGGAGTTTATTAATCAGAAAAATATATATATTTGTCTTAATTGCCGTTCAGCAGTGAAGTAACATTGTACTACAGCCTTTTTGGGGGGGTATTATTTTAATTTAATTCTTTTATCAGTATGTCAGACAGACAGGCCTTTCGAAGAAAACAGGCAGTGGCCAAAATGTTTCTGTCGCAGGCAGCAGAAGAAGGGGGTGTGGCAGCAGGAGTCGCAGCGAGAGCCCTGAGCTCCCGATGTCATATAGCGGTTGTGTATTGACCAGCAACCCAGTGGTACTTGAATGGTTGACTAGGTCTTCGAGTTCGTCGCAAGTGACATCAGACACCCACAGCCAAGAGTTGGTGGGTTCCTCTGACATGACGGCTTAGTTGGCATCGCCCGGGAGCAAGCCCTGTGCCCCCACCTGTCTTGAACCTTCTTCTGTTATTTTCAGTTCCCTCAGCGAGACAAGTATTAAACGCCGTAGGCTTGGCTCCACTTTTCAGTTAGGACGAGCTACTATAGGACATTCAGCAGCTACTGCCCAGCCAAGATCTAGAGGAGACATCCGCCACTTCCTCTGGTAGGTGGGCAACTAGTGATGAGGAGAGTCGCGTGGGAGCAGGTGTTGTGAGTGATCAGGCTCCTGGCCCTGAGACCATTGAGGGGGACATCAGTGACGGGCAGACAGTAGCGGATGATGATCATGATGTAGCCAATCGCACTTAGGAGCCGGGTGAAGCAGGGCTTGAGTATCATCATCAGGAGAAGAGGGTGTCAGCTTGCGCGTAAAGCAGCGGCTGAGCCAGCAGGGTGGCAGCGTGGCTGTGAGTCAGCAGGGTGGCAGCAGTGGGGTTCGGGAGCCTACAAGCACAGAAAATAGCTGTAGCAGGCAGTCAGCACGGAGTGTTGGGGTGAAAATGCTATACTCGGTGGTGTGGCAATTTTTGGTTAGGCCACCGAAGGAGGTGAACATGGCCATTTTGTTGATTTGTGGGCAGAAGGTGAAGCGTGGCCAGGGTGCCAATGTTGGCACCACAGCCCTGCATCAACACATGCAGCGTCACCATAAAGTGGCTTGGGAGAACCGTGGATCCGATGTGGTGGTCCAGCCTGCCACAGCAACCACTGCATCACCCAGTGGCATGCACCCAATTTTATGCATTCAAGGCTCCACCTCCTCAGCCGAAGAGAGCTGTCTGTCCTTCCCATCATCTGCTGGTCCTGATGCTCCTGCTCCTCCTCGTCAGTCATTCCCTCAGCGATCGATCACCGAAGCGATTGCCAAGAGACAACAGTATGTGTGCACTCATACAACGGTTCAGAAGCTGAACGTGCTGGCCAACTTGCTGGTGCTGCAGTCCCTCCCTTTCCAAGTGGTTGACTCTGCCCCTTTCAGAGAACTGATGGCTTATG
The DNA here is from genome assembly GCF_014858855.1 of Bufo gargarizans. Lineage (NCBI taxonomy): Eukaryota > Metazoa > Chordata > Amphibia > Anura > Bufonidae > Bufo > Bufo gargarizans. The sequence continues at coordinate 84,756,138 of NC_058084.1, read as the reverse complement.
CCGAGCCGAGGTGGAGAGTCCCAAGCCGTCTTTTATTTGTCAAAAAGGCAGTACCAGTCCTGCACACATATGTAGAACAGAAAGTGGGCCAGTCCTTGAGCCTGTCGGTGTCTGCCAAAGTGCATAGCAGCGCTGACGTGTGGAGATGTAACTACGGTCAGGGACAATACATGTCCTTTACGGCCCACTGGGTGAATGTGGTTCCTGCCCAGCCACACCAGCAACTTGGCCAGGTGACACCTTTTCCACCTCCATGTTCTCACGCCGTTGGTCCTGCAACAATGTCCGCATCTGCCCCCTCATCCTCCACCATGTCCTCAGCCTCCACTGCAGAGACAATTCACAGTGCCCCTCCAGCATACCACTTGTGCAGGGCACGGCGGAGTCACGCTGTTCTGCACCTAATTTGCCTGGGTGAACGGAGTCACACAGGGGAGGAACTGCTCCGCGTCCTTAATCAAGAAATCGAATCCTGGATTTCTCCTTGACAACTCAAAATCTGAACCATGGTGACCGACAACTGGATGAACATGGTGTCAGCGCTGCGTCAAGGAGGGCTGAGCCATGTGCCCTGCATGGCGCACGGGTCCAATCTGGTTGTAAAGCGGTTCCTGAAGTCTTCTGCCCATCTGCAAGACATCCTGAAAATGGCCAGGAAACTTTGCATGCACCTCAGCCACTCGTACACAACAAAGCACACTTTCCTTGAGCTGCAGCGGAAGAACGGCTGAACATAGGCTGATATGCGACGTTTCCACCCGTTGGATTTCTTGATGATACAGGCGTACAGAGGTACTCCCCAGTGTAACTTTGATGTTAGCCAGTGGCAGCTCATGTGTGACACCTGCCGTTTGCTCGGGCCCTTTGATGAGGCCACTTTATTTGTCAGTCGCCAGGACTACGGTATGAACAATGTCATTCACTGATTCATATCCTGTAACAGATGCTGCTAAATCTTGCTGGCCAGGGGACAGGAGACGTGGCGACTACATCTCGCGTCCACATGACCCCTGTGGGGGCTGAACTAGAGGAGGAGGAGGACATTTGAGCACAAGCAATGCGTAGAGAAATGGGTGGTTTTTCTACACAGGTGACAGGAGAGGAGGAGCAGGAGCAGCCAGAGGAGCTACAGGGCGATGAGGAAGACGAAGCAGAGGACCCAGACACATCGTGTCAGCATGCAGTGGAGATGGAGGCAGGGAGTCCCTCCGAGTCACTTGCGCAAATAGCCCGATTCATGCTCACTTGTAGAGATGAGCGAATCAAAGTTGACGAAGTGGAATTCGATCCGAATTTCAGGAAAAATTTGATTCACATTGAATCCGAATTTCCTCACGCTTTGTGATAATGAATTACATTTTTTCCTAAAACGGCTGCTGCACATGTTAGGACATGGAGAAAAGAAGTCTGGGAACGAGGGATCACCCACAATGGCATGCATGCAGCCAATCAGCAACCAGACAGTCCTGTGATGTCACAGCCCTATAAATAGCCTCAGCCATCTTGGATTCAGCCATTTTCCAGTGTACTTAGTGCTGGGAGAGACGTCAGCAGGCGCTAGGAACAGTACTAGGAAAGACTTTAAAACTTTAATTTTTCTGAATAGAAGTTCAGGGAAAGATCATTAGTGTGGGGAAAGGATAGGGAGGAATTATTCCACACTATAAAAGGAGAACAGGGTCCAATAAGGGAATGGTAATAGGAACAATCCTATTACACCTTGCTGCACTGACTGGGGATCCAAATTGCCATGATACTGCTGCTTTCTGGTTTGCAATAGATGATACCTCTGTAATTTCAGCAAACTGTTCTTTTTATTGGGGTGCAAGTGCTGTGTGATACAGCCATTAACAGGGTTTATTACAAGGAAATATTTCTATGCCTTATTAGCCCTTGTGCGGTGCAGTTACAGTACAGACCAAAAGTTTGGACACACCTTCTCATTCAAAGAGTTATCTTTATTTTCATGACTATAAAAATTGTAGATTCACACTGAAGGCATCAAAACTATGAATTAACACATGTGGAATTATATACATAACAAAAAAGTGTGAAACAACTGAAAATATGTCATATTCTAGGTTCTTCAAAGTAGCCACATTTTGCTTTGATTACTGCTTTGCACACTCTTGGCATTCTCTTGATGAGCTTCAAGAGGTAGTCACCTGAAATGGTCTTCCAACAGTCTTGAAGGAGTTCCCAGAGATGCTTGTTGGCCCTTTTGCCTTCACTCTGCGGTCCAGCTCACCCCAAACCATCTTGATTGGGTTCAGGTCCTGTGACTGTGGAGGCCAGGTCATCTGGCACAGGACCCCATCACTCTCCTTCATGGTCAAATAGCCCTTACACAGCCTGGAGGTGTGTTTGGAGTCATTGTCCTGTTGAAAAATAAATGATGGTCCAACTAAACGCAAATCGGATGGAATAGCATGCCGCTGCAAGATGCTGTGGTAGCCATGCTGGTTCAGTATGCCTTCAATTTTGAATAAATCCCCAACAGTGTCATCAGCAAAGCACCCCCACACCATCACACCTCCTCCATGCTTCACGGTGGGAACCAGGCATGTAGAGTCCATCTGTTCACCTTTTCTGCGTCGCACAAAGACACGGTGGTTGGAACCAAAGATCTCAAATTTGGACTCATCAGACCAAAGCACAGATTTCTACTGGTCTAATGTCCATTCCTTGTGTTCTTTAGCCCAAACAAGTCTCTTCTGCTTGTTGCCTGTCCTTAGCAGTGGTTTCCTAGCAGATATTCTACCATGAAGGCCTGATTCACAGTCTCCTCTTAACAGTTGTTCTAGAGATGTGTCTGCTGCTAGAACTCTGTGTGGCATTGACCTGTTCTCTAATCTGAGCTGCTGTTAACCTGCGATTTCTGAGGCTGGTGACTCGGATGAACTTATCCTCCGCAGCAGAGGTGACTCTTGGTCTTCCTTTCCTGGGGCGGTCCGCATGTGAGCCAGTTTCTTTCTTTGTAGCGCTTGTTGGTTTTTGTGACTGCACTTGGGGACACTTTCAAAGTTTTTCCAATTTTTCGGACTGACTGACCTTAATTTCTTAAAGTAATGATGGCCACTCGTTTTTCTTTACTTAGCTGCCTTTTTCTTGCCATAATACAAATTCTAGCAGTCTATTCAGTAGGACTATCAGCTGTGTCTCCACCTGACTTCTCCACAACGCAACTGATGGTCCCAACCCCATTTATAAGGCAAGAAATCCCACTTATTAAACCTGACAGGGCACACCTGTGAAGTGAAAACCATTTCAGGTGACTACCTCTTGAAGCTCATCAAGAGAATGCCAAGAGTGTGCAAAGCAGCAATCAAAGCAAAAAGTGGCTACTTTAAAGAACCTAGAATATGACATATTTTCAGTTGTTTCACACTTTTTTGTTATGTATATAATTCCACATGTGTTAATTCATAGTTTTGATGCCTTCAGTGTGAATCTACAATTTTCATAGTCATGAAAATAAAGAAAACTCTTTGAATGACAAGGTGTGTCCAAACTTTTGGTCTGTACTGTATATGTTCTAAAGCCTTTTTTGGCATGTATAAGTGGGAGAAAAAAGTGCTTATTAGCCGTTGTGTGGTGAAGTGAGAAAATTACTGTCATGGAACCATGAACCAGACGTACAACAAGAGATAAGTGGAAAATAAGAAGGTTTATTGAAGAGCAAGCCGTAAGCAAAGTCCGAACGGATGGCTAAACCGAAGCAGGGTCTTGCGGAGACAGAGGTCAGGAACCAGAAGGGTAGTCAGACGAAGCCAGGAACAGGAACCAACGGGGTAGTCAGACGAAGCCGGAATCAGGAACCAACGGGGTAGTCAGACGAGGCCAGGATCAGGAACCAGAAGCAGCAGCAGTCTTGGAAGCATGTGAACACAGGAGGACCAAGCAAGGAACTGAAGCCACAGACCTCCTATATATATGAGCTAGGCATCCAGCTCCTCCCAGTGGGAAGGAGGAGCCGCAGGGTGGGAGGCTACAAGAAAACCCAGAAACCAAGATGGCCGCCAGCACATGTCAAATGAAGGGAACAGCCAGGAGGTAAGACCATGACAGTACCTCCCCCTCAAGGGCCCCTCCTCCGCGGAGTAAGGAACGGTTTCTGAGGGAAGCGTGCGTGGAAGGCTCAGAGCAAGACAGGAGCATGAACATCCTGCGGAGGGAACCCAGGAACGCTCCTCTGGACCATAACCACGCCAATGGACCAAAAACTGCACCCGGCCGCGGACCAGGCGTGAGTCCAGGATATTGCTCACCTCATACTCCTCACGATTGCCCACTTGGACCGGACGAGGCCGAGGAATCGAGGAAGTGAAACGATTACACACCAGTGGCTTCAACAGGGAGACATGAAACACGTTGGAGATCCGCATGCCAGGAGGAAGCGCAAGGGCATAGGCTACCGGGTTTACCCTGCGAAGCACTCGGAAGGGACCAACAAAGCGAGGCGCCAGCTTGGGAGTGGGCACTCGAAGGTTGAGGTTGCGGGTGGACAACCATACGCGGTCTCCGACCTGGTAGGAAGGAGCGGGCGCTCGTCTGCGATCAGCCTGGAGTTTCTGGCGCTGCGCAGAGACCTCAAGGGACCTCTGGATCTGTACCCAAGAAGCACGTAGGACGGAAAGGTGATCCTCCACAGCCGGAATATCCTGGGGAGAGAATACCTCCGGTAACACGGCAGGTTGGAACCCATAATTGGCCATGAAGGGAGACGTCCCAGAGGAAGAGTTCACCGCCGTGTTCCTGGCAAACTCAGCCCAAGGCAGGAGGTCAACCCAATTGTCTTGGTGATCGGAGACATAGCAACGAAGGAATTGCTCCAAGGCCTGATTGGATCGTTCTGCGGCCCCATTGGACTGAGGGTGGTAGGCCGAGGAGAAAGAGAGATGAATCCCCAACTGGGAGCAAAAGGCGCGCCAGAACCTGGACACAAACTGACTCCCCCGATCCGACACAATCTCCTTGGGCAAACCGTGCAACCGGAAGACCTCCCTGGCAAAAATCGAGGCCAACTCTTGTGCAGAGGGTAACTTCTTGAGAGGAACACAGTGGCACATTTTGGAAAACCGATCCACAATCATGAGAATGACCGTATGGCCTCGGGATGCAGGGAGGTCCACAATGAAATCCATCCCCAGGTGTGACCATGGACGCTCCCCGGTGGCTATGGGTTGCAAAAGGCCCAACGGAAGGTGCCGAGGGGACTTACTCTGGGCACAAACGGAGCATGCCGCTACATATGCGGCGATGTCGGAACGTAGAGAAGGCCACCAGAACAGACGTGAAACCGCCCAGGACAGCTGATTCTTTCCAGGGTGCCCCGCGGCCTTGGAGTTATGGTAGGTTCGCAACAACCGAGTGCGCAACTCCTCAGGCACAAAACATCTGCCGTTGGGTCTCCCAGAGGGAGCACCAGATTGAGCCGCCAAAATCTGCTCGCCCAGAGGAGAAGTCAGGCTGGTGCGAATAGCGGCCAGGATCTGATTCGGGGGTATGACCGTAGTCGGAATCGACTCCTCCCCGGACAGCTCGGAGTACTGCCGTGATAAGGCATCCGCTCTGATGTTCTTGGAGCCGGGTAGGTAGGAGACCACGTAATTAAAACGTGACAAGAACAGAGCCCATCTGGCCTGACGTGGTGTCAATCTCTTGGCCTCAGAGAGGTAGGTCAGATTCTTGTGGTCCGTCAGGATGAGAACCGGAACCACCGAGCCCTCGAGCAAGTGCCTCCATTCTTTAAGGGCCTGCACGATGGCCAATAACTCCCTGTCACCAATCTGATAGTTGCACTCCGGAAGACAGTTTCCGGGAGTAAAACCCACAAGGAAGCAGAGGACCCTCTGGTGTTCTACGCTGAGACAGGAGGGCGCCTACTCCCGTCTCAGACGCGTCCACCTCGAGGACAAAAGGCAACCCAGGGTTGGGATGCGACAGAATCGGAGCCGACACAAAGGCGGATTTTAGAGCCTCAAAAGCTCGGATGGCCTCGAGCGGCCAGACCTGAGGATTACTGCCCTTCCTGGTCAGATCCGTGAGAGGCTTGGCTAGCATGGAAAAGTCCCTGATGAACTTCCGATAATAATTGGCGAAGCCCAAAAAGCGCTGCAGGGCACGAAGCCCACTGGGCTGGGGCCACTGTAAGACAGCCGAAACCTTCTCAGGATCCATGGAGAACCCCTCAGCGGAAATGATGTAACCTAAGAAGGTTACCTGGGATCGGTGAAATTCGCATTTCTCAAGCTTACCGAACAGCTTGTTCTCTCGTAAGCGTTGCAACACTCGTCTGACATCCAGAATGTGGGCCTCCATGGATGCAGAATATACCAAGATGTCATCCAAATAGACCACCACACACTGCTGCAACAGGTCACGGAAAACATCGTTGATGAATTCCTGGAAGACTGCGGGCGCATTGCACAACCCAAAGGGCATAACCAAGGATTCATAATGACCGGTCCTGGTGTTAAACGCGGTCTTCCACTCATCGCCCGCCTTGATCCTTACCAGGTTATATGCCGCCCTCAGGTCGAGTTTGGTAAAGACCGTGGCCCCTTTGAGGCGATCGAACAGCTCGGAAATCAAGGGTATCGGGTAAGCGTTCTTGATCGTGATGCGATTGAGACCCCTGTAATCGATGCAAGGCCTCAACTCGCCGCCCTTCTGCCGGGGACGAGGATTTGCGAATGTGTCCGCGTGAAAGCGCCTCCCTCACGTACTCCTCCATGGCCTCATTCTCCGCTACCGACAGTGGATAGACTTTGCCACGAGGAGGAACGGCACCGGATTGTAACTCTATGGCACAATCGTATGGGCGGTGCGGAGGTAGGGCAACCGCGCGCACCTTATCGAATACATCCCGGTACTCTTCGTATTCAGGAGGCAACAGAGAGTCCGAGGAAGTACACAGCAACTTGACAGGCCCATGGATGCAACTAGCCCCACACTGCGGTGACCACGAGAGGATCTCGACCGATCTCCAATCGAAAGTCGGATTATGCTTCTGGAGCCAGGGGTACCCCAAGACCACCGAGTAGTGTGGAGACGAAATAACCTGGAGACAGACCGACTCTCTGTGAACAGCACCAATGGCTATCCCCACTGGAAGGGTCTCATGAGTCACGTGTGGCGGCAGAAGGGGTCTGCCGTCTATCGCCTCAAGAGCCAGTGGGGAACCTCGAGGCTGCAGAGGAATGGAATTGGCGGCAACGAACACTCTATCAATGAACAAACCACCAGCACCAGAGTCCACCAACGCCTGGGTCGTCACCGAGCCCCCGACCCAGGAGAGGACAACCGTGATCAGTGGTTTGTCAACACGGGAAACCGGGGACGAGGAGACTCCACCCAAGATCTGCCCCCGACAGGACCTCAGGTGCGAGCGTTCTCCCGGACGGTTCGGACATGCCAACCGAAAATGCCCACCGAGACCACAGTACATGCATCGGCCCTCGCGTCTCCGGAGTACCCTCTCCCCCTCAGACAGGCGAGCAAACCCCCGCTGCATGGGTTCACCCCCAGACAAGTCATCCCCAGGAGGCGTGGGAGGAGAGGGAGGCACGGGTGGGACAGCAAACGTAGGCGCCAATCTGTTAGGAGACCTCCGCAGGCTCTCCTTAAAGGAAGGTCTCTCCCTGAGTCTGGTGTCAATCAAAATCAGGAAAGAAATAAGAGACTCGAGCTCCACTGGTAGGTCCTTAGCTGCAACCTCATCCTTCAAGGCATCCGAGAGACCATGAGAGAAAGCAGCGACCAGAGCCTCATTATTCCAGCCCACCTCTGCTGCCAGGGTACGAAACTCAATGGCGTATTCAGCTACGGATCGTGAACCCTGTCTGATGGACATAAGGAGCTTCGCAGCAGAGGCAGCACGAGCCGGCACATCGAATACCTTCCGAAGAGAAGCAACAAAACCGGAAAACTCGGCAACCACCGGATTGTTGTTCTCCCATAAAGGGCTGGCCCAGGCCAAGGCCTTGTCCGAGAGCAGCGAGATCAAGAAGCCCACCCTTGATCTCTCAGTAGGAAAGGCATGTGGCAGCAACTCGAAGTAAATGCCCACCTGGTTAAGGAAACCTCGGCACTGAGTTGGCTCTCCCCCAAAGCGCTGTGGAAGGGGGGCAGAACCGGTCATACCCTGAAACACCACAGGCGCAGCAACAGGTGTCAGGGTAGACTCTGGCGCAACAACCGGAGCGGCAGTAGGAGCGGGCCCAGGAGCGACAACCGACCCATCGGCAACGGAAGCTAAATGAGCCGTGCGTTCAAGCAGGGTTTGCAACGCCACAGCGAACCGACCCAACAGGTGATCCTGCTGATCAAGTCTGGCAACCAGCGTAGGTAGCGAGGGTGGCCCTGTACCGTCAGAATTCATGGCTTGGTCCTAATGTCATGGAACCATGAACCAGACGTACAACAAGAGATAAGTGGAAAATAAGAAGGTTTATTGAAGAGCAAGCCGTAAGCAAAGTCCGAACGGATGGCTAAACCGAAGCAGGGTCTTGCGGAGACAGAGGTCAGGAACCAGAAGGGTAGTCAGACGAAGCCAGGAACAGGAACCAACGGGGTAGTCAGACGAAGCCGGAATCAGGAACCAACGGGGTAGTCAGACGAAGCCGGAATCAGGAACCAACGGGGTAGTCAGACGAGGCCAGGATCAGGAACCAGAAGCAGCAGCAGTCTTGGAAGCATGTGAACACAGGAGGACCAAGCAAGGAACTGAAGCCACAGACCTCCTATATATATGAGCTAGGCATCCAGCTCCTCCCAGTGGGAAGGAGGAGCCGCAGGGTGGGAGGCTACAAGAAAACCCAGAAACCAAGATGGCCGCCAGCACATGTCAAACGAAGGGAACAGCCAGGAGGTAAGACCATGACAATTACAGCCCTTTTTGGGGTGTATTAGTGGCAAAAAATGTATCGTTTGCCATTCAGTGGTGCAGTTATATGTTCTAGAGCTTTCTTAGCTGTTCAGTGGTGCAGTTATATGTTCTAAAGCTTTTTTGGCATGTATTAGTGGTAAAAAAAAAAAGTATTATTTGCTGTTGTGTGGTGAAGTGAGAAAATGACAGCCCTTTTTGGCATGTACTAGTGGCACAAAAAAGTATTATTTGCCGTTCAGCGGTGCAGTTATATGTTCTAAAGCCTTTTTTGGCATGTATTAGTGGGAAAAAGGGCTTATTAGCTGTTGTGTGGTGAAGTGAGAAAATTACATCGGATCCATAACTACTGGGTGCAGCCGTGCACTGCTGGAAGTCCGTCCAGCCCCATCCACTATAATGGGATCCGGCAGAGATCCGGCCGCAGCATGGCAAATATGTCGAGAGGAGGCTAGACAAAAACCGCTGTAGAGAATAGTTGATAGACTCTGCTCCCTATCACTTACTCAAAATAAATCAGAACCATCATATAGGACATTATAGAGAAGTACTGAACAGTTGAAATACCTTGCCTGAAGTACCTTTGGCCCACCATAGGAAATCATTCTTGGTGCCCACTGTTCAGCTATATAGAAATAATGCAAGAACACTTAATTGCGAAGCAAAACGTGCTTGTATCATTGCACAATATAAAACACATTGGGGGTCATTTACTATCAGAAATACACCTACTATCAGAAATATACCTCCTAACAATTAGGTCAGAACAGCCTAGATGGCAGGCAATTCATCGAAATGTGTTTGAGTGCACCATAGAGTCATGTCTAGCAGTCAAAGATCTCTCAGAACAGGTACACTACCCAAAAGTAGCCTCTGACATCCTATTTATAGGGTAGCGGTTGAAGCACTTTTATGCCCTCTTTTGGCAAGACCCAGTGTCTAATCAGACGCTGTAATCATTTGCATATCTGCCTGAGAAATAACTGCATCTTTGGTCAGTGTTTTTGTTTTTATCTGTAACAATCTGCCTTTTGTCTTATCTATGTATCCCACCATTCTGCATTGTACCCCCTTCAACATCCAATAGTCCCCTGAAGAACCCGTCTGGGAGGGCGGGGGCGGAGTAAATGATGAGGCTCAGTGTAGGGGATATTCTAGGGTGCCTTAGAAACATAGAAACATGGAATGTGTTGGCAGATAAGAACCATTTGGCCCATCTAGTCTGCCCAATATACTGAATACTATGAATAGCCCTTGGCCCTATCTTATATGAAGGATGGCCGTATGCCTATCCCATTTATGCCTAAATTCCTTCACTGTATTTGCAGCTACCACTTCTGCAGGAAGGCTATTCCATGCATCCACTACTCTCTCAGTAAAGTAATACTTCCTGATATTTAGTTTTAAATGAGAGGGGCAAAGGTTTAAAAGTATGTCCTCTTGTAGCAGTTTCTCTTCTTTTAAATATTCTCTCCTCTTTTACCTTGTTGATTCCCTTTATGTATTTAAAAGTTTCTATCATATCCCCTCTGTCTCGTCTTTCTTCCAAGCTATACATGTTAAGGTCCTTTTAATCTTTCCTGGTAAGTTTTATCTTGCAATTCATGTACTAGTTTAGTAGCTCTTCTCTGAACTCTCTCCAAAGTATCAATATCCTTCTGGAGATATGGTCTCCAGTACTGTGCACAATACTCCAAATGAGGTCTCACTAGTGCTCTGTAGAGCGGCATGAGCACCTCCCTTTTTCTACTGGTAATGCCGCTCCTTATACACCCAAGCATTCTGCTAGCTTTTTCTGCTGCTCTATGACATTGTCTGCCTACCTTTAAGTCTTCTGAAATAATGACCCCTAAATCCCTTTCCTCAGATACTGAGGTTAGGACTGTATCACTGATTTTATATTCTGCTCTTGGGTTTTTACGCCCCAGGTGCATTATCTTGCACTTATCAACATTAAATTTTAGTTGCCAGATTTTTGACCATTCCTCTAGTTTTCCTAAATCCTTTTCCATTTGGTGTATCCCTCCAGGAACATCAACCCTGTTACAAATCTTTGTGTCCTCAGCAAAAAGACACACCTTACAATCAAGGTCTTCTGCAATTTCGCTGATAAAGATATTAAACAATATGGGTCCCGGCACAGATCCCTGGGGTACCCCACTGTTACCAAGACCATGGTCTGAATATACTCCATTGACTACAACCCTCTGTTGTCCGTCCCCCAGCCACTGCCTAACCCATTCAACAATATGGGAGTCCAAGCACAAAGGCTGCAATTTATTGATAAGCATTCTATGTGGGACAGTATCAAAAGCCTTACTAAAGTCTAGATAAGCGATGTCTACTGCACCTCCGCCATCTATTATAGTCACCCAATCAAAAAAATCTGTAAGATTAGTTTGACAAGATCTCCCTGAAGTAAACCCATGCAGTTTTTCATCTTTCAATTCATGGGATTTTAGATGTTCCACAATCTTCTCCTTTAGTATGGTTTAACCATTAATTTCCCCACTATTGATGTCAGGCTTACTGGCCTATAGTTGCCCGATTCCTCCCTACTACCTTTCTTGTGAATGGGCACAACATTTGCTAATTTCCAATCTTCTGGGAAGACTTAGGGAAATGTTACTGTCTGGGGCGGGTGCTCTGGTGTTAGTGGCCTCCAGAGTGCATCTAGGGACAGTGCCCCACTTTTCAAGCCCCTTACCCCCCTTACTGCACCCCTGATTTGTGAATTCTGATTTGTTTTTATGACTTATTTGTGTCTAAGTCCATTTTTGTCTATATTATGTGTATATTTATATGGATCTGCATCTTTTATCAGACATCAATTAAAAGTTGCTTTATTCCCTTGCATTCAATTGGTAGTATTACGTTTTGGCATTGTCGAGACTGGTATCTGTTCCTTAGTTCTACAGACAGAGTTTTATTTATCACTATATCCTCTCATGTCTGGCTCTGCAGCACATTAAAGTGACAATTGTTCATGCCTGGCCTTTCTGCTGATTTTCCATGGTAATCTTGAGAGGATGAAGCCGGTGATGAGGCTTGTATAATAAAATCCATAATTATATTCACTTTATTCAAGTGCAAATCAGATTGATCTCATAGCACTTTAGCTTCCATTTCTAGAATTGTGTGTATTAAATGAATGGTGGAGTTAATGAAGCTCATTGAAATTTGCACATAAAGCATAAGTACCAATAGCTAATCACGTTATATACGCCTCCAATAGTAAGCTAATACATGCGTTAAAAGGTGTTGATTTTAATGCATGCTAATCTTGTATTATATAATATAATATATATATATACATACATACATACATACATACATACATACAGGCAAGGTTTAGCTCCTAAGGCTTTTTAAAAGTTGGGTTGGTATGTTCGTAGTGTATATACAGGTGAAACTCGAAAAATTTGAATATCGTGCAATAGTCCATTTATTTCAGTAATGCAAATTAAAAGGAAGTGCATTAATGTAGCTTAAAATTAGAATTTTGTGAAAAGGTTTTAATATTCTAGGCTCAAAGTGTCACAGCTAATTAATCCATACCCCCTGAGCAAAGGGGACCTCAAAATTGAGATTTTAGGGTTTCATAAGCTGTAAGCCATAATCGTCCAAATTGTGACAAATAGAGGCTTGAGATATCTCGCTTTGCATGTAATGAGTCTCATATGTTAGTTTCACCATTTAAGTTGCATTACTGAAATAAATGAACTTTGCACGATATTCAATTTTTTTTTGTTTTGCTAGCGAACGGGAGGCTTTGCCTCAGAATATGCTACCTCAGGTTTGCTCGTTGGGCCTAAATACATTTTCTTTTCAATTTTGTTTGTTGGTAATAGGAGTTAGTTCCTATAAATCTTACAAGTTTCACTTTGCTTCGTTCGTCTCGTATGAAAAGTTTCTTTACAGCAAACCGGCTGAAGTAAGAGTTACCCGGGCTGCATGTGACGTCATGTTTGGAGATCGGACGCAGCGTTTATTATTTAGGCCTCTTGCTGTAGCTGTTCCTTGCCATGTGTCTCCCCTCCCCCCACTACCGCCATCTTTAGACTTCATGTATTTCACTTTTGTAAGCCGTGTACCGGGGTGGGCTCCCCAGGATACAGCAAAGTCACAGACAAGGAAAGCGACACTGACACCAGCTTTATATGCAAGAATATAAACTTTACTTTGGAAACAGTATTAACACAAGTACAAACAGTATAAGTAATACCCCAGGCCCACAGTCATCGTCCCTGTCCGAGGGACAGGCCTAGCCCGTGGGCATACACAGCAGAGCCTACAAGTCGTACTATGCCGCTATAGAGGACACACCTAACCGGTGGCAGACGCAGCAGAGCCTGCAAGTCAATTACTGCGCTGCAGTCCAGTACAGTAAGGCCTAACAAAGCTATAACCCTATCTAACTAGCTAATACAAGGCCTAGGCTAGTCTCTGTTACTTTAGGCGCCAAACAGTAAAGTACAATTGGTAATCAGGTGTACTAACCTGCATCCGTTCTGGGCCCTAGGATGCCGCTTACCCGGGATGGCCACCAAGCTCTCAGCAACCGTGCGGCCTTGCTTGATGCTAAGGTTTTCTGTCCATACACTGGAACTGGTCTTCCTGGGACAACCTCTCTTTCAAAGTGCTGGATCCAGACAGGGGACAGCAGATACTCTCCTTCCTTTGAGTGTCCATTCACTGCCGGACATCCGCAAGCCAGGATCGAATCGGATCCAGTCCCTCACAGCACAATCCTTCCACCATGTGAGACCATCTAGTGCCCGGAATGCCAAATGACAGCTCCAATACAATTTAAACATAAATATACAGGCAGAGCTTATCCAAAATCTCACACTTTCATGCTCTGCTGTTATCCTGAGCGGCATTTACACTTTCGGCTTTTATTTCATGTCTTATGCTGCAACCGCACGTCCTTACTGTACTGCACTTTTCTACTCTTGGTTCGTATTCACTCAAATTGGTCTCACATTCAAGCTGCGCTCGCCTGTTGGCTGTTACATCTCATTCCGTCCCCAGCCGACAGCCGGATCCGTATTACCTGCCTGTTATTACATGTTGTATACTCGGCTTACAGCCATAGCTGCTACTGTTACTCAGTTTTCATGCTGTGGACGCACCACCCTGGTGTTCCCACCTTGCTCCACTCACAACCAGAGCTGCACTTATACAAAATTTCATGCTCTGCTTATACCCAAAGTTGTGTTCACACTTCTACTTCTACACCAGGTCGTATACCCCACTCACCAAAGCCGCTTTCAATGTCTGCTGTCACATCAAGTTAATATTTCGTTCACATCCAAAGCTGCGTCCGCATGTCTGCTTTTCACATCTTGTCCTATACTCCTTTCACTACTAGAGCTGTGTCTGCTTTCGCATCACATCAATGCTCTGCTCACTTTCAGGTTCCATTTATACGTCTGCTTTATACCATGCTTTTCATTCGCTACCCATACTCAGAGATGCGCTTATATCATGTGTTTTAGGTACCACTCACATCCAAAGCTGCATTCACCCATTTGTTGTTACATCATGTGTTGTACTCTGCTCCCACTCAAAGCTGCATTCTCCTGTTCATTGCTACATCATGGTTTTGCTCAATCTCACCGGGGCAGTCTGCACCCACCGCTCTGGTACCTCTCTCCTGACAGACATAACTGTGTTCTTTTCAGGCTTACGTTCCCTTACTTGGTGGTCTGTCACATTCCATAGGCCTACTTTCTCTTTAATCCTGGTTCATAATCACTTAGAGTGGTCTCCTTTTACTTCTGGTTCGTATTCACTCAGATTGGTCTCCTGCCCCAGTTCACCAAACAGCTCCTCAGCGGAGGTCAGTGGGCCAGGAAGTTTCCTGCATGTTTTCACAAGCTGTTCATTTGTTTGTCACGATAAAAGACTTCTCTTAGCGAACTTGCAATGCCCCAGGCATTTCATGTTTACGTTTATGGTTCGCGGTGGTTAGTGTTTTATATATGCACGTGCTTCGGATTACTAATGTCTATATTTTTAATGCCTGTTGGCAGTCATGTTCCTTAGGCCACCTTCTAGCCAATCCAATCATTCAAGTCTCTTCATATGCCATCAGGTCCGGCTTACGTTTTAATTACTTATCGTCACCGCAACGTCATCCCTCTGGCTTCGGGGGCCCTATGACTGATCCGGCCTCATGGCTCCGGGAGCCCCATGACCGTTTTTTCATGTTTTGTTTGTTAAGGGTACGACATGGTTGTAGGCTGGTTAGTGTCTCAGGTTTGCTGTTGGAGGGGGTCATGGTTATGCGAGTCCCCAAGGCATTCTGGTGCTGCATAAGTGGTTTATTTAAAAAAAAATCATAAGAGGCTCGCACGAGTGGCTCTTCGCTTATAGGACCTCACAACTGGCATCGTCATTCGTAGTTTGCACGGTCATCTGATAATTGTCCCGCCATAAGGGGCTCTCACGCATGGCTCCCGCCATAAGGGGCTCGCTGGAGTGGCTCTTGGCTTAGTGGATTTCACAATTGTCATCGACATTGGTAGGTCATACGGCCATCTGATACTATTTTCCATGGCACACCTTTCAGAAATTTTCTTTTGTTCATTTATATTTTACAGATTAGAACTTGCGGTTCATTTCAGCCTCATTTTATTAAGAAGCTTTACCCCATGTCTTTGTCTTTCTAGGTTATCGAGTCCCGGTTGCTTATTAAACCCGTTGGGTTAAGCCCCAATCTTTTCCCCAGCTGTTCTTAATTCTAAGGTTCGCATCCCGGCGGCTGCCCGGCCCCATGGGCCCCTGGTGGTTGCTTCGGCACCATGGCTTCAGGGGTCTGACCAATGGTTGTCTGTCCACCTGTGCAGCTATGCTTTTGAATGACTCATATCTTTACCTGCTTGCCAGCTTATGTTATTAATTTTAGTTAATGTCCGTTATTATCTCCATTTTCTGTCACGTTTCCCCTCGTCTTTTCAGGTCATGCAGTTGAACTCATATTGGGGTCACCTTCCACGTCGGTCAGGTCTCGTTCCTAACGATATTTCGGCTTGCATGTTATTCAGGCCACGTAGTTTATCTTAGGTATCGCCTGCCACATCGGTCAGGCTCATGGTTTACTTTCACCTGCACCTTATTCAGGTCACTTTTTATAGTTATAATTCAAAATAAAATCGGCCCCATGGCTTCGGGGGCCCGATGACAGATTCGGACCCATGGCTTCGGGGGCCCCGACGACAGCTTTGGCCCCATGGCTTTGGGGGCCCGACGACTGTTTTCAGTCCTGCTGGGCTAATTGCATGGTTGGTTGTCCATCTGTGCATCTGGGCTGATTTGGCCCCTATGTATCGCATACATACCTGCTTCCCTAATTTCCTAATAATCCATGTTAATTGCTTACTTTATGTTTTGACCGCAAACTGGTCCGGTTCGCCCTACAGCATCATTGTCAGGTCTTACGCAGATATTTCGTCTTTCTTTATTTGTTCATGCTTTCGTTCAGGTCCTGCCAGAGGAAGAACAAGTAGGGCAATTCCCTCTAGCATTTCAGTCTCTGATCATAGTCGAGCATATCTTTTTGAATCTCATTTGTTATTTGTCATATTTGTATTGGCTATATTAGTGCCTGCATGTATCGTTATGCTCTTGTACACATGTGTCCTCCTCTTTGATGTGGTCTTACTTTGTTTCTGTCTATGTACGGAGCGTCCTGCCGTCACTATGGGGATGGTTGAGGCGACGCCTATTTGTAGCACGTCTATTGCGCAGAGACGTCATAGCGGTCCGACGAAGCGCTAGTCCAGCGCGAAACGGTCGTCACCGCCGATCCTCAGTGAATGGCTTGAAATTGTTTTTGCAACTTAGTGAGTGCCGCATCTTCTTTCTCTCATTACTGCATTTATTGGACTTGTGTCTCCGTATGCTGCGCACCACTGAAGAGGTTGCTCAGAGGCTGATTGGTCGGAGTCTCACCGTCTATTGGGGTTATTCTTGCCGGTGTAGTAGTGCCGCCGTTTTCAACTTTTGTTCTACATTATTTATTATATACAGTATATATATATATATATATATATATATATATATATATATATAGTAATAGATTTTTTTTATTATTTTCTTTATTAAAATTTGACCTGAATTGTTTAAAAAGCTATGATTCTAATGAACTTGAATATTGGGTGATTCGAGAGAGAGAAGGAGTTCCCAACTGGTTCCCTACCTACTCCAATATTAGCTTGAGAAGTGAAGAGAATGTTGTTGTTTTTTTCAATTCGATTTTTATTAGTTTTCAAGTAAAACAGTACAAGAATATAAACAATATAACGTCAAGGTGATATCAATGAGCAATGTATATCAAATAGGCATATAAAGAGAAAATAAGAATTACTTGTCCTGGTCCAGAATAATATGGCATGTCAAGATCAAATTAAGACCTAGGAACAAGAGATATAAATATAAAAGTAAAAAAAAAATAAAAAAAAATAACTGAGAACAAATGCCACAGCAGTCACATCTAAGGGTCCATTCACACGTCCGTTGTTTCTTTCCTGATCTGTTCCATCTTTTGCGGAACAGATCTGGACCAGATCTGGACCCATTCATTTTCAATGGGTCCTCAAAAAAATCGGACAGCACAATGTCTGGTTTTTTTTTTTCAGGACCCATTGAAAATGAATGGGTACAGATCTGGTCCAGATCTGTTCCGCAAAAAACGGAACAGATGAGGAAAGAAACAACGGACGTGTGAATGGACTCTTAGGGTGGGTTCACATGTGTCTTCACAATTCCTTCATACTGTTCCGTTATAACAGGGTTATAGCATAATCCAACAGAATTTAAGGACGGAATGCAAAACGGAACCCTTTAGGGGCATTCAGTTTTGCTCCATCCTAATACATTTCTATGTACGACGGATAAAAAAGGCCTGTCAACAGTACTTGTCCCTTGAAGCTGGGAAACTCCTGAGCCTGGGGTCTGTTGGAGAGGCGACCCTAGGTGAAGATAATTCCTCTCTCCCTCTGACTCTTACGGCAACTTTGTCATTTGGAGATAATCGATTCACGGCTCTTCTGGATTCCGGATCGGCAGTAAACTTTCTGCAGCAAGCCATAGTGGATTGATATTGTATTCCAGTCCAACGTCTGCTGATACCATTGATGGTGTCATCTGTTGATGGAAGGGCTCTATCCAAGTCTGTACAATTTACTACTGAACCTGTGAAACTGCAGGTGGGAGCTCTCCATACTGAAGAGATTTTGATCTTGATTCTTCCAAGTCTGTCTCATCCTCTCTTTTTGGGACTACCACGGCTCTGTATCCATGAACCTGTTTTTTATTTGAAGTCTGGAGAGGTGCTTTGTTGGGGACAGTCCTGCCTTGGAAAATGTCTTTCTCCTGTTCAGCCTGCTTGGTCACCTTGGGTACCACCAAATCTTCAATATCTGCCTGCGGCGTATCACGCCTATGCGAACGTCTTCGATAAGGAGACTGAGACGTTACCTCCACACAGGCCCTATTGACCTGGTTCCTGGTTCTTCGCCTCCCTGTAGTCGCATTCATCCCCTGTCACCAGCAGAGACACAAGCCATGTCCGAATAAATTAAAAGAAATCTTTCTAGAGAATTTATCCAGAAATCTTCTTCTCCAGCTGGTTCTCTCCAGCCATGCATCAATTATAGGGTTCTCAATAAGATCACAATCAAGAACAAATACCCCCTTCCCCTTATTCCAGAGTTGTTTGACCACCTTAGAGGAGCTAAGATCTTGTCCAAATTAGATCTACGTGGTACCTACAACTTGATCCAAGTGGAAGACTGCCTTCAACACTTGTGATGGTCATTATGAGTATCTAGCAATGCCCCAGCAGTATTCCAAGAATACACCAATGATATCTTCAGAGACTTACTCTATTCCTGTGTTGTGGTCTATCTTAACAGCATTCTAATCTTCTCCTCAGATTTGATCTCCCACCGCAAAAACAGGTTCACCTGGTCCTAAAAAGACATTAAGAAAATAATCTGTACGCCAAATTCAAAAAATGTATTTTTGAACAGTCCT
Source organism: Bufo gargarizans (assembly GCF_014858855.1). Taxonomy (NCBI): domain Eukaryota; kingdom Metazoa; phylum Chordata; class Amphibia; order Anura; family Bufonidae; genus Bufo; species Bufo gargarizans. The sequence goes on along the minus strand of NC_058084.1, from coordinate 84,737,207 downwards.
CAGTTCCATTCCTGGGGTACATAATATCTGATACTGGCCTGCAGATGAATCCAGAAGAGCTATCCATGATTTTGAAGTGGCCTTTTTCTTCTGGTCTAAAGGTAATTCAACGTTTCCTGGTATTTGCCAATGACTACCACCAGTTTGTGCCACACTTCTCTTTCTTGACAGCTCCCATCTCAGCCTTGACCTGCAAAGGAGTGAATCCCAAGAGTTGGACAACTGAGGCTGAGAACCGTGACGTGGTGCATGATGGGCTCCGATATCTCCATGACTGGAATATATTGGCAAAAGTCTCAGCTTTTAATACCTGCATTTATGTCTTGCCAGCATAGTCAGTGTTATATCTGTTTGGTGCATTCTCTCTCTGTGTTTTATATGATTAATTGCTACATTCTGTGTAGTTTGCTCTTGTGGTGCATGTGGACCGCGCCGACATCCTCTATTGTATGCATAATTTGCTGGGGTTAGTCGATTACTGCGGTCCACATGGGGTCGGGCTGCTCCCCCAATAAAAGACACGCCACAGTTTCAGGGGTTTAGCAGCATCTCCAGAATTGCCACTATATATTTTTTTTTTCTCTTTCTGCCTTGTTAGATTTGAGTGCGTTTGCCTTACTTGGCATTCTAACACTCTTTTGCACCTGGTAACCTCCATCACATGGTCTGGTGTGGGCGTGGCTCGCGGCCTGGCTTCATTCACATAGTACTACCGCAGTATACATGCTGGGCATTTGTGGGAAGCTCGGCTGCGAGTTGAATTATATCACCTTCAGACCGTGTTCACACCATAGTTAGAGCAGCGGTTAGGACCCTTGCCATGCTGAGAACAGTGACGTGGTGCATGATGGGCTCCGATATCTCCATGACTGGAATATATTGGCAAAAGTCTCAGCTTTTAATACCTGCATTTATGTCTTGCCAGCATAGTCAGTGTTATATCTGTTTGGTGCATTCTCTCTCTGTGTTTTATATGAGGCTGAATCAGCCTCAGAATCCTTGAAGCATGCCTTCTCTACGGCTCCAGTATTCCATCGTCCTGATGCCAATAAGAATTTTTTTCTGGAGGTGGCTTCTTCTCCAGGGCCTTCTCTGCTCCTGAGCACAACTACTTAACTGTTACGCTTCCCGAGCCTGTGATTCTGTCCCCACATGCAGGTACGAGCTCCAGACACCCCTAATACTCCCCACTGCTGCACACCGTGCTGACAGGTGTGGGCAGCGGGGTTCTTAGCAGAGCTTGCACTCGGGTTTAAAGGGAATCTGCCACCAGAATCATCACCATTAAACTAAAACTATTGTCTTGTAGCACTTACTACCTCCTTTCCAGATGTGCTTTTCTTTCCTTGCTGCTTGGTTTCTATCTTGAAAAAATCCACTTTATTCCTTATTCAAATGAGCTAGTAAGGTGCCCATAGGGGCGTTATTTTTGTTCAAAGGCACCCAGGAACACCCCCATTGAGTGCCCAGGCCCGCACTCCAGCAGAACCCAAGCACGCCTCTCCTCGGCTCATACTATACGCCCCAAGCAGCGTCGTTGAGGCTGATGCCCTCAGTTCTGAACACTGCCTGAGCCTCCACTCTTCCAGTTTAACTGAGGAAATCAGCCTCAAATGTTTTACTGGGCATGCGCCGAGCCCAGTGACGGTTTCATCCTCTTCTGGAAGATCGCTGCGAGATTTGTCAGTGACACTGAAGGGTGAACGGGGTTCTCTGCTGTCAGTGATATAGTGGGGGGGGACAACGGCGCGGCTGGGGGCGTAGAGTATAAACCGAGGAGAGGCGTGCTTGGGCTCTGCTGGAGGGCAGGCCTGCGCACTCAATGGGGGTGTTCCTGGGCGCCTTTGAACAAAGATAACTCCCCTTTGGGCACCTTACTAGCTCATTTGCATAAGGAATAAAGTGGATTTTTTCAAGATAGAAACCAAAGAGCAAGGAAAGAAAAGCACATCTGGAAAGGAGGTAGTAAGTGTCAATGGATGATAATTAGCCATCGTCACTCGTTTGCACTGGCCTGATTACACAGGCCGATGCAAACTTTGAATGAGGTCAGAACAATCACTTCCTCCATCATTCTCTTCTCTAGATAATCGACAGAACGTCCCTAATTACACAGGAAAATGTGCTGCTGATAATCCTGATGAAAGATGCCCGCCAGCCGATGAATGAGCGTTTTCTCGTTCATCGGCTGATCGATTATATGAGCCAATTATCTGGAACGAATAATTGGACCAAAATCGTGCAGTCTAGTAGGGCCCTAATCCACGTACGTACCAGAGACACAGGAATATGACTATATGACTATGAAGATATCAAGTAACCTGTAAATAAGTAAAACACCCATATTTTTACAGTGTGTGTGGGGGGGGGGGGGGTTCGACTGCAGATTTTAAGACTTGCAGTTTACTGTTTCCATAGAGATGCAATGTGTTCTCTATATACCCGTCACTTCATTTTGTAATCATTACTGTATTTTCATCGTTTTTCTTCTTTCTTTAGATTTTTTTTCTTTGCTTTCTCGTTAATAATACAGAAACAGTCAGTGAAGATCTGCATACCTGACATGAATGCTCCCGCTATAAAAAGTTCAGATTTGAATAAATAGCACAATGATGGGAAAGAGGTGCCATCATTTCTTATTCTGCCTTAGTGACACATTTATTTTTTATTTCCTTAATCTTTTATAATAACAAACACCTTGTCGTCTCGAAGCCGATTATGGAAGATGCTGAGACACTGACATTCGTTAAGTTTTTCATTGCAATGAGAAGCATTAAGCGGTAGGAAATTAGGGTAGTTTCTTTGATGTGTTCTAACCATTCAATTTATTTGAATACACAGCAACGTTATAGAGTAAAAATGGTCCTATTTATACAGAATCTGGATGCCATTTTTTACATATTTTTCTTCTGTCTGATGTTTGTAGTTTGTGGTAGTGGTTTATATAAATTATTATGCTGCACCCAATATCAGTCCATTGGGCCTAGGAGAGGAAATCATTCTGAGGGCCCACCCTCTGTGCATACAGGACCGTTAAGGGCCCTGTTTTATTAGGGGTCCATTATTATAAGAGCTTGAGCCCACCAGAGGATCCTCTGGTATTCTGGTGGGTCATTCTGACCCTGGCTGCATCTACCAAGTCATACAAAACGGATATTATATAAGGGACTTGTACAGTGTAGTCATATATGAAGAAATGATACGTCACAAATACACTAGGGCAGATTTATTGTAGTCAAGCTAATTTTCTGACCTAAATGCATTTATAAATTGGGGTTTTAGGCCAATCTCCAAGTTTTGTTTATAGGGCTTCAAAGTCGCTCCAATCACTACTCATTTACTCAACATTTCTAAAAAATTTCTACCACATTCCGGGTTGGATTTGGCCTCATTTTCCCTTTACGATAGATTCATCAACGTATGCCCTGTTGATGAAGTTGCATTAGGGGAGATACAGGCACTTTATTTGCATGGTGTGCTAGTAATAATAAATCTCCATTGTGTTTTTTTTTCTATTTAAGCAGTTTCAAAAACTAGTGCAGACAGTAAACCTTTAAAATTTTCTTTTTTTAGGGTTCAAGTAGATCTAGAAATAACATGAGTATTTTTCCCATCTCCAAAATCTGTCATGTGTAAAATACTGTGCAAAAGTTTTAGGTGTAGGGACAAATATTTCAAATTAAGAATGTTTGTTTTAAAAAATAGCAGTGTTAAGGTACTTTCACACTTGCATTGTGAAGATCCGGCAGGCAGTTCCGTCGAGTTTCACCTGCACTAGTGAAGCTGATATTCAAATAACTGATCATTAGTCTGCTTACATTTTCCCACCTCTCATTTGCTTTCCCCTCAGATGCTGACCTCAGTGACAACATATTCATTTTCATATTCATGTAGACTACCATTGTTGGAAATCAACCTTGTGTCAAATGTCTTGCATAAAATATTGCAGATCCTATATGATCCTATGGGGCTGTAAAAATGACTACTAAATAAAAATAACTGTAATAAAAAAAAACATGGACCTTGTCAAGGTGTAACCTCTTACTTCAAATAGTATATACTTTTCAAACCAGCCCTTTTATAATAAATATTTTTGTAATTGCATGTGATTAAAATTTTTGTATAGTCATGGGTGGATATTTATCAAAGCTGGTGTGAAGGAAAACTGGCTTAGTCCCCCACAGCAACCAATTAGATTCTACCTTTTTTTTCAGAGCTCATTTGGGAAATGAAAGGTGGAATTTGGTTGGTAGCTATGGGCAACTAAGGCAGTTATACTTTACACCAATTTTAAAAAATCTCATTCACTAAATTATTCAATAAATTGTATCTGTATAGCGCCACCTGCTGCTTGTTCTTTTCCTTATTTCTCTGTCCACCTACTGAGGTTGCATATGCTTAGCAACATCCTTCAGTTGCCACCAGTCCTATCAACTGTTGGAATCTGAGACAGTTGCAGAGAGAAAGCTGCAGCAGAAAGGACAAGCCCGAAGAAAGACACGCCGCCTGAGCTGCCAGCTTAATATTAATCTAGCAAAGAAATTGGAGCAATGAATGTGGAGATCTCTGGATCCATGTGAGGTACCAGGCTGGTTCTAGCTTTGAAAGTGATTGTCATGTTCTACATGATGTCTGATTTTCATTTTCACATTAATCATGAGATAACCCCTTTATCAGCGCCATCTGCCTTTTCTAATTTGAACTAAATATTTTTGTTTACACAGACCGATAATCAGTGCAATTGTTGGGCATGAGCATTTGTAGAAACACACAGTCCGGATAATTAACCTATGTGATCACCCGATGAACTAGAAAACGCTCGTTCATAGGGTGATCATGTCTTTTGGCTCTCACCTAAAATCATCATGTCTGTGCTGCAGGTTGGCCTGTATACAGAATCACTTGTCCTCGTACAGCGGAGGTTATTGCTGCATGTAAATGCAGCACTCATCTCTGCTCACGATCAGGCAATTATTGGGAATTTCGGTTTGTTCCTGATAATTGCCTGAAATGAAGGTCCACGTAAAAGGACCTTAAGGGCTCATGCACACAATGCGGAACCATTCACTTCAATAGGGCTGCAAAAAACTGGAAATGACTCAGTGTGCATTCTGTATACGTATGTCTGTTCCATAAAAAAGACTAGACTAGGGAGCGAAGTCTAAGTGTTCCCGTAAATGGTGCAGCCTGGCCACAGGATCTGCATGCAGACTGTATTTAATTGCCAGGCTGCACCTGTACCTGTTGGTTGTTGATGCAAACTGGCAAACCCCTTTAAAGAAGCACTCCCACTCCCCATTTTTATTTTCTGACCTGTTAGAAAGATACATGATGTAAACTGTAGTGAAGGTAATTTTCTTAGCACTGACTGTATTTGTGAGTTATCCCCTCCCCTTCTGATACTCAGCTGTGTCATGTGACCAGCACTCAGACTTTCTTAATAACACAGCATCTTATGTTTGGACAGGAAGCCAGTTTCTCTAATTCCTATGGCAGCCTCAATGTCAGTCTCATAGGGATGAATAGAGAAGTAACTGACTGCCTGTCCTGTGTCAGTTGGAAATCAGACTGCTGGTGACATGACACAGCTGAGGATTAGTGTTGAGCGAGCATGCTTGTCCGAACACCATGTTTGCTAGAGCGGGATGCTCAAGTCAGTGTTTTTAAATCTAATTTAGCCTCTATTTCTACGCAGCAGATCGCTGTACAGTGAAGGAATCCCTTAGTGTGAGTCCGCGCTTAGGAGTCCCTGCTCTGACTCCATATATAGCTATGTCCATATATTGAGTCAGTGCTTGGGGACACCCCAGTGTATTTAAATCTAATTTAGCCTGTATTTCAGAAAAGCTTCTGCCAGAATACAAACTCACAACCTTTTGCATTAGAGGCAAGGCACTTAACCACTCAGCTATAATATATGCATAGCCAGTTACTAAAGAAAAAAAAAAGAAATAAATTAGACTTCTACTGTACTGTACTTCTACTGAGACCTATACAGTAGAAGTCTCATATTTTATTTATTTTTTTGTGATCGGCTATGCAGCTATATAGTGTAGTGGTTAAAGTTCTCGGCTATGATGCAGCAGCTGTGAGCTCCATTCCCATCACAAACTTTTTCAGAAATAGAGGTTAAATTAGATTTATATATTTTATATTTTATTTAGTCATTGTAAAAAATGTATGGTGCAAAATAAATGTGTAATTACTAGAAGAAAAAAATAAATAAAATATATATATATAGAGAGAGAGAAAATCATACTTCTGATATATATGAATGCATAATATGTGGGAAACTACTACTGATGTTTTGGCCATAATATATTTACATATATTATAATATGTTATATATTCTAAATATATAATAATATGTGTAAATATATTATGGCTAAAACCTATATATATATATATTAAGTTTAGCCTCTATTTCTGAAAAAGTTTGTGACAGGATTTGAACTCACAGCTTCTGCATCACAGCCCAAAACTTTAACCACTACACTATATAGCTGCATAGCTAGTCACAAAAAAATAAAAAATAAAAATAATTAAAAAAAATTAGACTTCTACTGTATAGGTCTCAGTAGCAGTACAGTACAGTAGAAGTCTCAAATAATTTTATTTTATTTATTTAAGTAACTGGCTATGCAGCTATGATAGTTGATTGGTTAAGTGCCTTGCCTCTAATACAGAAGGTTGTGAGTTCAAATGCTGGCAGAAACTTTTCTGAAATACAGGCTAAATTAGATTTAAATACACTGGGTGTCCCCAAGCACTGACTCCATATATGGACATAGCTATATATGGAGTCAGAGCAGGGACTACTAAGCCAAACTAGAGTCTTAACACCCTCCCCTCTTCAGAGCAGGCAGTGCCTGGGGTTATCCCATTGACTTCCATTGTGCTAAATAGAACACCCGAGCATCGCAAAGTGTTCTACTCGAGCACAGGAGCACTTTGGTGCTCGCTCAACACTACTGAACATCAGAAGGGAGATTACAACTCACAAATACAGTCACTGTTACAGCATGTTCCTTTCTAACAGGTCAGAGAATAAAACATTTTTGTGGGAGTGTTACTTTAACCCCTTAAGGACTCAGCCCTATTTCACCTTAAGAACTTGGCCATTTTTTGCAAATCTGACCAGTGTCACTTTAAGTGCTATAAATTTAAAACGCTTTTGACTTATCCAGGCCATTCTGAGATTGTTTTTTCGTCACATATTGTACTTCACGACACTGGTAAAATGAAGTAAAAAAAAATTATAAAAAAAATACCAAATTTACCAAAAATGAAGTAAAAAATTGCAAATTTCCAAGTTTCAATTTCTCTACTTCTATAATACATAGTAATACCTCCAAAAATAGTTATTGCTTTACATTCCACATATGTCTACGTCATGTTTGGATCATTTTGGGAATTATATTTTATTTTTTGGGGATGTTACAAGGCTTAGAAGTTCAGAAGCAAATCTTGATATTTTTCTGAAATTTTCAGAAACCCAATTTTTAGGGACCAGTTCAGGTCTGAAGTCACTTTGCGAGGCTTACATAAGAGAAACCACCCCAAAATGACCCCATTCTATAAACTACACCCCTCAAGGTATTCAAAACTGATTTTACAAACTTTGTTAACCCTTTCGGTGTTCCACAAGAATTAATGGAATATAGAGATACACTTTCAAAATGTCAAATTGTTGGCAGATTTTTCCATTTTAATAATTTTTTTACAGTTACAAAGCAAGGGTTAACAGCCAAACCAAACTCAATATTTATGGCCCTGATTCTGTAGTTTACAGAAAAACCCCATATGGGGTCGTAAACCGCTGTACGGGCACACGGCAGGGCGCAGAAGGAAAGGAATGCCATACGGTTTTTGGAAGGCAGGTTTTGCTGGACTTTTTTTTTTGGCACTATGTCCCATTTGAAGCCCCCCTGATGCACCCCTAGAGTAGAAACTCCTAAAAAGTTTTTATTTTTTGTTATTTACAACATTCGTCTGACAGGTTAGATCATGTGATATTTTTATAGACCAGGTTGTCACGGACGCTGCGATACTTAATATGTATACTTTTTTTTATTTATGTAAGTTTTACACAATGATTTCATTTTTGAAGCAAAAAAAATCATGTTTTAGTGTTTCCATAGTCTGAGAGCCATAATTTTTTCAGTTTTTGGGCGATTTCCTTGGGTAGAGTATGATTTTTGCGGGATAAGATGACGGTTTTATTGGCACTATTTTGGAGTGCGTGTGACTTTTTGATCGCTTGCTATTACACTTTTTGTGATATAAGGTGACAAAAAATGGCTTTTTTTACACCGTTTTTAGGGGTTAGGTCATGTGATATTTTTATAGAGCCGGTCAATACGGACGTGGCGATACCTAATACGTATACTTTTTTTTATTTATGTACGTTTTACACAATAATATAATTTTTAAAACAAAAAAAAATCATATTTTAGTGTCTCCATATTCTGAGAGACATAGTTTTTTTAGTTTTTGGGCGATTATCTTAGGTAGGGTCTAATTTTTTTCGGGATAAGATTGGCACTATTTTGGGGTGCATATTACTTTTTGATCGTTTGCTATTACACTTTTTGTGATGTAAGGTGACAAAAAATGGTTTATTTAGCAGAGTTTTATTTTAATTTTTTTACGGTGTTCATCTTAGGGGTTAGGTCATGTGATATTTTTATAGAGCCGTTCGATACGGACGTGGCGATACCTAATATGTATACTTTTTTATTATTTATGTAAGTTTTACACAATAACAGCTTTTTTAAAACAAAAAAATGATGTTTTAGTGTCTCCATAGTGAGCCATATATTTTTATTTTTTTTGGGCGATTGTCTCAGGTAGGGGCTCATTTTTTGAGGGATGGGGTGATGGTTAGATTGGTACTATTTTGGATTGGCAAATGCCTTTTTGATCGCTTGCTGTTGTACTTTTTGTGATGTAAGGTGACAAAAAATGGTTTATTGAGTATAGTTTTTATTTTTTATTTTTTACGGTGTTCATCTGAGGGGTTAGGTCATGTGATATGTTTATAGAGCCGGTCTATACGGACACGGCGATACCTAATATGTATACTTTATTTTTTCCCCCTATTTTTTTACCAATTTCTTTTAACTTTATTTGGGGAAAATGACATTTTTGTTTATTTTTACTTGAAACTTTTAATTTTTTGAGAGGGAAACTTTATTTTTTAAACTTTTTTTTCACTTTATTTTTTGCCCCACTTTGTTGACTTGAACTTTTGGGGGTCTAATCCCCTTTACAATTCATTCCAATACTTCTGAATTGGAATGCATTGGCTGTATGAGTAATACTGTGTGTATTACTCATACAGCTTCCGGCCTGTGAGATCTAGGGGGCTGGTTTACCGGCCTGGTGGTGACTATAAGGGCAAGTGATTTGAAGCACAGAATTGTTAGAGATGGAGCTCCCCATTCTTGTTGAAAAGTTGCAAACCCTTAAGGCCCTGTGAAATACATGGCCAACAGACGTCAGCCAGAGTGACAGATGCTCGTTGGCTCAAATAGGGGTGTTCTAAGTAAGACTTCCTCTCTATGTCATGCTCTAATTGGGCATATGGGCATCACTGTTGCTTGACGGTTTGTGCTGGTGCCTTGTAGAGCTGTGGTCCTGGGTTCAAATCCAACTAAGACTCTCTTCACATGTCCGCATTTTTCATCCGCATCCAATAAGCATTTTTTGATGATAGGATGTGGACCCATTCATTTCAGTTCATTTCATGCCATTTTGCAAAAAGAATAGGCATTGTTACAATGGGTCGGGGAAAAAAAATGGATGCAACACGGACGTCATCCGTATGTTTTGCAGGCTGCAAAATACATACATTGTGTGAATGCACCCTAAGGCCTCATGCACACGGCCGTTCTGTGCTTTGGGGACCGCAATTTGGGGACCTGTGGTCGTTTCGTGGCGAACTTTGCTCGTTTGTGGTTCACCAAATGGGCGAAGATATGACAATGTCCGCCGGTGCCATATTATTTTACATTGCGAAGAACTTTGACCCATGACACATCCATCAGGTGGTACAGGACAGTCAATTGAGATGTTTCAGCACATGGACATACCCCCTACCTTATGAATAAACCTGATCTGGCTGCCATTTTACATTCAGTCTTTTGCCAGTGTAGGGAGAGGTTGCTGTGTGGAGCAGGGACAGACTGTTAGGGACACAAAACGCTAACTAATAGGGCCACAAAAGGCCCTTTAAGGACTGGTATAGGTGTGCTATCGATAGGTGTGACTTACTGAGGGGTGTAATATACTTATAATATACTTTCTAACATAGAAAGTATATTATAGTGCATTTGTATTGTGCAGCAGTTGTGTGCGGTTCTGCTGCGATACTGCAGCTATACAGAGGGGCTAACACTCTTGGAACAAATCATTTCTACTGATGTGATATAACAGTTGCCCCTCAAAAAAACGGTGTTATATACCAATAATATACTTTCTATATAGTGCATTTAGGTAGTGCAGCATTTGTTTGCGGTTTTGCTGCGTTACCTCAGCTACAGATAGTGACATTGGAACAAATAATTTCTACTGATGTGATTTACCATTTGCCCCACCAAAAAAGTGATTGAAGCAGGGGTGTTATATACTAATTATATATTTTTTATATAGTGCAGTTAGGTAGTGCAGCATTTGCTTGCGGTTTAGCTGCGTTACCTCAGCTACAGATAATGACAAATGACATTGGAACAAATAATTTCCACTGGTGTGATATACCAGTTGTCCCCCACAAAAAAAAGCAGGGGTGTTATATACTAATTATATACTTTCTATATAGTGCATTTGGGTAGTGCAGCATTTGTTTGCGGTTTAGCTGCATTAGCTAAGCTACAGATAGTGACAAACGACATATAAACAAATAATTTCCACTAGCCTGATATACCAGTTGCCCCGCAAAAAAAGTGATTGAAGCAGAGGTGTTATATACCAATTATATCGTTTCTATATAGTGCATTTGGGTAGTGCAGCATTAGTTTGCGGTTTTGCTGCGTTACCTCAGCTACAGATAGTGACAAACGACATATAAACAAATAATTTCTACTGATGTGATATATTAGTTGCCCCCCAAAAAAGTTAATTGAAGCAGGAGTGTTATATACCAATAATATACTTTCTATATAGTGCATTTGGGCAGTGCAGCATTTGATGCGGTTTTGCTGCGTTACCTCAGCTACAGATAGTGACAAACGACCTTGGAACAAATCATTTCTACTGGTGTGATATACCAGTTGCCCCCCAAAAAAACTGATTGAAGCAGGGGTGTTATATACCAATTATATCGTTTCTATATAGTGCATTTAGGTAGTGCAGCATTAGTTTGCGGTTTTGCTGCGTTACCTCAGCTACAGATAGTGACAAACGACATATAAACAAATAATTTCTACTGGTGTGATATACCAGTTGCCCCCCAAAAAACTGATTGAAGCAGGGGCTTGATATACCTTCTTCCACAAATACTGCTCTTCTATAGGGACTTTTGTCACAGGGTCATTTTGAAAATGACAGGCAGAGGAAGAGGCAGGCCATTCCGCAGGAGTGGTAGGGGTCGGGCAGGTGCACCAGGCCGGAGCCTAAGTGGAAAGTTGCAGAAGGTGCGTGCGATTACGCCGAAGTACGCACCAGACTTGGTTGAGTGGCTCACTCAGCCTTCCGCTTCTGCACCCTCCTCATCTTCTCTATCTGCACCCTCTTCACTCTCTGCTGTGTGCACCCCCAAAGACACCATCACCACATCCCCTTCGCTCGAGTCAGAGGAATTATTTTCCCATCCATTCCCAGACATTACCGATGCGCAGCCATTTTTGGCATCGGATGAGGAAGAGGAGGTAGCAACGGCCGCCACCCAGCGGTCTGACGACAGTACCCAGATCAGCCCAAGGAGGGTGGCCAACACTGTTGCTGCCTACTACGAGATCTCTGATGTCAGTGGTGGTGAAGGTGACAATGATGACGTGTCGAGGGACATCACGTGGGTGCCCACAAGAGAGGAAGAGGAGGGGAGTTCAGAGGGAGAGATGGAGCAGCAGATAGTGAGGAGAAGGAGAAGCAGGCAGAACTTACAGTGCACAGGAGGCAAAAATCAGACTGCTAATGTATCTGGAACTAACCATCCATCATGCACGGTCACATCTGGCGCTCCCAGGACGCCGGCACATGGCTCCGCAGTGTGGTCTTTTTTTAACGTGTCCGCTGCTGACAATAGTGTTGCCATATGCAGCCTGTGCTGTCAACGCATAAGTCGTGGTAATCACAACACTCACCTAGGGACGACCACCTTAAGAAGGCTCCTGGCCTCCCATCACCAAGCCCAGTGGGAGCAACAACGTCAGACCCCACAAAGACACAGTAGTGTCTAGTATGTCACTGTCCATGTTGTGGGACTATTTGGTGGCTGCAAATATGAGCTGAAAGTTTTTCAGGTTCGCCTGCCATTAAAGTGAATGGGGCCCGCCGCGAACTTGTGGTTCGCAAACATTTGATCACGTTTGCGCGATCGCGTTCGCGAACTGTCTTGGCCGATGTTCGTCCATCACTACTCGGCACATGGCGGTACTCGGCTGAGTACCGAATGTGCTCGAGGACCATGCTCAAGTCTCCTACGCAGCCAACAAACAAGCAGGTAAATGCTGCTCTCACTGTAATGCCAGTAGCCATGTTGGCTGGCCGGAACGTGTCACTGGTTGCTATAGCACCCGATGACGCATGTTCGGCTCATTCGTAGTCAGGGAGAGCTGAGCATAGAAAGGGACAAGGAGTGTAATTTAATATTTTTTTTTGTACAAAAACGTTTCAGAGACCCAAAAGTTCTTTTTAAAGACTATTGTGTGTGACAGCAGCAATATATGTTTGTAGCGCAACCTGAGCTAAATTGCTCAGTATTAGGGAGACCTGTGCATAGGAAGGGACAGACAGAATAGGGAGTATACAAAAAACTTTTTAGAGCCCCAAAAGTCCTTTTAAGGACTATTGTGTCTGACGGCAGTGCTAAATACCGTGTAATAGGCCGCTGTGGACAGTTAAATTATTTGCACCACATCTCCTGTTTAACGTGTGCCCATCCCTAAAATAGCAGTGACAACCAGTGTATTTTTTCCGTAGACAATGCGAACAGTGACATTACCTGTATAACGTTTCCTCATCACAAATAACTTTGAAAAAAAAAAATGTGCATACACTTCTAAATCCTACGTTACTGTATGTGTGACATACTTTTAAGCATATATCACATTTAAAATGAAGAAGGTGAGTAGTAAGGGACAGGAAAGTGGCCGTGATGCTAATGGTGCACGAAACTGTGCCTGCTGCCAGAGCACAAGAAAAACAATCATCCACGATATCTAGCTCCATGTCCCAGTTTGCAGGGCGGCGCAGGACAACGCTCGCGAAGTCAGCCCAATGCGAGCGGGTGGTTGGTTGGATTGCAGCAGATAATGCTTCCAGTCGGTTAAGCACCACCCTGTCTTCCACCAAGTCCAGTCTCAGTAGCCAGCGGTCTGGTCAACGCAATCCTCACCCTGATCCTCCTTCCTCCCACAATGTACAGTCTGGCCAAACAAGTGATCCCAGCGCAGCGTCCAAGTGTCCTTAACCCAGGCCTTTGAACGCAAGCGAAAATACCCAGACACCCACCCACAGGCCATAGCACTAAATGCGCAGCTTTCCAAATTATTGGCCCTGGAAATGTTGCCATTTAATCTTGTGGACACTGAGGCCTTCCGCAGCCTGATGTCGGCGGCCATCCCGCGTAATGCAGTCCCCAGCCCCCACTATTTTTCAAGGTGTGCCGTGCCCGCCTTACACCAACATGTGTCCCGTAACATCACACATGCCCTGACCAACGCAGTTACTGGGAAGGTCCACTTAACCATGGACACATGGACAAGTGTATCCGGCCAGGGACTCTACATTTCCCTGACGGCACACTGGATGAATGTTGTGGAGGCCGGAAGCGAGTCATACCCTTGGATGGCATAGGTGCTACCGATGCCAAGGATTGCGGGATCTACATCGATCAGGGTTTCCACCAGCACCTATGTTGGTGTATCCAAACCCCATTTCTCCTCCTCCGCCTCTTCCTCCACTTCCACCTCCGAATTATCCGTGTGCAGCACCAGTCAGTCATCAGTCGGTAGCTGGAAGCAGTGTAGCACTGCAGTTGGGAAGCGGCAACAGGCCGTGCTGAAGCTGATATGCTTAAGGGACAAACAGGACACCGCCGCAGAGCTGTGGCAGGGGATAAGAGACCAGACTGAGCTGTGGCTCTCGCCACTCAACCTACAACAAGGCATGGTTGTGTCTGATAATGGCCGTAACTTGGTGGCAGCTTTGGAGCTCGGCAAGCTCACACACATCCCATGCCTAGCCCATGTGTTCAACCTTGTGGTTCAGCGGTTTCTCAAAACCTACCCCAATTTGCCTGAGCTACTAGTGCGCCGTGTGTGTGCACATTTCCGCAAGTCATCGACAGCTTCAGCCGGTCTGTCAACGCTGCAGCAGCGCTTGAAATTGCCAGCTCACCGGCTGTTGTGCGACATGAGCATGCGCTGGAACTCCACGTTCCACATGTTGGTCAGGCTTTGTGAGCAGCAGAGGGCAGTAGTGGAATACCAGCTGCAACATGGTCGTTGCCTTTCCAGTCAACTTCCGCTATTCACAAGTGAGGAGTGGTCATGGATGTCTGACCTCTGTGAGGTTTTAAGAAATTTTGAGGAATCAACACAGATGGTGAGCGGCTATAACGCTATTATCAGCATAACCATCCCACTTCTGTGTCTACTCAAACACTCGCTGCTCACAATTAAGGACGACACAATTAAGGAGGTAGAAATGGGGGAAGAAAAATATCAAGGCTAATGTGATAATTAAAAATCCCTTTATTATATCAAATGGGTAGGGGTACAGGGATGCCTATAATTAAAAACGTAATGCCATATAGCTAAATACAGAAACAAAAAAACAAGCTTCGACAAAAAACTACAATAAGATACCAAAAGGAATGGATGAGAGAGAACTATACTTATTTCACCCTGGATATTTCTAAGCCCAGGGTTTCCCCCTGAAGGTGGAGGTTCCCTGTCCCCGTTCCTAAATCTATTATATCCCTATTACAACCCTAAATACATAAAGAAAGAAATAAACCAAAAATGATTGTGACCCCAACGCATTTCACCTAAACCTGGAGGTTTATCAGGGGGTGATGTGAAGTAATGATGGGTAAAAACTAACAAATATTAGCAACAAAAAAAAAATATAGGGGTGAAATAAAAATTGCAGATGATAGCACTTAATATAAAGTAGATAACTAGATGATGATACTTAGCTTCCGAACAAGTATTGGGACAGGATAACCGCCAAAGATAAAGTGAGCCAGCCAAGGGATAACAGCTGGTGCGGAGAGAATATACGTCCGGCAGGATGCATAGCTCTATATTTTTCTATGATTTTTCTAGGTGAATTAGTACTTATCTTAGATTTATTTACTTTCTGGCTCTTTTTCGGAAATGGGGGAAGACATTACACAGGGTGATAGCCAGACCACCATCATTTCATCTTCTCAGCGAGAATTCGACAATGAAGAGTAGGAGGAGCAAAAGACGTTTTCCTCTGCTACAGAGGGTAGTACCCATGGAAGTTTAATTCCATTTGTTCAGCATGGATGGGCAGAAGAGGAGGAAGAGATTGAGAGTGATCCTCCTGATGACGACAACAAAGTCTTGCCTGTTGGTACTCTGGCACAGATGGCTAACTTCATGTTAGCCTGCCTTTCCCGCAACCCGTGCGTTATACGCATTTTAGACAACACGAATTACTGGATGTTCATCCTTCTCGACCCCCGCAACAAAGAGAAATTCTCATCTCATTACTCTGATGGAGAGGACGAGCAAAACGGTGCAATACCAGAGGATCCTTGTTGAAAAATTTCTCCAAAAATTTCCATCTGACAACTCTGGTGGCAGAGTCCGTTCCTTGGCCAACCGAAGAGGGGAGACAAAGGGAAAAACATAACAGTTCCAACAGAGGCAGGGCAACACTCTCCAAAGCCTGGGACAGTTTCATGACACCTCGCTAGCACCCTCACCCTGATACGCGGCCTACTGTCACAAGGAGGGAAACCTTTTGGAAGATGGTGAAGTAGTACATAGCAGACCGTGTCAGCATCCTCAATGATCCCTCAGTGCCTTAGACACTTAGCCACTACTGGGTGTCCAAGCTGGACACGTGGCATGAACTCTACGCCTTGAAGGTGCTGGCCTGCCCTGCCACCAGCGTTTTGTCTGAGCGGGTATTTAGTGCTACCTACAAAGAAATACCAGACCGCTTACAAATCAATATAAATTGAATTATTTGATCCAATACATAGTTATAAACAATAGTAGAGGCAGGGGCGGCACAGTTACACAAACAGTCCACAAGACAGCGTGGCAAATTATCTGGGCTGCTGAGGATCTACACACTCGCGGTGGTGCACAGCTTATCGCAGTAAAGAGATTATTTAAATCGTAATGAAAGAAAAAGAATATGTAGCGGCACTCACCAGTGTGTTGTTGCAAACAGGTTCTTTTATTCCAAATATAGAATGTAGCAGGGGGCAGACAATTCTTAATCACGCATGTGAAAAGCGACAGCTGTTTCGCGCTAACAAGCGCTTCCTCGGGCTCACATAAGATGGAAGGTTGGCCACAATACTTTTAAATTGGCAATCCAAATATCGTCCCACTTTTTCTGTCAAATTTCCCCTACCTGAAATAATAAGCCTACCTGGAGGCACTTTCGCATTCTTGCAGATCTTCGGTAGGAGGTATAATGTTGAACAGAAAGAGAGAATCCAGCTTCTTGTGGAGTAAAAAATAGTTCTTTATTAGCTCATCATATAAATTTTATATGATGAGCCAATAAAGAACAATTTTTTACTCCACAAGAAGCTGGATTCTCTCTTTCTGTTGGATATTCTATTGGGCCCAGTTCTGGCCTTTTTTCCGTGCTTCGTGAATTAAAGTCAGAGGTGAGAGCTGCAGCCATTTCTATCATTATTTTGGAGGTATAATGTTGGTACTGTAGGTTCCTTCACAATCAAAGCACCATGAAGGGTTTTAGATATTGTTTCGTTTTCAACAGCTTTATCCAGAATCTGTGTAAAATTCCCTTCAAATGAACGTAGAGGATTGTAAGTCAGCTTCTTTTAACATTCCTTGTCTTTTAATCGTCTATGAGCCTCTTTCTCATATAGAGTATAAGGCCATACCACAATATTTTCCCCTTTATCAGAGGGTTTAAAAACAACGTCAGAGAGCCTAGGCAACCGTCTAAGACTCAGGCGTTGGGCCCTATATAGATTGTCCTATATAGATTAAACCTCAGAATCTCCTTAAAACCTTTTGATGCCATCTTAACAAAAAGATCGATGGCTGGACAGAGGAAAAATGGGGGACATTTTTTTTTACTTACATCTAATAGAGGCAGGAATTTCCTCAAGGGTAGGTTGTTCACATTCATCAGATAGGTCCTCCAAGATCTTCCTCCTTATGATGCCATCTTTTTAAAAGTAGTGAGCGGGCAAAGATGTGTAGATCTTTTACCGCTGTGAAATGATCAAAATCAGCACTAGGTGAAAACGTCAGGCCTTTCTCTAATGCATATAAATCTACAGATGACAAAACATGCTCTGACAGATTAATTACATTCAGACCATCGTATTGACCAGCCTCTTAACTCTGTAGATAGGTCCTTTTCTTTCCACTGTACACAGGATCCAGGGCCGTTTTTCTCTTCTGTGTTGTACCTGACCTCGTCATTCTCCCAATTGATTCCTGACTATCCGATATTGAGGAGATAGACAAGATAGAAGATAAGCGGTTACGGAAAGACAAATTATCCCTTCTCACTGGGTAGTTCTCTTTACGTCTCTGTTTATACACCCGTTTTTGCTGGAAATCACTGTAGTCACACGAGCAAATTTTTTTGCCTTCACATCTTTAATTTCTTTTTCGCATTAAAAGTGGTTAAGAGTAGGGATGAGCGAACTCGAACTGTATAGTTCGGGTTCGTACCGAATTTTGGGGTGTCCGTGACACGGACCCGAACCCGGACATTTTCGTAAAAGTCCGGGTTCGGGTTCGGTGTTCGTCGCTTTCTTCGCGCTTTTGTGACGCTTTCTTGGCGCTTTTTGAAAGGCTGCAAAGCAGCCAATCAACAAGCGTCATACTACTTGCCCCAAGAGGCCATCACAGCCATGCCTACTATTGGCATGGCTGTGATTGGCCAGAGCACCATGTGACCCAGCCTCTATTTAAGCTGGAGTCACATAGCGCCGCCCGTCACTCTGCTCTGATTAGCGTAGGGAGAGGTTGCGGCTGCGACAGTAGGGCGAGATTAGGCAGATTAACTCCTCCAAAGGACTTGATTAACTGATCGATCTGCAGCTGTGGATCATTGAGCTGCTGATCCTCAATTGCTCACTGTTTTTAGGCTGCACAGACCGTTTGTCAGTCACATTTTTCTGGGGTGATCGGCGGCCATTTTGTGTCTTGTGGTGCGCCAGCACAAGCTGCGACCAAGTGCATTTAACCCTCAATGGTGTGGTTGTTTTTTGGCTAAAGCCTACATCAGGGTGAAGCTGTCACACCAAGTGCATTTAACCAGCAATAGTCTGTTCATTTTTTGGCCATATACAAAATCAGGGGCAAGCTGCGCCCGTCACCAAGTGCATTTAACCCTCAGTAGTGTGGTTGGTCAAGCTGTGACACCAAGTGCATTTAACCAGCAATAGTCTGTTCATTTTTTGGCCATATACTACATCAGGGGCAAGCTGCGCCCGTCACCAAGTGCATTTAACCAGCAATAGTGTGGTTATTTTTTGGCCATATCCCAGTCTAATTCTGTCACTAAATCCATACCGGTCACCCAGCGCCTAAATACTAGGCCTCAAATTTATATCCCGCTAAATCTCTCGTTACCGCTGTCCTGTTGTAGCTGGGAAAGTTATTTAGTGTCCGTCAAAGCACATTTTTTGTTCTGGGTTGAAGTACAATTCCCAATTTAGCAATTTCATAATTTAGTGGTTTCTGCTATATCAGAGCTATTTGAAATCTATCCCTAAAAGGGTATATAATATTCAAGGTGCACATTGGGTCATTCAGAATAACTTCACACACACCCGCTACTGTGTATTTCCAAGTCTAATTCTGTCACTAAACCCATACCTGTCACCCAGCGCCTAAATACTAGGCCTCAAATTTATATCCTGCTAAATCTCTCGTTACCGCTGTCCTGTTGTAGCTGGGAAAGTTATTTAGTGTCCGTCAAAGCACATTTTTTGTTCTGGGTTGAAATACAATTCCCAATTTAGCAATTTCATAATTTAGTGGTTTCTGCTATATCAGAGCTATTTGAAATCTATCCCTAAAAGGGTATATAATATTCAAGGTGCACATTGGGTCATTCAGAATAACTTCACACACACCCGCTACTGTGTATTTCCAAGTCTAATTCTGGCACTAAACCCATACCTGTCACCCAGCGCCTAAATACTAGGCCTCAAATTTATATCCCGCTAAATCTGTCCTTAGTGCTGTAGCTGGGCGAGTTATTTAGTGTCCGTTCAAGCACATTTCTTGTTCTGGGTTGAAATACAATTCCCAATTTAGCAATTTCATAATTTAGTGGTTTCTGCTATATCAGAGCTATTTGAAATCTATCCCTAAAAGGGTATATAATATTCAAGGTGCACATTGGGTCATTCAGAATAACTTCACACACACCCGCTACTGTGTATTTCCAAGTCTAATTCTGGCACTAAACCCATACCTGTCACCCAGCGCCTAAATACTAGGCCTCAAATTTATATCCCGCTAAATCTGTCCTTAGTGCTGTAGCTGGGCGAGTTATTTAGTGTCCGTTCAAGCACATTTCTTGTTCTGGGTTGAAATACAATTCCCAATTTAGCAATTTCATAATTTAGTGGTTTCTGCTATATCAGAGCTATTTGAAATCTATCCCTAAAAGGGTATATAATATTCAAGGTGCACATTGGGTCATTCAGAATAACTTCACACACACCCGCTACTGTGTATTTTCAAGTCTAATTCTGTCACTAAACCCATACCTGTCACCCAGCGCCTAAATACTAGGCCTCAAATTTATATCCTGCTAAATCTCTCGTTACCGCTGTCCTGTTGTAGCTGGGAAAGTTATTTAGTGTCCGTCAAAGCACATTTTTTGTTCTGGGTTGAAGTACAATTCCCAATTTAGCAATTTCATAATTTAGTGGTTTCTGCTATATCAGAGCTATTTGAAATCTATCCCTAAAAGGGTATATAATATTCAAGGTGCACATTGGGTCATTCAGAATAACTTCACACACCCCCGCTACTGTGTATTTCCAAGTCTAATTCTGTCACTAAACCCATACCTGTCACCCAGCGCCTAAATACTAGGCCTCAAATTTATATCCCGCTAAATCTCTCGTTACCGCTGTCCTGTTGTAGCTGGGAAAGTTATTTAGTGTCCGTCAAAGCACATTTTTTGTTCTGGGTTGAAATACAATTCCCAATTTAGCAATTTCATAATTTAGTGGTTTCTGCTATATCAGAGCTATTTGAAATCTATCCCTAAAAGGGTAGATCATATTGAAGGTGCACATAGGGTCATTCAGAATAACTTCACACACACCCGCTACTGTGTATTTTCAAGTCTAATTCTGTCACTAAACCCATACCTGTCACCCAGCGCCTAAATACTAGGCCTCAAATTTATATCCTGCTAAATCTCTCGTTACCGCTGTACTGTTGTTGCTGGGCAAGATATTTAGTGTCCGTCAAAGCACATTTTTTGTTCTGGGTTGAAATACAATTCCCAATTTAGCAATTTCATAATTTAGTGGTTTCTGCTATATCAGAGCTATTTGAAATCTATCCCTAAAAGGGTATATAATATTCAAGGTGCACATTGGGTCATTCAGAATAACTTCACACACACCCGCTACTGTGTATTTCCAAGTCTAATTCTGTCACTAAACCCATACCTGTCACCCAGCGCCTAAATACTAGGCCTCAAATTTATATCCTGCTAAATCTCTCGTTACCGCTGTACTGTTGTTGCTGGGCAAGATATTTAGTGTCCGTCAAAGCACATTTTTTGTTCTGGGTTGAAATACAATTCCCAATTTAGCAATTTCATAATTTAGTGGTTTCTGCTATATCAGAGCTATTTGAAATCTATCCCTAAAAGGGTATATAATATTCAAGGTGCACATTGGGTCATTCAGAATAACTTCACACACACCCGCTACTGTGTATTTCCAAGTCTAATTCTGGCACTAAACCCATACCTGTCACCCAGCGCCTAAATACTAGGCCTCAAATTTATATCCCGCTAAATCTCTCGTTACCGCTGTCCTGTTGTGGCTGGGAAAGTTATTTAGTGTCCGTCAAAGCACATTTTTTGTTCTGGGTTGAAATACAATTCCCAATTTAGCAATTTCATAATTTAGTCGTTTCTGCTATATCAGAGCTATTTGAAATCTATCCCTAAAAGGGTAGATCATATTGAAGGTGCACATAGGGTCATTCAGAATAACTTCACACACACGCTTCTGTGCATTTCCAAGTCTAATTCTGTCACTAAATCCATACCGGTCACCCAGCGCCTAAATACTAGGCCTCAAATTTATATCCCGCTGAATTTGAATACAATACATTGGGCCAAATAATATATTTGTTGTTGTGGTGAACCATAACAATGAGAAAAACATCTAGTAAGGGACGCGGACGTGGACATGGTCGTGGTGGTGTTAGTGGACCCTCTGGTGCTGGGAGAGGACGTGGCCGTTCTGCCACATCCACACGTCCTAGTGTACCAACTACCTCAGGTCCCAGTAGCCGCCAGAATTTACAGCGATATATGGTGGGGCCCAATGCCGTTCTAAGGATGGTAAGGCCTGAGCAGGTACAGGCATTAGTCAATTGGGTGGCCGACAGTGGATCCAGCACGTTCACATTATCTCCCACCCAGTCTTCTGCAGAAAGCGCACAGATGGCGCCTGAAAACCAACCCCATCAGTCTCTCACATCACCCCCATGCATACCAGGGAAACTGTCTCAGCCTCAAGTTATGCAGCAGTCTCTTATGCTGTTTGAAGACTCCGCTGGCAGGGTTTCCCAAGGGCATCCACCTAGCCCTTCCCCAGCGGTGAAAGACATAGAATGCACTGACGCACAACCACTTATGTTTCCTGATGATGAGGACATGGGAATACCACCTCAGCATGTCTCTGATGATGACGAAACACAGGTGCCAACTGCTGCGTCTTTCTGCAGTGTGCAGACTGAACAGGAGGTCAGGGATCAAGACTGGGTGGAAGACGATGCAGGGGACGATGAGGTCCTAGACCCCACATGGAATGAAGGTCGTGCCACTGACTTTCACAGTTCGGAGGAAGAGGCAGTGGTGAGACCGAGCCAACAGCGTAGCAAAAGAGGGAGCAGTGGGCAAAAGCAGAACACCCACCGCCAAGAGACTCCGTCTGCTACTGACCGCCGCCATCTGGGACCGAGCACCCCAAAGGCAGCTTCAAGGAGTTCCCTGGCATGGCACTTCTTCAAACAATGTGCTGACGACAAGACCCGAGTGGTTTGCACGCTGTGCCATCAGAGCCTGAAGCGAGGCATTAACGTTCTGAACCTGAGCACAACCTGCATGACCAGGCACCTGCATGCAAAGCATGAACTGCAGTGGAGTAAACACCTTAAAACCAAGGAAGTCACTCAGGCTCCCCCTGCTACCTCTTCTGCTGCTGCCGCCTCGGCCTATTCTGCTGCTGCCGCCTCGGCCTCTTCCTCCGCCTCTGGAGGAACGTTGGCACCTGCCGCCCAGCAAACAGGGGATGTACCACCAACACCACCACCACCACCTCCGTCACCAAGCCTCTCAACCATGTCACACGCCAGCGTTCAGCTCTCCATCTCACAAACATTTGATAGAAAGCGTAAATTCCCACCTAGCCACCCTCGATCCCTGGCCCTGAATGCCAGCATTTCTAAACTACTGGCCTATGAAATGCTGTCATTTAGGCTGGTGGACACAGACAGCTTCAAACAGCTCATGTCGCTTGCTGTCCCACAGTATGTTGTTCCCAGCCGCCACTACTTCTCCAAGAGAGCCGTGCCTTCCCTGCACAACCAAGTATCCGATAAAATCAAGTGTGCACTGCGCAACGCCATCTGTGGCAAGGTCCACCTAACCACAGATACGTGGACCAGTAAGCACGGCCAGGGACGCTATATCTCCCTAACTGCACACTGGGTAAATGTAGTGGCAGCTGGGCCCCAGGCGGAGAGCTGTTTGGCGCACGTCCTTCCGCCGCCAAGGATCGCAGGGCAACATTCTTTGCCTCCTGTTGCCACCTCCTCCTTCTCGGCTTCCTCCTCCTCTTCTTCCACCTGCTCATCCAGTCAGCCACACACCTTCACCACCAACTTCAGCACAGCCCGGGGTAAACGTCAGCAGGCCATTCTGAAACTCATATGTTTGGGGGACAGGCCCCACACCGCACAGGAGTTGTGGCGGGGTATTGAACAACAGACCGACGAGTGGTTGCTGCCGGTGAGCCTCAAGCCCGGCCTGGTGGTGTGTGATAATGGGCGAAATCTCGTTGCAGCTCTGGGACTAGCCAATTTGACGCACATCCCTTGCTTGGCGCATGTGCTGAATTTGGTGGTGCAGAAGTTCATTCACAACTACCCCGACATGTCAGAGCTGCTGCATAAAGTGCGGGCCGTCTGTTCGCGCTTCCGGCGTTCACATCCTGCTGCTGCTCGCCTGTCTGCGCTACAGCGTAACTTCGGCCTTCCCGCTCACCGCCTCATATGCGACGTGCCCACCAGGTGGAACTCCACCTTGCACATGCTGGACAGACTGTGCGAGCAGCAGCAGGCCATAGTGGAGTTTCAGCTGCAGCACGCACGGGTCAGTCGCACTACAGAACAGCACCACTTCACCACCAATGACTGGGCCTCCATGCGAGACCTGTGTGCCCTGTTGCGCTGTTTCGAGTACTCCACCAACATGGCCAGTGGCGATGACACCGTTATCAGCGTTACAATACCACTTCTATGTCTCCTTGAGAAAACACTTAGGGCGATGATGGAAGAGGAGGTGGCCCAGGAGGAGGAGGAGGAGGAGGAGGAAGAGGGGTCATTTTTAGCACTTTCAGGCCAGTCTCTTCGAAGTGACTCAGAGGGAGGTTTTTGGCAACAGCAGAGGCCAGGTACAAATGTGGCCAGCCAGGGCCCACTACTGGAGGACGAGGAGGACGAGGATGAGGAGGAGGTGGAGGAGGATGAGGATGAAGCATGGTCACAGCGGGGTGGCACCCAACGCAGCTCGGGTCCATCACTGGTGCGTGGCTGGGGGGAAAGGCAGGACGATGACGATACGCCTCCCACAGAGGACAGCTTGTCCTTATCCCTGGGCAGCCTGGCACACATGAGCGACTACATGCTGCAGTGCCTGCGCAACGACAGCAGAGTTGCCCACATTTTAACCTGTGCGGACTACTGGGTTGCCACCCTGCTGGATCCACGCTACAAAGACAATGTGCCCACCTTACTTCCTGCACTGGAGCGTGATAGGAAGATGCGCGAGTACAAGCGCACGTTGGTAGACACGCTACTGAGAGCATTCCCAAATGTCACAGGGGAACAAGTGGAAGCCCAAGGCCAAGGCAGAGGAGGAGCAAGAGGTCGCCAAGGCAGCTGTGTCACGGCCAGCTCCTCTGAGGGCAGGGTTAGCATGGCAGAGATGTGGAAAACTTTTGTCAACACGCCACAGCTAACTGCACCACCACCTGATACGCAACGTGTTAGCAGGAGGCAACATTTCACTAACATGGTGGAACAGTACGTGTGCACACCCCTCCACGTACTGACTGATGGTTCGGCCCCATTCAACTTCTGGGTCTCTAAATTGTCCACGTGGCCAGAGCTAGCCTTTTATGCCTTGGAGGTGCTGGCCTGCCCGGCAGCCAGCGTTTTGTCTGAACGTGTATTCAGCACGGCAGGGGGCGTCATTACAGACAAACGCAGCCGCCTGTCTACAGCCAATGTGGACAAGCTGACGTTCATAAAAATGAACCAGGCATGGATCCCACAGGACCTGTCCGTCCCTTGTCCAGATTAGACATTAACTACCTCCCCATAACCATATATTATTGTACTCCAGAGCACTTCCTCATTCAATCCTATTTTTATTTTCATTTTACCATTATATTGCGATGCTACCCAAAGTTGAATGAACCTCTCCTCTGCCTGTGTGCTAGGCCTAAATATATGCCAATGGACTGTTGCAGTGGTGGCTGACATGAAGCCTGATTCTCTGCTATGACATGCAGACTGATTCTCTGCTGACATGAAGCCAGATTGTCTGTTACGGGACCTCTCTGCTCTGCCTGTGTGCTAGGCCTAAATATATGCCAATGGACTGTTGCAGTGGTGGGTGACGTGAAGCCTGATTCTCTGCTATGATATGAAGACTGATTCTCTGCTGACATGAAGCCAGATTGTCTGTTACGGGACCTTTCTCCTCTGCCTGGGTTCTGGGCCTAAATTTATGAAAATTGACTCTTACAGTGGTGGGTGACGTGAAGCCTGATTCTCTGCTATGATATGAAGACTGATTCTCTGCTGACATGAAGCCAGATTCTCTGTTACGGGACCTCTCTCCTCTGCCTGGGTGCTGGGCCTAAATTTATGACAATGGACTGTTGCAGTGGTGGCTGACGTGAAGCCTGATTCTCTGCTATGACATGCAGACTGATTCTCTGCTGACATGAAGCCAGATCCTCTGTTACGGGACCTCTCTCCTCTGCCTGTGTGTGTGCTGGGCCTAAATATATGCCAATGGACTGTTGCAGTGGTGGCTGACGTGAAGCCTCATTCTCTGCTATGACATGCAGACTGATTCTCTGCTGACATGAAGCCAGATTGTCTGTTACGGGACCTCTCTGCTCTGCCTGTGTGCTAGGCCTAAATATATGCCAATGGACTGTTGCAGTGGTGGCTGACGTGAAGCCTCATTCTCTGCTATGACATGCAGACTGATTCTCTGCTGACATGAAGCCAGATCCTCTGTTACGGGACCTCTCTCCTCTGCCTGTGTGTGTGCTGGGCCTAAATATATGCCAATGGACTGTTGCAGTGGTGGCTGACGTGAAGCCTCATTCTCTGCTATGACATGCAGACTAATTCTCTGCTGACATGAAGACAGATTCTCTGTTACGGGACCTCCCTCCTCTGCCTGGGTGCTGGGCCTAAATATATGCCAATGGACTGTTGCAGTGGTGGCTGACGTGAAGCCTCATTCTCTGCTATGACATGCAGACTAATTCTCTGCTGACATGAAGACAGATTCTCTGTTACGGGACCTCCCTCCTCTGCCTGGGTGCTGGGCCTAAATATATGCCAATGGACTGTTGCAGTGGTGGCTGACGTGAAGCCTCATTCTCTGCTATGACATGCAGACTGATTCTCTGCTGACATGAAGCCAGATTGTCTGTTACGGGACCTCTCTCCTCTGCCTGGGTGCTGGGTAGTGTTGAGCGCGAATATTCGAAAAGCAAATTTTTTCCGCGAATATCGCAACTTCGCGATTTCGCGAATATTTCGAATATAGTGCTATATATTCGTAAAAACGAATATTCGTTTTTTATTTTTTCCCCCCCCCCCACAAAATTACAGTACACATATAATTGATTGTTTCCCAAAGGTCCAACAGCTCAGATCTTACTCACATTGCCTAGAAAGTGATTGAGGCGCGAATCTTCGTAAGGCGATTTTATTAGCGCACATGCGAATATCGGCACGTCCCAGAACAGAGGCAAAGGGCTTTGCATTCATACATTAGTGAATTGAGTTGCGAATCTTCGTAAGGCGATTTTATTAGCGCACATGCGAATATCTACACTTGTCCCAGAACAGAGGCAAAGGGCTTTGCATTCATACATTAGTGATTGAATTGAGCTGCGAATCTTCGTAAAGCGATTTTATTAACGCAAATGCAAATATCTACACTTGTCCCCAGAACAGAGAGGCAAAGGCCTGTGCATTCATATAGTATAGCACCATATTCGCGAATACGTAGAACTTCGTAAAATTCGATTTACGAATATTCGTATTTTTTATTTTACTTTCCACCTTACAGATTACATTGATCTGTACTCTGTCAACTACTGTCATCACCCCCCACTGTATCTCGATTGATTCCCAAAAGTCTCACATTCCCTAGAAAGTGATTGAGGTGCGAATCTTCGTAAGGCGATTTTATTAGCGCACATGCGAATATCTACACTTGTCCCAGAACAGAGGCAAAGGGCATTGCATTCATACATTAGTGATTGAATTGAGTTGCGAATCTTCGTAAGGCGATTTCATTAGCGCACATGTGAATTTTGCATAGCATATGTATTATGCGATGCGAAAATTCGAATTATCGCATATGCGAAATAATAACGAATTTGAATAATCGCAAATATTTTACGAATATTCTTTCGAATATTCACAAAATTGTGCGAATTCGAATATGGGACATGCCGCTCAACACTAGTGCTGGGCCTAAATTTATGACAATGGACTGTTGCAGTGGTGGGTGACGTGAAGCCTGATTCTCTGCTATGACATGCAGACTGATTCTCTGCTGACATGAAGCCAGATTGTCTGTTACGGGACCTCTCTCCTCTGCCTGGGTGCTGGGCCTAAATATATGCCAATGGACTGTTGCAGTGGTGGCTGACGTGAAGCCTGATTCTCTGCTATGACATGCAGACTAATTCTCTGCTGACATGAAGACAGATTCTCTGTTACGGGACCTCTCTCCTCTGCCTGGGTGCCGGGGCCTAAATATCTGAGAATGGACTGTTCCAGTGGTGGGTGACGGGAAGCCAGATTCTCTGCTATGGAACCTCTCTCCAATTGATTTTGGTTAATTTTTATTTATTTAATTTTTATTTTAATTCATTTCCCTATCCACATTTGTTTGCAGGGGATTTACCTACATGTTGCTGCCTTTTGCAGCCCTCTAGCTCTTTCCTGGGCTGTTTTACAGCCTTTTTAGTGCCGAAAAGTTCGGGTCCCCATTGACTTCAATGGGGTTCGGGTTCGGGACGAAGTTCGGATCGGGTTCGGATGCCGAACCCGAACATTTCCGGGATGTTCGGCCGAACTTCTCGAACCCGAACATCCAGGTGTTCGCTCAACTCTAGTTAAGAGTCTTAGCTACATTCTTGTTTTTAAAGCGGATTGGATCCTCTCAATATCCGCATCCAACAATGTCAGAGTCTGATTATTATGATTAATCAGAAGACTCATAAACTTCTTCACTGTCTCATTACATGCCTCTTCCCAATTGGATAAAAATACTTCATCAATATCAAAGAAAGGAAATACCTGCACACGTAAGCCTCTTGGTATCAGATCCATGTGAAGATATCTCCATCACGTCTTGGTTCTCCTATGTAACAAATTATTAATAGTAGATTGCATTTCCTTTACATTCCCCGGGTCATCTTTTACACCACCTGTCTTTAAAAATAACATCCAATGAGGAGAGCCAGGACTGCTCTCTGGCCCTAAAATCCATAATTTTAGTTGAGGCTGGATCTGTAAAAATAACAGAATTAAAATAGCCATAAAAGCCCCAACAGAATAGCATCACCAATCAATTGGTTTAAGATAACACATTGTTTGACTTGCTCAAGTACAGCAGTCATCTATTATGCTACATGTCCCTGCCCTAAAATATATGTGGGTCTTACCACCAGGGAGTTGAAGGTCAGACTACGGGAGCATATTAGAGACATCAAGTCAGCGTCCGATGAAAGGGATATAACAAATTTGAAACCTATTGCGTTTCAAATTACATCATGTTTGTGATTTTAGGGGTTTGAAAGTCCAAGCTATTGATTGCATTCTGCGGAATGCCCTTGGTGGGGATATCTCCAAAAGGCTGGCACAATTGGAATGTAAATGGGTCTGGAAGCTGAATACATTGCGCTCAAATGGATTAAATTAATATACTGTTTTTTCCTCGTTTTTATAGGTTGTTCTTGTGTTCCTGACCTCACTGGGTCACTATAGCCCACATGGTTTTAGTGTGTGTTAATCTGTTTATAATCACTAACACTTTGGGTCATCAGTGTGGGGCTCACAGTATTTTTAAGAGGTGGCGAGTGAGATGGTATACTGGGGGTGAGGCCCTTTATCTGAGGTATGGTTTATCATGTGTTGTGCTATATGGCACAATTGTGCTATTATATTTATATGTATCATTTTTGTATTAAGCACGTGAATAGTGAAATAGTATCCTTTGTACACATTGTTGTGCATACCTTTTGTGTATCATGAATTTTGAGTGGTATCGAAATGGATATGCATGTGTATATTTCATAAAAATAATATAATTTGTTTATTATTAGTTTTTAGAGCACTGCTTTTATCTATTTTCACTATATTACTGTTATTTTTGCATTTTTTCACATTTATTCAATTAACTCTAATTTGTATGAGGTATATTTGCATCACTATTGATTTTCACACATGTTTTTTTGCACCATACACAACTACTGTAATTTTTACATGTAAGGTTGTTATTGCAATTTTATTTTTGTAATTATGCACTATACACACTATTTATTATTTAATATTTACTATTTTTATTATTATAAAAAAATTCTATTATTTTTTATTTATTTATTTTTTACTAATTTATTTATTATTATTTGTTTGTATAGCATTTTTTGATGATTATATTAACTAATCATGATATCTTTCCCCTTTTCGCTTGTGCAGGACCTTCCACTCCTTTTTCCTCCATTCTCCACCTTTACTGTCCTCTTTCTCTCTTTTGTTATTGGGTCTGAGCATGCGCACTTCTTCCTTTGATGCCACCGGCTTGGATCTCGCCATGTGCACATAGCGATTCCGGGCCGGTGTCATCGTCATGTGATCGGCAGTGCGATCACGTGATACGGGTGGTCACGTGACTTTTAGCGGTATTGAGCGCTCAGTGCTAAGTATGCGGCCCAATCTGTTTTCACAGGTGTTTTTAATATTTATGTGATTGAACCTCTGTTATTGGTCCATTTAGGTATTTAGGCTGTGTCCCATGGTGATGACGCCACCCCCAGACGAAGGTTCGCCGAAACGCACGTCGGGGCCGGCGCCATCCTGGTGGAGCCACAGCATGGTTAACTGTTCTTGGTCCTTTGTATGTGTTTGATACACGGTTCTTTGCACTTGCACTTTATTTTATTGTTTCTTTATAGAAGTTTTTGAACTTTGTATCCGCTGTGTCTTCCTCCAGTTGATGTCGCCTTTTCCTGCACTAATGTTTTGAATTATGTATTGGATTATATAATAAAATTTATATTTATTTGTAAATGTACTGGTATTTCCTTGTAGGTAGTTATTTAAGTATTTATACCAAGGCTTTTCGTGATAGGTATAATTGATTGGTGATGCTATTGTGCAAACATATTCTGTTGGGGCTTTTTTGGGTATTTAGTGCTGCTGGTGGCATTATAACAGATAAGCGTATCTGCCTGTCAACTGAAAATGCTGACAGGTTGACTCTTATAAAAATGAACAAGGCCTGGATTGACCATGACTTCTCAACTCCACCAGAGGAAAGCTGATAAACATAAAGGCACTTTACATGTGTTGTTTTTAATGTAGTTAATAGACTGTATTCCCATGCACCCCTTTCACCACAAACAAGGGTATATGGTTGAATCTTCCTTTTTCCATCCTCCTTCTCCTCTTCCATCACATCAAGACATGCTTATTCATCGCATATAATGCCCTCGCATGTATATGCCCTTCGCATATAATGTTTTACAGGGTCGGCTCACCAGCAGGCCTTCATCTACAATGTTTTACAGGGTCAGCTCACCAGCAGACCCTCCCATATAATTTTTTAGAGGGTCAGCTCACCAGCAGGCCCTCGTATATAATGTTTTACAGGGTCAGCTCACCAGCAGGCCTTCACCTACAATCTTTTACAGGGTCAGCTCACCAGGAGGCCCGCACCCAAAATCCTTTACAGGGTCAGCTCACCAGCAGGCTCGCTGTAATGACCGGCGTCACGCACAGGGAGGGAAAAGGGAAAGCCCTGCCCAAGGGAGAGGGAAAGGTGGTGACCCGACTCACCGCGGCTGGCACCTGACTGCCCTGACGTCCCTAGACGGGTTCCTCACCCGTGCGCCGATCACGTGCCTAAACCCTGGCTTTCCCTAAAATGAGCCCTAGGTAGTGAACGGGCCGGTGGGATTGCTAGTCCGCACCACTGATGACACTAAGTGGAAAACACCAAGGAGAGGACAGACAATACAAACAAACATATAAACCCAGGTGGGCGACAACAGCAGACCACAAAGGCCTAACAGGGATCCGGAGGGTAACGTTCTGGAACAACAACCAGAGAACGCAGCAACACAGCTCCAGTGGGTCAGTATAGAAGTCCAGGCAGGAAGCTCTATATCTGGCAACCAGAGAAGTGTGAGAGGGGAATATAAGGAGGTTGGGAGTGCTGGACAAGGAACAGCTGAGGAGAAGGAGCTACGGATCCCTGAGTGAGCCAAAAAGGGTTGCAAAGCAAACCCAGAAAGCTACCATGAAGAAACAGCCCTATCTTACTACATAGAGCGCGCAGCCAACCGCTGAGACTTCCTGACCCCGGGTATAACGGAGTCAGGCGTGGTTCTTGACACCCTTGTGACACTCGTACCTAAAATCTTTTAGAGGGTCAGCTCACCTGCAGGCCCTCACCTAATTACACCTAATAGGTAATTTGCGCGCCTGCTACCTTGCTTGGATGTGATAGCCATAGCTGTTTCTCAGGCTCCCTCTCCGGAATCAAACCGTGATTCCCCCGTTACCCGTGGTCACCATGGTTTGCGCTGAAAATAACATCAAAAGTTGATAGGGTAGACATCCGAATGGATTGTCGCCATCACAGGGATGTGCAATCGGCCCCAGGTTATCTAGAGTCACCAAAGCGGCAGCACTCTCTCATAATGTTTTAGATGGTCAGATCAGCAGGCCTTGTTCCAAATGTTTTTGAGGGTCATCAGCAGGCCTTCACCTACAATCTTTTACAGGGTCAGCTCACCTGCAGGCCCTCACCTAATTATACCTAATAGGTAATTTGTGCACATGCTGCCTTGCTTGGATGTGGTAGCAGTAGCTGTTTCTCAGGCTCCCTCTCTGGAATCAATCCATGAGTCCCCCGTTACCCATGGTCTACATGGTTTGGGCTGAAAATAACATTGAAAGTTGATAGGGCAGACATCCGAATGGATTGTTCCAGTCATGGGGACGTACGATCGGCCCCAGGTTATCTAGAGTCACCAAAGCGGCAGCAGGTCCTCGCTCATAATATTTTAGATGGTCAGATCAGCAGCAGACACTCGCCCCTAATGTTTTAGATGGTCAGCTCAGCAGCAGAACCTCGCCCCTAATGTTTTAGATGGTCAGCTCAGCAGCAGAACCTCACTCCTAATGTTATAGAGGGTCACCAGCAAGTCCTTGCTCCAAATGTTTTTGAGGATCACCAGCAAGCCATCAATTATAATTTTTTAAGGGTGTGTATGATGCCCTCCTTTATGTGTTACAAAGGGTGTATTGGAGTGCTGGTTCCTTGTAATTTTTGGCAGTCCTTTTATAGTCCTGCATAGGCTTTATGAGTGTAGGAGTTTCAGTACCTGAACAATTTTACCACAATGTGAATAAGGCCCTCCATTATGTGATATACAGGTTGTATCGGAGTGCCTCTTCCTTGCAATTTTTGGCAGCTCGTGCACTTTATATACAAGTAAATATACAGGAAAGAATGTTTCCTAACAATTTTTCCTCTAAAATCGATTTTATCTTCGGTTTGGTGTGTATTATTGTCAGTCTGTAAAAGTGGCGTACTACTCGGACAACATTGTTCCCAGCAGCGACCTGGGAGTGCAAAATGCATCCAGACATTCTCCCCATGCTGAGCCCGAACCATTTAGGTGGTGTTTCCATAATTTTCTGACCTTTTCCTATGAACCAGGCACCCTCCCTTCTTCAGAGCAGGGGGTGCCTGGTTTAATGTTTGGGTTCTCCCATTGACTTCCATTATACTGGTCAACTGTAAAGGGTTTAATATACTCACAAACCACATCCAATAAAAGCTTTTCATAAAACGCGGAAGAGTTGAAATGTTCCCACGGGAACATTTGAACTCTTCAGTGTTTTATGAAAAGCTTTTATTGGATGTGGTTTGTGAGTATATTAAACCCTTTACAGTTGACCGGTGTTTGTGGTGCTTCACTATCTGTGCGACTCTTGTTAAATTGCAGAGGGGCTCAGTAAGAGCGAAGGTAATTGGCGTGGTGGTATCGATGTTCTCCTATGCCTAAAAGTGCTTTCGGCTCGACTTGAAAGGGAATACATCTGAAAGTTTTACAGCAGCGCGGTCCTACAATTCAAATACACAATAGACAGAGTTGTGTAGACCTGAAGGCAACTTCCGGCACCTGAGGTACTCTGAAACAATCAACTGTCGATAGTCTATGCTGAGGAGAAGCCATCAGTATTAAAATTATGGAATATCTCTTTAATGTAACAGGGCACGTGTACATGTAGGGGGTTTGATAAAGTGACTAACACACCCAATGCCTTTTAGCCCCCTCTGATGCAATAATAGGATGCTGATAGGTGGTTATGGCAGCCAGATTCCTAACAATTTCCTCCAGGTTGCCATCTACAAAAGAATATTAGGAGCTGCCATAGGCAGGGTTTAATAGTCTGCCTGGTAGGTATAATACACTGCAGTACAGAAGTATTGCAGTGTATTACAGAAGTGATCAAGAGATCGGATGTTCAACTCCCCTAGTGGAGCAAAAAACATAAAAAAAATTAAATGTTTCAATATTTTAAAAGCACACAAAAGCCCCCTTTCCTTGTAAAAATTAATTTTATCCCCTAGACCAGGGATCAGCAACCTTCGGCACTCCAGCTGTGGCGAAACTACAACTCTCACCATGCACACCTTCTTGGCTGTTCTCAGAACTCCCAGAGAAGTGAATGGAGCATGCTGGGAGTCGTAGTTTCACCACAGCTGGAGTGCCGGAGGTTGCTGATCCCTGCCCTAGACAAAAAAAAGAGTAAAAATAGCTTACAATATAAAAACAAGTATTAAAAAAATAAAAATAGGCACAGAGCCAGAATTGCTGTTTCTTTGTCACCTTGCCTTCCAAAAAAACAAAGGGGGTCATTTATTAAGCTGAAATACACTAAAATTAGGCGTATTTTAGGCGCATATGGCAGCACAGCGGTAATTTGTGCTGCTGTGACTTTTTCCAGCTCACGCCAGTTCTAAAATTGTGGGTGTGGCACATGGGCGGTGAAGGAGACAGGCTGGCAGGCCCGTCTCATTCATCATTTTCTACGCCTGTTTTAGGTGTAGAAAATTGTCTAAATGTAAGATAGCAAGGAAGCTATCTTAGATTTAGAACTGGCGGTTGATGCGCCAAAGTTATGGAGAGGCTGGCGCCAGCTATCGGACTTTATCAAGACCAGTGTCTTAAATGACGGTCCTAATAAGTGTGCCCCAAAGAAAACAAGAAGCCATATGTACCCTAAAAATGGTAGCCCATGATAAGGCTATTTTCACATCTGCGTTGTTGCTGTCTGGTTTTGAGATCAGCCACGGGATCTCAAAACCATGGCAAAACACATCCGTTTGAATAATACAAGGGGCTGCATCAGTTCAGAACGGATCCGGTTGTATTATATCGAAAATGAAGAAACCGGATCCGGCATTGAAACCATTGTAATAAAATAAAAAAAACACAGATCCAGCACCACTGACTTAGGGTGGGTTCACATCACGTTTTTCTCATCCTTTTAAAGTATACAAAAAAACATATACGTTAAACGGATGCCTCAGACTGACCCGTCCACCATAGAGTTCTTATTTTTGTAACGTATACATAAAAAATTAAGCATAAAACGTAATGTGTTTTTTGGTGCTGGATCCCACTTCTTCAGTTTCCCATGCGTTCTGGTGCAATCCGTTCAGTTTTGTTCAGTTTTGTCCCCACTGACAATGAATCAGGACAAAACAAAAGCGTTTTGCTGCTGTTTTGAGATCCTCTGCTGGATCTCAAAACCGGACAGCACAACGCAGATGTGAAAGTAGCCTGAAACAAGTTCTCACTCAGCTTTGTCAATGAATAAAAAGGAAAAATATGGCAACACAAGGCAATTTTTCAAATTTTATTATTTTTATAAAGTTTTTTTTTTTTTCAAAGTAGTAAATGATAACAGAATTTATATAAATTTGGTACTGACAATCATACTGATCCACAAAATAACGTCATATTTCATGTCATTTTTACCATGCAGAGTAAGAACAAATGTTGAAACTGAGAGAGTCCCATTCAAGCTTCTGGAAACAGCATTGTGAAGATTTATTAAAACGTAAATTTGCCATCCGTTTTTATTTTTTTTGCGGATCCATTGTAACAATGCTTAAAACGGACAAGAATAGGACATGTTCTATTTATTTTGCGGGGCTACGGAACGGACATACTGATAGGACAGCACACAGTGTGCTGTCCGGATTTTTTGCGGACCCATTGAAATGAATGGGTCTGCATCCTATCCGTAAAAAAAAAAAAAATGGAACAGACACGGAAACAAACAACGTTCGTGTGCATGTAGCCTAACTTGTATGGACTGATGAAGATAGCGGAGTACAGCGCTCTTTGTCAGTCCCATAGACATTAAACTGAGTGACAGGGCATGTGTGTGAGCACTGCACCATTCAGACTTCTAAAGACCAGGAGGCTTGGAACCTAAGTTCTACGGATCAGTGGATAAGTGCTAATTATTTTACAAGGGATAACTCATTAAAAGGATTGTCTGGTTTCAGGAGAAAACCAAACAACCCCCGGGATCCAATCCTAAATAAAGAACAGGTAAGTACTTACCTCACATGTTCCACTCTGCGACTCTAGTTCTCGAGTCCCAACTCAATGTACCCATTTGCAGTAGTGACATCATGATGGCACGTGACCGATGCAGCCAATTACTGGCCTTGTTGGGTGCACTGCTGAGACCACTGATTGGCTGCAGCAGTCAAGTGTTACTACATGACGTCACTACTGCGGCTGTGTAAAAAGAGCACAGCTGGGAGAACCAGAGTGGTTGTGCAGGATCTGTGAGGTAGGTAGTACTTACCTGTTCTTTATTTCAGGCTGAAAATGGACAACCCCTCAGGGGCGGATTTGGCATTTCTGGGGCCCTTATTGTACCAGGAAAGGTGTTGTGCACTTTTGGGGTGGTTTTGGCAAAACGCTTTAGTTCGATTTAATACATCAGGATGCATCCGTACCGTTTGGATGCGACTGTATTAAATCGAAACTGAACAAACCGGATAAGGCACTAAAAACATTGTAAGTCAATGGGTGCTGGATCCCTATTTTATCAGATCCGGAAAAGAAAACGGATCCGACACCTCTGACTTGCATTGTTTTTAGTGTTGAATCCGGTTTGTTCCATTTCGTAAACTGGACACAAAACCACAGCTTGCACTGCTTTTGTGTCCAGTCAAAAAACTGAACAAACCGCAACGGAAAGCATCCTGATCTGGTTTGTTCTGTTTTGTCCCCCTTGACAATGAATGGACAGAAAACGAAAGCATTTTGCCCCAGTTTTGAGATCCTCAGCTGGATCTCATGCAAAACGCATATGTGAGTAGCCTAATGCTTCATTCACACCTCAGTGTTTCATGGACGTGTGCTGTACGTGTTCTCCACGGACAGCACACGTCCCTATACATTTTAGGCCTCTTTCACACGGGCGTGTGCGCCCCATTGCCGTATTGCGGACCGCATTGGCGGATCCGCGATACACGGGTGTCGTTCCGTTGGCATTCCGCATCACGGATGTTGACTCATTCACTTTAATGGGTCCGCAAATCCGGAGATGCGGAACGGAAGCACGGAACGGAACCCTATGGAAGCACTACGGAGTGCTTCCATGGGGTTTCGTCCCGTACTTCCGTTCCGCAAAAAGATAGAACATGTCCTATCTTTTTGTGGAACGGCTGGATTGCAGACCCATTCAAGTGAATGGGTCCGCGATCCGCTGCAGCTGCCCCACGGACTGTGCTCGTGCATTGTGGCCCGCATTTCGCGGGCCGCAGCACGACCACAGGGCACGCACGCCCGTGTGAAAGAGGCCTTAATGTACTGTATGTATTTACACATCAGTGTTTTAGCACGGTCCGTGGGTCCGTTTTTTTAGCACGGATGCATACTCTATTTTGTCCGTGTTCACTGATCCTTCACACCTATTATAGTCTATGGGTCCGTAAAAACTATGGATGCCATCCGTGCTGCATCCATGTTTCACGGATCATTAAGAAGAGATTATTTCAAAATTATTTTTCAGCTGTTCAGTGTCAGTGAAACACGGATGCAACACGGACAGCAAACAAACGGACACACGTACCCAACACGGATCCTTCATGGACAGCTTCACGGATGCATCACTGACCACCTGCTCATGGATTTGAGCACGGACACAGACGTGTGAATGAGTCATAAGGCCGGGTTAACATCATCGTTATGCATTCCGTTACTGGTTTCCGTTTTGCAGGACGGAAACAAAGTCTTGTCGACAGGACTTTTTTCCATTCTGCATAACGGAAAGCAGACGGATCCGTTATGCTGCCCATGGACTTCTTCTATGACGGATCAAAACGGAATGCTTCTTAAAGGCTTTAATTTTGATTTCCATCCCTTGGATTCCGTTATAACTATGTTATAACTGAAAACAGTAACTGAATGCATAACAGTTCTGTGAACCCGGCTAAGGCTGAATTCACATCACTGTTTAGCTTTCCGTTCTTCTGATCCGTTAGAGAGAGAGAGAAAAACAGGATCCTGTTGCATCAGTTAGGCCTCATGCACACGACCGTTGTTGTGGTCTGCATCCGAGCCGCATTTTTTGCGGCTCGGGTGCGGACCCATTCACTTCACACTCTGTGTGCTGTCCGCATCCATTGCTCCGTTCCGTGGCCCCGCAAACAAAATATAACATATATGTCCTATTCTTGTCCGTTTTGCGGACAAGGATAGGCATTTCTACAATGGGCTGAACGTTCCGTAAATTGCGGAAGGCACACGGTTTGCGGACCACAAAAAAACGGAACGGTCAAGTGCATGTAGCCTTAAGCATAGGATTGCATAGCATCATTTTTTTTACAGGATCCGGTTACATCAGTTGTCATCAGTTTGACACATTTGCTTCTGAGATCCGTTTTTTAGATAGAAAAAAAGTACTGCATGCAGGTCTTTTTTTCACATCTAAAAAAGAGATCTTGGATGAAATGGATGAGATCTGATGCAACAGGATCCGTTTTTTTTTTTACAGGATCCGGCCGTGTTCTCCCCCTATGACGGCTGCGGACCCATTCACTTGAATGGGTCCGCAATCCGGAGCTGTGGTGTGGAACAGAGGCACGGAAGCGATACGGAGTACTTCCGTGGTGTTTCTGTCCTTGCCTCCGCACCGCAAAAGATTTTTTTTAAGGTGCGAACGGATCACGGACCCATTCAATTTGAATGGGTCTGGATCCGTTGCGGCTGCCACACGGATTGGGGACCGGCCGTGTGCAGGAGGCCTAACAATGTCATAGTCCTGTCCGATACATTGTAACGATCCTTCAGCAGTCATTTACATCTGAACCCCCCTGAAATGTGAAATGTTTAAATACTAGAAGCGAACATCAAGCCTCGTTGTAATAAGGATTATACGGAGAGGTTTAGCGAGGCAGACACAGAAAATGACAAATGAAACAAGATTAACTGTTGGGGAGGATTCACAATGAAATGGGGGAGTTTAACATGAATGGGAGCGAGAATGGAAAATTCTAGGTGCCGGAGAGTCTGAATAATCAGACGTGCAGCTGTGTGACAGCGAAAGGCTTCACGGGACTCTTAGGGTATTTTACTATCATCATCTCAACGTCAGGGCAGCTGTTGCCCAGCAGCTCACAGTCATGATCTCCAGTTATTGTAGAACTACAGATCTCAGCATGAGATGGGATAGTTACTCCTAAGCTTATCCATATAAACCCTCTGAATGATCAGGCTAAGTGGACATGTATAAGGTGGGGCGTGTCCTCAGGGAAATTATGAATTCAGTTTTACTTCCCAAATAATTGTGCATTATGCTGCCCAAATAACACCACCTTTTGGTTTTACAACTTGTGCCACAAATACATGGGGTCATTTATTAAGACTGGCGTTTTAGACCTGGCGTGAACGGGAAAGATTCGCAGATTCAGCTGCAAGTCCCCTTTGTGACAGAATCTGCAACAGATATGCACCAAAAATTGGAGTATATCTAATAATAAATGACCCCCATAGTGCCTAGATAATAGTTGTATAAAGTGCCAGAGTGCAGTGCCCACATAATACCACCTTGATAGAATTGTGAGATGACCTGCAGTGATAGAGAGAAGGTTTAGAATAGGGGATGGGGCGGTGGGGAGCCCAAGGCATTTGCTCCTGTGACAGTCCTAGTGGGTACATTACACAGATATCATGATGAACATATGAAGAATGCAGAAGAGACTGAATGTAGGACTGAAAGCATTTACTATACACAGGGCAATTCTTCCAAGAACAGACGCAGCTGATCGTAGGATTCTGACCGATACATTCATACATACTGTACATGCAGTACACAGCCCATAGCTTCATTGGCTTGTATTGGTCAATGGTCTTAAGAAAGTAGTCTCATGCACCAATATACATCTGATGCGTTATTTCCAGGCACTGCATACATGACTGAACCTAGAAATATGTTCCCTTTATACCACGTAGACCTTTGCACAGGATCAATGTCAGCGGAGTGTGAATACCTTGGTTTAGCCCTCCAGTTCTAAGAAGAATCCATGTACATTCCTTTTTCTGCAAGAAGACTTTTCTGGTCCAAGAACTTCTCCAGTCTCAAGGCAAAGAGCTCCTACAGCAAAAGCATCTCAAGGACATGAAGATCTGGTGCGCCCCCTCGCGGAAGCGCTGGTCGCATACACTGTAAATGATCACATTGCAGCAGCTATTGCTTGCAAGCATCCAAAAGGCAAAAAAGGAGAAGGTACACCACTGATACCCCAACACGTTGCCCACCACAAATACTGCTATAGGGGTGAAGGAAGCTGTGAAGGCAATAGTCAGAGTGCCAATGGTCTTGGCAGCTTTAATGTCAGAGAAGGAGGCTCTAAGGGGCTCCTGGTCTGTCTCAGACAAGAGCTTTCTCCTGCGAGTGTACTGGTGAATGGTGGTCAGAGTAAGAGCATTGATTATCAGAGTGCCCCCTAGCAGGCTGAAATCAAAGGCTGGGAATAGCAAAAGTATCTGCCACACATGCGACGGTGAGGATGGTGCTGGGGCATAATTGCACATTCTGCTGCAAAGATTGTACTCCAACACTATAGCACCCTGGCTGGAGATGATGGGGACAATGGCCAAGAAGAAGCTAGCAGCCCAGGAGAACAAGATCAGCAGCAATGTCCTCCTTCTGGTGAGCACCACTTCCTTGTGCAGGGGCTTCAGGATGGCAATGCTCCTTTCAATAGTCAATAAAAAGATGGTACTTATAGACACAAAAGTGCATCCAGCAAAGACTGGACCGATGAGATAACATGGGTGCCAAGATCCCACAAATAGCACCTCATTTCCTCCCTCTGCCATGGAAGAAGCATTGATGGAAAGCATTTTAATTTCTCCATAGACAGAAAAAGGTACCACCAAGATGCCCAGAGCAAGGTCAGCCACTGCCAAGGAGGTCTTTAAGTAGCCCTGAGAGGTACGCAAGTGCTTGGTGGCCAGGAACACCGCCAGGATCACCAAATTCCCCAGCAGTATGGCCAGGATTAGGGCAACCATAAAGATGACTGTGAAGAGCCGATTCCCAGAAGAGCAGCAGCTGCTACAGTTGGTGTGATTGACTTCTGTGAGCATCCTTGCAAGGAGTTAGGAAGTCTGCGCAGTCTGCCTTCTCCTCACTCTTCTCCCTATGGCTGGCACATCAGCAGTAGCACCACTTCTTCTCTGCTTTCCACTTCAGTCTTTTACTTTTCCTCTAATTTCCCTAGGTTTCTGCTAATAACACAACCACAGATCTTCCTGATTCTCTCCATAGATCCTAGTATCCCAGCTAATGCCCTGCATCCACCTTTCTGCCCCAGCTTGTCTCCTGCTCCTGTGATATCTGATGCACATGTTATATATCCCTGGCTCCCTTACTGTAGCATAGTCCTTTGATTAAACCAAATATTCCCATTGTACCTGCAATGGAATTAACTCACCCCTCTGCTACATGGGAGTGAAGCATCTTGTCCATCATCTCAATGTAAAAGCAGCAGGTTCCTTCAATGTCTCCACCATCTCCTTAGCCCTGTGCCTTGCAATGTCCCACAGCCTCAGTCAGCCAACATTTCCTTCTGTTTCAGGTACAGGTTCCTATTTCTTTGCTTCTTTCCCAGGGTGTTCCACCTTGTCCTCATCATTTCATCTTGAGAGTGACACACTGTATCCATCTGCTCTTCTCTAACTTTCCTTGCGCTTCCTCTGTCCTTGGCAAGGAGATGCTGCAGACCCAGTCCTCACTTTGCAATGTGTGAGGAGAGATGCATGCACACAAGACTCTTCCTCTCCCTTCTGCAGAGGAACATGTGGGCATTGAGGGCTGTGTAGAACAGAGTGGAGATTATCTGACTGCAGGGTTTGTCAGTATCTGAGCAGCACAGGCACTGAGGAGTACTGGATGCTTGGGGGGACATCATCACCTCTGCTTCATAGTGGCCTTCACTGACCTAAATATATACAGCACTGAGCTTAAAGGCTGATACCAGAGACATCCAAAATCCAGTCTGAACAGGAGGCATTTGGAGTCTTGAACCCAGAAATTCAATACAGATTACATCTCCAAGCAGTGAGGATACACTGGACTAACCCCATCTCCATACACTGGATTCACCCTGTATCTAGATAGATAGATGATTGATAGATAGATAGATAGATAAATAGATAGATAGATAAATAGATAGATAGATAGATAGATAGATATGTAAGAAAACAAAAAAAAGGTGAGGTGCAAGCCCAATAGAACTAGACAAATGTCCAAATATAAAAAAGTAAATAGGCGGCACACAAAAAAAAAGTAAAAGCAAATAAAGTGTTTATTAACCCATGGGGAGAGAAAGTCTCTGGTATTGAACCGAAACGTTGCGTCCACATGGGTGAATAAACACTTTGTAGTGATGAGTGGCAGGGGCAATATTCGAATTCGCAATATTTTGTGACTATTTTGTAGAATATTCGTCATATATTCGCGAATTTGAGATTATATTCTTGATTGCGAAAATCAGCAATGTATTATTCGCGTAATGCGCGTGAAATACTGGCGTGGGTCACTTATGCTACATTTTTCAAGCTGCTAGAAGTTTCCTGAGACTGAAGAAAATGGTTGGCACGGCAGAACATTAGAATAGCTTTATATGCAGATAGAGTGCTCCAATATATTTGCGCTTGCGCAGTTAATGATGCGCATATTTTTTCACAATACATGCAACTTGGGACATCACTATGTCTGTAGTATGTATGTATGGACAGCAGAACCTATCACACTGCCTAACACCCTGCACTGGAACCTATCAGCTACGCTATAGACCAATCTAACCTACACTATCTGAATTATATATATAAGGTAACTGTCTAATGTAATAACAGAGCACAGAGCACAGCAACGACACTGCTGCCTCTTTCATAACTGCAATAAACTTTAGAAAATGGCTGCTGGGGAGGTTCTTATATAGTAAGGGGCAGGCAACTTTCCTATTGGTTGCTGAGGATGTTGCTGAGCTGTGACAAAGCCTTCTCATTGGCTCACAAGCTAGAATAAGGGAGGGATGATCCCCTGATGTGTACTGTGTTTATAAAAAAATAATAATAATATTAGTCATTATGAATGTATATCACTATATTCTAAATATTCACAAATTCTCGAAGTGCGATATTCACTTTTTGAATATTCGTGCTCAACACTATTTATTTGCTTTAGCTTTTTTTTAGGTGCTGCTTATTTACTTTTTAGATAGATATATATAAATAAATGATAGATATATATTAGATAGATAGATAG
Organism: Bufo gargarizans; assembly: GCF_014858855.1. Lineage (NCBI taxonomy): Eukaryota > Metazoa > Chordata > Amphibia > Anura > Bufonidae > Bufo > Bufo gargarizans. The sequence continues at coordinate 84,693,927 of NC_058084.1, read as the reverse complement.
ATAGATATATTAGATAGATATGAGATAGATATGAGATAGATAGATAGATAGATAGACATGGACTCCTATACCCCCACCCTTTATATGTCCCAATCCCCCAACCCTACCAAATTATTTCCCACTTGCTTTGGCAATGCTAAAATGTATTTAGTCCTGCCAATAAAGCTTATTTGATTAGACAGATAGATATATTAGATAGATACGAGATAGATAGATATGAGATAGATAGACGGATATGAGAAAAATAGATAGATAATAAGATTTACTTAGATAGATAGATAGGAGATAGATAGATAGATAGATAGATAGATAGATAATAAGATACACAGATAGATATATTAGATAGATAGATAGATAGATAGATGCCATTATCTGTATGTGTGAATTACTTTGCAGGAAATGGTATCTAGAAGATATGAGTCACCTGATAGTACTAAGATAGTGAAATGAATGACACATGGGAGAAACCTGCCTGACTGCTGTGACGCCCCCACATCCACTCTATATTGATGTATATACCGTACTTCTGACTTGTTGTATACATCACTGATGAATGCGTTCATGTTTTTTGATTAGTTTTAGTAAAATGGCAAGAGGTTGTTTGAAGATGCGAGCGCACATTGCATTATAATGGATGTTGGTAAATTGTCGGTTATTGGCGCCCTTTACCCTGCAATTTATACAGTAGAAATAAGCGGTTTGAAGTCCTAGAAATGTAGCCGAGCTCTGGCCGTCCATATTTCTAGGGTATAATGATGTGCGCCGCATTCGGTTTCTTCCCTGTATTCTCTTAGGACCAAAAACTCGTCATCTATATAATAGTACAAAATGAAAATCCCAAGAAAAGCACAATAAGCAGCTTCAACTACAAAGTGTAGATAGCTGTCACATTGATGATTGTTAAGGGGGTATTTGGGATTAATGTGCTTCAGTTCAGAGAGTGCATGAGCACTGTAATGTAATCTCCCTACTGAAGAAGATCTCCAGGATCGCTTCCAGGGGTGCTACATAGAAATACTCAGCACTGGCTTGGCATTGCTACATTTACGACAGTTTTTAGGTCCTATTTCTATGCTGAATGATTTTATAATATGCCCGTATAGGGGAGCTCCTTTTTGGTCCCTTCAGAAATATTATTTTAGCAGAATATGCCTCCATTTTCTGATAGGTGCGAGAGCGAAGCAGGGAGAGTGGTGGCTATGCAGTACGCTGCCCTGCAGGGTATTGCGATGTGAGGTCACGGTTAATGGGCAAACGAGGGTTACTCACAGTTTGTATGGAGTCCCTGGGCAGGCGTACAGCAGTGATAGAGAGGCAGGCACAGGGGTCTTCTGGGGCACACTCTGTATTTAGGGACCAGGCCTGATGGTGGATGAGGTGCCCTGGATGTTGAAGGTGTTTTATGTGCCTAGGGCAAGATCCCTTTAAGGTTCGTGACGCCAGTGCCTGTAACGGTGGAACACCGATTTATAGTTGTAATTAGTGAGGAACACAGGTTGTGGTGAACCAAACTTTTCTTTACTGGAAACGGTTAAACTTTATACAGTCCTTTGTAAGTTCCAGATAATGCAGCAGTAATCAGCAGGCTTCACATTAATGTCAGGTACAATGTCTTTGCAAGATACTCAGAGGGTAAAGACAACATTCACAGACCAGGCTGCACTATTCCTCAGATTTTCTGCCTGTCTGTATCCCAAGGCCCGTATGTCCTAATGCTGGCTTTTATCCTTGGTAGCAATCCTCTTCAGGTATATATCCCTTACTTTAGGTTAATGATCCTTCTGCCCTTCAGCTTACTTGTTTAGCTGGAACAATGGCTCTGCTCTGGTTAGGGAACTTGGTTTCTCCCATGAGGTAAACTCTTCTCTTGGGGTGAATCTTCTGAGTTAACTGAGGCTCAGGAACTTCAGGCAGACTAGACTGCTCTTACTAGCCTCCTGGACTGCACTGCCCTTCCCTGTCTGGGCCTAACTATATATACTAAGGGCTCTCTAGCTCCCTCTAGTGTCTAGGAGGCTGAACTACCCCTAATAGGCCTGCTACCCAGATAACACAGGGAAATGAACATAAAAACATCACATTAATACAATTGTCATATTAACCCTTGTGTAGTGCCCACATTTACCTAGTGGGACACTACATACACCGTTGCTATGACGTTGCCCGTCCTCAGCGCAACATAAGAGGCCCCTCCCAGCTGGAAACTGCAACCTGAAAGACAAAACGGAAAACAGGCATATACAGTAATGACCACTTTAGCAGTATAAACATATCAAGCAGCTCCACTGGAAAGTGCGGTGAAAAAGGGGCGACGTTCTCTTCTCTCAAGATAGTATAAGGGAACAGGGGGCGCTGACCTGGTACAGCGTGTCAAGGATAACCAGGATAGTCCATAATGATAGAAAATGTAATTATAGCATAAGTTCCTGGAGGCTCAAAGAACAAAATGAGTCCGTACCCGGGTCTTGTAAATGGTTAAAAAGGGGTTTCCCGGGAGGGGCTACCTGACCCCATAACATAGTCTCCAAATCTCACAGGTGGGTCCCCTTGGTAGACCGCGTGGACCTCCTTACTGGCAGAGGTTCTTCCTGCCTTGGTTCAGGAGGGTCAGAGGAGTCCACAGGCTCTGGAGCTGTTTCAGGTACCCTCTGGGGCAGGTCATCCTGGGGTTGAGGACTAGCAGGGACTGGAGCTGGTACCACCAAGTTTAACCAGGGTGTAAGAAACCAATGAAGTGGCTCTTTGTCATGTATCAGGTTCTCAACAGCCTGCATAGGATCAGCAGGTTGGGCTGGCAACTCGGGCTCAGGAGACTCCGGCTCAATGTCCTCTGCTGCAAGTTCCCCTTCTATGCAGGGTTTCTATGTACAAATTGAGAGTCTTTACCTTCTCTGGAAATTTGATAAATGTGGGCCTCAGCATTCGGGATAGCAGAAATGACATAGGGAATCCTTTCCCACTTACTGTCCAATTTACTGGTTCGATGGTTATTCTTCAACCACACCATGTCTCCTAGAGCTAGAGGTTCCGCATGAGCAGCTAGGTCATAGTCTCTCTGCTGTCGTTCTCGGGCATTTTCCATGTGCTCCTGAATAATCTCCTTAGCATTCAGGAGACGTCTTTGATGCTCCACCACCCAATCAGTCTTTGGTAGTGGATTGATGACATCAGGCACTTGTACATCCAGAGAATGGTCAGCAGGTAACCTCCCCTGGCGGCCAAACATCAGATAGAAGGGCGTGTATCCGGTGGAGCAATGAATTGTGTTGTTATAGGTGTACATGAGTTGTGGCAGCAGAGTAGGCCAATCACCCCTTGTCTCAGGGGGAACTGCTCTCAGCATTTCGATGAGAGTCTGATTCATCTTTTCACAGAGTCCGTTACCTTGCGGATGATAGGCGGTGGTCCGGACTTTCTGGCAATTATGCAGCAGGCAGATCTTTTGGAACAACTGTGATTCAAACGCAGACCCTTGATCAGTGGGGATCCTCTCTGGGCAGCCGTAGGGCAGGAGGAAATGCTTCCAGAACGCCTCCGCCGTAGTCTTAGCTGTCAGGTCTTCACAGGCACTGCTACGACAAACTTAGTGAAGTGATCAATAATGGTCATGGCATAAGTATACCCTGAGCGACTTGGCTCCAACTTCACATGATCAATGGCAACAAGTTCTAAAGGGGTTTACTCACGATAGGATGGAGAGACGCCCTCTGGTCATGGCGTTCACTTCGCCCCACAGCACAGGCGGTACATTTCCGGCACCATTTCTCAATGTCTTCTCTCATCCCGATCCAATAGAATCTCCTGCGAATGGTGGCCTCGGTCTTCTGCACGCCGAAGTGTCCGGACTGGTTATGATACATTTCTAGCACCAGACTGGCATCTCGACATGGTATGAGGATCTGATATATCCTATCGCAGGACACTGGATCCAGGCTCCTCCTAAGCAACAGGCCTTTTTGGAGGAAGAGTTGGTGGCGATGTCTCCACAGTCTCATTAGTTCTGGGTCTGCACTCCGAGGACTCTACTTTCTGACTGGAGCTTGATCCACCTTTCTTGTTCGCCCCTGGACTCAGGAATGTTTGATGAAGAGGGATCAGCAGTTGAGTGATTTTCAGTGCGAATATTATCTTGATGAGCAAATTTGTTGTAAAACGCCGGCATTTCCACTTCTTCCCAGGCATCCTTTGGTTCATCTGGTGCTTTTGTAGTGGGGAGCCGAGACAGGGCATCAGCATTAGTGATGTCCCGAATAGTTCACCGGCGAACATAGCTTGTTCGCGTTCGCCGCTGCGGGCGAACATATGCGATGTTCGGTCTGCCCCCTATACATCATCATTGAGTAAATTTTGACCCTCTACCTCACAGTCAGCAGACACATTCCAGCCAATCAGCAGCAGACCCTCCCTCCCAGACCCTCCCACCTCCTGGACAGCATCCATTTTAGATTCATTCGGAAACTGCATTCACAGAGAGAGGAGGGACAGTACTGCTACTGCTGATTCAATAGGGAAAGCGTTAGCATTTCATCAGTGTGCTTTATTTTTTTTTCATATATATATATTGCAGTTGCCTGGCTACCCGTGTGTGAGAGGCTGCAGGCTCAGTCATAGACAGCACTGTGTGCACAGTGCACACCATTCATACAGGGTGTGACAGAAAATACCTTGCAGATAAAAAAAAAATTCTATTTAATATTTTTCTGTGATCTAATCACATTTGCAAGCCCGTGTGTGTCAGGCCCACACATACTGTATTGTGGCCACTGGCTAGTGGCTGGCTAGGCCTGCACTCATACCGTTACAGGGTGTCATTCACTCAAATACCTTGCAGGAAAAAAAATCTATTTACATTTTTTGGGGATCTAATCACATTTGCATGCCCATGTGTGTCAGGCGCCCACACATACTGTATTGTGGCCACTGGCTAGTGGCTGGCTAGGCCTGCACTCATACCGTTACAGGGTTTCATTCACTCAAATACCTTGCAGAAAAAAAATCTATTTAAAATTTAACTGTGATCTAATCACATTTGCAAGCCCTTGTGTGTCAGGCGCCCACACATACTGTATTGTGGCCACCCGCTAGTGGCTGGCTAGGACTGCACTCATACCGTTACAGGGTGTCATTCACTCAAATACCTTGCAGAAATTTTTTTTTTATTTAAAATGTAACTGTGATCTAATCACATTTGCAAGCCCGTGTGTGTCAGGCGCCCACACATACTGTATTGTGGCCACTGGCTAGTGGCTGGCTAGGCCTGCACTCATACCATTACAGGGTGTCATTCACTCAAATACTTTGCATAAAAAAATATCTATTTAAATTTTTTTTGAGATCTAATCACATTTGCAAGCCCGTGTGTGTCAGGCGCCCACACATACTGTATTGTGGCCACTGGCTAGTGGCTGGCTAGGCCTGCACTCATACCGTTACAGGGTGTCATTCACTCAAATACCTTGCAGAATTTTTTTTTTTTAAATTTAACTGTGATCTAATCACATTTGCAAGCCCGTGTTTGTGTCAGGCGCCCACACATACTGTATTGTGGCCACTGGCTAGTGGCTGGCTAGGCCTGCACTCATACCGTTACAGGGTGTCATTCACTCAAATACCTTGCAGAAAAAAAAATTCTATTTAAAATTTTACTGTGATCTAATCACATTTGCAAGCCCGTGTGTGTCAGGCGCCCACACATACTGTATTGTGGCCACTGGCTAGTGGCTGGCTAGGCCTGCACCCATACCGTTACAGGGTGTCATTCACTCAAATACCTTGCAGAAAAAAAAATTCTATTTAAAATTTTACTGTGATCTAATCACATTTGCAAGCCCGTGTGTGTCAGGCGCCCACACATACTGTATTGTGGCCACTGGCTAGTGGCTGGCTAGGCCTGCACCCATACCGTTACAGGGTGTCAGTCACTCAAATACCTTGCAGAAAAAAAAATTATATTTAAAATTTAACTGTGATCTAATCACATTTGCAAGCCCGTGTGTGTCAGGCGCCCACACATACTGTATTGTGGCCACTGGCTAGTGGCTGGCTAGGCCTGCACTCATACCGTTACAGGGTGTCATTCACTCAAATACCTTGCAGAAAAAAAATTATATTTAAAATTTAACTGATCTAATCACATTTGCGTGTGTGTCAGGCGCCCACACATACAGCTACAACATGGTTAGCACTCCTTTTTTCTGAGATTTATGAGTTTGGTTATCTAATCTAAGCAAACACCTTCAATTGTTTTTCAATGGCTTTTGTCTCAAGATAATAAAATGAGTTAAGAAATTTGAGTTAACAGAGGGAATGCTAACCATGATACATCTATACTGTATTGTGGCCACTGGCTAGTGGCTGGCTAGGCCTGCACTCATACCGTTACAGGGTGTCATTCACTCAAATACCTTGCAGAAAAAAAAATCTATTTAAAATTTAATTGTGATCTAATCACGTTTGCAAGCCCGTGTGTGTCAGGCCCACACAGACTGTACTGTGCCCACTGCCCACCACTTATACAGGGTGGCACAGTACCTTGCAAGCATAGTAAAACTTATCTAATAAAAAATGACAGGCAGAGGCAGGCCACGCCGCAGGGGCCGTCGTGTTCGTGGTGCTGTGATTTCCACTGGCCCTGGAATAATGCCCAGTGTTCAGAGGCCACGTACCCTGAACCCAAAAAATTCGGAGAAAATAATTGACTGGCTTACACAGGACACCCAATCTTCAACAGCTTCTGCTAGGAACCTTGACGCACCATCCTCCTCCAGCTCAGCTTTGGTCACCTGCTCTCAAGTTACCACTCTCCCGCCCGCCGCCACCACCACCACTACCACCACAGCCACCACAGCCGCTTCACTTGATCCCTCAGAGGAGTTATTTACACATCAGTTGGATGAAATTAGTGATGCGCAACCATTATTGACAGGGGATGTAGATAACAGGGATATGTCTCAGTCAGGCAGCATTACACACATGGACGTACAGTGTGATGATGATGATGATGTTGTACCCGCTGCTGCTTCCTTTGCTCAGGTGTCAGATACAAGTGAAGTGGTTGATGATGACGATGTGTCCGTGGATGCCACGTGGGTGCCTGCTCGAAGAGAAGAAGAAGAGGGGGAAAGTTCAGAAGGGGAGACAGAGAGAAGGAGGAGACGAGTTGGAAGCAGGGGGAGGTCGTTGCAAGGAGCAAGTGGCACAGTCAGACAGCATGTATCGGCACCCGTGGTCAGCCAGACAGCACGCCAATCAACGCATGCTGTTGCCATCACCAGAATGCCGTCATTGCAAAGCTCAGCAGTGTGGCATTTTTTTTGTGTGTCTGCCTCTGACAACAGCGATGCCATTTGCAACCTGTGCTAAAAGAAACGGAGTCGTTGGAAATCCAACACCCACCTAGGTACACCCACCTAGGTGCATGGCACATGTGTTGAATCTTATTGTACAACGCATTGTGCCTAAGTACCCAGGCTTACAGGACGTCCTCAAGCAGGCCAGGAAGGTGTGTGGCCATTTCAGGCGTTCCTACACGGCCATGGTGCACTTTTCAGACATTCAGCGCCGAAACAACATGCCAGTGAGGCGCTTGATTTGCGACAGCCCGACATGTTGGAATTTAACACTCCGCCTGCTCCAACAAGAAAAAGCCGTCAACGAGTATTTGTATGACCGGGGTGCTAGGACAGCCTCTGCGGAGCTGGGAATTTTTTTGCCACGTTACTGGACGCTCATGCGCAATGCCTGTAGGCTCATGCGTCCTTTTGAGGAGGTGACAAACCTAGTCAGTCGCACCGAAGGCACCATCAGCGACCTTATCCCATTAGTTTTCTTCCTGGAGCGTGCCCTGTGAAGAGTGCTGGATCAGGCTGTAGATGAGCGGGAAGAGGAAGAGTTGTGGTCACCATCACCACCAGAAACAGCCTTGTCATCAATGCTTGCCGGACCTGCGGCAACGCTGCAAGAGGAGTGTGAGGAAGAGGAGTCAGAGGAGGAATGTGGCTTTGAGGAGGACGAAGACCAACCACAGCAGGCATCCCAGGGTGCTCGTTGTTGTCACCTATCTGGGACCCATGGTGTTGTACGTGGCTGGGGGGAAGAACAGACCGTCAATGACATCAGTGAGGAGGAGGAACTTGAAATGAGTAGCTCGGCATCCAACCTTGTGCAAATGGGGTCTTTCATGCTGTCATGTCTGTTGAGGGACCCTCGTATAAAAAGGATGAAAGAGAACGACCTGTACTGGGTGGCCACGCTACTAGACCCCCGGTATATACAGAAAGTGGCGGAAATGTTACCAAATTACCGGAAATCAGAAAGGATGCAGCAGTTCAAAACCAAACTAAAAAATATGCTTTACACAGCTTATAAGGGGGATGTCACAGCACAACGGGAATCTAACAGGGGAAGAGGGGAAAGTAATCCTCCTCTTTCCACGACCACGGCGGCAAGGACAGGACGCTTTACAGATGTGTTGTTGATGGAGGACATGCAGAGCTTTTTCAGTCCTACACATCGCCACAGCCCTTCGGGATCCAGCCTTAGAGAACGACTCGACCGACAGGTAGCAGACTACCTCGCCTTACTGCAGATATCGACACTCTGAGGAGCGATGAACCCCTTGACTACTGGGTGTGCAGGCTTGACCTGTGGCCTGAACTATCCCAGTTTGCGATAGAACTTTTGGCCTGCCCCGCTTCAAGTGTCCTGTCAGAAAGGACCTTCAGTGCAGCAGGAGGCATTGTCACTGACAAAAGAAGTTGCCTCGGTCAAAAAAGTGTTGATTACCTCACCTTCATTAAGATGAATGAGGCATGGATCCCGAAGGGACTGACACTAGGGGATACGTTTAACTAACAAAAGGCCTGATGACATGCCTTGGCCTCAAAATGGTCCCCACGCTGCTGTATTTAATGTCTGCATACCGGATGACTTTCGTGAATTCTCCGCCACCAACTAGTGTTCAAGCCGCAATGTTTTAGTCACCTTTCTGCCTTGAAAACATCAATTTTTCCGGCCGCTGCTACAACAGAGGCTACAACAATAGCATTATTTTTCAGGCATGTGTACATGCCTAATTTTTCTGGCCTCTGGTGCTGCACTGTGGCTGCAAAAAAAAAAAAAAGGCACATACAAGTGTCAATTCCCCTTTCGTGATCGTTACCTTGTTGTGGTTAAGGGGCTTGCGTATCACAATGAAGCGATCATCACCTCTATGAGTGTGTGTTGGCAATGTTGCCACACCCCAGATGATAAGGCCTTTGCTTCATTATGATCAGACCAAAAGCGATCGGCTAGATAATTTTTTATAGAAGTTGTATGGGTGGGTTTTTAATACATAAAATAAAAAAATCATAATAAAGTCTCTTAATAGTTTATTAGAAATAATGCAGACAATTTAAAAAATCCCCATCAATTCCAATACAAATCAAGTACAAAGCTCAGAACTAAATTATTCCAGGATGTTGTAATGGTTCGTTAATTCGACAATGGTTAATCAATTCGACACACGTCTCCGGATAGGGGACGTAACAGAGATTAAACTGATAGGAATAGGACTAGTTAAGACACCACTCATATAGGGTGTCACAGCACATTGCTCCGTGCACGCGCAGTGCCCCAACTTGGGAGTAAGAGGACCGACCAAGCTGCTTTTTCCATCTCACAGTTCCTAAAATCAATTCAGTTTGGTGTTTCAGAGTTTGGTCTGTCACTGTGAAGGCAGTCGAAGGTACCCGGCCTAAATTTTTTTTCACAAAAGGCATTTTTCACAAAAGGCAATCCCACCCTGATATGGGACGTAACAGGGATTAAACTGATGAGAATAGTACTACAGAAAATAGCACTCATATCGGGTGTGACAGCAAATTGCACGGCGCAGACGCAGTGACCATGGCGTGGATTCAAACAAAGGGGAGGGAGCCAGCGTTTTTTTAACCATCTCCCCGTTCGAAAAATCAATTTAATAAATGGACCCCAGATTGGGACGTCACGTAACGGGGATTAAACTGATGAGAATAGTACTACAGAAAATAGCACTCATATCGGGTGTGACAGTAAATTCCACGGCGCAGACGCAGTGACCGTGGCGTGGATTCAAACAAAGGGGAGGGAGTCAGCGTTTTTTTAACAATCTCCCCGTTCGAAAAATCCATTTAATAAATGGACCCCAGATTGGGGACGTAACAGGGATTAAACTGATGAGAAGAGAGAACTATAGAAAATAGCACTCATATCGGGTGGGACAGTAAATTGCACGGCACAGACGCAGTGACCGTGGATTCAAACAAAGGGGAGGGAGCCAGCATCTTTTTAACCAACTCCACGTTCGAAAAATCAATTCAATTCACCTTTCCGGGACCCTTGGTGTTGTAGGTGGCTGGGTGGAGGAAGAAACCTTCAATGACATCAACGGGACATGGCTAGCTTGGTATCCAACCTTCTGCAAATGGGAAGTTTGCGGTTGGGCAAATGGACTGTTTGCGGCTGTTTGCGGTGCATTAAAAGGGGAGTTTGGTCTGTCAATGTCTGTGAAGCGGGCGTAACCCTTATACTACCTGATCGATACAACATCATACCTGATCGTATACACACACTGGATGTTTTAAACCACGTTGTTCAAAAAAATAAATTGGATTGTTAGGTGATTTATGCCCTTTATGGATTAAAATCCAACTCTGCGTCAACGATGTAATTTTCCATGGGAGTTTTGCCATGGATCCCCCTCCGACATGCCACAGTCCAGGTGTTAGTCCCCTTGAAACAACTTTTCCATCACTATTGTGGCCAGAAAGAGTCCCTGTGGGTTTTAAAATTTGCCTGCCTATAGAAGTCAATGGCGGTTCGCCCGTTCGCGAACATTTGTAGAAATCCGCGTTTGCCGTTCGCGAACGGAAAATTTTATGTTCGCGACATCTCTAATCATCATTATCATTGGAGCGGCCTGCCCGGTATTTCACAGTGAAGTCATAGTTGGCAAGGCGGGAGGCCAATCTTTGCTCCAGGGCCCCTAACTTGGCTGTATTCAGATGTGCCAGGGGGTTATTGTCCGTGAAGGCGACAAACGGTGTGGCAGCAAGATAGTCCTTGAATTTTTCAGACACTAAGGCAAGGAACTCCAGCTTGAAGGAACTATAATTCTGATCATTTTTCTCAGCCCCCCTCAGAAATCTGCTGGCATAGGCAATCACCCTCTCTTTGTTGTCTTGCACTTGGCCCAACACGTCTCCCAGGCCTCTTTTACTGGCATCCATGTAGAGGCGGAACGGCTTCTGATAATCTGGGTAACCCAGGACAGGGGGTTCGGTCAGTTTCTTCTTCAGGAGCTGGAAGGCAATCTCCCGTTCTTCATTCCATTCAACAGGGATAGGAGTCTTTGGACTCTTCTTGGGATGCCCCCTTAGGAGTTCCTGGATCGGATCCGCAATTTGCGCAAAATGCGGGATGAAGCGTCTATAATATCCTGCAAAGCTGAGGAAACTTCTCACCTCTTTCACGGTGGTGGGACAGCAGCAAGTGGGACAGCAGCAAGTTTATCGGGATCGGGCTGGACTCCTTCGGCACTAACAACGTGCCCTAGATACTTTACTGCTGGTTTCAGCAGGTGGCACTTGGACGGTTGGATTTTAAGGCCATATTTAACAAGGACTTGAAACACTTCATCCTGGTGTTTTAAATGGTCCTCATATGCCTTGGAGTAGATAATGACGTCATCTAGGTATAATAGTACAGTCTCGCAGTTCCTATGGCCTAAACAACGCTTCATCAACCGCTGCTACGTCCCTGGAGCGTTACACAGTCCGAACGGCATATAATTAAATTCAAACAGGCCCATAGGCGTAGTGAAAGCGGTCTTCTCTCGATCTTCTGGGGCCATAGGTACCTGCCAGTACCCACTAGTTAAGTCCAGAGTGGAAAAATAGGCTGATGACCCCAGGGCAGTCAAGGACTCCTCAATGCGCGGTAACGGATAAGCATCTTTGTGGGTGATTTGATTAATTTTTCTATAATCCACGCAGAACCTTATGCTGCCATCTTTTTTCCGGACAAAAACTAGGGGCGCAGCCCAGGGACTATGACTGTCCCGGATTATGTTAGCGTCCTTCATCTCTTGTATCATCTCTTTTACAGACTGATAGGTAGTAGGTGGTATGGGTCTGTATCTCTCCTTGATAGGAGGATGAGAGCCAGTGGGTATGGTTTGTTTTATTACACTGACCTCTCCGTAGTCCGTGCAGTGCTGGCTAAAGGCCTTGTGGTGCTCTTTCACCAGACTCAGGACTCCCTCTATTTGCTCCTTCGGGGTGCAATCGTTCCCCACATGAAGTTCTTTCCACCAGGATACTGACGAGGAACAAGTTAGCGGAAAATGATTTATTTTTTTCTTACAAAGTCTCATATTCCACTAACTTGTGACAAAAAATAAAATTTTACATGAACTCGCCATGCCCCTTACAGAATACCTTGGGCTGTCTTCTTTCCAAAATGGGGTCACTTGTGGGGTAGTTATACTGCCCTGGCATTTTAGGGGACCTAAAGCGTGAGAAGTAGTTTGGAATTCAAATGCGTAAAAAATGCCCGGTGAAATCCGAAAGGTACTCATTAGAATTTGGCCACTTTGCGCACCTAGGCTGCAAAAAAGTGTCACACATGTGGTATCGCCGTACTCAGAAGAAGTAGGGAAATGTGTTTTGGGGTGTATTTTTGCATATACCCATGCTGGGTGAGAAAAATATATCACTAAAAGACAACTTTTCCCATTTTTTTATACAAAGTTGTCATTTTACAGAGATATTTCTCTCACTCAGCATGGGTATATGTAAAAAGACACTCCAAAACACATTGCCCTACTTCTCCTGAGTACGGCAATACCACATGTGTGACACTTTTTTGCAGCCTAGGTGCGCAAAGGGGCCCAAATTCCCATGAGTACCTTTTAGGAGTGCATTTTTAGACATTTGGATTCCAGACTTCTTCTCACGCTTTAGGGCCCCTAAAATGCCAGGGCAGTATAAATACCCCACATGTGACCCCATTTTGGAAAGAAGACACCCCAAGGTATTCCGTGAGGGTCATAGCGAGTTCATAGAAGATTTTTTTTTTGCACAAGTTAGCGGAAATTGTTTTTTTATTTTTTTTTTTCACACAAAGTCTCCCTTTCTGCTAATTTGGGGCAAAAAGTTCAATCTTTCATGGACTCAATATGCCCCTCAGTGAATACCTTGGGGTGTCTTCTTTCCAAAATGGGGTAATTTGTGGGGTGTTTGTACTGCCCTGGCATTTGAGGGTCTCCACAATCATTACATGTATGGCCAGCATTAGGAGTTTCTGCTATTCTCCTTATATTGAGCATACGGGTAATGAGATTTTTTTTTTTCCGTTCAGCCTCTGGGCTGAAAGAAAAAATTAACGGCACAGATTTCTTCATTCGCATCGATCAATGTGGATGAAAAAATCTCTGCCAAAAAATGTGCAAAAAAAGAAATGGAGGAGAAAGGTGTCTGCCAGGACATAGGAGCTCCGCCCAACATCTAAACCCACTCAGCTCGTATGCCTTGGCAAACCCGATTTCTCCATTCACATCAATCGATGTGGATGAATAAATCATTTTTTTTTATTTATAAAAAACGTTTGCTAAAGCATATGAACACCGCCCCTCAGGTCATAAGCCTCGACAAACGTATCTTTTTTACTGTAGAGGAGAAATCTCGTCTTGCAGCGCCGCATACACCGACTTTTGTGTAATCTGACAGCAGCGCAATACTTCTGTCAGAATGCACATCAGTGCTGCAGCTGGTTGATCGCTTGGTCCACCTAGAAGGTAAAAAAAATAAAAAATAAAATAAACAGGCCGCAACGCAATAAATTTATTAACATTAACTTTATATAACATTTGAACAGAACATTAACTTTTATAAACTTTATTGAACTTTTGAAACAGAACATTAACTTTTTTGCTTACCTGTGATTTATTTATATTTTTTACCTTTAGAGGATAAACCTCTCCTTCCCCATGGGACAATGTGCAAAGCGCAAATCGCCCAGAGATGTGGCGAAGTACATTATGCACTTTGTCCCAGGTGAAAGGAGAGGTTTGTGGCAGCTCTGTGTTAAGGGCCCTAAGACCCCTGTGTGTCTGTCCTGTGTCACACAATCCCTACACTAATAGTGTACCTGTGTGTGGTACTTGCGGAAACACTCCCCTATGCATAGGGCAGGCTGGTCAGGACAGTCAGGACAAAAAAAGGTGGTGTCACGCCTTATTCCACCCCTGCTACAGACACAACATCTTTTTCTTGGGGAATGTTGAGTTGGGGTACCAGGATAGACACTCGGGAAGTGTCTGCCATGTAGCCGGCTCACTACATCAGGGACTTGGGGCACGAACCCTCCTGGATACAGAATTTCCGAAATGATTTCTTCCTGGAATTTTAGGAAGGATCCTGTTCTCCCAGCCTTACTGTAGAGAACAAAACTATTATATACAGCCAATTGAATTAAATAAACAGACACCCTCCTATACCAGCGTCTGGTGCGGCGGGACACTAAACAGGGAGCCAACATCTGGTCATTGAAGTCCACCCCTCCCATGTGAAGGTTATAGTCGTGGACAGAGAGGGGTTTCTCAATGACTCTAGTTGCCCTTTCAATTTGCACTGTCGTGCCTGCGTGAATGGTGGACAGAAGGTAAGCGTCCCTCTTGTCCCTCCACTTCACCGCGAGCAGTTCTTGGTCACACAAGGCAGCCCTCTCCCCCCGTGCAAGTCGGGTATTAACGAGCCGGTGGGGGAAGTCCCGGTGACTAGGTCGCGCGGTGCCACAGCATTGAATTCCGACTAGATGTAAGTGCTGAAAGAGGGCCACGCTTGAGTAAAAATTGTCCACGTATAAGTGGTACCCCTTGTGGAGTAAGGGTGACACCAAGTCCCAGACAATCTTGCCACTGCTCCCCAGGTAGTCAGGACATCCGACCGGCTCCAGTTTTGAGTCTTTTCCCTCATAGACCTTAAAACGATATGTATAGCCTGTGGCCCTTTCACAGAGCTTATACAGTTTGACCCCATACCGGGCACGCTTGCTGGGGATGTACTGTTTGATGCCAAGGCGCCCAGTAAAATGTACTAGGGACTCGTCTATGCAGATGTTCTGATTGGGGGTATACGCATCTGCAAATCTGGATGACAAATGGTCTATGAGGGGCCGAATTTTGTGCAGCCGGGTGGCCTCTTGGATGACAGGTTTTATTGTCAGCGAAATGCATAAAGTACATGATGATCTCAAAACATGCCCTGGACATTGCAGCAGAGAACATGGGTATGTAATGTATTGGGTCTTTAGTAGTGATGAGCGGGAGGTGCCATATTCGATTTCGCGATATTTCGCGAATATTCGAATGAATATTCGTGTTATATTCGTCGAAATCGAATATTCGTAATTATTCCAATTATCGCGAATAATATACGAATAAAATTTTTCGCGTATTGCGATTATTTATCTTGATAGTATAAGGCAACGTTCCTATGCTAATTGACAATGGCTAGGCTAATATGTGTATTTTACGAAATTTCGTGATTTGCTCTAACTTCGTCTCTTAGAATATTACGAATATTCTAAAAGACGAAGTTAGAGCAATATTACGAAATTTCGTAAAATACACATATAGATTGTAATTTAGCTAATATAGTGCTATAATCCCTTTTTTTCCTCTAATTTTTTTTTTGCCTCTTCTGAACTTAAGTTTTGTAAAATATGTACACTATTAAAAAATATCACTATAGCAGTATATTAGCTTAAATACAATCTATGTGTATTTTACGAAATTTCGTAATATTGCTCTAACTTCGTCTTTTAGAATATTCGTAATATTCTAAAAGACGAAGTTAGAGCAATATTAAGAACATTTGCAAAAGCCGAAATTGCGATGCGAGTAATATAATACGAAATAATCGCATGAAGATTTCAATTTAGCACTGCTATATTCCATATTCTAGCCTAATATGGAATATAGCTGTGCTAAATTAGCACTGCTATATTCCATACTAGGCTAGAATATGGAATATAGCAGTGCTAAGTTGAAATCTTCATGCGATTATTTCGTATTATATTACTCGCATCGCAATTTCGGCTTTTGCAAATGTTCTTAATATTGCTCTAACTTCGTCTTTTAGAATATTACGAATATTCTAAAAGACGAAGTTAGAGCAATATTACGAAATTTCGAAAAGACTAAGTTAGAGCAATATTACGAAATTTCGTAAAATACACATAGATTGTATTTAAGCTAATATACTGCTATAGTAATATTTTTTAATAGTGTACATATTTTACAAAACTTAAGTTCAGAAGAGGCAAAAAAAATTAGAGGAAAAAAAGGGATTATAGCACTATATAAGCTAAATTACAATCTATATGTGTATTTTACGAAATTTCGTAATATTGCTCTAACTTCGTCTTTTAGAATATTCGTAATATTGCTCTAACTTCGTCTTTCAGAATATTACGAATATTCTAAAAGACGAAGTTAGAGCAATAATAAGAACATTTGAAAAAGTCGAAATTGCGATGCGAGTAATATAATACGAAATAATCGCATGAAGATTTCAACTTAGCACTGCTATATTCCATATTCTAGCCTAGTATGGAATATAGCAGTGCTAACTTAGCACAGCTATATTCCATATTAGGCTAGAATATGGAATATAGCAGTGCTAAGTTGAAATCTTCATGCGATTATTTCGTATTATATTACTCGCATCGCAATTTCGGCTTTTGCGAAATTTCGTAAAATACACATATAGATTAGATTGTAATTTAGCTAATATTGAATATAGCAGTGCTAGGTTGAAAACGCCACTGACTGGAGCAGCCAGGAAGCCAGGAATCCAAAGGACAGGTAAGAACAACTTTAGGGAAGTGGGAAAGGAAAAAATTATAATAATAAAAAAATAAAAAAAGACGAATATTCGAATTCGCGAATATATAGAACGATATTCTAAATATTCGCAAAATCTCGAAATTGCGATATTCGAGAAAAAAATTCGCAATTCGAATATTCGCGCTCAACACTAGTCTTTAGACCAATAGGACCGCAATACATTTTTTTTTGTTAGACCCATGCTGAGGATAAGGCCCCAAAAAAATTTACATTCGGAAACTGTGACTGGTTTCCACCGGAAAGGCTGGGCATAGAAGCTTTCCAGATTGCCGGTAATATACTGTGTGGCGTAGCGGTTGGTTTCTGCCACAACTAAGTCATAGAGATCCGCGGTGAAGAACAGCTCAAAAAACTCGAGGGCTGATCCTAAATGAGCTGTCTCCACGCGAACCCCAGACTGGGCGGTGAAAGGGGCAATACGGGTGCGGCGGAAGCAGGGGATTGCCAATTAGGGTTTGCCAGCACCTCTGGGAGACTAAGGGGCCTGTTAACGTGGTGGCTGCGACGGGGGAGTTACTGCACGTGCCACCGTACCAGCTTGAACTGCCCTTCTGGTGCTCGCCACTTCACCAGGGAATACGGCAGTGCTGGTAGAAGGTCCAGGATGTGCTGCGCTGCTGGTGTATGCCGCACCATAAAAAAGATCAGCGCTAGCACCACTCTGCTGCAAATGAGGCTCATCATGCGGGGTATGCATTACACTGACATGGGATTGGGTACGCCTGACCGTAGCAGGGACCTCGACCTCGTCATCTTCGCTAGCGGTTAGAGTGTCGCTGCTGTCTACAGGTTCATATTCTGAACCACTGGATTAAGCGGGTGAGGCGTCCCCATCGCTTTCATCCATCACGGCCAGAATCCTGTAGGTCTCTTCAGCGGAATACCCCTTGTTTGACATTTTGGGCTCACTAAATTTAGGGGGTATTCCTCTGAGACTACCCAGGAAAAAGAGCAAACCTAAATAGTAAAAAGGAGTACGCCTGACCGTAGCAGGCGCGAGATCTTGATAGCAGACAGGGCCATCAGAGGAAGATCCCGTTCCGTGGCCCTGTCAATCAACATGCGGAGAGGGGGTTTTTAGGATCGGAGGATGCGGCTGGTAGCAAGGTAATTTGCATATTTTAAAAGCAAGTTTTTAACACAATCTACTGGACCAAAATGATTAATTAGATTATGTAGGCATAAATCGCAGTATAGGGATTATAAGTAGACAAAAAAAAAACGGTTTAGTGGGGTGACAGAAGCCCTTTAAGGCGCAATACAAGAAGTTCCAGAATACAGAGGGGGTGGCACTGCTTCCTTTCCCTTTCTTCAACAAAACCGGATCTCCAAGACTGGGTCCTCTCTACCACTCGTGGCGGTGCTCCTGCCTCTAAGTCTTTTAATGTGCAGCAAAAAAGAAACAACTAGTCGGCATTTACCAAAAAGTGGATGTTCTTTATTCCATATGCCATAAACATTCACCGATACAGGCATTGGGTGGACAAACAAACAGCGCAGGCAAGTAGCTTGTGGCGACGGCCGATTTGCCCCTTAGCACTTCCTCAGGCCACTAACGTTCTGACGTAATTACGTCACCTTTATGTGCTGCTTCATCTGTGCAGAACACATTGATTCCATCACAGAGGAACCGACTAAATACATATAAACACCAACAATCTGCAAATAAAACAAACAATAAAGATACACATATTTTTACAGAAATGCTCCAAGGTCATCTCAATCCCTGCAAACTCAACACCTTACTATTACCATTACCATCATAGTCCGCCAAATCAGAATTCTGAAACTTTTTTTATGATTTGGTGGACTATGCTAATGTATTGGATATTGGGGTAGAGCACACTGTAAATAATCCCGAAATGGATTCAAATACATTCAGAAAAGACCAGACCTGGTCTGATAGAAGGCAGAGAAGGGGCGGACACAGTGCCATCAGAAATATATATTACAGACTCTAAGTACGAAAGCCCTGGAAATTAGGGTATCACAGCTGCCGGAGAAAGAGGTCCGTCTGTTTTGGACAGTGAGCTCCCTGAGATCCTATGAGGATAGTAATAGGGTCCCTAGAGGACTACGGATTTACAAGGATATACTACAATACCAGGAGGACGCCGAGTTTGTAGCCAAGTGGCAACATTTGCACTCGGAGTTCTCGACCCGAATCCTGGAATTAGTATTAAAGAGGAAAGAAAAGGAGTATGGGGAAATAAAAGAGGAATTATTGAAAGCGAGAACGAAGTTACAAGCACGACTTACGGAAAACCAATTGAAAATCTTTAATAAAAGAATGGATAAGAAGTTAAGAGTGATTCAAGCAGAAATAAAAGGGAGGAAAAGAGATAATTTTTTAAGAGATGAGCAGGACTATGATTTGGGTAGAATATTTGATTGGAACAGTAGGAAACAGAGGAGGAGACGCCATCCATGATGCACCAAGAGTGATTACTGGACTACCGAGTCTGACTCCAGCATGTCAGATGACTCCTTCACTTATCGCCCCACGGATGTCCCTGGAGTAGGGAAAGAGCCCCTTTAGGAGGAGTGTAAGTAGGGGCAGAGAAAAAAGGAAAAATAAACACAAAGCAGGGTTACAAGAGAAAACAGGTGTCCTGGAGACGATAGTAGAAGAAGATGAGAATGATGTAGAACAGAATATAGTGATGAACCTAACTGGATACGAACTGTCACCAGACTGTATAAAAGTCCTCAATCGGGTCTGAACTACAGTCTGGTGGAACAGTTTGATCCGGTTACTTTTGAGATAGACCTATTTAAAGCTGTGACGAAACTCAATTTGAATAGATTATTTAAGAATGTGCCTGAAACAAAGAAAGAGATAAGAGAAGAAAAAGTACTGGCAAGTATAGGACCTTTGGGTTTCAGTATGGTGGCAAATTTTAACCAAACAGAGGTACCATGTTTAGAATGGATGACAGGTCTAAATCTGAATGAGTCATCGAAAGACCCTCCTTCAGAGGAGTTTGTGGGGGGAGTCAGCTCCATGTTTTGGTCTGCGGTCAGCTCTGCGGTCCAGTTCACCCCAAACCATCTCGATTGGGTTCAGGTCCGGTGACTGTGGAGGCCAGGTCATCTGGCGCAGCACCCCATCACTCTCCTTCATGGTCAAATAGCCCTTACACAGCCTGGAGGTGTGTTTGGGGTCATTGTCCTGTTGAAAAATAAATGATGGTCCAACTAAACGCAAACCGGATGGAATAGCATGCCGCTGCAAGATGCTGTGGTAGCCATGCTGGTTCAGTATGCCTTCAGTTTTGAATAAATCCCCAACAGTGTCACCAGTAAAGCTCCCCCACACCATCACACCTTCTCCTCCATGCTTCACGGTGGTAACCAGGCATGTAGAGTCCATCCGTTCACCTTTTCTGCGTCACACAAAGACACAGTGGTTGGAACCAAAGATCTCAAATTTGGACTCATCAGACCAAAGCACAGATTTCCACTGGTCTAATGTACATTCCTTGTGTTCTTTAGCCCAAACAAGTCTCTTCTGCTTGTTGCCTGTCCTTAGCAGTGGTTTCCTAGCAAATATTCTACCATGAAGGACTGATTCACACAGTCTCCTCTTAACAGTTGTTCTAGAGATGTGTCTGCTGCTAGAACTCTGTGTGTCATTGACCTGGTCTCTAATCTGAGCTGCTGTTAACCTGCGATTTCTGAGGCTGGTGACTCGGATGAACTTATCCTCCGCAGCAGAGGTGACTCTTGGTCTTCCTTTCCTGGGGCGGTCCTCATGTGAGCCAGTTTCTTTGTAGCGCTTGATGGTTTTTGTGACTGCACTTTGGGACACTTTCAAAGTTTTCTCAATTTTTCAGACTGACTGACCTTCATTTCTTAAAGTAATGATGGCCACTCGTTTTTCTTTACTTAGCTGCTTTTTTCTTGCCATAATACAAATTCTAATAGTCTATTCAGTAGGACTATCAGCTGTGTATCCACCTGACTTCTCCACAATGCAACTGATGGTCCCAACCCCATTTATAAGGCAAGAAATCCCACTTATTAAACCTGACAGGGCGCACCTGTGAAGTGAAAACCATTTCAGGTGACTACCTCTTGAAGCTCATCAAGAGAATGCCAAGAGTGTGCAAAGCAGTAATGAAAGCAAAAGGTGGCTACTTTGAAGAACCTAGAATATGACATATTTTCAGTTGTTTCACACTTTTTTGTTATGTATATAATTCCACATGTGTTAATTCATAGTTTTGATGCCTTCAGTGTGAATCTACAATTTTTATAGTCATGAAAATAAAGAAAACTCTTTGAATGAGAAGATGTGTCCAAACTTTTGGTCTGTACTGTACATAAGTCACTGACTCATCCCCCTGGGAGACCTATAGTCTCAGGTGTTGGATCAGTGACTGAACCCCTTTCTAAATACGTGGACTGGCTGCTCAGACCCCTGCTTCGACAGATATAATCTCATCTTAGAGACATGGGGGACCTGTTACTGGCACTGAAGTCTTTTCAGTGGCAGGGAGGGTTCCAATTGGTCTCTTTTAGATACAAAAAATAGGTTACATAGAAAATGCGTAAAGCAATGACGTAACAATGAAAGCCCCTCACCAAAGAGAGCAAGCTCAGAAAAGACTAGAGAAACCTATAAGCGAACACTGAGAATTGATAAGCTGTAAAAATATTATTTTATTGAAATATATGATTAAAACATACAAAGGAGAAGACAGACAAATGCATTATTGAAAAAAGTGCGGTACAATCCTGGGAGAATTTTTAGAGTACCGAAGTATAATGGTACAAAAGACCTAAACACAAGAGCCTACAGATAGGATGCTGCTATATAAAATATATGTATACATATAGATGTCCACAATCAATGAAAGTGCAGAGTACCATTAACCACTTAAGGACCACAGGTTTATACCCCCCTAGTGACCAGGCCCTTTTTTCAAATCGGCACTCCACAAATTTAACGGTTTATTGCTCAGTCATGCAACTTACCACCCAAATGAATTTTACCTCCTTTTCTTCTCACTAATAGAGCTTTCATTTGGTGGTATTTCATTGCTGCTGACATTTTTACTTTTTTTGTTATTAATCGAAATTTAACTAAATTTTTGCAAAAAAATGACATTTTTCACTTTCAGTTGTAAAATTTTTCAAAAAAAACGACATCTATATATACATTTTTCTCTAAATTTATTGTTCCACATGTCTTTGACAAAAAAAAATGTTTGGGTAAAAAAAAACATGGTTTGGGTAAACGTTATAGCATTTACAAACTATGGTACAAAAAATGTGAATTTCCGCTTTTTGAAGCAGCTCTGACTTTCTGAGCACCTGTCATGTTTCCTGAGGTTCTACAATGCCCAGACAGTAGAAAACCCCCACAAATGACCGCATTTCGGAAAGTAGACACCCTAAGGTATTCGCTGATGGGCATAGTGAGTTGATAGAACTTTTTATTTTTATCACAAGTTAGCGGAAAATGATTATTTTTTTTTTTCCTTACAACGTCTCATATTCCACTAACTTGTGACAAAAAATAAAAACTTCCATGAACTCACTATGCCCATCATAAAATACCTTGGGATGTCTTCTTTCCAAAATGGGGTCACTTGTGGGGTAGTTATACTGCCCTGGCATTTTAGGAGCCCAAATGCGTGCAAAGTAGTTTGAAATCAAAATCTGTAAAAAATGGCCGGTGAAATCCGAAAGGTGCTCTTTGGAATGTGGGCCCCTTTGCCCACCTAGGCTGCAAAAAAGTGTCACACATGTGGTATCGCCGTACTCAGGAGAAGTTGGGGAATGTGTTTTGGGGTGTCATTTTACATATACCCATGCTGAGTGAGAGAAATATCTCGGCAAAAGACAACTTTTCCCATTTTTTTTATACAAAGTTGGCATTTGACCAAGATATTTTTCTCACCCAGCATGGGTATATGTAAAATGACACCACAAAACACATTGCCCAACTTCTCCTGAGTACGGCGATACCACATGTGTGACACTTATTTGCAGCCTAGATGCGCAAAGGGGCCCAAATTCCTTTTAGGAGGGCATTTTTAGACATTTGGATCCCGGACTTCTTCTCACGCTTTAGGGCTCCTAAAATGCCAGGCCAGTATAAATACCCCACATGTGACCCCATTTTGGAAAGAAGACACCCCAAGGTATTCAATGAGGGGCATGGCGAGTTCATAGAATTTTTTTTTATTTTTTGGCACAAGTTAGCGGAAATGGATTTTTTTAGTTTTTTCTCACAAAGTCTCCTTTTTCCGCTAACTTGGGACAAAAATGTCAATCTTTCATGGACTCAATATGCCGAATATCTTTCCGAAATGGGGTCACATGTGGGGTATTTATACTGCTCTAAAGCGTGAGAAGAAGTCTGGAATATAAATGTCTAAAAAACTTTACGCATTTGGATTCCGTGAGGGGTATGGTGATTTCATATGAGATTTTATTTTTTGACACAAGTTAGTGGAATATGAGACTTTGTAAGAAAGAAAAAAATATATATATTTCCGCTAGTTTGTGCCAAAAAAATGTCTGAATGGAGCCTTACAGGTGGGTGATCAATGACAGGGGGGTGATCAGGGAGTCTATATGGGGTGATCACCCCCCTGTCATTGATCACCCCCCTGTAAGGCTCCATTCAGACGTCCGTATGTATTTTGCGGATCCGATCCATGGATCCGTGGATCCGTAAAACACATACGGACGTCTGAATGGAGCCTTACAGGGGGGTGATCAATGACAGGGGGGTGATCAATGACAGGGGGTTATCAGGGAGTCTATATGGGGTGATCACCCCCCTGTCATTGATCACCCCCCTGTAAGGCTCCATTCAGACGTCCGTATGTGTTTTGCGGATCAGATCCATGGATGCGTGGATCCGTAAAACACATACGGACGTCTGAATGGAGCCTTACAGGGGGTGATCAATGACAGGGGGGTGATCACCCCATATAGACTCCCTGATCACCGCCTGTCATTGATCACCCCCCTGTAAGGCTCCATTCAGACGTCCGTATGTGTTTTACGGATCCACACATCCATGGATCGGATCCGCAAAACACATACGGACGTCTGAATGGAGCCTTACAGGAGGGTGATCAATGACAGGGGGGTGATCACCCCATATAGACTCCCTGATCACCCCCTGTCATTGATCACCCCCCTGTCATTGATCACCCCCCTGTAAGGCTCCATTCAGACGTCCGTATGTGTTTTGCGGATCCGATCCATGGATGTGTGGATCCGTAAAACACATACGAACGTCTGAATGGAACCTTACAGGGGGGTGATCAATGACAGGCGGTGATCAGGGAGTCTATATGGGGTGATCACCCCCCTGTCATTGATCACCCCCCTGTAAGGCTCCATTCAGACGTCCGTATGTGTTTTGCGGATCCAAGCAAAAGGGACCACCAGAGGGCCAGGTAGCAGGTATATTTAACGCTGTTATCAAAACAGCGTCTAATATACCTGTTAGGGGTTAAAAAAATCGCATCTACAGCCTGCCAGCGAACGATCGCCGCTGGCAGGCTGTAGATCAGCTAGTTTACCTCCGGTTCCTGTGAACGCGCGCTCCTGTGTGCGCGCGTTCACAGGAAATCTCACGTCTCGCAAGATGACACCGATCGGCGTTAGTGTGACCTGGCAGAGCCGCAGCATTGACGCCGATCGGCGTTAGCGAGACGGGAGGTGGTTAAATATAAAGTGCCTGTGCGAACTTCAATATAGCCAGTAGAAAATAGCAGCTCTCAAATGTAAATCATTGATTTGATATGCATCTATTTAATCCAATGCGTCAGATACCATAGTAAAGTGCATGTGTAAGCCAAACTCAGGTGGCCAGAAGGTATGGTAAAAACTTATTCAATAAGGCTCAACAACAAAGGTATATTGTAAACAGGTGGAAAAAGGTCACATACCATATTTTTTAGAATAACAAATCCACAGGAAGACCGCACACCCCGCTTTAGATTTAGAAAGTTTGTGGCACTGACAAAAGTCTGACAAAAGTGGTACAGACAGAAATTTGGAAGGGCCATGGGCACGCCAGTCGCATGCACGTTTGCAAATATTTACCTTGCTAGGTTTGAAGATAAATATGTGTATTCGCTGAAGAACCTCTTTGCTTTTGTTCAGGGAGTTTGTGGAGTTTCTCAATACAGGAAATAAAAGGAACAGGAGGTTCACTCATAATTTTGGAGGCTCCAAATTTGAGTTTTGGGATGTATTGGTATTGGTAAAAGATGGTGAATTGGTCAGCGAGGACTATCGTAAGCCAACGGCAACCAATTCACTTCTACATTTCTCCAGCTACCACCCGGTCAGTAAAAAGAGAGCAGTCCCATATGGACAGTTTATTAGATAAAGAAGGATTAACGGGACAGAGGAGAGTTTTAGGAAACAATCCTTAGAACTGAAGAAATGATTTTTAGCTAGAAGATACCCAATGGAGATATTGAATGAGGCTATGCAGAAGGCTTCATTTTTGGATCTAAGTGTGGTAACATCGGGGAATACAAATGTTAGGAAGAGAAAGGACAATCAGAAACATTTCATTTTTCCTTTAAATCTAGTCCAATGGTGGATCAGATTAGGAAAGTGATAAGCGAAAATTAGGACATAGTGGAAAGGGACGATAGTTTAAAAGAGATCAGAGGGTCTAAACCATTAGTAGCCTTTAGGAGGAGCCATACTTTGAAAGATAGGCTGGTTAGGAGTCGTTTAGTGGAACAAAATCTCATATATGGCTGAAAGATTGGGTACCTGCTGGAAACTGCAGAAGTGGTAATTGTTCCTACTGTAAATATAATCCCCAATGGGATTAACTGGTCTTTGGCGGATTACATCATAAAGTAAATACCTTGATAACTTGCAAAAGTAAATATGTAGTGTTAATTCAATTGTTACAGGGAAAGCTTGTTCACGATTAATAGAACATGTAAAATCTGAGCATGATGGTAATAGTAAGGTGTTGAGGTCTGCAGGGATTGAGATAGTGTGTAGTCTGCCACAAGGGGGAGATAGACATCATACCCTCCTAAGGAAGGAAGCAAGATGGATCATACGCTCCGGAGCTATGGGCCCTCAGGGACTGAAAGATAGAAATTACCTTGGAGTATTTCTGTAAAAAATATATGCATCTTTATTGTTTGTTTTATTTGTACATTGTTGGTGTTTATATGTATTTGGCCGGTTCCACTTTGATGGAATCACTGTGTTCCGCACAGATGAAGTAGCACATAAAGGTGACATAATTATGTCAGAATGTTAGTGGCCTGAGGAAGCGCTAAGGCGCAAAGCGGCCGTCGCCACAAGCTATTTTCCTGCGTTGTTTGTTTGTCCGCCCCATGCCTGTATCGGTAAATGTTTATGGCATCTGAAATAAAGAACATCCAATTTTTGGTGAGTGCTGCCTATTTGTTTCTTTTTTGTTGCACAATACAAGTCTATGGCAGACTGAAATTGCAACATTGTTTCTGTTAGGCTGTGCTTCTCCAGCTTCACCCTTCCCACTAGAAGGTTCTGTATAAAAGAAAAACAGTCAGAGCCCCTAGTTGTCCGCATATAGAGACCAATGCTTAACACAAGAGGGTCTTCCAGACTGCACAAGTGACGAGAAGAAGAAGCTGAGACTGGCTGTCACAACCAGACAGCTGAGAAGCTCTGACAGTGTCACAACCAGACAGCTGAGAAGCTCTGACAGAGGCCTTTCAGAACCTCCTCCTTGAGTTTCTGTGTTGTGGTATTCAGCTCCTCCTCTTGTTAGCCTCTCTCAGCTGTCATGTGTAGGACTAATTGCTTCCCTTTAAATTCTTCCCCAGAAGGTTTTTCTGGGCGGCTTATACTACTTCCTGGGAGGTTGTTTGTGCCTCTCGCTTTAAGACACAAGATTTTTAAAGAACACCACGATACGGTCCTTGCTGGGCACCCGGGGGTAAGAGCCACACTGGATCTCATCGCTCGGAGATTCTGGTGGCCTGCGCTTCGTAAGTCGGTTGAGGGTTTTGTGGTAGCCTGCGAGACTTGCGCTCATGCCAAAGTCCTTCATTCACGGCCATCAGGTCCTCTCCTTCCCTTACCCATTCCTTCCCGTCCTTGGACACATCTGTCCATGGACTTCATAACGGACCTGCCTCGTTCCTCGGGGAAGACTGTGATTCTGGTGGTGGTGGACCGTTTTAGCAAAATGGTGCATTTCATCCCTTTTCCTGGTTTGCCCAATGCTAAGACGCTGGCGCAGGCATTTGTTGATCACATTGTCAAATTGCACGGTATTCCTTCAGACATAGTCTCTGATAGGGGCACGCAGTTTGTTTCCAGATTCTGGAAGGCTTTCTGTTCTCGCTTGGGGGTTCGGTTGTCATTCTCTTCTGCTTTCCACCCGCAGTCGAATGGCCAGACAGAGCGCGTCAATCAGAATCTGGAGACATATCTGCGTTGTTTTGTGGCGGAGAATCAAGAGGATTGGTGTTCTTTTTTGTCCCTTGCTGAGTTTGCTTTAAATAACCGTCGTCAGGAGTCCTCTGATAAGT
This sequence comes from Bufo gargarizans, assembly GCF_014858855.1. Classification (NCBI taxonomy): domain Eukaryota; kingdom Metazoa; phylum Chordata; class Amphibia; order Anura; family Bufonidae; genus Bufo; species Bufo gargarizans. The sequence continues at coordinate 84,666,465 of NC_058084.1, read as the reverse complement.
CACCATTTTTTGGTGCATATGGGTTTCATCCACAGTTTGGGACTTTCTCGGGAGAGGGGTCTTCTGGTTTACCTGATGAGGACAGATTCTCCTCGTCTTTGTCATCTATTTGGCAAAAGATTCAAGATAATCTAAAGAGCATGAGTGAGAGATATAAGCGTGTGGCTGATAAGAGACGTGTGCTTGGTCCGGACCTGAATGTTGGTGATCTGGTGTGGTTGTCTACCAAGAATATCAAATTGAAGGTTCCCTCCTGGAAGTTGGGTCCTAGGTTTATTGGGCCTTACAAAATCCTGTCTGTCATCAATCCTGTTGCATACCGTCTTGATCTTCCTCAGACTTGGAAGATCCATAATGTTTTTCATAAGTCCTTATTGAAACCTTATGTTCAACCCATTGTACCTTCGCCTTTGCCTCCTCCTCCGATTATGGTTGATGGGAATCTTGAATTTCAGGTCTCTAGGATTGTGGATTCTCGTCTTGTCCGCGGTTCTCTTCAGTACCTTGTTCAGTGGGAGGGGTATGGTCCTGAGGAGAGGATGTGGGTCCCAGTGACGGACATTAAGGCCTCTCGTCTCATCAGGGCTTTCCATAGGTCCCATCCTGAGAAGGTGGGTTCTGAGTGTCCGGAGTCCACTCGTAGAGGGAGGGGTACTGTCACAACCAGACAGCTGAGAAGCTCTGACAGTGTCACAACCAGACAGCTGAGAAGCTCTGACAGAGGCCTTTCAGAACCTCCTCCTTGAGTTTCTGTGTTGTGGTATTCAGCTCCTCCTCTCGTTAGCCTCTCTCAGCTGTCATGTGTAGGACTAATTGCTTCCCTTTAAATTCTTCCCCAGAAGGTTTTTCTGGGCGGCTTATACTACTTCCTGGAGTGTGTGTGCACGCTGACTCTGTCCTCCTGTTGCTTCAAAGCTAAGTGTTGTACCTTTATCTGTTATTTTCTGTTTGCTGGATCCCAGGTGACCCTGACTCCCTCCGTATCTTGTGTAGGGAGCCGGTGGTCGTGTCCCCTCACTATTGTAGGGTGCTCAGGGCTTTATAGTCAAGGTTCGTGGATATGCAAACCTCCACCATTCGGATCTTTGCATAGGCTGAGCAGCCAGGGAAAGTGCCAGGTCTTCTGCAGGGGTCTCCCTTGGTTCCTTAGTTTTTGGATCCAGCGAGTCGTTTATACATGTTGCTTTGCCTTGTTTCCTGTACACCGTCCGTGACACTGGCATATCCTGTTCCACGACCCTGGGCCACCAGCCCTTTGGCCAGGGTACCAGACTTCTGAGTAAGAGAATATCAACTAGCTCAGGCCTTTTCTCAGCACAAAGAAAGGAACAACACCTGGTGACACCTCGATGATGTCCGGGTGACTCAGCAAAGTACATGTATAAAAAAGAAAAGAAAAGAAATGAATCGCACATCCAGCTGCTATGCTTTGATCTCATCCCTGCTACTTTAGCAGAAAACAGCACTAAATAGTACATGTGTACCGCCTCCTGTGCTACATGTTAAATGAGGCATTAGTGTACATTTTGCTCAAAAGGCATAAGCCCACTCATCACGCCAAGGTTGCCTCTATGAGTGTGCCCTACTCAAAAATCGGCGCGCTGCTGCACCTCTTCAAGCAGCTTATTGGCAAGGGTGCCAGGAGTTGACCCCCCATCAATCAAGTATTGATGACCTGTCCTGAGGATAAAAGCACTCAGAAAGCCCCTTTAAATTTTGCTGAATTTTTTATTTATTTTTTAATTACAAGGGTTTAAATGGTCTCCTGAGCCCCATGGATAAGGTTTTACATCCTATTTGGGTCAACTTAAAAATAATTTATACATTTTGGCTCGGTATGCTCAAAACAAATTAGGCCAATGGTTGCTCTGAATGACACGAAAATGAATTAGACACAGTAAATTTATTTTTTTAGGTGACTCTGAGGCAAAATGACAACTATACTTAGTAACCCTAGAGGGAACCGCTGCAAAATCTGGTTCTAGAGGCTGCTTCCTGTAGGACTAATTAGCTTATATAGAAAAGCAGATGTAAAATACTGCATGTTTTTTTTTGTATGTTATATTATCATTGAAATTATACCTTTTATTGCAATCCTGTTTTTAACAGATTGATCAGTGGTGCATGGCTGGGACAGGGGTAGGCACCCACCTAGGGCAGCACATCATATTAGGCAGGAGGGAGGGTGCAATGTTCGCAGAATTTTTGTTTTATTTTAACTGTTGTGATGCTCCATTCAGTTGCCACCGCACAGTAACAGCACTGTACTGCAAACGGTATTGAATTTGCTGGAGATGCAGAGTCGGATGCAGGCAAAAGAGGGCATGCCGGGCAGGAGCAGAAGAACAATATTCAGTGAGCGCTTTCTTGTGGATAAAAGGGAAAAACTCATTGACCAGCATTCCTCTCCTTCTATATGACATGCCACTGTTCTAGTTCCTGCACACATGCAGTGTGTTAACCTGGCACAAGTGCTCGGGGTAAGAACCCTGTTGTCTGGAGTAAATGGAAGTCTGAACTTCGTTGTGTGGACAGAATGAGTCCATTCTATTCAATAGGTCTGTGAAAATCAATGACAACGTGGGGATACCACGTCACATTTGTGTTTTTTTGTAGAAAAATAATAAAAATTTAGTTTTAAAAAGTTGCATTTTTTGTGGTCGAGCTTCTGTGTCTGCAAAATGGACACAGACTTGTGAATAAGCCCAAATTAAGGAATGTTCACATAGTTTTTTTGGAGACAGAATCTGGTGAAGATTCCATGCCAAAAACATGCGGGTAGATGCAAGGATTCTGCCTCCACTCTGTGCTGCCATTCATGTGGCCACAGTTTATGTCATATTCAATAGTGATAATGGTGCTCTGCCTTCCAAAGGGAGCCACCACAGTAAAATCTCTTGGCTCTGAGAGGCCACTATGATAGCCTGGAGCCTGCTGAAGGTTCCCAGGCCTATCATGGTAAACTTCCTGTAAAGCTGTGCACAAGGCACAGCTTTGCAGGCAGAGCATCAGAATTCCATAGATCAGGAATGCCTAACCTGCGGCCGTCAAGCTGTTGCAAAACTACAACTCCCAGGATGCTCAGACAGCCTACAGATATAAGGGCATGTTAAGAGTTGTAGTTTTGCAACAGCTGGAGGACCACAGGTTTGGCATCCCTGCCAAAGATCATCAGTACTCTTATGATGTATGGGACAAGCGATTAGAAGATCCCAGGTTCTAGCCTCCGGATTAAAATGTAATATTAAAAAAAAAAAAATACTTAAAAATATATTTTAAAAAATTTGAATCATGCCTAATTCCTAAATGCGACCAAAAATGTTTGAACTATTAAAATATAAAAATATTTTTCCTGTGCGGTGTATGCCATAATGGAAAAAATATAAAAAGTATTCCAAAGATTCGCCATTTTTGAGAAATCATGCCCCCACCCCCCAAATTTTTTTTTTTTACAGTAATCAAAAAGATGTAAAAAAGCAAACCATCATACAGCTTCATAGACAAAAAATGTAAAAAAGTTATGGTTGTCAGTAAATGGCAATGCAAATAAAATGTAGATTTTTTTTAAATAGTAAAACAAAATAAAAACTATAAAAATCTTGTATTGCCATTATCATACTGACCCTCAGAATAAGGACATCATGTCATTTTTAGTGCACAGTGAACGTCGTATCAAAACCCCCACAATCTTGGCGGTATTGTGGATTTTTCAACTTCATCCCACAAATAATTTTGACATGTTAAATTAAATGGTGCCATTAAAAATACAACTTGCCCCACAAAAAAAATAAGCCCTCATATGGCTATGTGAATGAAAAATTAAAAAACAAAATGGGCTTCGCCTTGAAGGGATTAAACATAAGATGTAGAAGGCAGTCAGACAATGTTTGGTCAAATTATATCTGCATTTGATCATGGGTGAGAGTCAGGTTAAAAGGGGACTCCAAGGTCGGCGAACCTCTTTTAATATTGTCAGAAAGGGTACAGGGATTAAACAAAAAGACTCACCTGTGTCCGGTGGTCCTGTCTCCTCTAGACACTCTCTTGCCACTGCTGAGCCATTCAATGGGCTCAGCAGTGGCAACAATCAAATGCCATGCTTGCTCATTTAATCACTGAGACATTTAAAAGGGTTATCTCATGACTAATATAAAAAATTAAAATCAGACATTGTGTAGTACATGATAATCTCTTTCTAACAAAGCTAGAACCAGCCCTGTACCTCACATGCAGGCTCGGACTGGTCCACCGGGAAATCCTCAGTGGGCCCCTGCCTAGTTAAAGCCCAGCCCCTCTCCTGAGAAGCCCCACCCCTCACGGACATCTCTCTCTCCAGGAGCAGCTCCAGAGACTGGACTAAACACTAGGTTGTAGTTACAGGACCTGTGGTGATGTCACAGTCATGTGATCAGCCATATGTGTGAGAGGAGTTAGGGGAACACAGCCTCGCTGTAGGACTGTGCTGGTGGAGAATGCAGAGGTATTTATGTATGGAAGGTGTGTATAAAGCAGGGCTATGTCAGTTAACAAGTCTATTGTACAGTTTTCTGTGTGTAATGTGCACGCAGTAGTTCTATCTGTGTAATGGACATGTAGGAGAGCTGTGTGTGCAATGTGTATATAGTAAACTATGTGTATAATGGGCATGTGGTAGAGCTGTGTATGTAATATGTATATAGTAGTGTCAGGTGGGCGCAGTGTATGGCAGCGTCAGGTGGGCGCTGTGTATGGCAGCGTCAGGTGGGCTCTGTGTATGGCAGCATCAGGTAGGCCCTGTGTATGGCAGCATCAGACGGGTGCTGTGTACGGCATCATCAGGTGGGTGCTGTGTATGGCAGCATCAGGTGGACGCTGTGTATGGCAGCATTAGGCGGGCGCTGTGTATGGCAGCGTCATGTGTGCGCTGTGTATGGCAGAATCAGGTGGGCGCTGTGTGTGTCAGCAGTGGTCTAATGTTTAGTGTATGATGTTGGATAGATGTAAAATTGTCTACACTTATTTCTGCATGGGAGACTAGCAATGGTTTCCCTTCAGAAATATCAGCCTCATTGGTGGATTGGGGGGGGGGGGGGCGCCCAGGCAATGCCTCCCCCCTTCCTGAGAAATTCTCGGCTAGAATATACTTTAGTGAGAGAGAGGGCTTCCGATCGCCCTACTTCCTCCCCATTCCGCCAGCGCTGCCCGGGTAACGTGCGGGCTGTCGTTGGACTGCTGAGGCTGAGCGCCGATGACGTCACACGCAGCCTGGGAAGGAGCGAACGTGCCTTCCCTGCAGCCCAGGACTGAACGTGTGCCCGGCATCCATGTAGAGAGTGCATGTGTGTGCATGGCATCATTGGCATGGCGACGGGGCCGGCGGTGGGTGGGCGGCTGGCAGCATGCTCCTCATCCTGCATCACGTACTCACTGCCCTTCTCCATTTCTTTAGACGGGGGCAGCAGGCTTTCCTGAAGGCAGGAGATGCAGCGGCTCCGAGGGGAGGATGCTCCGAAGCCCTGCAGGTGGGAGACCTCATCTGGCACCTGTGGGCACAGTCCTGGCATCAGGGGACTCAGCCTCAGAAGTGACACCCCGGGTACTGAGACTGAAGACATTGCTGTGGCCGGGGAATGGGGATTGCTGAAACTGAAAGGGCCGGGGGAAGTGTGTTCATGGGGGGAGTGGGGGAATGACTGTAATAACTAGGGTAGGGGGGAAATTAGGTACTACTAACTGGTCTGTGCTGCCGGGGATTGCTGAAAGGGGTTAATAAATACTGTGAATGGGGGACTGCTGAGAGGCGTTAATAACTATTGTGAAAGGCCCTTCACAGTAGTTATTAACCCCTTTCAGCAGTGCCCCATTCACAGTATTTATTAACCCCTCGGGGGACTGCTGAAAGGGGTTAATAAATACTGTGTGAAGGGGGGACTGGCTGTAAAAAAAAGAAAACACAGCTTTCCCATATTAAAGTCATATAAAATTATAAACAGAAAAAAAGAAAAACAGACATATATTAGGTATCGCTGCATTTATAACGACCTGCTCAATAAAAATATGACACGATCTATCCCCTCAGGTGAATGCCATAAAAAACTTAATAAAAACAGTGCCAAAACAAAATCTAATGCGAAGAAATCTAAAAATCATATGTACTCCGAAATGGTACCAATCAAACTGTCACCTCATCCTGCAAAAAACAAGCTCCTACATAAGACAATCGCCCAAAAAATGCTAACTCAAAAATATATTTTCCACTGTGTAAGGCCTATTGCACACGACCGTTGTGTGTTTTGCGGAACGGCACGGATAGCCATTAATATAACTGCCTATTCTTGTCCGCAAAACGCGGACAAGAATAGGACAGGTTAGACACACGGAGTGCTGTCTGCATCTTTTGAGGCCCAATTCAAGTTAATGGGTACGCATCAGAGCCGCCAAAACTGCGGCTCGGATGCGGACAAAAACAACGGCCGTGTGCATGAGGCCTAAAACATAAAGGGGTTGTCTTATTTTAGACAATGGGAGCTTATGGCTTGTCTTATAGATGTGAATCCCACCTATATCAGTAACGGAGCCCTGCAAGGTGGTGGCTGGAGAACTCCAGTCTTGTCACCACCAAGCGCTCTCCCCATAGAAGGGAAAGGGAGTGCACCGCACATGACCAGTCACCGCTCCTATTCACTTCTATGGGCCCGACGGAAATAGCTGAGCCAGCGCACGACTATTTGTGGCGGCCCCATAGAAAATAAATAGAGGGCGGCTGCGTATGCGCGCCCTCCACTACTTTCAGGGCTCCGTTCCTATAAGACAATGGGGGCTTATCCTAGCACTATGCCTCCATTATCTGAGATGAGACAATCCCTTTAATAGCAAAATAAAAAAATAGACATATTAGGCATTGCTGCATCTGTAACGACTATAAAAATGACATGACCTATCCCCTCAGGTGAATGCTATATATAAAAAAAAAAATGCAGTTTTTTGGTCCCCTTACCCCCAAAAAGTATATTATTGAACAATCAAAAAATCACATGCACCCAAAAAAAAGCAACAACAAATATGTCAACTCTTCCTGCAAAAAAGGAGCCCCTACACAAGATGATTGGCAGAAAAATAAAAAATATATGGCTTTCAGAAATGCTTTATTATGTAAAGAAAAAAAATAAAGATAGACATATTGTCACAGTGTAGTTTACTGTGCTGCTCGCTTTAGTAGCTCTTGGGCGTAATGGCTGCGGTGGATGCCGTGTAGGCTGATTACCTGATGAACGAACGAAACACTCATTCATCAGGTATTGTAATTTGATTGTTTGTGCGCACATAAAAATGATCATTTACTTCAAGTAGATTGTGCTGTGTAATCATGATCTTCTGCCGGCAAACAACTAGTCAGTATGGGGAAGAACATTGACAGTAGTGATCACTGCTCCCCATACAATGCAGATAACTGCATGTAAATACAGCAATCTTATCCGTTAAAGAGCAGGCAATTTGTCGGAAAGGAACGCTTCCTTCCCAACAATCTCCTGCTCTATCGCCCTGTGTAAAGGGACCTTAACAGATTAGGTCATCAACTACAATGAGCTGCTTAATGAGAAACAATCTGATACAGAGCAGTGCACAATACCGTTCTGTTTTGCACACTGTATTGCGTGCCAAACTGCAAATATTCATGTGCATGAGCCTGAAAAATGAACAAGTAATATTTGTTTTTGGTAGCTGTAGGGTGGGCCCCTAGAATAATTTCCACTGGTGGGCCCTAGGCACCCCAGTCTGACACTGCTCACATGGATCCAGAGATCTCCCCATTCACTGCTCTGCTAGATTTATATCAAGCTGGCAGCTCAAGGGGAGTGTCTTTTCTGCTGTAGCTCAGGGGGCGTGTCCATGCTCTCACTATCACAGCTCAGGAGGCAGTTGAAGGATGAAACTGAGCATGTGCGACCATCTCAGTGAGCAGGACAAAGAAATAAGAAAAACAACAAACACCAGGTGCTGGTTTGAAAACTATAGAATATTTTTTTGTGGGAGAACCCCTTTAATTGAAAGCTGAGCAACAGTGACTGGTGCGTCTTCTGTTTTTTTTTTTAATCCCTGCACCTTGCCTGACAATACCAAAAGGGGTTCTTGGGATCGGAGGAACCACTTTCATGATTGTTTTTATGTCAACATATATTCTTTATTTTGTATATATTTTATATTTAACATTCAATTTAATTTCCCCTATGTTGATTCCTAAATATTTAATGCTAACTGCAGAATGAGAAGAAAATCATTACGAAATACAATCAAACCATTCATTACCGTTCATTGCTTTAGTCATTGGTTAAGGCTACATTCACACGACAGGGTAAAATGTTCATTACATATGACAGCTGTTTACAGAGCCAGTTAAAGTTTATGGGGCTATTCACCTATTTTTGGCCATTTTCACGACCAGACAGACCCCATTGTAATTAATGGGCCTGTTTTTAACGGCTGTTAAAAACATTTACAAGGGTCTTTCAGGAGTTAAAATTAAAATAAAAAATTCTCCCCTCATCCACTTGAATGTGCAGGGACACTCGCTCCTCAAACCTTGCTATTCGCTAAAGGCAGTAGGACCTGCGCTCCCAGCATCGTGATGTCACATGAACGTCAGCTCCTGCTGAATCCAGTGAGTGAATAGCTATCTTGGAGTACCTCAATGAAAATAAGCAAATGCTGCCATATCAGCTTCATGAGGGATCGGTCATGCCAAACTAATTTAATCAGTTTCTATGAGGAGGTAAGTTCTAGACTTGACAGCGGCGAATGAATGGATGTCGTATATCTGGACTTCTCCAAAGCATTTGACACTGAACCACATAAAAGGTTAGTATATAAAATGAGAATGCTCAGATTGGGAGAAAACGTCTGTATGTGGGTAAGTAACTGGCTGAGGGATAGAAAACAGAGGATGGTTATTAGTGGTACACACTCAGATTGGGTCACTGTCACTAGTGGAGTACCTCAGGGGTCAGTATTGGGCCCTATTCTCTTCAATATATTTATTAAGGATCTTATAGAAGGCTTGCACAGTAAAATATAAATTTTTGCAGAAGAGGACACTATACAGCTGCAGATGGATCTGGATAGATTGGAGGCTTTGGCAGACAAGTGGCAGATGGGGTTTGACACTGACAAATGTAAGGTTATGCACATGGGAAGGAATAATGCAAGTCATCCGTACATACTAAATGGTAAAACACCCGGTAACACTGACATGGAAAACAACCTAGGAATTATAGTGAACAGTAAACTAAGCTGTAAAAAACAGTGTCAGGCAGCTGCTGCCAAGGCCAATAAGATAATGGGTTGCATCAAAAGGGGCATAGATGCCCGTGATAAGAACATAGTCCTACCACTTTACAAATCACTAGTCAGACCACACATGGAGTACTGTGTACAGTTCTGGTCTCCTGTAAACAAGGCAGACATAGCAGAGCTGGAGAGGGTATAGTGGAGGGCAACTAAAGTAATTACTGGAATGGGGCAACTACAGTACCCTGAAAGATTATGAACATTAGGGTTATTCACTTTAGAAAAAAGATGGCTGGGGGAGATCTAATTACTATGTATAAATATATCAGGGGTCAGTACAGAGATCTATCCCATCATCTATTTATCACCAGGACTGTGACGAGGGGACATCCTCTGCATTTGGAGGAAAGAAGGTTTGTACATAAACATAGAAAAGGATTCTTTACGGTAAGAGCAGTGAGACTATGGAACTCTCTGCCTGAGGAGGTGGTGATGGTGAGTTCACTAAAGGAATTCAAGAGGGGCCTGGATGTATTTCTGGAGTGTAATAATATTACAGGCTATAGTTACTAGAATGGGGTCGTTGATCCAGGGAGTTATTCTGATTGCCTGATTGGAGTCGGGAAGGATTTTTCCCTTAAGTGGAGAAAATTGGCTTCTACCTCACAGTTTTTTTTTTGCCTTCATCTGGATCAACTCTGGATGGACAAATGTCTTTTTTCGGCCTTATTTACGGTACTATGTTTGTTACAATAGTTTGAGGAGCAAGTGTTCCCGTGGTTGAGGTGAGTATTTATGTATTTTTTTATATTAATGTCGACACTGGCAAGGATGGGGGGAAGGCAAGGGTATTAAATATGGGGTCACAACTGGAGCCATAATATATGTATGAGGGCACAACTGAGGGCTACTATCAATACAGGGGCCCAACTTGGGGACTATTGTAACTGATGGATGGCACTAAGGGGGTCATTATCTATACTGGGGGCACAACTGAGGGCCATTATAACTACAGGGGGCACAGAGTGGTGCATTATGTATACTGGGGCACTATGGGGGGATTATATATACAGAAGGCACTGCAGGGGTTGGGGTTTTAATTTAAAAACCCAATGAAAATCATCCATTTTTTAAGACTGTTAAAAATGGATGCAAGACTGCCGTTAAAAATGGACAGATGGGGGGCGTGGCTTCGGCATGGCGGCGTGAGGACGTGTGCGAAGAGAGCTCCGTGACTAGACTCAGGAGAACAAGCAAAGACCGCTCCCCTACTTGCCTCTCCTGGCCATGACTAGAGGGAGACGATCGAGGAGTCAGCCTGCGGTCCCCCCTGAGCAATTCATCGGCCGCTTCCTCCGTTCCAGCCAGCAGGGAGGTTGTGATTCGCCCACAATGGCCGCCGCTCCTTCGTCTCTGCGCCCAGCAGCACCGCCGTTCTCACCGGCGCCAGCATTGGAGATTGCCCGGCCACAAGATCGTCACCTGGGGGATGAAAGTACCCACCGTGCGGTTACTGCAGTGAGTAGCCAGGACGCCTGTCCGAGTCCTCCATGGCGCAACGCTGCACCATCCCAGCCGGATCCCGCAGGTACCGCCAATCAGGCCAGTTCAGGGCCTACTGAATCAGAGGGCCTGCGTACCGCTGCCGCTTCTCCCTATGCGGTAAACCGACATACTGCCGAACCTAGGCAGCCCATGGACAGGGCCCCAGGTCACTTGTTGTCCCCTGTTACTGTCTCCAAGGAGAGCCCTGCGGTGGACAAGACGCCGCCCTTGATGTCCGCGTGCCGGCCATCTTCTCCACGCTGACACAGCAACCGGAGGAGCCCCAGGGGTCCCCCTTACCCCCACACTCCATTGATCGCACGCTGGCAGAACTCTGGGAAATGATAAGGGCACTACCCACTAAATCAGACCTGGAGGCACAGGTGGCCCGTATTGAGAACAAGCAGGCCCAGGCCCTGCAAGCTGTCCGGGATGACGTCCATCATCTGGATGACCGCTTATCCTTGCTAGAGCACCGCTACGCAGTTACCGCTTCTGTGGTTCATTCCCACTTGGAGTCACTATCTGCACATACTCTTCAAATGCAAGATTTCTCTCTACACCTCGACGACGTGGAAAATAGAGGTCGCCGAAATAATCTTAAGCTTCGCAACATCCCGGAGTCTGTTCCTAATGACCAACTACATCCTGTCGTGGTCGGCATTTTTAATTCAGTCTTGGACAATTCTCCTCAGACCAAAATTGAGCTGGACAGAGTCCATAGGACTGCAGGACCCAGAAACCGTGATGTAGACAGACCACGTGACGTCATATGCCGGGTCCATTTTTATACAGTCAAAGAGCGTATCCTGCGCAAGGCCTGGGAAAAGAAGGAGATTTTCTTTGAGGATATACCAATCTCCATCCTGCCTGATGTATCCCGTCTGACCTTATCTATGAGAAGAATGGTCAGGCCCCTGTTGGAGGCAATCAAGGACGCAGGAGCATCCTATCGCTGGGGACACCCATTCCATATTATTGTCAGATACCCTAACGGCCAATCCATGCAGGTTCGTTCTCTGGCGGACCTTCCGGAACTGTTCAGGTTCCTTGATGTCCGCCCCTTCACGGTTCCTGACTGGACACTGCCTCCGCCCTTGCAAGGTTTGCATCAGGAACTGGACTTTCCGCAAAGAGCATTATCCACATCCCCGAGACGGTTGTCTCCTGGCCGTTCCAGCTCTCTCCGCGGCCTCCTTTCCGGACCACAATACCAGCCTCCACGGCGCCTTCCTCCACCTCCTCGCTGATCCACCGGGGTATCCTCAACTGATGAGTCTGCCTGTCTGCATTATTAAGGGTGGCCCAGCTGAGCTGTTCTTGGCGTCCCTTCATTCTTCATGGACTTATGTGGTCTTGAGATAGTCTCCGCACCTCCTCCTCTGTGTTCTCGTCTTATCCTTGGGATGACTCCCGTCCCTTTATCTTATGTGTCTCTGCTCCTACCACTACCCTCCTCTATTCCACCCAGTTAAAGTACCATAACCTCAGGGGAAGGGGTCTTTGGTATGCTATTCTGTCCTGGTTTTCTTTTCTAGTCACGGATTGCTCTCCGTGTGACATGTGTTCTTTTTCCTTTGTAGACGCCAGCTGTTCCTCTCCCCCCACTAGGGCACTGTGAGTTCTTGCCTCTGTGAATTCTAACATACAGGTTACTCGCAGTTACTTCTACCTTGATAGGTTTTTGTCCCTCAGCTGAGGGCTAGATTTCCTCCTTCTCTCCGTCCCGGTGTTCCTACCCCCCTCCCTCTCCTCTCCCTTATCCCCGCTGTCAGCATTCCTTGCTCTCACTGAGAAGTTCTGTTTGTCTCTGGTCTCTGTCTCGCAGTATTGCACCATGTCTGATGTTTTGTTGGTCTCCCTTAATGTACAGGTGTTGAACTTGCCTGAGAAGAGATCGTCCCTTCTGCGTCTCCTCTGGAAGAAACGCGCGCATGTGGCGTTCATCCAGGAAACTCATTTTCGTTCTTCTTCCACTCCGAAGCTCTCGGACAGGCGCTTTCCACATGTCTACCATAGTACTGATCCTGATACCAAGACGAAAGGTGTTTCCATTCTCATCTCCAACGCTATCTCATGGGACCTGATTGACTCTCGCACTGATGGAGCAGGCAGGTACCTATTTGTAAAGGGTAACTTAGCTGGTTCTAAAGTTACATTGGCATCAGTTTACGCCCCCAACAATGGTCAGGTGGGATTTTTATCTAAAACCCTCAGGGCCTTGGAGGATTTCACGGAGGGTCTACTAATTCTCGGGGGGGAATTTTAACATTGTCCTGAACCCTCACTTGGACTCCTCCAAGGGCCAGGTTTCCTTCCCTCTCTCCGCCATTTCCAGACTTAAGGAGCTCTTATTTTCCCACCAACTTGCTGATACCTGGCGTATCCTTCATTCAACATCCCGGGACTACACAGTTCTTTTCGCATCCCCACAACTCCTACTCCAGACTGGACTATTTCTTCCTGAACCATGCTAGACTAGACCTTCTCTCTAAAGCAGAGATTGACCCTATTACATTCTCGGACCATGCCCTGGTCTCCATATCCCTTTCCCTCCCAGCCCACCAATCCAGAGCCTGGCATTGGCAGTTAAATGATTCACTTCTCCAGGATCTCCAGGTCACTTCAGAAGTCCAGAGAGACCTGGCTGAGTTTCTTGCGACTAATGTAACTCCCGAGAGCGACCCTCTTACCATATTGGAGGCCCATAAATGTTATATCAGAGGCACCTTTATTAAACTAGGGTCCCGTTTGAAGAAGGAAAGGGCAGCAAAGATATCTACTCTCCTAGCGCGCATACACGCGATAGAACAGCAGCATAAGCGGACACTGGACTTGCAGCTGGGAGCGGAGCTTACCCAGCTGAGGGACCAGGTTCGCTCTTTATGCCTTTCAAAAGCCAAAGTGACCTTAATTAAGTGCCGTAGGCATTTCTATGAACATGGTAACAAACCAGGCAGAACCCTTGCACGGGCGTTACAAAAGACCAGGCTGCGCTCCTTTATCCCCCAGGTATCTCTCCCCTCCGGTAGAAGGACCTCTCTCCCGAAGAAAATAGCAGAAGCATTCAGATCCTACTACCACACCCTGTACAATCTTGACGACTCTCATCAATCCGTTAGCCCTGAATCCAGACCCTCAGTGAGAACTTATCTTGAATCTGCGGGCTTGCCACCTATGCCCCCAGAAGCGGTTTCTGACTTGGAGTCACCCATATCATTGTCTGAGTTACAGGCAGCTATTAAGGGCTCCCAGACAGAGAAGGCCCCGGGTCCGGACGGACTTACGCTTTCCTACTAAAAACAGTTTAAGGACACTTTGCCTGCTCATTTTATAGCTGCCTTTATAACTCACTGGATAGGGCCCGCACGCTTCCAAATGACACCCTAAGGGCGCATATCACAGTAGTCCCCAAGGAAGGGAAGGACCCCTCATGTTGCCAGAGCTACCGTCCCATTTCCCTGATCAATGTGGATCTAAAATTGTTTTCCAAAATACTCGCCACTCGCCTGCTACCTCATTTACAGAAATTAATCCACTTAGACCAAACGGGTTTTTTACCTCTAAGAGAAGCCTGTGATAGTACCACGAGAGCAATTAACATGATCTACCGTGCCGTTACTTCCAAGACTCCAACTTTATTCCTATCTACCGACGCCGAGAAGGCGTTCGATAGGGTCAATTGGGAATTTATGTTCGAAACCCTACGCTGTGTGGAAATGGGGGACAAAATGATGGCTCGAATTACTAACCTCTACTCCAACCCCTCGGCGGTGGTCAAGGTGAATGGTCAGTTTTCCATGCCCCTGTCCATCCGTAATGGTACGAGGCAGGGCTGCCCCCTATCCCCTTTAATATTCGTGATTTGTCTAGAGCCGCTTCTATGCCACATAAGGGGGAACCCCGATATTTCAGGGCTACGGATTCATGAGACTTCGCACAAGGTTGCAGCTTACGCTGATGATCTTCTGTTCTTTCTTACCAATCCCAGGGTTACCCTCCCAAACCTTTTTCAGGAGCTAAAAATATATGCCCACCTCTCAAACTTTAAAATTAATTATCAAAAATCGGAGGCCTTAAACATAACCCTTCCCCCCTCCATGGTCCAATCTATTTCAGAGAACTTTCCATTTAAGTGGGCTCGCTCGTCCTTGAAATACCTGGGGATTTTACTGACCCCCACACTCGCGGAGCTCTACCAGGTCAACTATCCACCTCTTCTTCGAACCATAAAAGCAGATTTGGACAGGTGGCATACTGGTACGTTCTCTTGGTTTGGAAGGATATCTATTTTTAAAATGAATATACTGCCAAAGATTCTATTTTTCTTCCAAGCCCTACCGATTCACATCCCCAGACTCTTCTTCCATACTCTCTTGAAAATGCTGACCCACTTCATATGGGCAGGCAAACCGTCCAGGATAGCCAGGTCAATACTTTTTCGTCCCAAGTTGGAGGGTGGTCTAGGGCTCCCTGACTTCCTTTCATACCATAGGGCATCGCATCTTCTTAGGATAGTTGATTGGTGTCAACACCAGGCATATAAACAATGGGTCTCAATTGAGCAGTCCTTCCTGTCTGCTCCATTGTCAGCCATTCCTTGGTTGTCCACCCAGGTCCCATTGGAGGCTCGCCTACACCCAACAATTGGCCCCTCCTTGAAAGCCTTAGCCTGCATTCAGAATCGCCCGGGTATCTCTCCATCCCCCTCTCCTATGTTCCCTATTTTGGGAAACCCTCAATTCCCCCCAGGGTTAGAGCGCGGTCCTTTCAAAGAGCTAGTGAACTGCAACAAATTCAGGGCCCACCATCTGATTACCTCGGATCAATGGCTCACCCCACAACAGATCTCAGAGACTGTGGGACTGCCTACCCTCAACCCCTGGCAGTCTAGACAACTCACACACTTCCTGTCTACACTTCCTCCTGCGACTACATACGTCCGTGCCAAGACAGATTTTGAGGCCCTCTGTGAGCAGTCTGGAGTGACTAGACGTACCCTTTCCCGCACATATAGTTTGCTAACATCCCCCCCGGACCAACCTCCCCCCAATTTTGTCTCCCAATGGGAAACTGACTTAGAAATAACTCTTTCTTCAGAACAGCGGTTGAGATTATACACATGCATTCACAAATCGTCTATGGCCAGCAATGTTCAGGAGGCGGGTTTCAAACTCATGTCACGTTGGTACAGGGTCCCAACTAGACTCAACTCCATCTTCCCATCTACCTCGCCCATGTGCTGGCGTTGTGGCTCTGAGAGGGGTACATTATTACATGTATTCTGGTCTTGTCCCCTTCTCTCGGCTTTCTGGGATTCTGTGTGGGGGATCACATCGAAGTTTACTACATACACCCTCCCGAAGACGCCGGCCTTTTTCCTGCTCCATCAGTGCGAGATTCCTCTGGCATCCTACAACAAATCTGTGGTAAGACATTTGGTAAACGCGGCGAGAGCTTGCATCCCATGCCTATGGAGGCAGTCTTCTGCTCCCTCCATATCAATGTGGATCAGTAGAGTCCAGGAGATTATGAGAATGGAGGATCTCACTTCTTCACTGAGACACACTGAGAAAAGGTTCTCCAAAACGTGGAGTCACTGGTTGATCTTTTATGATTCGGCTGATTGTAAGGCGCTACTGGCACCTGAGTGAGAGTACAGGTTTGCGAATGCGGTCCCCCCTTTCCTTTACCCCTCCTCCCCTTTCTCCCTCTTCCCTCCACT
Source organism: Bufo gargarizans (assembly GCF_014858855.1). Lineage (NCBI taxonomy): Eukaryota > Metazoa > Chordata > Amphibia > Anura > Bufonidae > Bufo > Bufo gargarizans. Next base: position 84,649,931 of record NC_058084.1, on the reverse strand, counting down.
GTCTCCCCCTCTCCGTGTCTACATTATGTTTGTATTCAGTTTGCATAATACTGTTCCACAGTCGGTTGTGGTTTTCCCGAGTAGGGTTCTATAATTGTACGACCCATCGATTGTCATTTATTTTACCTATGCTGTGTTACTGAGATGTATTCAACATCAGTCTCATTGCTTGTCATGCTTTGAGGTCATTTATTTTACCTATGTTTTGATGCTGAGATGTATTCAACATCAGTCTCATTGCTTGTCATGCTTTGCTCTATTGAAAATTGAAAAATGTAAATAAAGAATTTACAAAGAGAAAAAAAAAAAATGGACAGATGGCCAAAAAATGGATGCACAAATGGTTGAAACATTTTTTTTCACTGTCATGTGAATGTAGACTAATATTTCTTAGGCTAATTTACACCACTGGCGGGAATTCTGGCAGGCTGTTCTCTGCTAGGGAAATTCTCCGGATCTGGCACTGCTGGATACAAAAGGAATGCCCGCCAGACCCATTAAGTATAATGGGGTCCGGCGGAGATCCGTACACATAGTGGCAGACAATGCAGAGAATCAGCATTGCGGCACAAACCGCTGCACACTGTGATTTGTGTCTGGCTGATTCTCGGCATTGTCTGCCGTAACAGCCTTCCGGAATTTACCCTGCAGGTGTGAAACTAGCCTTACAGTTTTTGTTGTTAGAAAATATAAATGATCAGATTTCCCCTGTAAGTGAAGGTGCTAAGGGTCAGCTAGAGAGCTGACCAGTCACCTAAAAACATGTTAGACTTCGTTCCCATCTGTGTTGGGCAATCCATTCTCATGTTATGCCCATAAAAATGGAATTCAAGCTAGAGATGGATCTGTCACTTGACGTATACCAGCAGCGCCCAATGAAATACATTGTTTAGCTTGCAATTTTTATGGAATCTGCAATAGAGGCGCCTAATGGAGCCTCCGACGCAGATGTGAATGAAGACCCAAGAGTATCATCACTTCAACCTATGAACTGGTAAGAACTGAGACTTAATTACATACAGGCAGTGCAGAATTATTAGGCAAGTTGTATTTTTGAGGATTAATTTTATTATTTAACAACAACCATGTTCTCAATGAACCCAAAAAACTCATAAATATCAAAGCTGAATATTTTTGGAAGTAGTTTTTAGTTTGTTTTTAGTTTTAGCTATTTTAGGAGGATATCTGTGTGTGCAGGTGACTATTACTGTGCATAATTATTAGGCAACTTAACAAAAAAATAATATATACCCATTTCAATTATTTATTTTTACCAGTGAAACCAATATAACATCTCAACATTCACAAATATACATTTCTGACATTCAAAAACAAAACAAAAACAAATCAGTGACCAATATAGCCACCTTTCTTTGCAAGGACACTCAAAAGCCTGCCATCCATGGATTCTGTCAGTGTTTTGATCTGTTCACCATCAACATTGCGTGCAGCAGCAACCACAGCCTCCCAGACACTGTTCAGAGAAGTGTACTGTTTTCCCTCCTTGTAAATCTCACATTTGATGATGAACCACAGGTTCTCAATGGGGTTCAGATCAGGTGAACAAGGAGGCCATGTCATTAGTTTTTCTTCTTTTATACCCTTTCTTGCCAGCCACGCTGTGGAGTACTTGGACGCGTGTGATGGAGCATTGTCCTGCATGAAAATCATGTTTTTCTTGAAGGATGCAGACTTCTTCCTGTACCACTGCTTGAAGAAGGTGTCTTCCAGAAACTGGCAGTAGGACTGGGAGTTGAGCTTGACTCCATCCTCAACCCGAAAAGGCCCCACAAGCTCATCTTTGATGATACCAGCCCAAACCAGTACTCCACCTCCACCTTGCTGGCGTCTGAGTCGGACTGGAGCTCTCTGCCCTTTACCAATCCAGCCACGGGCCCATCCATCTGGCCCATCAAGACTCACTCTCATTTCATCAGTCCATAAAACCTTAGAAAAATCAGTCTTGAGATATTTCTTGGCGCAGTCTTGACGTTTCAGCTTGTGTGTCTTGTTAAGTGGTGGTCGTCTTTCAGCCTTTCTTACCTTGGCCATGTCTCTGAGTATTGTACACCTTGTGCTTTTGGGCACTCCAGTGATGTTGCAGCTCTGAAATATGGCCAAACTGGTGGCAAGTGGCATCTTGGCAGCTGCACGCTTGACTTTTCTCAGTTCATGGGCAGTTATTTTGCGCCTTGGTTTTTCCACACTCTTCTTGCGACCCTGTTGACTATTTTGAATGAAACGCTTGATTGTTCGATGATCACGCTTCAGAAGCTTTGCAATTTTAAGAGTGCTGCATCCCTCTGCAAGATATCTCACTATTTTTGACTTTTCTGAGCCTGTCAAGTCCTTCTTTTGACCCATTTTGCCAAAGGAAAGGAAGTTGCCTAATAATTATGCACACCTGATATAGGGTGTTGATGTCATTAGACCACACTCCTTCTCATTACAGAGATGCACATCACCTAATATGCTTAATTGGTAGTAGGCTTTCGAGCCTATACAGCTTGGAGTAAGACAACATGCATAAAGAGGATGATGTGGTCAAAATACTAATTTGCCTAATAATTCTGCACTCCCTGTATAACGCCCTATGCTTATTATAAAAATCTGTTCAGAAATAAAAAAGAACAGTTCTATCCTGAATCCTTAAAGGGTTTGTGCAGCGATTTACAATGATAACCTATCCTCACCTACCCCCTTTAATACTTTTTTTCTAACTTATTTTCTTTATATTAATTTGTGATTATGGGACATCTTGATTTAACAGATGCAATTGCAGCTTCAGAGCATAGATGAGCAAATCGATTCTCATCAGCTAGACTTCTTCATTTGTGAGGAGCTGTCTCCGCAGGTGAAGATGCGCCCACCTGCCGCTAGATTGACAGGGTTGGACATTTAGCCTGGCGTTGCTGCTCCAATTAGCAAAGGAAGGGCCCATCGTTACTCCAGAGATTTGCTTTACAGCCTCTCACTCAATTCTATGGGAGCTGTAGTCAGCGTCAGACTAAAATCCATTGAGCCCACCAGAGGAAATTATTCTGATGACCCACCCTCTGTGTATATATGACTTTTTCATAAAAAAATCTATTTTAGCATATATTACTGCTGCTGTCACAGTACCTTCCGTGACAGAGGTTAGAAGATCAGAGAGACTGACTGCATGTGAGGTTAACTGGCAGTCTCTTGATTCTCAGTGTTGTTGTTTGGTAATGACCACAACTTTTGTCAGGTGCAGCTGGCGGTCATTACTGCTTCCCTATTTAGTTTGGTTTCACACTTCATACCATGCGGTTGATATTCTCTGCTTGGATTTGGAGGAGTTGGTGTGTGGACCTTGCTTGTGGTCCTGCTCATCCATTTTCTATAAGATAAGTTGTACTGCTCTTGTATTTGGTTGTTCCCTTGTGCTTGTTGTTACTAGGCCTCAGGGAGACGCTGGTTCATTCACCTGGGAAGGAACCAGTAGTCTCATTCCCTTTCACTACCTTTAGGGCATCTCAGGGCTCTTAGAGTTTAGGCTCCGGCGTAAGTATTTTTCCACCTTCAGGGTCTATATATACTGACAGGAGTCAGGGCCAGATCTAGGGGTTTACTATGAGGTGACCTTTCCCTTCTCCATAGCCTTGAGGCCTAGTTCTTTGTCCTCTCCCTTCTGTTGTCTTTCTGGTTTTCGTTCCTCTCCCCATTATTAGTGACATTATCAACCGCCAAATAACTGCCATTTTGTTTGTATCAGTGCAGCAATGGATCCTATTTCTACACTGGTCAGACAACTCTAGGAGTTTTCTCTGGAGGTAGCTGACATCCGCACGACCATCTCACAGATCCAGAGACCACACGAGTCTGGTTCCGACAGCAGGAACCAGGTCAGCCCTGAACCCAAGGTGGCTCTTTCAGACAGATTTTCCAGGGGAAGTGACAATATTATTCGCTTCAGGGAGTTGTGCAAATGATATTTTTTCACTGCCGACCGGATCACAGTCCCTCCGGTCGGTAGATTAATTTTTCAGAGCTCTAGGGCATATTTATGATGACCCAGATCGGATCTCCCTGGCCAAGACCAAGTTACGGCAGGGAGGACGTTCTGCGGAGACCTATTGCTCTGAATTTAGGAGATGGGCTACGGATATGGAGTGGAATGATCGTGCTCTCCGTAGTCAAATCTGCCAAGGGCTATCCGAGGGCCTGAAGGACGCATTGGCATTTTACGAATATCCCGAGTCATTGGAGGCGGCTATGTCCCTTGCTGTACGTATTGATAGACGCTTGAGGGAGATATCTAAGGTTCCTCACACTCAGGATGTGCTATCATATAAGTTGACGGCCTCTTCCGACACTTTGGGTAAAGAGACACTTGAGCACATGTCTGGTGATGTGCCAATGCAACTGGGGGGAGATACCCCTGGATCTGGTAATAAGAACTTTAGGCTTAGGATGAGACTCTGCTTTTTGTGTGGAAAACGGGGAAATTTTGTTAATGTATGTCCTTATGTTAAACGTCAAGGTGAAAAAGAAAAAAAATGTGTTTAGTCCTTATCTCACTCTTGGTGGTGTGGGTGGGGAATCTGAGAAATTACTTTTGTCTTGTGCCAGTAGTACCCGATTTCTCCTGCCTGCCAAGGTGGTGCTAGATTCCAAAACTGTGGGAATTGAAGTATTTATTGACAGTGAAGCAGGGGTTAACCTAGTTGATGGTCAGTTCGTTCGTATGAATGGATTCACAATAAGCGCATTGGACAAAAATATTTAAGTGTTTGCTATTGATTCCGCTTGTCTCACACAAAAATGTTTATCACAATTGGTGCAGGACATTCATTTAATGGTGGGTGATTTTCCTAAAAAATCTATTTCATGTTTTGTGCTGGAGGGTCTGCCTGCTCAATTGGTGCTAGGTTTACCATGGTTAAGCAAACATAATCCTACCATTGATTGGCAAGTGAGACACATTCTTGATTGGAGTGATTATTGCATAAACAACTGTCTTAGCACATCGCTTTCTATTGTACCCACTAAAGTTATACCTTTTGTTTATTTCTGATTTTTCTGATGTATTCTCTGAAAGTGGAGACCAGGAGTTACCTCCACATCAGGAGTATGACTGCCCCGTCAACCTTATTCCCAGAGCTAGGTTGCCCAAGTCTCGGTTGTATAATCTTTCTGAACCCGAAAGAGTAGCCATACGAGATTATATCACCGAGAGTTTGGCTGAAGATCATATTAGACCATCTAAATCCCCAGTGGATGCAGGGTTCTTTTTTGTTAAGAAAAAGGACGGAACTCTTAGGCCGTGTTTGGACTTCCGTGAGCTTAATCGCATTACTGTCCGTGATCCTTATCCCCTTCCTTTGATCCCGGATTTGTTCAATCAGATTGTCGGTGCCAAGCTATTGTCTAAGTTGGATTTGAGGGGGGCATATAATCAGGTAAGAATCAAGGAGGGGGATGAATAGAAGACGGCCTTCATTACCCCTGAAGGTCAATTTGAGAATGTGGTCATGCCTTTTGGGTTGACCAATGCTTCTGCGGTTTTCCAAAATTTCATTAATGACATCTTTCATCATCTGGCAAGCAGATTTGTTGTTCTGTATCTGGATGGTATTCTAATTTATTCTCAAAACATGGAAACTCATGAGGATCATGTGAGACAAGTGTTACAGATCCTAAGAGAGAAAAAATTGTATGCTAAGATGGAGAAGTGTGCATTTGCAGTTCCGGAAGTGTAATTCCTGGGGTACCTACTCTCATTTTCGGGTTTCCGTATGGATCGAGAGAAAGTCCATGCTGTGTTGGAATGGGATCGACCCGAAAATCCGAAAGCGCTCATGCGATTTTTGGGGTTCACCAACTACTACCGTAAATTTATCTTGAATTACTCGACTGTTGTTAAACCATTAACAGATATGACTAAGAAAGATGCAGATTTCTCAGTCTGGTCTGAGGAGGCATTACATGCCTTTTCAGTGATGAAGGACTGTTTTGCTTCTGCTCCTATACTGGTGCAACCTGATGTGTCACAGCCATTCATTGTGGAAGTTGACACATCCGAGGTAGGTGTTGGAGCAGTCTTGTCGCAAGGTCCTTCACGTAGTAAATGGCGTCCATGTGCATTCTTCTCTAAGAAACTCTCTGCTGCTGAAAGAAATTATGACATAGGCAATAGAGAAGGTTGGCTTTTGAGGAATGGCGGCAAGGTTTGAAGGAGCGATGCATCCTATTACTGTAATTACTGATCACAACTGAATATGGCTTACCTGGAGTCGACTAAATGTCTGAACCCAAGGCAGGCCAGATGGTCGTTGTTTTTTACCAGATTTAATTTGTCACCTATCGCCCTGGGATTAAGAACGTCAAGGCGGACGCCTTGTCTCGTAGCTTTCTTGGAGGGGAGATTCGAAAGATCCTGGTCCTATCTTGTCTGAAGGGGTAGTAATATCAGCTCTTTATTCCGATCTCGAGGCAGAGGTGTTGGAGGCCCAAGAAAATGCACCGGATTCTTGTCCTCCGGGAAAGTTGTTTGTTCCTTCGAAATTACGGCACAAGGTATTCGAGGTACACCAGTGTACTGTTCTTACAGGACACCCTGGGAGCAGATCCACAGTCAATCTCATCTCTCGTAGATTCTGGTGGCCGGGGTTGCGTAAATGTGTGGAGGGCTATGTGTCAGCCTGTAGTACTTGTGCAGGTTCTAAGGTGACACATACTCGGCCTTCAGGATCTCTATGTCACCACCAGACATCTGAGAAGCTCTGACAGACGTCCTTCAGAACCTCCTCCTTGAGGTTCCTTTTGTTTTGCTTTCCTTTTCTCATCTCGTTAGCCTCTCTCAGCTGTCATGTAGTTGCACTGATTGCATCCCTTTAAATCCCTTCCCATACTGCATCACTTTGCGGTTTATACAACTTTCTGGAGTGTATGCATGCTGGATGCTACTACTGAGTCTTCTACAGATAAGTTTTGCTCATTCATTTGTGTTTTCCTGTTTGCTGGATCCCAGGTGACCCTGACTCCCTCCGTCTTAAGTGTAGGGAGCCGGTGGTCGTGTCCCCTCACTATTATAGGGTGTTCAGGTGTTATACAGTCGAGGTACGAGAATATGCGATCATCTACCATTGAGATTTTTGCCTAGGCTGAGCAGTTAGGGAGAGAGCCAGGTCTGTTGCAGGGCTCTCCCTTTTGTTCCTTAGTTTTGGATTGAGTCAGTCGGATCTTCATTTTTTCTAGTTTTCTATACACCTTCCGTGACACTCTACTTCCATTGTCCATCCCGTCCAGACCTTGGACTCATTTGTCCATGGACTTTATCACAGATTTGCAGAATTCCTCAGGAAAAACTGTGATTCTGGTGGCAGGCGTGCAGTGTGGAGGACCACCCCTCTGTCTTCTGTTTATACTAAAGGGAAGACAGACAAGCCCTAGCAATGGTCATTTAAGGGACCAGTGGAAAGGGACAGGGAACATTAATGATACCTATTGTTATAAGGTAATTACAAATCTTTTGACAATCATTGACAGACTAACTCAGGTATACATGCCTAGCTAGAAAAAAATAAAATAGGACAGTTACACTTTAAGGGCCCCGTTTTATTAGGGGTCTATTATTGTCAGAGCTTGGGCCCACTGGAGGATTCTCTGATACCCTGGTGGGCCAGTCTACCCTTGGCTGTAGTGGGCATGCTGTGTGTTATACCTAAATTCACTGTGAAGAAGGAGGAGTTATCCCATCAGCTACTGAAAATGGTGTGATACTGTGATATTTGTCATTATACTTCAGCTGTATGACAAGATGACTGCCGACTAGTGATCTCTACACATCAGAAAGTGTAACCCTATCTCGTTGCTGTAGAAACTGCAATATTTCCCCTTCATTTAAGCACAAAGTACTTTCCAGACAATAGATTTCCTTTAAATTGTGTAAGTGGTCATTCAAAAAAATTCCCATTCAGTAAGGTTTTGTTCATCACAGTCAATGTACAGTAAATGACGACAGCAGGACCATACAGTCCTAAATAAAGAACATTCTGCAAATGTTTTTTTGAGCATTAAAAATGTCATCTATGTGAATTTTCTATATCACATAGAAAATGGTTCTTCATTGCACACAGTGAGTATGAACACATTATGTTAGGAGTGTCTACGAAGCTTCCTCTTTATAGCATGAAGCGCTGGGTTAAAATGATTGGCAATCATATCAACAGTGTGGTCGGCTGGAAAACAATACTGTAGTCTTCGAGGCTTAAAATTGCATTTATGTCATGGCATGTCAAGCCATCATAAGGCAGCTTTTCACAGCAATTATTAACTCTATAATGTATTATCTGGAGGAATACTGTGCCTTGACAAGAACTTTGTGAAGAACATGTATGATCTTAAGTTTTTTACATTACTGGTAATAGGAAAAAAAATGAAAATGATTTCTCAGACAGGACCATGAAATTTATCCATGCTGATATAATTCATTGGCATTCAACAAGTGAGTAACTGGAAGCTCTTAAGAAACACCCCGAGGCCCACCAGCACCCACGATGCAACAACCCTGCATTTTGCCATTTGCGATGACATAAAACTATGTAGAGTCTATGTTTTTTTCACTGTATAGTTATCCAGAATTATTTTTTATAGGTAAAAATTGTTGAAAAACTTGATTAATCAGCACCTAAACTGGGAGTCAAATCCTCACTGACAGCCAGCTGTCAATAACCACTCATCATGCCAACTCCAGGTCTTCTTCTTAACCGGAAGTATATATAGTAGGATGACCATGTTTTGGTTTTTCCAAAAAGAGGACACTTCTCACCCCGGCCTCTGCTCCTCCCTCTCTCCCAGAATCAATTTAGAGTGACTCTACTTTCTAACAAAGTGACTTTTAGGTGACGTCTGCATGGATTTGAGTTGTTCATTTTCCTGTTCTTCTCCATTTGGTCCAGACTATCATGCACAGACATCTGCTGTATATAAGAAGACAGCAGGATTACCAAATGGCACACTGTAGATGGGACTATGACAGATTTTATATTATGACCCACGCAGGGGCATAGCTAAAGGCTTATGGGCCCTGGTGCTAGAGTTCAGCATGGGCCCCCCCCCCCCCCTTCCCTCAGTGCTTTGTGGCAATTGGCAGGTGTGCACCTAGGCTTTCTGCTGCCTGAGGCAAGAATTCTCAACCTAACCTCTTCCTTCCAGGTCTACTGTTAAAGACATACCTGGAAAACATTACATTTCTTGCTACAAAACATACTGGGTAATACAGCACCACATACCTCTTACATCCAGTGATAGTTCCACGCAGATAGTTCCCCCTTCAATAATTAATAGCACACAGTGCCCTAAGAAATACCTGTACCCAGCAAATAGTGTTCCTGACACTAATTGTAGAAACATAATGTCTCCCAAAATAATTGTGCTAAGCTTAAACTGTGCCAGGGTGCCCCCCAAAGTAATAGTGCTCCCCAGAGTCCCACCAGTAGAAATAGATACCTGCCAGAGTGCATAGTGTTAACAGTGCCCCTAATAGTAATAATGCCCCCATTGTGCCATTACTAGTAATCAAGTTCCCCATAGCCCCCAGTACTAATACTTCTCCTTCTAATGTGTGCCAGTACAAAAATACCCCCTTCTAATGTGTGCCAGTACTGAAGTAACCCCTTTCAATGTGGATCAGTACAAAAATAGCGCCTTATAATGTGTGCCAGTACAAAAAAAGAGTTTCCTTATATTGTGCGTCAGGACAAAAAAATGACCCCTTTTAATGTGCGCCATTACAAAAAATACCCCCTTATATTAGTGCACCAGTACACAACCTTATAGTATGCGCCAACACAATAAATACCCCCTTACATACCCCCTTACCTTTCAAATCAGACCCCATATCAGATTCTCAGATCAAACCCCCATATCAGACGATGCTTTAATACATATTTCTATTTGTATAAATATAAAGTAGGTGACGCACAGGATTGATGCAGACCACAGTGGAGGTCCTCTTAGTACAGAGGTCTCACCCTTCCTCTAATAAAATAATTTAAATAGTTGCAGAAATACTGGGCACTCTCTCAATATATGTAACCACACAATTTATTAATACAATGTATATATACTTTACGAACAATTACATATCATGCACATTATCTCTATACACATCCCAATACCATAAAAAGCCGGATATAAATGTCTAAAAATATAAATGTCTAAAAATATGAAAATATTTTTAGACATTTATATTTTTAGACATTTATATTCGGATATTTATGGTATTAGGATGTGTATAGAGATAATGTGCATGATATGTAATTGTTCGTAAAGTATATATACATTGTATTAATAAATTGTGTGGTTACATATATTGAGAGAGTGCCCAGTATTTCTGCAAATATTTCTATTTGTGCAATTACATCATTTTGTGTTTAATTTCCATCCATAATATGTAAGAATATATGGGGCCATCAAAAGAAGTCCCAACGTTTCGGTCAATAAGACCTTTGTCAAGGGATCTGAAAGGGATAAAAAGAGCATATGTAGGATATCTGAATTCACAAAATGCTAGTAAGGATATGGTATAGTAGAAGACACACTCTATGAAATAAATGATACATCATATGAAGAGGGAAATAATATATAAAAATAGATATATGTGCTTGCATATTGCAGGTGTCCAGGATAGTGTAGGACAAAGCTAGGGGTACTGAGCAGCATTGGGTCAAAGAGGGGCAAGTATTTGGGGGGGGGGGGTGATGTATGATATATGGAGGTATATGGGGGTATATGGGGCATTATATGGTGATTATAACTGGCCATTGGACTCAAGGGTCACATAGAGGTGTTGTCCTGGCCAAATCCCATATGGAGGGGGAATTCAAACATTCCCATAATTTGAAGTTGGAGGAACAGAGAGCAATCTCTGAATTACAAACAAATAACGAAATCGTAATTAAACCAGCGGACAAGGGGGAGCACTGGTAGTTATGCACAAGTCCTGGCATTTAAGTGTCATAACCAACCAATTAAGTGACCAAGCCACATATGAACCACTTACCAAGGATCCTACTACAGATATTGCCTAAAAAATTACGACCATAGATATCGAAAATCGAACATCATAGATGACAATACAGTGACATTTCTGACCAAACAACATCCTATAACACCCGTTTTTTACACTCTACCAAAGATCCACAAAAACCTTCACAATCCACCAGGCAGACCTATAGTAGCCTCGAGGGAGTCCATACTGTCCCCCCTCTCTATATACTTAGATCGGATACTCGCCCCATTCATCAAAACATCATGGTCTTTGTTACTGGACACCAATGATTTTCTTACTAAACTTAACCAATGCCCACCCCAACCTAGTTCTGTGCTAGTGACTATGGACGTCAATAGTTTATATACATCCATAGAACACGACAAAGGCATCAGTGCTATGGCACAACTTTTGTCCACACATTCTACACTTAATACCCAACAACAAAAATTCTGCATTTCACTACTGTCCTTAGTCTTACATGAGAACTTCTTTCTCTTTGGCGATAAGTACTATGCCCAGAAACGGGGGACCGCAATGGGGGCCAATGTGGCCCTGCCCTATGCTAATGCATACATGATTAACTTTGAAGAGGAGTCGTATACCCGCAGCCACTTTTCAAACAATACACCAAAATTTGGCTTTGATTCATCGATGATATATAGTGGCCCCGTCTCCAGCGTCTTTCTATTCCACCAACACTTGAACAGCATATACCCAGAACTGGGCATTACAATTCAATGCGCCCCGATTAAAAATACATTAACAGCTATAGGGGGCTGAGCAAAAGTGACTAAATGCACATGTATTCTTTTCAGAATCTGTATAGATAAAAACTGCTGAAAATACAAACAGTATATAAAAGGTTACTTACTTCACCAGGGAGGTGTTTTGTGGGATAAATCCATGACATCCACAAAAAACAAACCTCCCTCGCCTGGGTCGCTTGTAGAGTGTTAGGAAGAAACAGCAACTTCCACACCAGGGTGCTTTCTTGTTAATTCCTTTAATGGCAAAAGCAGGCAATAGGCTCAATGCGTTTCAGGGTCTTAGTGGTACCCCTTCATCAGGAGCATTCAATGAAATGACATAAACAAGTAAAGAAAGACATGGTATACATAGGGAGGGGACGGGAATACGTCCCCTCGGTATCCCATTGCATCATTTCCGGTTCCTGGTATACAGGAAGTGATGCGTTCCAGTGTGGAACGCACCCAAGTGTGTTTGTATTTCACATATTCATTACACATATAGGAGGTGCTAGAGGGGAGATATAGGACATATATATAAAAACTGTAGACTTATAGGAGATATTTCATTAGGGAAAGGCAACCAGGATGAAAAAACCTCGTCTCCATATACCAGTACATCACTTCCGGTATCTGATACAGGAAGTGGTGCGTTCCACTGTGGAATGCACTCGAGTTTCATTATGCTTAAACATAGCGATATTGAGCAAAGGCTGTAAAGCATATATCTATATGTGTAAAAATGAGTTGTCCGCTGTCTTAATACGAAAGGGGTCTGCTATCAAAAATACTAAGACTATAGGACTAGAGTAGCAGCGAGGGCGGAAGTGATGTCACATCCTGTTGAGTTTAGTGGAACGCAGCCTGGAACGCACCCACATACCCTTGTTAAGATTCGCAGGTAAATATATAAAAAAGATCAAAACTCCAACCCTATACCATCCCTTCTAAAAAGCAAATCCACTTTCTATCCCCTAGAAAGCAGAGGTCCCCACCTAGAGAGTTTTTATAACATGGTTTCAGATGACTTTCAGTCACTCAATAACCTTGCCCACAATAACACTCCCTCTAGATGCGGCAATCTGAGTATAAAGGAGAAAAAAGCCCTAAATACTCTCAAAAACAACAAGAAAATTGTTATAAAAAATGCTGACAAGGGTGGTGGAATTGTTATTCTAGACCAAGATTACTACCTTGCAGAGTCCAATCGTATCTTGTCCGATCCAAACTACTACAGGAAACTAGACAATGACCCCACGGGACCCTTCAAAAAATCCATGATAGAGTTGATAGAATATGGTTTCACTTCAGGTATCATCGACAAAAAAGAAAAACATTTGCTCTCTACACTTCATCCATCAACAGCACGTTTTTATTTCCTACCTAAGATCCACAAGTCACTTGACCATCCACCAGGAAGACCGATTATATCTGGTATTGATTCTCTCACCTCTAACCTCTCCGCTTACGTTGATAAATTCCTCCAACCCCATGTCCAATCACTTCCCACTTACCTGAAAGACTCTGACCATCCTATTAGCCTTCTAGATTCATTTCTATGGCATGAGGAATACATTTGGGTCACCCTAGACGTCTCATCACTTTACAGTAACATCCAACATGAACTAGGCCTTCATGCAGTGAAACATTTTCTTAAAAAATAGAATTTATATTAAACTACAATTACTTCACTTTTTTAGAAACCTTTTTTTATACAAACCAAGGGGACCGCTATGGGCACGAAATTTGCCCCAGCTTATGCAAATCTTTTCATGGGGGCATTTGCAGAACACCATGGTCTACTCTCTCACCGAGCGGTCAAATTTTTCCGGCGCTATATTGATGACCTGATCTTTATTTAGGAAGATAGCGTAGCAGAACTGTTGGCATTTATCAGTAATTTAAATACGAATGATTAGGGTTTAACATTTAGCTTCGATTACGATCCCAAAGAAGCTATCTTTTTAGACACCTACCTCACCTCAACACTCGATAAAATAACCACGAAAATGCACTTTAAGAAAGTGGATGCAAATAGTTATCTAGAATACAACAGCTGACACTATTCAAAATGGAAGAAAAACATCCCTTTCAGTCAAATGAAAAGAAAGAGAAACTGCTCTGACAACCATATCATGAAAAAACAACTTGACATTCTCCGAGATCGTTTCCAAGAAAAAGGGTACCCTAAAACACTCATTAGTGAATCTATAAAAAGAACCCTAAAAATAGACCAAAAGGAGGCATTAAAACCCAAACCAATTTCAACAGACAATATAAAAGACACTTTACCCAATATGATCACCCAATACAGTACCAAACATGTTATGATCAGACAGGTACTCACTAAACATTGGGGAGTCCTGCTCAAAGACCCCATCCTTAAACACATACTACCCCCTGCCCCACAGATCACGTTCAGGAGGGATCAAACCCTAAAAAAATTATTGCACCTTCCTGTCCCAAATTCAGAAACAAAACCCCACGTTCCCCCATACAAAATGCTAATCAGGACAAGAAAGGGGCCTTTAGATGTAATATCAAAAGGTGCAAATGTTGCGTTATGATCACCGATAACCAAAAAGACATAAACATCTCAGGCTCCAATGAAAGATATGTACTTAAACATGCAATGACTTGCGGTACCAAAAATTTTATATATCTATTAGAATGCCCCTGCAAACTACAATATGTGGGAAGGACCACTCAAACTCTCGGGAGAGGATGAATAAACATCGGTCAAACATCAATCGTAAAATCTTGACACATGATATTCCAAAACATTTTTTAGAACACCATGAAAGCAATTCATCTCTTCTTTCAGTCACACCCTTAGAATGGGTTCTATCTTACTACCAACAACTTTCTAGAAAAGAAATGTATTGGATTTATAAACTGAATACTCTATTTCCGTTTGTACTGAATGAAACTCTGGAATATGTGAATTATTAGTCTAATTTTCTATTTTCTTTTTCTCTTTTTTCTTCTTTTTCTCATTTTTTTATTTTTTTCCCCCTCATCGTTGATTATGTTCTTAAGATCAAATATCACTGTCCACCCTATAACATACACATATCCGTCACGAGTTATTTAGTTCAGTATGTGCCTCTTTCCATTTTATATCAGAATAAGTACATTCATCAATATAATCCCCACCGTCACTTGAGACGTATGACTACCATTAATCAACCACCTCCGAGATATACTCATTTATGCATTTATGTTTTTCTACACACCTCTTTTCCCCTCTTTTTAATTTATCCATTGACATTTACTATATATGTTGATGAGTCTTACCGGTACAGTATGAATTACCAATTATCCTGCGGGTAATATATTTAGGCCCACATGTTCAAAAGAGGGGGTCCTATAATGATTAGAGGACTTTGATTAGAAGGCTCTTATCCTCATCCCCTCAGCTATTTGTTGAGGATAGTCCCACAAATTTATATATACAGTACAGACCAAAAGTTTTGGTTTTCTTTATTTTCATGACTATGAAAATTGTAGATTCACACTGAAGGCATCAAAACTGTGAATGAACACATGTGGAATTATATACATAACAAAAAAAGTGTGAAACAACTGAAAATATGTAATATTCTAGGTTCTTCAAAGTAGCCACCTTTTGCTTTGATTACTGCTTTGCACACTCTTGGCATTCTCTTGATGAGCTTCAAGAGGTAGTCACCTGAAATGGTCTTCCAACAGTCTTGAAGGAGTTCCCAGAGATGCTTAGCACTTGTTGGCCCTTTTGCCTTCACTCTGCGGTCCAGCTCACCCCAAACCATCTCGATTGGGTTCTGGTTCGGTGACTGTGGAGGCCAGGTCATCTGGCGCAGCGCCCCATCACTCTCCTTCATGGTCAAATAGCCCTTACACAGCCTGGAGGTGTGTTTGGAGTCATTGTCCTGTTGAAAAATAAATGATGGTCCAACTAAACGCAAACCGGATGGAATAGCATGCCGCTGCAAGATGCTGTGGTAGCCATGCTGGTTCAGTATGCCTTCAATTTTGAATAAATCCCCAACAGTGTCACCAGCAAAGCACCCCACACCATCACACCTCCTCCTCCATGCTTCACGGTGGGAACCAGGCATGTAGAGTCCATCCGTTCACCTTTTCTGCATCACACAAAGACACGGTGGTTGGAACCAAAGATCTCAAATTTGGACTCATCAGACCAAAGCACAGATTTCCACTGGTCTAATGTCCATTCCTTGTGTTCTTTAGCCCAAACAAGTCTCTTCTGCTTGTTGCCTGTCCTTAGCAGTGGTTTCCGAGCAGATATTCTACCATGAAGGCCTGATTCACACAGTCTCCTCTTAACAGTTGTTCTAGAGATGTGTCTGCTGCTAGAACTCTGTGTGGCATTGACCTGGTCTCTAATCTGAGCTCCTGTTAACCTGCGATTTCTGAGGCTGGTGACTCGGATGAACTTATCCTCCGCAGCAGAGGTGACTCTTGGTCTTCCTTTCCTGGGGCGGTCCGCATGTGAGCCAGTTTCTTTGTAGTGCTTGATGGGTTTTGTGATTGCACTTGGGGACACTTTCAAAGTTTTCCCAATTTTCCGGACTGACTGACCTTCATTTCTTAAAGTAATGATGGCCACTCGTTTTTCTTTACTTAGCTGCTTTTTTCTTGCCATAATACAAATTCTAACAGTCTATTCAGTAGGACTATCAGCTGTGTAGCGTCCTGGTTGCCATGGTTACCGATCGGATCTCCAGCGATTAAACTTGGACTCCGATCGGAACTCCGCTGCCACCAATGATCGGGAAGGGGGGGGGGGGCGGGGAGGCCGCACACTGCCACCAATGTTCTAATTACAATAGAGGGAGGGGGGCCGGGGGAGGCCGCACACAGCCACCAAAGTTCTAATTACAATAGAGGGAGGGAGGGGGGGCCGGGGGAGGCCGCACACTGCCACCAATGTTCTTATTACAATAGAGGGAGGGAGGGGGGCCGGGGGAGGCCGCACACTGCCTCCAATGTTCTTATTACAATAGAGGGAGGGAGGGGGGGCCGGGGGAGGCCGCACACTGCCACCAATGTTCTAATTACAATAGAGGGAGGGAGGGGGGGCCGGGGGAGGCCGCACACTGCCACCAATGTTCTAATTACAATAGAGGGAGGGAGGGGGGGCCGGGGGAGGCCGCACACTGCCACCAATGTTCTTATTACAATAGAGGGAGGGAGGGGGGGCCGGGGGAGGCCGCACACTGCCTCCAATGTTCTTATTACAATAGAGGGAGGGAGGGGGGGCCGGGGGAGGCCGCACACTGCCACCAATGTTCTAATTACAATAGAGGGAGGGAGGGAGGGGGGGCCGGGGGAGGCCGCACACTGCCACCAATGTTCTAATTACAATAGAGGGAGGGGGGGGCCGGGGGAGGCCGCACAGTGCCACCAATGTTCTTATTACAAAAGAGGGAGGGAGGGGGGCCGGGGGAGGGCGCACACTGCCACCAATGTTCTTATTACAATAGAGGGAGGGAGGGGGGGGGCGGGGGGGGGGGGCGCACACTGTGCCACCAATGTTATTATTACAATAGAGGGAGGGAGGGGGGCCGCACTGGCCACCAATGAAATTTAAACTGGGGAGGGAGGGGGGTCTGCCCCCTGCTGCCTGGCAGCCCCGGATCTCTTACAGGGGGCTATGATATGCACAATTAACCCCTTCAGGTGCGGCACCTGAGGGGTTAATTGTACGGATCACAGCCCCCTGTAAGAGATCGGGTGCTGCCAGGCAGCAGGGGGCAGTCATGTACACAGTTCGTTGTATATTCTAACTAGAAGCGTCCCCATCACTATGGGAACGCCTCTGTGTTAGAATATACTGTCGGATCTGAGTTTTCACGAAGTGAAAACTCAGCTCTGAAAAAGCTTTTATGCAGACGGATCTTCGGATCCGTCTGTATGAAAGTAACCTACGGCCACGGATCACGGACACGGATGCCAATCTTGTGTGCATCCGTGTTCTTTCATGGACCCATTGACTTGAATGGGTCCGTGAACCGTTGTCCGTCAAAAAAATAGAACAGGTCCTATTTTTTTGACGGACAGGATACACAGATCACGGAGGCGGATGACAAACGGTGCATTTTCCGAGTTTTCAACGGACCCATTGAAAGTCAATGGGTCCGCAGAAAATCACGGAAAACGGAACAACGGCCACGGGTGCACTCAACGGTCGTGTGCATTAGGCCTTAGGCAAATGACAAGACAAGCAGTCATATTCAAACAAAAAGTCACCTTGCGGCAATTCTGCCTCAAAGAGTTCTTGCTAATAGCAGCAACAACCTGTTTTCACACCAAACAGGTAGCAAGCCTTCATCCAGACACAAGGCTCCCAGATCCCAACACAGAAAGATGGCTTCTGAGCCCAGCTACCTATTTAAGGACAACCAGGTGCTGCCAAACCCGGATCAGCATTTAAAATCTGGTCCGGTATTTGACCTCACCTGGCTGTAAGTCAGCCCAGCAGCATATGCTGGGAAGAAAATACCTGTTCTCCCAGACCAAACCTCTCACTGTGTCACATACCCCCCCTTTGTTCAACCCTGAGGGGGTGAACACACACCAGACAGTGTACCCGGGACAGGGCAAGGGCATCCACGTTTCCCTGTAACCGGCCTGCCCTGTGTTCCACCGAAAACTTTTTGTAAAGTAAAAGTTTTGTAAGGACAGAAACCATCGGGTGACCCGGGCATTTCTGTCTTTGGCCTGGATCATCTAAATAATAGCAGAGAGATTCTAGTGCCCACTTGATAGCCAGACACTCTCTCTCCACTATAGTATACCGGATCTCGGCTGGGGGGAGCTTACAGCTGAGGAAGGCAACGGGATGCTCCTCCCCATTGATTTCCTGAGACAGCACAGCACCGAGGCCCACCTCGGAGGCATCTGTCTGTACTATAAACTCCCTTTTGAAGTCAAGCTTCACCAAAACCGGGGACCCGCACGGGGCCGACCTCAAAGCAGAGAAAGCCTCTTCCAGGCGATCATCCCAGCGAACCATCATTGACTTGTGTCCCTTCGAGTGTACTGTCAAGGGCGCGACTGGAGTAACAAAGTGGGGAACAAACCTCATGTTATAGCCCACCATTCCCAGGAATGACTTTTTTTTTGCCTAGTGGTGACAGGCCGGGGCTAATTCCGTATCACCTCTATTTTGTTCACTTGGGGTTTGATGACTCCTTGCCCAATGGCATACCCCAGATACTTAGTCTCTTCTAACCCTATCACACATTTTTTGGGGTTAGCGGTTAGGCCAGCTTTCCAAAGGGAGTCCACTACAGCCTGCACTTTGGGTAGGTGACTTTCCCAGTCGGTACTGTGGATGACAATATCATCCAGGTAACCCGAAGCCTACCGGCGATGTGGATGAAGCACGATGTCCATTAGTCACTGAAAAGTGGCGGAGGCACCATGCAGACCAAAGGGTAAAACCTTATATTGATACAGCCCCTAAGCCATGACGAAGGCAGTTTTCTCTTTGGCAGCCTCAGTTAATGGCACCTGCCAGTACCCTTTCGTGAGGTCCAAAACAGAAAAATACCGGGCTTGTTCTAACCTCTCGATGAGCTCATCCACCCGGGGCACGGGATACGCATCGAATTTGGAAACCTCGTTAAGTTTTCGAAAGTCGTTACAAAACCGGAAAGTCACGACCGGCTTGGGTATCAATACTATAGTACTGTCCCACTCACTTTTTGACTCCTCAATGATGTCTAGCTGCAACATTAGCTGCACCTCCTCCGATATGGCTTGTCGCCGAGCCTCAGTCATCCGGTATGGTTTTAACCAGACTTTTGCCTGAGGCTCAGTGACAATGTCATGTTGGATTATGGAAGTGCGTCCTGGGAGGTCCGATAACAAATCTATGTTTTGACTAATAAACTCCCTGGCCTCCTGGGTCTCTTTAGAGGAGAGTCTGTCAGCAATTTTTACTGTGGCAGCCGCCTCCAGAGGGGCCTGTACCTCTTCTACTAGAAAACCCGGACAAGGACTGTACAGGTTTCCCTATCTTTCCACGGTTTGAGTAAATTCACATGGAAAACCTGCTCCGGCTTTCGTCGCTCTGGCTGGTGTACCTTGTAGTTTACATCTCCAATTTTCTTGAGGATCTTGTAGGGCCCCTGCCACCTAGCCAGGAACTTACTGTCCACGGTCGGCACCAGAACCAAAATCACCCGGGTAAAAGATCCGGACCCAAGCCTGCTGATTATAGACCTGACTCTGGGCTTGCTGAGCTGCCTCCATATGCTCCCTAACAAGAGGCAACACTGTCTCTATCCGATCTTGTATCTGGGTGATGTACTTAATGACAATTTTATGTGGAGTGGGTTGTTGTTCCCACGCCTCTTTGGCCACATCCAAGAGACTGGGAGGGTGTCTGCCATATAGCAGTTCGCATGGCGAGTACCCAGTAGAGGCCCGGGGGTACCTCTCGCACTGCGAACATGAGATAGGGCAGAAGGAGGTCCCAGTCCTTCCCATCTTTAGACACTACCCTTTTCAACATATTTTTTAATGTTTAGTTAAACCGTTCTACCAGACTGTCCATTTGCAGATCGTAAATGGACGTCCGTAGTTGTTTTATGTGCAGCAACTTACAGAGTTCCCTCACCACCTTGGACATAAAAGGGGTCCCTTGGTCGGTCAGAACCTCTTTAGGTAGTCCTACTCAGGAAAACATCTCCATTAACTCCTTAGCTATGAGTTTGGCCGAGGTATGTCGCAGTGGCACCACTTCCAGGTACCAAGTGGCGTAATCTAGAATGACTAAGATTTGTTGATGCCCTCTGGCAGACTTCGGTACTGGGCCTATGAGCTCCATAGCTATTTGGTCAAACGGTCCTTCGATAATCAGGAGAGGTCCTAGGGGACTACAGAAATGTGGCTGGGGGCTAGTTATCTGTCAGGTTGGGCAAGACTTACAAAACTCTTCCACTTCTTTGAATATGCTGGGCCAGTAAAACCGCTGTAAAATACAATTCTAAGTTTTCAGCAGCCCCAGGTGACCCCCGAGAACATGTTGGTAGGCTAGATCTAACACCAGCTTGCAATAAGCCTTGGGGACCACCAACTGTTTAATAGTGAATTCCCGAACTATTCGCCGGCGAACATAGCTTGTTCGCGTTCGCCACGGCGGGCGAACATATGCAATGTTCGGTCCGCCCCCTATACATCATCATTGAGTAAACTTTGACCCTGTACCTCACAGTCAGCAGACGCATTCCAGCCAATCAGCAGCAGACCCTCCCACCTCCTGGACAGCATCCATTTTAGATTCATTCGGAAGCTGCATTCTCAGTGAGAGGGGGGACAGTGCTGCTGATCTAATAGGGAAAGCGTTAGCTAGGGCAGTGTTCTGTGTCCACAGACTCATCTGCTGTAAGGACAGCGTCCTGACAGCACCCCAAAAAGCCCTTTTCAGGCCTGGTACATCAGTCTGCTTTTTTTTTATATATATATATATATATATATATGTATATTGCAGTTGCCTGCCCGTGTGTGAGAGGCTGCAGGCTCAGTCACAGACAGTACTGTGTGCACACCATTCATACAGGGTGTGACAGAAAATACCTTGCAGATAAAAAAAATGGAAGCGTGGCTCTGCAGCGGAGTTGGTGACACCGCCACGACTTGCAGGCAGGCCTACTACCACCTCCTCTACACCTCCTACTCCATCCTATTCAATAACCTTCTCAGCTGAGTCCTCTTCTGCAGCGGCATCTGGCTGCACATCAACTGAATCCCCCCAGCTCCCCAGGGGCTATTCCACATTGCGGATACGACAGTGTCACGCTGTCTTGGGGTTGACTTGCCTGAAAGCAGAGAGCCACACCGGACCAGCACTCCTGTCTGCCCTGAACGCACAGGTGGATCAGTGGCTGACGCCGCACCAACTGGAGATCGGCAAAGTGGTGTGTGACAATGGAAGCAATTTGTTGGCGGCATTGAATTTGAGCAAGTTGTCACATGTGCCGTGCATGGCACATGTGTTGAATCTCATCGTACAACGCTTTGTGTCTAAGTACCCAGGCTTACAGGACGTCCTCAAGCAGGCCAGGAAGGTGTGTGGCCATTTCAGGCGTTCCTATACGGCCATGGCGCACTTTTCAGACATTCAGCGCCAAAACAACATGCCAGTGAGGCGCTTGATTTGCGACAGCCCGACACGTTGGAATTCAACACTCCTAATGTTCGACCGCCTGCTCCAACAAGAAAAATCCGTCAACGAGTATTTGTATGACCGGGGTGCTAGGACAGCCTCTGCGGAGCTGGGAATTTTTTTGCCACGTTACTGGACGCTCATGCGCAATGCCTGTAGGCTCATGCGTCCTTTTGAGGAGGTGACAAACCTAGTCAGTCGCACCGAAGGCACCATCAGCGACCTCATCCCATTTGTTTTCTTCCTGGAGCGTGCCCTGCGAAGAGTGCTGTATCAGGCTGTAGATGAGCGTGAAGAGGAAGAGTGGTGGTCACCATCACCACCAGAAACAGCCTTGTCATCATCGCTTGCTGGACCTGCGGCAACGCTGCAAGAGGAGTATGAGGAAGAGGAGTCAGAGGAGGAATGTGGCTTTGAGGAGGACGAAGACCAACCACAGCAGGCATCCCAGGGTGCTCGTTGTTGTCACCTATCTGGGACCCGTGGTGTTGTACGTGGCTGGGGGGAAGAACAGACCGTCAATGACATCAGTGAGGAGGAGGAACGGGAAATGAGTAGCTCGGCATCCAACCTTGAACAAATGGGGTCTTTCATGCTGTCATGTCTGTTGAGGGACCCTCGTATAAAAAGGATGAAGGAGAACGACCTATACTGGGTGGCCACGCTACTAGACCCCCGGTATAAGCAGAAAGTGGCAGAAATGTTACCAAATTACCGAAAGTCAGAAAGGTTGCAGCAGTTCAAAACCAAACTAAAAAATATGCTTTACACAGCTTATAAGGGGGATGTCACAGCACAACGGGAATCTAACTGGGGAAGAGGTGAAAGTATTCCTCCTCCTACCACGACCACGGCGGCAAGGACAGGACGCTTTACAGATGTGTTGTTGATGGAGGACACGCAGAGCTTTTTTAGTCCTACACATCGCCACAGCCCTTCGGGATCCAGCCTTAGAGAACGACTCGACCGACAGGTAGCAGACTACCTCGCCTTAACTGCAGATATCGACACTCTGAGGAGCAATGAACCCTTTGACTACTGGGTGTGCAGGCTTGACCTGTGGCCTGAGCTATCCCAGTTTGCGATAGAACTTCTGGCCTGCCCCGCTTCAAGTGTCCTGTCAGAAAGGACCTTCAGTGCAGCAGGAGGCATTGTCACTGACAAAAGGAGTCGCCTCGGTCAAAAAAGTGTTGATTACCTCACCTTCATTAAGATGAATGAGGCATGGATCCCGAAGGGACTGACAGTGGGGGATACGTTTGACTAACAAAAGGCCTGATGACATGCCTTGGCCTCAAAATGGTCCCCACGCTGCTGTATTTAATGTCTGCATACCGGATGACTTTCGTTAATTCTCCGCCACCAACTAGGGTTCAAGCCGCAATATTTTAGTCACCTTTCTGCCTGGAAAACATCACTTTTTCCGGCCGCTGCTACAGCAGCGGCTGCAACAATACCTAATTTTTCAGGCATGTGTACATGCCTAATTTTTCTGGCCTCTGGTGCTGCACTGTGGCTGCAAAACCAAAACAAAAAAAAGGCACACACGTGTCAATTCACCTTCGTGATCGGTAGGTACCTTGTTGTGGTGAAGGGGCTTGCGTATCACAATGAAGCGATCATAACCTCTATGAGTGTGTTGGCAATGTTGCCACACCCCAGATGATAAGGCCGTTGCTTCATTATGATCAGACTAAAAGCGATCGGCTGGATAATTTTTCATAGAAAAAAACATGAATTTTCATATTATTTTTTTTAAGTTGTATGGGTTTTTACTACAAAAAAAAAAAATAATCATAATAAAGTCTCTTAATAGTTTATTAGAAATAATGCAGACAATTTAAAAAATCCCCATTAATTCCAATACAAAGCAAGTACAAAGCTCAGAACTAAATTATTTCAGGATGTCATAATGGTTCGTTAATTCGACAATGGTTAATTAATTCGACACACGTCCCTGGACAGGGGACGTAACAGGGATTAAACTGATAGGAATAGTACTAGTTAAGACACCACTCATATAGGGTGTCACAGCACATTGCTCCGTGCACGCGCAGTGCCCCAACTTGGGAGTAAGAGGACCGACCAAGCTGCTTTTTCCATCTCCCAGTTCCTAAAATCAATTCAGTTTGGTGTATCAGAGTTTAGTCTGTCACTGTGAAGGCAGTCGAAGGCAGTCGAATAGGGATTAAACTGATGAGAAGAGAACTACAGAAAATACCACTCATATTGGGTGTGACAGTAAATTGCACGGCGCAGACGCAGTGACCGTGGATTCAAACAAAGGGGAGGGAGCCAGCGTTTTTTTTTAAACCATCTCCCCGTTCGAAAAATCAATTCAATAAATGGACCCCAGATTGGGGACGTAACAGGGATTAAACTGATGAGAATAGAACTACAGAAAATGCCACTCATATCTGGTGTGACAGTAAATTGCACGGCGCAGACGCAGTGACCGCGGATTCAAACAAAGGGGAGGGAGCCAGTGGTTTTTTAACCATCTCCCGTTCGAAAAATCTATTCAATTCACCTTTTGGGACCCTTGGTGTTGTACGTGGCTGGGTGGAGGAAGAAACCTTCAATGACATCAACGGGACATGGCTAGCTTGGTATCCAACCTTGTGCAAATGGCGAGTTTGCGGTTGGGCAAATGGACTGTTTGCGGTTGTTTGTGGTGCATTAAAAGGGGAGTTTGGTCTGTCAATGTCTGTGAAGTGGGCGTAACCCTTACACTACCTGATCGATACAACATCATACCTGATCGTATACACACACTGGATGTTTTAAACCACGTTGTTCAAAAAATTTGGGATTGTTAGGTGATTTATGCCCTTTATGGATTAAAACCCAACTCTGCGTCAATTAATTGTAATTTTCCATGGGAGTTTTGCCATGGATCCCCATCCGGCATGCCACAGTCCAGGTGTTAGTCCCCTTGAAACAACTTTTCCATCACTACTGTGGCTAGAAAGAGTCCCTGTGGGTTTTAAAATTCACCTGCCTATTGAAGTCAATGGCGGTTCGCCCGGTTCGCCCGTTCACGAACATTTGCAAAAATTCGCGCTCGCCGTTCGCGAACAGAAAATTTTATGTTTGCGACATCTCTACTGTTCAATAGGCTCACCCCATAGTTGGTTTACCCAATACAACACATCTTGATGAACCACAAAACGGGGAAACACTGACTCTGCCCAAGGTGTTTGTGGTTCACCATCTAATATTAATGCATTTTCCCAGGCGCGGGATAGGGTTGGGTCCCGACTTTGGGCGGTACCAAAATGATCCCCAGAGACATTGAGGTCTGCCAAATCAGGACCCAGCAGCAAGTCCTCCACGTCTCCCACCATCACACTTAGCAGGGTTGTCTCCCCCTCTTCCATCGAAGTGACGGTCACCCCTATCGCTGGACCTTCTGTCTCAGGTTCCCAGGGTTCTGGTGTCCCCCCTGAAACTGGCCACTCTGCTAGGGTTACCCCTAGCTCATGGATATCAGTCACTCTCATAGCAGGCCAAAGGGTCCGGAAGCCCGGGAAGTCTCTCCCTATTATGAGTTCATAATGTAGATTTGTGGTGACAGCCACCTCGTGGGTCCATCTAGTGGCCATCATGGTTAGAGACACCAGCGCGGTGGGGTAGTCTTTTAAGTCTCCGTGGATGCACATCACCCCGACTTTTCGGCCAGTGTACTCAGTGGACCACACCAGGGTAGCCCTTAGTAGGGTCAACAGACTCCCTGAGTCCAGCAGAGCCTCTGCCGGAGTGTCTACCATTTCCACCTGGCACAAGTGATCTAGAGACTCAGGGGTACCTATTGTACACAGCCTCCTGGCATATAGCGACTGACGGTAGCCATAGTTAGTGTCCATGGGCTCAACCCGATGGGGACAGTCAGCCCTTACATGGCCAGGCTTCTGACACCGCCAGCAGACTATCGTAGCCAGGTCCGCCGGAGGTACAGCCCAGGCGGGTTTTATCGGCTCAAATCTCCGGGCCTGGGGTGGAGATTTCCAGGGTTTTCTGACCCCCCCTCCCGACAGAACCCTCCTTTAGATTCCTGGTAGCTTCATAGTGTTCCACCAGGTCCACCATCTTAAGGGCATTGCCAGGAGACTCCTGACAGATCCAGTGCTGGAGAGGGTATGGCAAAGCCCTCCATACCATATCGGCTAATAGTCTATCTAGCATAGCCGGGGGACTCGGCACATCAGGCTGTAGCCACTTTTGCTAGAGGTGGAGTAAGTCATAATGCTGGGTCCTCGCAGGCTCAGCTGGCTTAAACCCCCACTGATGTACCCGCTGGGCCCGGACCAACACATTCACCCCCATTCTTGCCAAAATCTCACCCTTTACTTTTGGTAGTCGGCCGCTTGATCGTCCGGCAAGTCGAAATACACCCTCTAGGAATCGGATGCCAGAAATGGAGCGACGACCTCAGCCCACTGGTCACGGGGTAGCTTTTCCCTGATGGCCAATTTCTCGTACATCGCCAGGTATGTTTCGATGTCGTCTGCGGGAGTCATCTTAGGAATCGCGGCACGGACTGCTTTCCGGGCATCGTGGACGCTCGAGGTTTCTCCTGCTGTCTGCAAAGCCAGCAACTGGTTATTAGCCTTGCGTTGCTGCAGGTTTGTCTCTCACTGCTGCAGATTAGCCTCCATGAGGGCCTTCACAACAGCCTCCATTTTGTCATGGGGCACTGGTTGTAATACAGCTGGTTTAATGTACGACATACAACCGTGCCTGAAAAATGCAGAAACCAAAAATATTGGCGTTCACCCAGCCTCATTGCTCTTGCCTGCATCCTTCACCAATTGTGGGGACTTGCTCTGGTAGACAGGATTAGCGGACGCAGAGGCAACAACAAGTTCTTTGGATCAAACAGTTCAGTGTTTTATTCACACTTTAGACAAGTTACAAAACAAGCAGTCATATTCAAACAAAAAGTCACCTTGCAGTGTTGGTGGTAATTCACAACATGCGGCAATTCTGCCTCAAAGAGTCCTTGCTAATAGCAGCACCAACCTGTTTTCACGATAAACAGGTAGCAAGCCTTCATCCAGACACAAGACTCCCAGATTCCAACACAGAGAGATGGCTTCTGAGCCCAGCTGCCTATTTAAGGACAGCCAGGTGCTGCCAAAACCCGGATCGGCATTTAAAATCTGGTCCGCTATTTTACCTCACCAGGCTGTTAATTAGCCCAGCAGCACATGCTGGGAAGAAAATACCTGTTTTCCGAGACTAAACCTCTTACTGTGTCAAACACATTCTACATATGGTGTGACATATCTGATTTAATGTCTTCTTCATTACAGATTCGTTAGTCCTGCCTTATATCAATAGCCATCCAGACCACATGGGTGTCACTGCCTTTCCTGTGTGTGCCGTGACACTTTTGCCATGCTTGCAGTTGCCCTGGCCAACGTGTTGCTGTTGTGGCATGTGGTGGCAGTGTCTCGGCTTTTGTTGTGTGCGCCGTGACATAGTTGCCACGCATGCTGTTGCCGGTGGCAACGTGTTGCTTGTTGGGTGGTGTGTGCACTTCACCTTTAAGTTGCAGCCTCCCCCTGTCTGGTGCTGTAAGGGTTAACTCCCTGACTGGGTGTGGTCACGGGTT
The DNA here is from genome assembly GCF_014858855.1 of Bufo gargarizans. Classification (NCBI taxonomy): domain Eukaryota; kingdom Metazoa; phylum Chordata; class Amphibia; order Anura; family Bufonidae; genus Bufo; species Bufo gargarizans. The sequence goes on along the minus strand of NC_058084.1, from coordinate 84,622,365 downwards.
TTTCTCCTGTGGCTTCCTGGCTGGAGTCAGTTGTACGTCAGCTGTCGTTTGTGCTGGAGCTTTGCTCCAGTCCAGGGTGTTCTATCTGCCCAGTCCTTGAGGGCCACCTTGTAGGACATCGATGTCATCTGCGATGTCATTCCTTTGTCTCCCTTGTATCCTCTATGTTCTCAACCTCACGTGTATGTTTGGTGTGGGTTTATGTTCAGGGTTTGTTGTACATCTTGTTTGTGGTTACATGTCTGGGATGTTGTTGGTGTTTGTCCCTGCATGTGTGCAAGACTTTTCCCTGTGTGTGTTGTCCTCCAGAAGGGGGTTGGTTTCCCAGAGGGGTGAACCATTAGTCTGTATGCAGTGCTGCCTGGGGCTGCAGTACACCTTGCTGTATGAGGCCCAGGCAGTATCAGGAGTGCGTGTTTGTTGTTTGTACTGTGTCCTATTTGGTGTGTGGGCACCTGTACTTATGCATGGGTTCCAGACATGGTGGCTGCGGCAGGTAAGTTTGTTTCTGGTGTTCTTACCTGCCATCTCTGTTGCTGCATATGGTCTTTTCCTTTCCCTGCTGCTAGGCCATTTGAGACTCCTGTTTATTCGTGTTTGGGAAGAACAGGTCGTCTCTCCTCTGCTCCTATGTGAGGGATTATAAGGGCGACTCAGGGCCAAAGGTATCCAGGTCCACTCATACGGTGAGGAGTTAGGGTCAGGATTAGGGACACTTTAGGAAGTGAACTGCTCCCTAATCCTGGCGTCCTGGCCTAGCTGCTCCCCCTTTATACTTGACATTGTACGGTGCTGGGTTTTCCCCACTCCCCTCCGTGACAATGGGTGAGATAACCCTCCCCCCTCCTTTCCCTAACCTTGCCCTTTTCCTCCTTCCCTTCTCCCGCCCTCGTTGCTTTCCCTCTCCCTCACCCCAACCACCTCACCACTATGTAACATGTCATTAACAGCCCTTTTGGATGCTTTTTGGGAAGATCTTGTACTAACGGCTCTTATCTTATTCTCTGTACATCACTCCTGAAGTATTATATTGTCTAGTAGTCTCTTCTATTTCATTCATTTTACTTAAATCTCCCCCTATTTTTAATTATCTCCTCTACCCCTATATACAGTGGATATAAAAAGTCTACACTCCCCTTAAAATGTCAGGTTTCTGTGCTGTAAAAAAATGAGACAAAGATAAATCATTTCAGAACTTTTTACACTTTTAATGTGACCTATAAACTGTACCACTCAATTGAAAAATAAACTGAAATCTTTTAGGTGGAGAGAAGAAAGAAAAAAAACTAAAATAATGTGGTTGCATAAGTGTGCACACCCTCTTATAACTGGGGATGTAGCTGTGTTCAGAATTAAGCAATCACATTCAAAATCATGTTAAATAGGAGTCAGCATACACCTGCCGTAATTTAAAGTGCCTCTGATTAACCCTAAAGAAAGTTCAGCAGCTCTAGTTGGTCTTTCCTGAAATTTTCTTAGTCGCATCCCACAGCAAAAGCCATGGTCCACAGACAGCTTCCAAAGCATCAGAGGGATCTCATTGTTAAAAGGTATCAGTCAGGAGAAGTGTACAAAAGAATTTCCAAGGCATTAGATATACCATGGAACACAGTGAAGACAGTCATCATGAAGTGGAGAAATATGGCACAACAGTGACATTACCAAGAACTGGACGTCCCTCCAAAATTTATGAAAAGACGAGAAGGAAACTGGTCTGGGAGGCTACCAAGAGGCCTACAGCAACATTAAAGGAGCTGCAGGAATATCTGGCAAGTACTGGCTGTGTGGTACATGTGACAACAATCTCCCGTATTCTTTATATGTCTGGGCTATGGGGTAGAGTGGCAAGACGAAAGCCTTTTCTTACGATGAAAAACATCCAAGCCAGGCAAAAACACATCTGAAGTCTCCCAAAAGCAAGTGGGAAAAGGTGTTATGGTCTGATGAAACCAAGGTTGAACTTTTTGGCCATAATTCCAAAAGATATGTTTGGCGCAAAAACAACACTGCGCAGACATCACCCAAAGAACCACAGTGAAGCATGGTGGTAGCAGCATCATGCTTTGGGGGTTCTGCTAGAAAGCTGATCATGAAGAGGAAATTCATCTTTCAGCCGGACAATGACCCAAAGCATATATCCAAATCAACAAAGGAATGGCTTCACCAGAGCAAGATTAAAGTTTTGGAATGGCCCAGCCAGAGCCCAGACTTGAATCCGATTGAAAATCTGTGGGGTGATCTGAAGAGGGCTGTGCACAGGAGATGCTCTCGCAATCTGACAGATTTGGAGTGCTTTTGCAAAGAAGAGTGGGCTTGACATTTTAACAGGGGTGTGTAGACTTTTTATATCCACTGTACATAATATGCATTTATCATGACACTACCCTCCATATTATTTAGTTCCTCCTTCATATATTCACCCTCTTCCAGACTATTTATCATACCACACCTTTAACATAAATTTTCCCCGTCTTATACCACGTACACCACTATACAACCAACATCCCATCCTCCCCTTTATCTGTGGCCACTACTTTGCCCCGATATATATCATGTTATTCTTGCTAGGAAGTATGGGCAAACTTCTTGACCGTACAGCACTTCAAATCTCTGAGCGCATGGGTGCGCCTCCCGGTCAGGGGACGTCAGCCCCTCTGTACGACACCTCCCGGGAGACACTACAATCTAACTCCCTATGTAAGGGCGGCATGCCGGAACTGGTGTCCGCATCCAGACGAACCTCCTCACATGGGCCAGGTAATATCTCTCTCTATCTCCTCTTCCCGTTACTCTCAAGATTTTGCAGCCATATATTAATATTATAATACATGTACAGCAGGCTGGTTTTCCAGCCTGCATTTGTGGGAGGGGCATAGGGTACTTAACTATCCATGCAGCCTCCGTCAGGCGTCGGCATCGCGTGGTGGTGACGTCATTCCTGTGCGACTTCCGGCTCCCCAGCTTCAGCGGTGTAGCGGCGACTGCGTCCCCCCTGCTCCGTCGATCTCCTCTGCGGCGTCGGTAAGTGGGCACGGTGCCTTCGTTTTCCTGCAGGTCGGGTGTCATGCGCGGCCGCCGGCAGCCGCGCGCTCCACGCCTTCTCCCGGGCACGACTGCTTTCGCCGCAATACTTGTGTCGGGAGGTCTTTCTGCATTTGCGCATGGCCGCTCCGCTGCCTCGTCTCCTATCCACAGCCTGGGACACCCCGTCTCTTCTCTCCCGCTCGTCAGTTTCCCTGCTCCTGCGCCTTTCTCAGGGTCAGTCTCCTCATCGCTCTTCTCGCTGGGGCGTGAGGGGTCTGTTCTCTGGGACATGTGTCAGGAGGTCTGCTGTCCTCTGCACGCCGGTATTAACCCCTGCTTCTCCGTTTTCCCTTCCTGGGGGGCTGGCTGTGATCTGACGCCCGGGATCTCCTTGCTGGGAGCCCGGATGCATCCCCCTGAGTGACGCTCTTCGGCCTTTGCGGGGGTATGCAGCCGGGCTCTGCTCCTGGGTCTTGGTCCACCTGAGTCCAAGGGGAGGTCAAGCCATACCGCCACTCACCCACCAATACCTGTTTTGCTCCGTCACTCGTCGGCAGGTCCGGACGGCCGCCGCCAGCCTCACCTTCATCCTCGCTTCAGTCCCTTCTCCCCCCCCCCCCGGCCTGCTCCATGCTCCCAGTTTTCCGCATGACCCGCATCCGGGCCCACCCAGGGCCACGTTCAACAGGTCCCAGTCCGCCATGAGTCGCAGCATCCTCAAACCCCGGGTTCCCCTTTCCACACCAAGGCCCCCCCCCCCCGGTCCGGCCGGTGGAGAGCCCCTCCGTAAAAAAAAAAAAAAAAAGTTTAGGTTCTCTTCGTGTCCTGTCACTCTTCATGTCCTGTCACCTGATACGTTCAGGTTCGCTTCATGTCCTGTCACCTGATACGTTCAGGTTCGCTTCATGTCCTGTCACCTGATACGTTCAGGTTCGCTTCATGTCCTGTCACCTGATACGTTCAGGTTCGCTTCGTGTCCTGTCACCTGATACGTTCAGGTTCTCCTCGTGTCCTGTCACCCGATACGTTCAGGTTTTCATCGCGTCCCCTTGCTTGTCAGGCTCAGTTTGTCTCCTTTCCGATACGCACGGATTTCAGGGCCGGTTGCCTGACACTCCCACAATCACTCAATGTTTCTAGCCGTCCCGTCAAGGTCCTTCACCTGTCCTTGTCCACTCACGTCAACTCCCCTCCTACTGTCCTGTCACGCCTTCTTTCTGCTTTAAGTATACCTATCACAGTCAGTTCAGGCTCTTTACCTCTCACACTCGGGTCCCGTTGGCTCTCCGTTGCCGTCGTGCGTGGGTCATGTCGCCTCGCTGGCTGCCACTCTGGTAAAATTCCACGTTGGCATCCAGTTGAGGCTCGTCACCAGAGGCATTTCTGCTTTCGGTCTTGTTTACAGGACCCAACTTTTTCCAAGTCACCTGTCAAGCAGCTCATGCTCCTTTTACTACCTGATACGCTCAGGCCATTTCGTTTTGCGTGTTTTTTCCATCACCCGCTACCGTTCTTGTTTTCACCTTCCATCACGGCTTCGTAGGGGCCACTCGGCCATGGCACCGTTTTCTTCTTCTCCAGTAACCATCTCACGGCGTACCCCGGGGTTTTCAGTCCGATCATTCTGCACAGTCCATCACTCTCGTTAATTCCTGACCCGCTCAGGTTGTCATTTCTTTCTTCCCTCATTCAGGTCTCGTTCTTCCTGATCGTCATCTGCGTAAGTTCCGTTTTCAGAAATGAAACGCGGGTACTTGTTAAATTTCTGCCTCACTTACAAATCCCAGGTTGCGGGGTGCGAAGTCTCACCCTCTTCGTGGACTTTCCCAGGCATTTTTGCTTGCTCCCAGGTTTCCCTTTTTCCACCCTTATTCCTCTTGGCTCCAGGTAAGAAGAAAGGAAAAAAAAAAAAAAAGTTTTGGGGTTATTTGCATGAGTTTTGTCATCTCAATTCAGATCCTCCCAACAGGGTCCGGCTCAAACGGTGTGCCCATCTTTCTCGATATCATGTCCCACGTGTCTGACATTAAAGACTCAATGTCTATCCCGGAGTCAGCGATCTCCGAGGCAGCCAGCCGTGCTTCATACAGACACTGGACCATCCCCAGGTTGATCACCGAACTCGAAAAGAAAGGGATCCGCCACTCCGCATCTGCACGAAAGGCTGAGTTATATCGTCTGCTCTTTCCTGAAACACCCAGGGCCCCTGAACCACCCAGAGCCTCCGAAGACCTGGTCTCTGTCTACCATCCAGTTATCCTTGACTCAGCTCCACGCAACCATAAACAACTTAGCGTCGTCAATTTCGGACATCGATTCAAGACTCCAGGCCATCGAGAACAAGGATTCCACGTCTCCTCCTCCGACGGAGCCCGAAGCTGTTCCTTCAACTTCCCGGGCCAACCCCCCAGGTACAAGTCTTGGCACTCCCGACATCGCCCCTGCCTTCTTTGTACCAGAGAACATCAGGCGGGATATCCTGGCTGGAAAGGACATCAACTTGGCCACCATCCTGATTTCCACCCACGACACGGTCGAAAACCGGACAATTGCCTGCGGTGACGTATCGGTGGTGCTGAGGTCTAAAGACGTCCGCCTCAACAGGAAGCTCACCATTCCCGAGTTTATGCTGACCTTCAGCCTGTACCACGACATTGTGTGCTCCGTTCATCCCCACCGCAGGGAAGAACTGGATACTTATCTATACCGGATCACCGAGCTAGGTTACAAGTACGGCGGCTCCGCTTTCTATGAGTACCATCGGTCGTTTTCCGCAAAAGCTGCAGCGGCGTTCCTCCAGTACCAGCATGTCACCAACTGGGCTGTCCTGGATATGGAACTCTTTTGCAGGCATTTTGCCGGCCAGAAAGCCCCAGCTTGTGCCAGTTGCCAGTCAGTCCTCCATTCTTCCGACTGGTGCCCCCATGTCTCCAACCCAACTTCTGCCAGACCAGCGATCAACTCCAGTGCGCCAAAGTCCAACCCCTTCACGGACAAACTCTGTCGTCCCATCACCTTTTTAGGGAAGAATCAAATTTTGTAATAATTTCAACCTAGGTTTCTGCAGTTATGACAAGTGTAAAGCTTTGCACATTTGCTCCATTTGCTTTAGGGCCCATCCGCAGTCCTCCTGTTCCCAACGCACGGCCAAACGCTCCTGACTAGGCGGGGTCAACATTGACCTGTTACTCTCCCTCCTCCAACAACATCATGACCCCAGTTTTGTCCTGTTCCTCAAACAGGGCTTCTCGGAGGGCTTCCATACAGGGTTAGTCACCCTTCCACAGGTCGCTCATGAATGCCCCAACCTTCTGTCATCTCTTGCGGACCCCGTGGCGGTGGACGAATTGTTGGAGGCCGAGTTGCAGAAAGGCTTCATGATCGGTCCTTTCGCTCAGTCTCCTTTCCTTGTTTACCGGGTCAGCCCCATAGGTCTGGTCACCATGAAAACCTCAAATAAAAAAAAGATTAATATACGACCTGTCTGCTCCTCATGCATCCAGCACCCCCAGCCTAAATTCCCTGGTCCCCTCAGATGAATTTTCAATGCAGTACTCTTCTCTGGACGCGGCAATAGAGCTCATCTTACAGGTCGGGGCAGGAGCCTGGTTGTAAAAAGCTGACATTTCCGATGCCTTAAAGTTGCTGCCAATCCTGCCTCACCTGTGGAAGTTCTATGGCATCAAATGGAGGGCAAAGTATTATTTCGCCACCCGCTTGACGTTCGGGTCAAAGAGCAGCCCCTGGCTCTTTGATCAGTTCGCCCAAGCACTTCACTGGATCCTGGTCAATCACGTCCACTGTCCGAGGGTGATCCATTACTTGGACGACTTCTTGCTCATCGAGCAGGCGGTGCACGCCCCGGATAGGCTGGACAGCCTACTCAACCTGTTCAGCCGCCTGAACGTTCCCGTGGCTTCAGCAAAGGTCGAGGGCCTTTCCAGGGTGATCACCTTTCTAGGCATCACCCTAGACACCGTCAAAATGGAGGCCAGCCTTCCCCTGGACAAATTAGTCAGACTGAGGGACTCTGTGGCCAGGCTCGTGGGTACCTGCACGGTGTCAAAGTTGGAACTCCAATCATTATTGCGGTCCTTCAACTTTGCCGCCAGGATCATGCCCCAGGTCAGATCCTTCACTTCTGGCTTGCTCAGACTCCTCCCAACAGCCTCGGACCAGCATGCCCTCGTCCACCTCGGACGCGATGCATTGGCAGACCTGGCCATGTGGTCAGTTTTTTTGTCCAGTTGGAACGGCATCTCTCTCTTTGTTCCCCAGTGGAACGATGCCTCCCCCTTGATGTTCTCTGATGCTGCTGCTTCCCTCGGTTTCGGGGCCATCTGCGGGGACCAATGGTTTGTGGGTCCTTGGCCCACGCAGGTCTCTTCAGACCAGGAGGCCGCCAAGTCCTCTCCCTTACTCGAGGTATACCCCATCGTAGCAGCTGCTTGCATCTGGGGGCAGTCATGGAGTGACAAGCCGGTGTGCTTCATGACAGACAACCAAGCAGTTGTCGACATCCTCGCCAGGGTAGGTCCAGCTCCCCCAAGGTCATGTGTCTAGTTCGCAAGCTCACCTGGCTGTCCTTACAACACAACTTCCGTATCATCTGCAGGCACATTGAGGGCAAGAAAAACACCGCAGCCGATGCCCTGTCCCGTTTAAACTTTAATTTGTTTTTTCAGGTCATGCCGGGAGCACAGAGAGTCGGAATCACCCCTCCAGGGTTCGAAGCCCTGATCATGGACTAGATAAGTACATCTCCGCAACCCATGGTCTCATCCGCAAGTCGCTCTCAGCCAATACTGCCCGGAACTATTTAACGGGGTGGAACACCTTCAGACGGTTTTCACACCTTCACCCCAGGGGGGATAGGGACAAAGTCTCTTTCGTCCTGGCTTACTGCCACAAGGAACTACGGCTATCCCACAATACCATCAGACTTTAGCTAGCAGGGATCCAGCACCACCACATGATCAGTCACCCCAGTCACACCTCCTTTTTTTCCTCCCAGGCGGTCAAGGCAGTCCTGAGGGGCATCCAGAAGCTCTCTCCTCCATCCGCTCCCACCAGACAACCGGTCACAGGGGACATTTTTCAAAAAATTTCTGCCGCCCTAGATGGTAGTCCTTTTGGCCCATTCAAAAGCTTGGTCCTCAAAGCTGCCCTCTACCTCAGCTTCTATGGGTTCCTCAGGCCTGGGGAGTTCTGCTGCACCTCTGCACGGAACTTAGGGCCAGCAATCAGTCAGCTCCACCGCAGTCTAGACCACTTCATCTTCTTCCTTCCTTCCTTCCTCCAAAACCTCCCAAGTCGGTCCGCCAGTACAGATCGAGTACTTCAATTCGTTCAACCCTTGGTGCCCTGTGACAGTGTTCAACCAACTGCTCTCCATTCTCCGTGACAGAACTCCCGACAGCCCCTTACTGCCTTTTCCCGTGCTCTTACTGACTTCTGCGCAGTTCATCAAACACATCCGCTCCTTAGCTTCGGGTCTAGGTTTTCACGCTGCCTCCATATCCGGGCATTCTTTCCGAATCGGGGCCGCGTCTGCAGCTTCCAAACACGGCGTTCCCGCTCACGTCATACGGAAGATGGGACGGTGGCAGTCTTCGTGTTTTTTTCCTGTTACATCCCCCATCCACGGGTCGAGATCGCCAAGGCCTTCTCCAATTTGGTTCTGTAATTCCTCAACTAATAAACTGCCTAAATCCATGTTTTGCCCCCTTTTCTGGCTCACCCGCGTTACATGGCTAAAGGCACACCACTAGCCAAGTTAGGTTCCACATCTCCAGTTCTCCACCTTCGCCCAGCGCTCCCCCCAGGAGCCTTGACCACAAGTACAGCAGGCTGGTTTTCCAGCCTGCATTTGTGGGAGGGGCATAGGGTACTTAACTATCCATGCAGCCTCCGTCAGGCGTCGGCATCGCGTGGTGCCCCACCCTACCCTCCCTCATCTTCAGTCTCGCTCCAAGCTCAGACTCCCTGGGTTAGCCCCCTTTTCTGGCTCACCCGCGTTACATGGCTAAAGGCACACCACTAGCCAAGTTAGGTTCCACATCTCCAGTTCTCCACCTTCGCCCAGCGCTCGCCCCAGAGCCTTGACCACAAATATATTTATGAATATCCTTACATACTTGTATACATCTTTCATATTTTTCCAGTTATCTGCTCCTCATTTATCTTTGGCCAGGACAACACCTCTCTGCGACCCTTGAGTCCAATGGCCAATGGCCAGTTATAATCACCATATAGTGCCCCACACACCACCATATACCTCCATACCATACATCCTCCCCCCAATTACTTGCCCCTCTTTGACCCAATGCTGCTCAGTACCCCTAGCTTTTTCCTACACTATCCTGGACCCCAGGAATATGCAAGCACATATGTCTATTTTAAAATATTCTTTCCCTCTTTATATGATGTATCATTTATTTGATTGAGTGTGTCTTTTACTATACCATATCCTTACTAGCATTTTCTGAATTCAGATATCCTACATATGCTCTTTTTATCCCTTCCAGATCCCTTGACAAAGGTCATTATTGACAAAAAACGTTGGGACTTCTTTTGTTGGCCCCATATATTGTTACATATTCTGGATGGACATTAAACACAAAATGATGTAATTGCACAAATATGTATTAAAGCATTGTTTGAAAAAGAATCCTTTGGTGTGCCATAGATCTTCCTTTCTCCCTTGCAGTTGCGCTCCCCGGTCTTCTCGGGGCCCACAGGTCAGGTCATAGTATGCATACCATGTCCCGATGCTGTACGCACTCAGGACGTGCAGCGTGGCCCGGAGAAGACCAGGGAGGAGGGGTGAGTAACGTGCTTCACTCACCTTTCCTCCCGCCTCCTGCGGTGCTTTATAAGCTGCACCCCCTATAGCTAATCCACTGAGCCCAGGAGATTAGGTTAAATCTCTGACTTCACTCATTGCTTCTGCAGTCAATCCCTACTCTATAGCAAATAACTCCCTGTGTAGCTGCTCCTTTAACACTGGCATCCGCTAGCATTCAGTAATACTGTGCCTGCTGCTCCCCTGAAAATACTGTACTGCCAAAATAAAAGTGCCAAAGGGAGCAGCTACAGAACTAGAAAATGATGGGACCCAATGCAGACTTTAGGCATCAAACCCCAGACCTCAAAATTAATACAGACCCCAGATTAGCCCCACTCTCCCCCCTCCAACAATCAGACCTCAGATCAGACCCCAAAGTCATGACCCTATAACACTCCCCCCTCCATCAATCAAAACTCAGATCAAACCAAAAAGTAATGGCCCCCTAAAACACTTCACCTCCTCCCCTCCATCAATAAAACCTCAGATTAGACCCCAAAGTAATGGCCCCTATAACACTCCTACCCTCCATCAATCAGAACACAAAGTAATGGCCACGTATAGCAACCCCTCAATCAGACCTTAGATCACACAAAAATAAATAAATAAAAACGTAACTCTTCTGCTCCGGAAGGCACTGACACTCTGGAGATTCGGCACGCTCCTCTTGCAGCTGTTTACTGTCACAGTGTGTGTCTGTGCACACTACGTCCTCACGCTGAATACTGTCAGGACACAGCATAGCGTGGCGCCCAAAGCAGAAGACCAGGGAGTAGTGTTGAGCGAGCATGCTCGGCCAAATACCAGTTTGGCTCGAGCATCGCTATGCTTGGCACATGGCGGTACTCGGCCGAGTACCGCATGTGCTCGAGCGCAATGCTCGAGTCTCCTCCCCGCATGTTTCGCGGCTGCTAAGCAGCCAATAAACGTTCAGGTAAGTACTACCCTCACTGTAATGTCAGTAGCCCTGTTGGCTACTGGCATTACAGTGATTGGCTGGCCGGAACGCGTCATCGGGTGCTACGCGTCACCTGATGAGAGCTGAGCATAGGAAGTGACAGAGAGTGTAGGGAGTGTAATTGAATTTAATTTTTCTACAAAAACGTTTCATAGACCCAAAAGTCCTTTTAAGGGCTATTGTGTGTGACACCAGCAATATACAGTATGATTGTAGCGCAACCTGCGCTAAATTGTTCAGTGTTAGGGAGAGCTGTTCAAAGGAAGGGAACAGACAGTGTAGGGTGTGTAATATGAAGATTTTTATACAAAAAACTTTTCAGAGACCCAAAAGTCCTGCGCAAAATATCGTGTAATATGCCGCTGCGGGCAGTTAAATTATTTGCACCACATCTCCTGTGTAAATTGTGCGCATCCCTAAAATATCAGTGACATCCAGTGCACTTTTTCCGTAGACGGTGTCCCCAGCGGACAGTTAAATTATCCCCACCACATCGCCAGTTTAAAGTGTGTGCATCCCTAAAATATCAGCGTCATCCAGTGCACTTTTTACGTAGATGGTGTTTGCTGCGGACACTTAAACTATCCACGCCAAATCTCCTGTTTAAAGTTCGCGCTTCCCTAAAATATCAGTGACGTCTAGTGCACTTTTTCCGTAGACGGTGTCCCCTGCAGACAGTTAAATTATCCGCGCCACATCTCCTGTTTAAAGTGTGCGCATCCCTAAAATATCAGTGACATCCAGTGCACTTTTTCTGTAGACGGTGTCCCTTTGGACAGTTAAATTATCTGCGCCACATCTCCTGTTTAAAGTGTCCCTAAAATATCAGTGACATCCAGTGCACTTTTTCCGTAGATGGTGTCCCCTGCAGACAGTAAAATTATCTGCGCCACATCTCCTGTTTAAAGTGTGCACATCCCTAAAATATAAGTGACATCCAGTACACTTTTTCTGTAGACAATGTCCCTTGCGGACAGTAAAATTATCTGCGCCACATCTCCTGTTTAAAGTGTGCGCATCCCTAAAATATCAGTGACATCCAGTACACTTTTTCCGTACACACTGCGAACTGTGACATTACCTGTGGTACCTGTCCTGTATAACAATTCCTCATTACAAATACCTTTGTAAATTTTTTTGCACATACACTTCCAAATCCTATGCTACTGTACGTATGATGTACTTTCAAGCATATAATATTTAAAATGAGTAAGGGATGGGGAAGTGGCCGTGATGCTGATGTTGCATGCAGAGGCTGTGGCCCTGGCCGTGGAGTAACAAGAAAAACAATCATCCAAAATACCTAGCTTGTCCCAGTTTGCAGGGTGGTGCGGGGTGGCGCAGGACACCACTCTTGAAGTCAGACCAGTGCGACCAGGTGGTCGGTTGGATTGTAGCAGATAATGCTTCCAGTCGGTTAAGCACCACCCTGTCTTCCACAAAGTCCAGTCTCAGTAGCCAGGAGTCTGGTCAACACAATCCTCACCCTGATCCTCCTTCCTCCCGCCATGTACAGTCTGGCCAAACAAGTGATCCCACACTTGGATATTTTGAGGACTTCACCATTACTTGATTTGTCTCTCTCGCCAAGCACGCTTGAAGAGGGACGTGAGATCTTGAGCCCTGATTCCCAACCTCTTGAACATCCACAGTCACAAGAACATGACAGTGGGGAATGGCAATTAGTGTTTAATGAGATGGATGATGTTGAGACACAGTTGCCAATGAGTCAACCGCAATTACTCTCAAGAGGTTGATGCAGAGGATGAGACACAGTTGTCAATCACTGAGGTTGTGGTTAGGTCAACAAATCAGAAGGTAAGAGTGAGGAAGTGGAAGAGAAGGTAGTGGACGATGAGGAAAGTGGAAAGCCGAGTAAGGACAGCAGTACAAAGGGGGAGGGATCTGCAGCATCGCAACAGGCTGGAAGACAGTGGGGTGGCAAAAGGGAGAAGGCGGGCCACACCACTCAGGCCCGCAACTGTTCCACGGAGCAACCCCTTGCAGAAATCTCCCTTGCCGAGGGGTAGATGTTCCACAGTATGGCTCTTTTTTGAGGGAAGTGCGAACGACAAAAGAATAGTAGTTTGCAACCTGTGCCATACGATGTGAACACTAGCAACCTCACCACCACCAGCATGATCCGCCACATGGCATCCAATCACGTAATAAGTCTTCCCCTGTGTTACGCACTGGCCAATCCCCTGTCGAAGGCGCAGGCCCGGATGCATCCCGCCCTGCACCTGGACCTTCGCAAGCACCATCAGCGACCACATCCACTTCCATGTCCCAGCGTAGCGTACAAATGTCCTTACCTCAGGCATTTGAAAGCAAGAGCAAATACCCAGCCACCCATTCATAGCCCATAGCACTAAATGCGCAACTTTCCAAATTACTGGCCCTGGAAATTTTGTCATTTAGACTTGTGGACACTGAGGCCTTCTGCAGCCTGATGTCGGCGGCCGTCCCGCGTAATGCAGTCCCCAGCCCCCACTATTTTTCAAGGTGTGCCGTGCCCTCCTTACACCAACATGTGTCCCGTAACATCACACGTGCCCTGACCAACGCAGTTACTGGGAAGGTCCACTTAACCACAGACACATGAACAAGTGCATTCAGCCAGGGAAGCTATATTTCTCTGACAGCACACTGGATGAACATTGTGGAGTCCGGGAGAGAGTTGTACCCTGGGATGGCACAGGTGCTACCGACGCCAAGGATTGCAGGCCCTACGTTGATCATGGTTTCCGCCAGCACCTATGTTAGTTGCTCCAATCCCCACTTCTCCTCCTCCGCCTCCTCCTCCACTTCCACCTCTGAATTATCTGTGTGCAGCACCAGTCAGTCATCAGTTGGTAGCTGGAAGCAGTGTAGCACTGCAATGGGGAAGTGGCAACAGGCTGTGCTGAAGCTGATATGCTTAGGGGACAAACAGCACACCGCTGCAGAACTGTGGCAGGGGATAAGAGACCAGACTGAGCTGTGGCTCTCACCACTCAACCTAGAACCAGGCATGGTTGTGTCTGATAATGGGCATAACTTGGTGGCGGCTTTGGAGCTTGGCAAGCTCAGACACATCCCATGCCTAGCCCACTTGTTCAACCTTGTGGTTCAGCGGTTTCTCAAAACCTACCCTAATTTGCCTGAGCTACTGGTTAAGGTGCGTCGCGTGTGTGCACATTTCTGCAAGTCACCAACAGCTTCAGCCGGTCTGTCAACGCTGCAGCAGCGCTTGAAATTGCCAGCTCACCGGCTGTTGTGCGACGTGAGCATGCACTGGAACTCAACGTTCCACATGTTGGACAGGCTTTGTAATCAGCAGAGGGCAGTAGTGGAATACCAGCTGCAACATGGTCGTCGCCTTATCAGTCAGCTTCACAAGCGAGGGGTGGGAATGGATGTCTGATCTCACAAATATGGTGAGCGGCGATAACGCTATTATCAGCATAACCATCCCACTTCTGTGTCTACTCAAACGCTCGCTGCTCACAATTAAGTCCGACGCTTTGCATGTGGAAGAGGTGGAAATGGGGAAGTCATTACACAGGGTGATAGCCAGACCACCCTCAGTTCATCTTCTCAGCGCGAATTGGACGATGAAGAGGGGTTGGAGCAGGAGACAGTTGCCTCCACTACAGAGGGTAGTTCCCATGGAAGTTTAATTTCATCTGTTCAGCGTGGGTGGGCAGATGAGGAGGAAGAGGATGATGAGATTGAGAGTGATCCTCCTGATGACGACAGCAAAGTCTTGCCTGTTGGTACTCTGGCACACATGGCTGACTTCATGTTAGGCTGCCTTTCCCGTGACCCGCTCATTATACGCATTTTAGACAACATGGATTACTGGTTGTTCACCCTTCTTGACCCCTGCTACAAAGAGAACTTCTCATCTCTCATTCCTCTGGTGGAGAGGACGAGCAAAACGGTGCAATACCAGAAGATCTTTGTTGAAAAATTTCTCCCAAAATTTCCATCTGACAAAGCTGGAGTCCGTAGTTCCTTGGCCAACCGAGGAGGGTAGACAAGGGGAACACACATCAGTTTCAACAAAGGCAGGGCAACACTCTCCAAAGCCTGGGACAGTTTCATGACACCCCGCCAGCACCCTTACCCTGATGCGCAGCCTAGTGTCACAAGGAGGGAAACATTTTGTAAGATGGTGAAGGAGTACATAGCAGAATGTGTCAGCATCCTCAATGATCCCTCAGTGCCTTATAACTACTGGGTGTCCAAGCTGAACACGTGGCACGAACTGGCGCTCTACACCTTGTAGGTGCTGGCCTGCCCTGCCAGCGTTTTGTCGGAGCGGGTATTTAGTGCTGCTAGTGGCAGCGTATCCGCCTGTTAACTGAAAATGCTGATAGGTTGACTCTTATAAAAATGAACAAGGCCTGGATTGACCATGACTTCTCGACTCCACCAGAGGAAAGCGGCTGAACATAAAGGCACTTTAAATGTGTTGTTTATAATGTACTGAATACACTATATTCCCCAACACCCCTTCCACCACAAACAAGGGTATATGGTTGAATCTTCCTTTTCTCATTCTCCTCCTCCTCTTTCATCATATCAACATGCTTATTCATCACATATAATGCCCTTGCATATAAGCCCTTCGTATATAAAGTTTTACAGGGTCAGCTCAGCTGCAGGCCCTCGCATATATTTTTTTAGAGGGTCAGTTCAGCTGCAGGCCCTCGCATATAATTTTTTAGAGGGTCTTCTTACCAGCAGGCCCTCACCTACAATCTTTTACTAGGTCAGCTCACCAGCAGGCCCGCACATAAAATATTTTACAGGGTCAGCTCACCAGCAGGCCCGCACCTCAAATCTTTTACAGGGTCAGCTCACCTGCAGGCCCTCACCTGATTATACCTAATAGGTAATTTGCACGCACACTGCCTTGCTTGAATGTGGTAGCCATAACTGTTTTTCAGGCTCCCTCTCCGGAATCGAACCATGATTCCTCCGTTATCCATGGTCTACGTAGTTTGGGCTGAAAATAACATTTAAAGTTGATAGGGCAGACATCTGAATGGATCGTCGCCGTCACGGGGACGTGCGATCATCCCCAGGTTATCTAGAGTCACCAAAGCGGCAGCAGGCCTTCGCTTATAATGTTTTAGATGGTCAAATCAGGAGGTCCTTGCTCCAAATGTTTTTGAGGGTCACCAGCAGGCCATCAATCATAATTTTTCAAGGCTGTGCATGATGCCCTTGTTTATGTGTAACAAAGGGTGTATTGGAGTGCTGGTTCCTTGTAATTTTTGGCAGCCCTTTCAATTAGTGCATAGGCTTTATGAGTGTAGGAGTCCCACTACCAGAACAATTGTACCACAATGTGAATGATGCCCTCCTTTATGTGATATACAGGTTGTATCGGAGTGCCTCTTCCTTGTAATTTTTGGCAGCACTTGCACTTTACATACAAGTAAATATACAGGAAAGAATGTTTCCTATCAATTCTTCCTCTAAATTTTTTTTTTTTTCCTTCGGTTTTGTGAGTATTATTGTCAGTCTGTAAAAGTGGTGTACTATTCGGACAACATCATTCCCAGCAGTGACCTGCGAGTACAAGATGCATCCAAACATCCTCCCCATGCTGTTCCAGAACCATTTTGGTGGTGTTTCCATCAATTTCTGCCATTTTCCTTGAACCATGCACCCTACTCTCTTCAGAGCAGGGGGTACCTGGCTTAATGCTCGGGTTTTCCCATTGACTTCCATTATAGTCGGGTGCTCGGTCGAGCACCCGAACATCCCGATGTGTTCGGCCTGAGCACCCGAGCACTACCATGGAGCAGTGAGTAATAATAGTCCTAGCAGCACTAAACTCACTACTCCCCAACCTCCGGCTCCTGTACAAGTAGAAAAAAACACATACAGTACACATATTAAAATAAAGTTTAGGTGTGCCCCAGCCCATCTTGATAATCCTGGACATGTCCTTCCGGACGTTTTTTTTAAGGTGCCAAAAAGAGAAAATGTCTGGGAACACAAGAATGTCTGGTCACCCTAATATATAGAAGAGATGGTGCCCATAGCAAACACCAAAAAGAGCCTCATTTATGGGACTGAATGGTTTCTACACTCATCTCATCTTTTTTTTTTTTTTTTTTATCATTCTCTTTTTATTTAGTTTATCAACAACAAAAAGCATATAAGTACATATACTAGATCTTTAGAAAAGTCAGAACCAGTGCAACTGTTCAATAGAGCTATAAATTGTGGGTCACAAGTATAACCTAAAGCAAAATCAGGAATAAGGGTCTTCCGACCTAACTTATCACACATTGTGAATCCTACGAATTCTTATACATTTTTGATTCCAAAATCAGTGTATACCAAACATCAACATAAAGGAAAAACACTAATCTCATCTTGTGCTTGTTTTACACCATTGCTAACCAACAACGTAGTTCCTCTACTGGCAAGAGAAAAAAAACAAATGAGTCATGAAGTCTTCTTCATATATACTGTAGACTTCTGTCTCTAGTAAGGAACCACCCTAGTTACAAAGGTGATAACCAGTAAAGTCCATTCTTCCAGCCCAAAGTCATGTACCTCTTCATTTTTTGGTTCAGTAGGATCTTCAAAGTGTACTCCTATTACTTCAAGCCATACGAGAAAAGCAAGCAGATGGCACATAGATACATGGAATACTCCTAGGATGCAGCTGTCATAAACACAATTAAATTGAAGAAGAGTGCACCAGTGCAGATCCAAGAAATGAAATCATCAGTGGCATCCTCTTTCTTCATTACATTAAATTGAAAGCTCCCTAGAGCTGTTGTATTATTGATTTGTTTATCCATAAGCTCCACAATAACTCAGCATTGCTGTTCCATTTTACTAAGACCGTGCGGATAACGTAACCCACATAATGTTGTGTGTACAAGTAAAGATAAATAACCAACTAATGACTTTAGAGTAAGCAGTGTGGATGGCCACAGCTTTATTAACAGGTTTAAGGTCTATCAACAGCCAAAAAAATCTAGTTTAAACTGTTTTAGGGTCCATTCACACGTCCGTTGTTTCTTTCCTGATCTGTTCCGTTTTTTGCGGAACAGATCTGGACCAGATCTGGACCCATTCATTTTCAATGGGTCCTGAAAAAAAATCAGACATTGTGCTGTCCGATTTTTTTCAGGACCCATTCAAAATGAATGGGTCCAGATCTGTTCTGCAAAAAACTGAACAGATCAGGAAAGAAACAATGGACGTGTGAATGGACCCTAAATTGTCCTCCTGAGCAAAACTGCAGGTCCATGACAAAGGCATGTAGCTCCACAAAGCCACCAGGTACGAAGCTAAGACACCTACTCAACTTTATGACCACCCCCACCAAAACAAATTAAAGCACCTTTTATGTTATGTCAAATATCAGTGCCGGGGCACTCATAGAAATCATTTGACCCCATAGCAGGAATCTGAATAGGGTCCCTATGTCCTGCTCTTGGCCCCCCCCCCCCACCACTATCCACCCTATAATACCTCCCAACCGTCCCCATATCTGGCGGGACAGTCCCAGATTTCAGTGGCTGTCCCGCGGTCCCAAAAACAGCTGAGGTATGTCCCGCTGTCCGCTGTCTGTGTCTATATGATGCAGAGAAAGCAAAGCTGATTGTAATGGTGAAGCTTTTGGTCTGTGTAGGAGGAGGAGCGGGGCAGGCGGGAATCAGCCTCTGCTCCTCCTACATAGCAGCGCGATGTGTGACAGTATCCCGCTGGGGAGCAGTGGCATCTGAGCTGTGATCATCGGATGAACTAGGTGAGTATTTACTGTTTGTTTGTTTTTTTGTTTGTTTTTTTTTACTTCTGGGTATAAGAAGAACTGTGAGAGGGCACGTATCTGGACATAGAAACTGTGAAGGGGGCACATGGGCATAATTACTGTGGAGGGAGATCATCTGGGCATAGCAACTGTGAAGGGGGCATATCTGGGCATAACTACTGTGAAGAGGGCCTAACTGGACATAACTACTGTCAAAGGGACACATGTGAGTATTACTACTGTGAAGGGGGAACAATGTGGGTACAACTATTGTGAAGGGGGCACTGTGTGGACATTGCTACTGTGACGGCTGTACAGTGTGTGCATTACTACTGTGTGCTGGCACAAAAGGGGAATAATTACTTTGAGGGGGCATTAAAGGGACTGGGTGGGTATAGTTATTTTTTGGGCAGTGTTAGAGGTATGGCCTAGTATGAGAAAAAACTACAACTCCCAGCATGCCCTGCTGTAGGCTGATAGCTGTAGGCAAGTCTGGGCATGCTGGGAGTTTTACAACAGCTGGAGAGCCGTAGGTTGGCCATCCCTGCCCTAGGCAGATTAGGCAAATAGCGCCCCCTTTGTAGAAATAACTAAAAACTACCTTACTTGTAATAAAATTAATTTTAAAAGATTTTACAAGGTGCAGATACAGAATACTAAAGGCATAAAGGCATACTTCCCAAATGTCCCTGATCCGGTGGGACAGTCCCAGATTTCAGTGGCTGTCCCACGGTCCCGGTACAGGGGAGGTATGTCCCGCTTTCTGGCAGCTGTCCTCACTTCCATAGGAAACAGAGACAGCTGTCTGTAATGATGAAGCAGAGAACTGTCCGTACCCTCTCTTCTCCATCATTTCCCCCCCCCCCCTTCCGGTGCTCCGCACTGCAGGTCTGGATAAGGGGCGGGAGCTCCATGTATCCTGCTGCTACTGGGGAACGAGGTGAGTATGTGGAGTTTATTTAAAAAAAAATAATTTACTGCCTGTGAAGGGGCACAGCTGGACATATTACTTTACTGTGAGGGGGCACATCTGGGCATTATGCTTAATTGTGAGGGGGCACAACTGGGCATATTACTTAACTGTGAGGGGGCACAGCTGGGGATATTACTTTACTGAGAGGGGGCACGACTGGTCATAGTTCTTTACTGTGAGGGGGCACAGCTAGGCATATTACTGTGAGGGGGGAACGTCTGGGCATCACTACTGTGAGGGGGCACCCATCTGTCATAACTATTATGAGAGGGCACATATGTGGGCATAACTACTGTGAAGGGGGCACAATGCTGACATCACTACTGTGTGGTGGCATAAGGGGGAATAATTACTATGTGGGGGCATTTAAGTGACTGGGTGGAATTAGGTGTTTAATTATGTTTTGGGTAGAGTTAGTGACGTGGCCTAGTGCTGAAAATATTTGCCAAGGCGCTCTTTTCAAAGGTTGAGAGGTATGCTAAAGGATTTAATCAAACCGTACACTTTTTTTCTTCTCTATTTGCCCCAGATCGCCACAAACAGTTCTCCCAAAGACTGCAGAGTTTCTATCGCCGTAACCGGCACTTATGCCAGAAAGTGGATCACTGCCAGACCTCATTACAGTCAATGAGAATCCAATCTAGAGAATCAGGCAATGCCTTAACGGAGATGTGAGCAAGGCCTTAGGGGCTCCAGTCACAGATCAGGTCATAAATGCTGGACACAATTTTGCAGCCTACCAGGCTCCATGATGGAAACCCATCAGATCTCATGATGGTCAGCAGGATCCATCAGGTGTTGTCGTCCGTGATGTGTCAGATCCAGCACTATTGTGATTTTCATTGTGTTCCTATGACAGAGTAGAACGGCGACAGATACTAGCGCAGATGTGAACAAAGCTTAATGCACACCTCAGATGCTGCAGAACATCATAATGGTGACAAGAGAACTACAAGTCTCATCATGATCAGGTTGTTATTGGAAATTAGAAGGCAATACATGGAGGGGTAAAAGGGGAGAGAACTACAACTCACAGCATTATTATGGTATTATGGGAGGCAAGTTAACATTACAGGGAGAGGGTATAAGAGGAGGGAACTACAACTCCCAGCATTACTAGACTGTTATTATATGGCATCAATGGACCTTATAAGAGGGGGGAACTACAACCCTTAGCATGCCCAGACTGTTATTATGAGACACAAGTTGACATTACAGGGAGAGGGTATAAGAGGAAAGAACTACAACCCCCAGCATTACCAAACTGCCAAAAATATGGCATCAGTAGACACTATAAGAGGAGAAAACCACAATTCCCAGCATGTCCAGATGGTTGTTGTAGGGCATCAATGTACATTACATGGAGAGAGATACAGTAGGACAGAACTACAACTCCTAGTATTTCTAGGATGCTTTATGCTATTTCAGGACACCACTAAACTCTCCTCCTTGCACAGCACAAAAGCTTGTTCGTATGTAGTTCACCAATTTTTCCTCTCCCCTGCTGAGCTCCATCTCCTTGCACTGGTCACATGATGATGACATCATCACAGGTCCTTCACCTGCAAAGCTGCTGAGCTCTGTGTTTCTGCCCTGATGGATGTCTGAGGCATAGAACCTCACCTGCAACAGGGTGTGATAAGCTATGGCTCGCTGGTCATTCTGCTGACTTGGTACACTGTAGCTTTTTTCAAAGAAGTGTTCTTGATTTTCGTAATCTCCCTAGAGTGAAGAACTGGTTACAGTCCCTTGAAGTAGCAGCTCAGGCATGTGGTTCCTATCTCCACTCTGTTTAGACTCAAACTACCCCTTCTGACAGGAAGTAGGACCAGCCCTGTTCCTGCCAACCTTATCCCATCTGCTGGAGTACATGACAGAAACAATACAATGCATAACATTAAAATTGCATAATAGAATTGCAGAAACCTCCTTGTTTAGGGTGATAAACATTTTTTCACATATACAAAAAAAATAAGCACATATAGTCACCTGGTCACTTAAACGGTCAAAGTGTGCCCCGACCCCAGTCAATCACCCTAAGATTCATACGAGTTCTTCCCACACCACTTGAGTAAAAGGTTCAGTTCAGTTCTCTTGTCTGATTCTTGTTCTGACCTCTGCCTACCTTGCCCCTTCTCCTTTTATGATTTCTGTGTACCATGGGTGGGAACTCCTGCTTGTCCGCGTGTCAACTTTTGTAAACAGGGTCTATTCCAGAGGTAGCAATCTGGGGATTCCCTATTGGAATGTCCATACCCCATTGGGAATAAAAAAAATTTTTTGTTGGAATAAGTACTTTTTATATAATGCCCCCAGCCTGCCTTCTAAAATAGAAAATGTATACTTATGTGCTCCCCTATGTACCGGTCCCTAGGGTCTTTACATCCGACACTGCATGGGCCCTGCTGCAGCCAATGTCTGGCTTCAGAGGTAATGTGCCTCTTGTGGCCATGTTACTGCTGAAGCCAGTTATTGACTGCAATAGAGCATGTGACCATGCCCATGCAGCGCCAGTTGTAAAAACTCCTGGGACCAAAACATGGACACAGCGGAGGCAGCGTAGAGGACCGGCGTGGTGGGGAGCAGGCAAGTATGAATCTTCTGTTGGGCATTGGGCAGGTTGTGGGCATTAGATAAAAAAAGTTATTATTCCTGGACAACCCCGTTACAGGTCCCTTATACTCTACTTCCTGGATTAGCCATAATCATATATTCTAATGACCTTGTGGGTCTACATCTCCACTAGAGAAGTTTGGACACACCTTCTCATTCAAAGAGTTTTCTTTATTTTCATGACTATGAAAATTGTAGATTCACACTGAAGGCATCAAAACTTTGAATTAACACATGTGGGATTATATACATAACAAAAAAGTGTGAAACAACTGAAAATATGTCATATTCTAGGTTCTTCAAAGTAGCCACCTTTTGCTTTGATTACTGCTTTGCACACTCTTGGCATTCTCTTGATGAGCTTCAAGAGGTAGTCACCTGAAATGGTTTTCACTTCACAGGTGTGCCCTGTCAGGTTTAATAAGTGGCATTTCTTGCCTTATAAATGGGGTTGGGACCATCAGTTGCGTTCTGGAGAAGTCAGGTGGATACACAGCTGATAGTCCTACTGAATAGACTGTTAGAATTTGTATTATGGCAAGAAAAAAGCAGCTAAGTAAAGAAAAATGAGTGGCCATCATTACTTTAAGAAATGAAGGTCAGTCTGTCCGAAAAATTGGGAAAACTTTGAAAGTGTCCCCAAGTGCAGTCACAAAAACCATCAAGCGCTACAAAGAAACTGGCTCACATGCGGACCGCCCCAGAAAAGGAAGACCAAGAGTCACCTCTGCTGCGGAGGATAAGTTCATCCGAGTCACCAGCCTCAGAAATCGCAGGTTAACAGCAGCTCAGATTAGAGACCAGGTCAATGCCACACAGAGTTCTAGCAGCAGACACATCTCTAGAACAACTGTTAAGTAGTGATGAGCGGCAGGGGTCATATTCGAATTCGTGATATTTCGCAAATATTTTTTAGAATATTCGTCGAATATTCGAAAATTCTAAAATTCTCGATTTTTTTTTTACTTAAAAAATCGGCAAGGTAATGATTGTGTAATATGCGAATTTTCGTAATTCTAGTTTTCGGGTTCAAATTTTTATTGCAAATTTTTCAACTTTAGACTTTTAGACAAAGAAGATTATAGCACTATATTAGCTAAATTGCTCTATATTCGTTTTTTCGAATATTCGCTATATATTCTTGTTTTAGAATATTACGAATATTCGAAAAAACTAAGTTATAGCAATATAGCGAATATTCGAAAAAAAAAACGAATATAGAGCAATTTAGCTAATATAGTGCTATAATCTTTTTTTTTATAGTTGTAATTTTTTTCCAATCTGAACTTCAGATGAGAAAAAAATTACAACTATTAGACAAAGAAGACTATAGCACTATATTAGCTAAATTGCTCTATATTCGTTTTTTTCGAATATTCGCTATATTGCTATAACTTAGTTTTTTCAAATATTCGTAATATTCTAAAACAAGAATATATAGCAATATAGCGAATATTAAAAAAAAATGAATATAGAGCAAAATTCGCAAACACTACTACTCCTAAAGTTAAGTATATTGCAGCCTTCTTATTGGCCCACAAGCTAGAAGCAGGGAGGGATCATGTGTACTGATAAAAAAATGAAAAAAAATCGAATATTAGAAATTACAAATATATATAACTATATTAGAAATATTCGCAAATTTTTGAAGTACCTATATTCGCGATAAAAATTCGAAATTTAAATATTCGTGATCAACACTAATCTCCAGCTGGCCTGTTACATAAATTAATCTTTATATTTGTGGTTTATCAGAAGTATAAGGTTGGAAATGATCGTTCTGTAGTCAGCTTAGGTCATATAGTTGTGTGAAATAGAACATCATAATAGGTAGCCTTCAATCCTTCATGGGCTACAACAATTTTAGAAGCAAATTACTACAGGGGCATTTTGGTAAAATAATTATCCAAGGTCAAAACCTCATCCTAAGAATTGCAGCCAATCCAAAACAAACCCAGAATATTGTATGGTATGTAGACATCTGTTCCTATTTTTTATATCAATCATTAAGGCAATAATTCTGGATGAAATATAAGACAATGAAGTCGTACGTGACCGAGCGCCTTCCCTTTGCTGAGCTGAGGCTCTCGGTATGCCATTCAGAAAGTGCAGAGCTGCTTTAGCGTGTGACATTAGTCTTGCAGCTTAGAATAATATTTTATATGTAAATTCTACTCTGTCGCTATTCTCTTCTACCCCCTGGCGGCTAAAATGAGCAGATTCGTTTGTCCTTCCTGTTAAAATGTGACGCAAACACTTAAAGAGGTTTTCCGATATTTTTATATACACTTTCCTATACACTTGAACACTACAGAGCCGTCCCATAGAAGTGAATGGGACTCCTTGTAATACATTAAAAAGCAATTTTTTCTTCTTTTTTTTAAGATAGTCATTAAAAATGAGAAAACATTATATGAACTTGGCATCGCTCTAATTGTACAGACCTACACTTTGAAAAAGAAAAGCAATTGCAGAATTGCCTTTTCACAATTTCACCACAAAGAATTTTCTTCTGTTTTGCAGTGCATGATAATGTAAATTAAATGGTGCCGATAAAAGTACAACTTGTCCCACAAAAAACAAGTCCTCATATGGTTTTGTGAACAGAAAAGTAAAAATGTAATGACTTTTAAAAGGCGAGGATGAAAAAACAAAAATGAAAAAGTTACAAATATTATGGTGCTAAGGTTTAACACCTCACCAACACAATGCAACAGCACTCTGCAAACACACAATATATGAACAAATGATATACTCACTATGTGAGTAAGCATGAAGTACTTAACATATACGGTATGTTTTCATCAAAATCATTTATGCCCACCCACCACGGCAAGGTGACTTCTTTTGGACAGGGACCTACTCTAAATATTAAATCGTTTGGTGCCAACCAGCCTCCAATGAATTTAGGGAGGGCAAGCTCCAGATTTATGGTGGACCCACTCTGTATGCTACCGCTCCTGGTGCCAGCTGGCCCCCAATGAGTACAGATAGTTAAGGCTGCAGCTGTATACTATATTAATTTAAGTAAACCTGTTGCAAAGATGGATTAGTGAGGGGGCACAATCAAAATGGAGGCAACCAAACCTCCAAATGCACACTACAAAGACAAAATACAAAGTCAACACATACTAATGTGCATTGTCACAGCTAAAAATACAAAATCAAACACAATACAACTGCACTCTGCATCCACTATGGCAAGGTGACTTCTTTTGAACAAGAACCTATGAACCTAAATGCTACCTCTCCTAGTGCCAAGCTGGCCCCCTATAAAAACAGGGATTTGTGGGCTTCAGCTTTATACTACACTAATTAAAATCAGCATGTAAATTAGTCCTGTGACAAACTCCCCTCTTTTGAGGTTGCCACGAGTGCTTGGAGAGGACTACTTGCCAAGATCTTACCATGTGATTATGGTCCCATGTTGTATGCACCGGTTTTATGCATTAGAGGCATAGTTATATAAGTTCATGTATTTTTCTGTCTTTGGAATTGTATTGTATGTTATGTGAGGGTACCCAGATAGCTAATTTTAGTGTATTTGTGTAGTCTGAGTGCCATTCACCTAATAATATGCACTCAGACTTGAGCTATCTGGGGATATGTTAAATGTCTGTGTTTACTGTAAGGGTTGTGACATTGTATGTTTAAATGGCGATTTCTGTTCTGTTGTCTCCACATGTGTATTGGCGATTTCCCTTTGTCCTGAGAGATAATTGAATTGCTCCTCGGGTGTCTCCAGGGCAGAGAGGAGGAAACCATGATGCATTGTGTGGATGTATTGTGTCTGTGTATCCTGAATTACTGCATATCTGTCCTGTGTCACAGTCTTCCTTCTGGTCCCCTAGGGGCGTGTCCACCAGATGGGGACCTGCATAAATACGGGAGGGTAGCCCTCAATAAAGAGTTCCTGTTTTATACCTTCATGAAGTTTTGGCTCATGTTTGGGGAATGCGATAACTACACTCTTGGGGATTGCTATATCACAATACTCCCCTGAGTATAAGCTCTTGTAAGAGCTTGTTCATAGTTCCTGCTCTCTGGATGTAGGAGAGGTTCACCCACTGGAAGCTGAAGCCCGGTCTTGGCTCCAGCGTGGGTGGAGGACGGTGAGACCCCAACCAAGCTGCAGCGGTTCGTGGGGTCTGCAGTGCGTACGGTGTCAAGTGGAGTGCTTGGAGTCCTCGGAAAGCACTAGGAGCATCTATCGACGGAGGTACCCGGTCGGGGTGCTAGGAGATCCGTTACATTGGGGGCAGCAGTGGGATGGCGTCCTAGTGCGATGAGAAGCAGCTCAGAGACACTGGTAACGTGTGGAGTTACAAATTGAGGGCAACGCTAGCACTCGTGCAGCACCCCTGGGAGCAGAGGTATCCAGCGACTTGGAGCAGACAAGTATGGAAGGCTCCACTTCACTACTCAATCAGGAGAGGAATAAGGCCATCCATGCATGCGATAAAACCATAAAAAAAATCACGTATTCCTTTTGTCTCGAAATTTCATCCGTGGATCCATAAATGCAGATTAATTTTCAACCGACATTGGAATATCCTATCTAGGGCATATCCCTCTGTTGAGGAGTTCCAGAGTCGTCCACTGATTTGTTATAAACGTAATAAAAATATACGCGACATGGTGGTGCGGGCTGATATAGGCAGTATTCACACGGAAAAACGACAAAGTACTCTATCTACACCGAAAAAGGGCACTTTCCCTTTTCTAGGATGTATACACTGTTCAAGTGTAATCAAAGGTGAACATTTTTCACATCCGCACACAGGGAAACAATTTCCTATTCAGGGATTCTATACATGCAACAGCAATTTTGTTGTATATTTATTGAAGTGTCCGTGTGGTTTATTATACATAGGCGAGACCTCCATGCGTATGAAGGATCGCTTCTCTAAACATAAATCGACCATACGAAAAAAGAATCTGCTTCTACCTATCCCACACCACTTTGATCGCTTTAACCACAATACTTCCCAGCGGCATCATCATAATTATGCAATATTATTTAGCTTTGCTATTGCTACAAAGAAATGTGTAGTATTGAAATATATATAGTTATTTGGGTGACTATTGCGGCTGGGATCCTCTCTTCAGTCTTTTCCGGTTTCTAATTGTTTATTCTATCACTATGGTTACGTGATGTCACTTCCGCCTTGGCGGTCTATTTAAATGCCGTGTGTTCACTATGCTTGTATATCACATCCTATCTATACGTTTGAGAAAGGCTCCTGATGTGAGTCGAAACGCGTCACAGATTATTGCATGTGACAATAAAGACATCATCTTTCTTTCAAGAATACAGTGAGTGCCCGTCTTTCTTTATCAAGTATGGAAGGCTCTGAAGATGACTGGCTGGCCGAGGTGAGGCAGCGAGTGGCCCAGTATGGAGATAATGTGTCCATGGATATATACCAGGCCATCTGGAACCAGGTCACAGCCAAGCAACACGCAAGGATGGAACGAGAATTCCGACTGGCGAAAGAGAGAGAAATTGCCCAGCGGAAGGAGTGTTACAGCAGCCGAGCAGAGGCTGCATCCAAGGAGGTTAGCAGTCTCCCCCTGAGGCGGCCAGAGGAACCCGAAGTAGGGGTCCTCATAGACTGGTCCTGTGAGGAACCACAACAGGCAGGTGGAGACGGGACCGAGGGCTCTCCACCGGGATGCTGGGCAGCTGGCCCAGACCCTCAGCAGCAGCCGGAGTTGCCAGGTGTGGACGGAGGTGGTCCTTACTCGCAAATGTTGAGGGACCTCACAGACTGGTCCTGGGAGGACCCACAGATGGCAGGTGGAGATGGGACCGAGGTCTCTCTACCGGCCCTACAGGGATGCTGGGCCGCCTGCCCAGATCTCCAATGGCAGTGCATATCACAGGGAGAGGAGACAACCGGTCTCTCTCCCCAGCGGCAACCTGAGTCCCAGGGGGAGGAGATGCTGGGTCCCTCTGCCCTACAGCAACCAGAGTCCTGGGGAGGAGAGGCAATGGCCTCACCTTCCAACAGCAGCCAGAGATACCGGAAAAAGGGGAACACAAACCCCTCTACACGGGCGCAGATGAGACCGCGGGCTCGGTGCCAGCCCTACAGGGATACTGGATGGTCGGTCAAGATCCCCAGCCATCTCCGCAGGGATACCAGGAGGAGGAGGTAAGCGAGCCCTCCCCTTCCCAGCTACTTCTCAACTGAGTTCTGGGGGCAGGGGATGAGCCTGCGATACCCACTGATCTCTCCAACCGAGTTCTGGGGGCAGGGGATGAGCCTGCGATACCCACTGATCCCTTCCCAGTGGAAGAGATGGCATCCGGGCAGAGCGCCGCTAGCCTCTGCTCCACTGCCCCCCTTGTTACAGGGCTGGCTTCTACCCCCCTCACCCCAGCAGAAGAGCTGGCATCAGGGCAGAGCGCCGCTAGCCTCTGCTCCACCGACCCCCTTGTTACAGGGCTGGCTTGCACCCCCCTCACCCCAGCAGAAGAGCTGGCATCAGGGCAGAGAGCCGCTAGCCTCGGCTCCACCGACTACCTTTTTACAGGGCTGGCTTGCACCCCCCTCACCCCAGCAGAAGAGCTGGCATCAGGGAAGAGAGCCGCTAGCCTCTGCTCCACCGACCCCCTTGTTACAGGACTGGCTTGTACCCCCCTCGCCCCAGCAGAAGTGCTGGCATCAGTGCAGAAAACCGCTGGCCGCTGTTCCCCAAGTAGCCCCAGAGGTTTGCCTAGCTGCACCAGGGAGACTGAGGATGCGGAACTGTTTCACCACAACCTGGGACCTACAGACCAGCACTGTCCCTGGTGGGTGAGCTACCCTGTTAACTATATACTGTGGGTGGGCAACTCTGCTAATGTTTCTTTGTGGGTGGGCTTCCCGACTAATCTGGGTACTGACCGACAGGAGGTCAGATACCTGTTTAGTTACTTGCCAGCCTCTTACCATGTGATTACAGTCCCATGTTGTATGCACCGGTTTTATGCAATAGCGGCATAGTTATATAAGTTCATGTATTTTTCTGTCTTTGGAATTGTATTGTATGTTATGTGAGGGTACCCAGATAGCTAATTTTTGTGTATTTGTGTAGTCTGAGTGCCATTCACCTAATAATATGCACTCAGACTTGAGCTATCTGGGGATATGTTAAATGTCTGTGTTTACTGTAAGGGTTATGACATTGTATGTTTAAATGGTGATTTCTGTCCTGTTGTCTCCACATGTGTATTGGCGATTTCCCTTTGTCCTGAGAGATAATTGAATTGCTCATCGGGTGTCTCCAGGGCAGAGAGGAGGAAACCATGATGCATTGTGGGGATGTATTGTGTCTGTGTATCCTGAATTGCTGCATATCTGTCCTGTGTCACAGTCTTCCTTCTGGTCCCCTAGGGGCGTGTCCACCAGATGGGGACCTGCATAAATACGGGCAGGTAGCCCTCAATAAAGAGTTCCTGTTTTATACCTTCATGAAGTTTTGGCTCATGTTTGGGGAATGCGATAACTACACTCTTAGGGATTGCTATATCACAATACTCCCCTGAGTATAAGCTCTTGTAAGAGCTTGTTCATGGTTCCTGCTCTCTGGATGTAGGAGAGGTTCACCCACTGGAAGCTGAAGCCCGGTCTTGGCTCCAGCGTGGGTGGAGGACGGTGAGACCCCAACCAAGCTGCAGCGGTTTGTGGGGTCTGCAGTGCGTACGGTGTCAAGTGGAGTGCTTGGAGTCCTCGGAAAGCACTAGGAGCATCTATCGACGGAGGTACCCGGTCAGGGTGCTAGGAGATCCGTTACAAGTCCATAGAATTTATGTTTTATATGGCACCCCTAGACTTGCCATTGCAGATGCTCTGAATTCTCATTCACACTCTATAAATAAAAAACATACATACATAGGTACCAGAGCTTTATTGCAACACATGAGACTGCATCACCAGATCTTGTGGGAGAGTAGAACTGGCCAGCCTTCTGAATCAGAACATGCTAAATAATATGTGATATAATATTAATTAGTATTTAATATAAATGATTTATTACACTACACACTGACACCATCTATAGTAATACACTTGGCAATGGGAGGTCTGTATGAGGACGTCAAGACCTACAGTCATGTTAAAAAATTAGGACACCCTTTGAAAGCATGTGGTTTTTTGTAACATTTTTAATAAAAGGTTATTTCATCTCCGTTTCAACAATACAGAGAGATTAAAGTAATCCGACTAAACAAAGAAAACTAAAGAAAAGTCTTTTCAAGATCTTCTGTAAATGTCATTCTACAAAAATGCCTATTCTAACTGAGGAAAAAGATAGGACACCCTTGCCCCTAATAGCGAGTGTTACCTCCTTTGGCTGAAATAACTGCAGTGAGACGGTTCTTGTAGCCATCTACCAGTCTTCGACATCGGTCTGAGGAAATTTTACCCCACTCCTCAATGCAGAACTTTTTCAGCTGTGAGATGTTTGAGGGGTTTCTTGCACGTACAGCCCTTTTCAAGTCACCCCACAGCATCTCAATGGGATTCAAATCTGGACTTTGACTTGGCCATTCCAGGACTCTCCATTTCTTCTTTTTCAGCCAATCTTTGGTTGATTTACTAGTATGTTTTGGGTCATTGTCATGTTGCATGGTCCAGTTCCGCTTCAGCTTTAATTTTCTAACTGATGGTCTCACATGTTCTTCAAGCACCTTCTGATACACAGTAGAATTCATCGTGGATTCTATGATGGTGAGCTGACCAGGTCCTGCTGCAGCAAAGCAGCCCCAAACCATGACACTTCCACCTCCATGCTTCACAGTTGGTATGAGGTTCTTTTCTTGGAATGCTGTGTTTGGTTTACGCCAAACATGTCCTCTGCTGTTGTGTCCAAATAATTCAATTTTGGACTCATCTGTCCAAAGAACATTATTCCAGAAGTCCTGGTCTTTGTCAACTTTATCTCTGGCAAATGTCAGTCTGGCCTCGATGTTTCTCTTGGAAAGCAAAGGTTTCCTCCTTGCACACCTCCCATGCAAGTTAAACTTGTACAGTCTCTTTCTGATTGTAGAGGCATGTACTTCTACATCAACAGTAGCCAGAGCCTGCTGTAGTTCTCGAGATGACACTTTAGGGTTTTTGGAGACCTCTTTTAGCATCTTGCAGTCTGCTCTTGGGGTGAACTTGCTGGGGCGACCAGTCCTGGGCATGTTGGCAGTTGTTTTGAAAGCCCTCCACTTGTAGACTATCTTCCGGACAGTGGAATGGCTGATTTCAAAATCTTTTGAGATCTTTTTAAATCCCTTCCCAGACTCATAGGCTGCTACAATCTTTTTTCGGAAGTCCTCTGACAGCTCTTTTGCTCTCACCATGGTGCTCACTCTCACTTCAACAGTCAGGAGCACACCAAACTAAATGTCTGAGGTTTAAATAGGGCAAGCCTCATTCAACATGCAGAGTAACGATCTACTAATTATGTGCACCTGGTGTGATATACCTGTGTGAGATCTGAGCCAATTTAAGAGGGAATACATGTGAGGGTGTCCTATCTTTTTCCTCAGTTAGAATAGGCATTTTTGTAGAATGACATTTACAGAAGATCTTGAAAAGACTTTTCTTCAGTTTTCTTTGTTTAGTCGGATTACTTTAATCTCTCTGTATTGTTGAAACGGAGATGAAATAACCTTTTATTAAAAATGTTACAAAAAACCACATGCTTTCAAAGGGTGTCCTAATTTTTTCACATGACTGTATATTTAAAGTCTACCATATATTACAATGCATAAGCCATACATTAGTAAGACACGCCTGTATCTATGGTATAAATGATTGACAAAGACAGACAAGGGGGTCGTCTTCTTACGCTCACTCTGTTCTGAACATGATTGAAGACAGACATGGAGCCTGAGAAGGAATTCCTCCCCTTCAGAAAAGATACTTTAAGGGCATTCATATTCACGCATGGACATCAGACTAAGACTTTTCCTGAACTATTTTTGTAAGTAATCAACTTTATGAAGACCGAAAATAAATTGCATTATTCATTTTTTATATAACTCTTGTTGAATCCTGGGGAATGAATCCTCCGGGTGTTCATTACTCCAAATAAGCATACACTAGATTTGGAGAGAATTAACAAATCAGTTTGATATTTTTCATACATATTTATATTGCATTTGGCAATATATTACAATTGGCGAGCTACCATACCGCTATATAAATCTTGAATTTTGAGTATAGAGCTGAGGACATGGATTACTAGATGACCGCTAGCACATCCGCAATATCCAGTCCCCATAGCTCTGTGTGCTTTTATTGTGTAAAAAAAAAAGATTTTAAAATTAGCAAATTAACCTGAGATGAGTCCTGTCCCTGAGATGAGTCAGGGACAGGACTCATCTCAGGTTAATTTGTATATGTATCGAATCGTTTTTTTTTTACACAATAAAAGCACACAGAGCTATGGGGACTGGGTATTGTGGATGTGCTAGCGACCCATGTCCTCAGCTCTATACACAAAATCCCGGTGACAGGTTCCCTTTAAATAGTATAGAAATAATAAATTCTATTGCTGATAAGAGTAGCTTACAATTTAAGTTTATGCCTAGTGAAAAATTAGATCTGCAGACGATATGGTTTAGTTTATATGCAGAATGTGAACAGGAAAACAAGAAGTTAGACTGTAAGCATTTAGTCAGTAAAGAGAAAGAAAAAATAAGGAATATTGTCCATATGGTGAAGGACTTTCACTCTAGTGTCAGATAGATCCATATATAATTGTACCAGTGAAATTCCAACCACAGACGCTGTTATCTGTAAAGATGCATCAATTGAAGGTGGAATTGGCATTAAAGTAGAGGAAAGTAAGAATAATGATGACTTGAGAGTAGAGATGGCCTTGAGGTTCGCATGGCAGTCGTTTCGCGGGAAACTTTGCTCGTTCGCGGTTCGCTGAACGGGTGAAAATATGGCGATGTCTGCCGGCACCATATTCTTTTACATTGTGAAGAACTTTGACTCATGACACATTCATCAGGTGGTACAGGACAGCCAATTGAGATGTTTCAGCACATGGACATACCCTCTACCTTATAAATAAACCCAATCTGGCCGCCATTTTACATTCAGTCTTTTGCCAGTGTAGGGAAAGGTTGTTGTGTGGAGCAGGGACAGGCTGTTAGAGACACCAAACGCTAGCTAATAGGGCCACAAAAGTCCTTTTAAGGACTGGTATAGGTGTTGTAAGGGGTAGCTTTCTTTCAGGGGATCATCCTCACAGATGCGGCTTCAGGACACCAGGTTTCAGATCCAAACAGTGCATTTATTGTGGCACACCAGCAAAAACAAAACAATAAACACTCGCCCGTCCAGACTCTAACTAAACACAATATTACTGACTCACCTAAGTCACCAATCTCACTCTGTAATCACATGCGGCTTTCTCAACCAATGTCCCACAGCCTCCTGGCTGTACAGAGCACATTACGCCCACTGTCTCCAATCTAGTGTCTCTTGTGGGGAATTGGGGCTCAATAGTCCTCCTGACTATGGCCCTGCGACCTTCCCAGGTGTCACTTTGTACCCCAACTCCAGGCTATCTCCCAGCCTTGTGGTCCCTCAGCCTTGCCCAGCTGAGACCACACTGACAGAGCCTCCAGGCCTCTGTCCACAGGTAACACTACCCAGAGTGAGACACACCCAAGATCCAGTAGCAGGATTAAATAGGATCCCTGGACATGAGCATGCCTCAAGTTCCGGACTGGAACCTGGGGAACAGGCACCCACCCAACACATTGCCTGTTCCCAGTAAAAGCCCGCCCTGAACTAGCTGAACCAGCTACACTATCTACATGGTGTCACCCAACTATTTTAGTGGACACCTGAACTAGGGCTTTTACTCCACCAAGGCCGGGCCCCTTGGTGACACGCTCCCGGTGCACACAACACCTCTTTTATCCTGCATCCCCGTGACTTTACTACACACATCAATGTTCACATTGGCACAGTGTGCTATCGATAGGTGTGACTTACTGAGGGGTGTGCTATACTTATAATATACTTTCTAACATAGAAAGTATATTATAGTGCATTTGTATTGTGCAGCAGTTGTATGCAGTTCTGCTGCGATACCGCAGCTATACAGAGGGGCAAACGCTATTGGAACAAATAATTTCAACTGGTGTGATATACCAGTTGCCCCCGAAAAAAAGTGATTGAGGCAGGGGTGTGATATACCAATAATATACTTTCTATATAGTACATTTGGGTAGTGCTGCATTTATTTGCAGTTCTGCTGCGTTACCGCATCTACACAGAGTGACAAACGCTATTGAAACATATAATTTCAACTGGTGTGATATACCAGTTGCACCCCAAAAAAACTGATTGAGGCAGGGGTGTGATATACCAATAATATACTTCCTATATAGTGCATTTGGGTAGTGCAGCATTTGTTTGCTGTTTTGCTGCGTTAAAGCAGCTACACAGAGTGACAAACGCTATTGGATCAAATAATTTCAACTGGTGTGATATACCAGTTGCCCCCCCAAAAAACTGATCGAGGCAGGGGTGTGATATACCAATAATATACTTTATATATAGTGCATTTGGGTAGTGCAGCATTTGTTTGCGGTTCTGATGCATTATCACAGCTACACAGAGTGAGAAACGCTATTTTAACATTGCCCTTTGGTCCCACTACATTGATGATATTTCCATTCTGTGGAATGGGACCGAAGGGGATTTTGCTAGGTGGGTTCGTGAGCTTATTATTTATTTGATTTATTTTATGCATTTTATATAGCGCTACTATATTCCGCAGCGCTTTATTAGTAACGCAGTTGATCTTAGATTCACCTCTACCATTATGAAGAACCACCTTCCTTTCTTGGATGTTTCCATCTCTAGGGATGATGTTGGTGGACACAAAAAAGGGGGGGTCAGCTCATCCCAATACGCAGGTGCACGTTGCTTGTGGCTGCAAATATACATCTGACAAACACAAGGTGCAACAGCACTCTACAAACCAAAAGTAGAGTACAAAAGTATATTACATTGCAAATGCTATGCTAATAACTTAGAGATGCTTAGCAAATACATTTTGTACAAAATCATCAACTAACTCCCTGCTTAGGTGGGACAGCTGTCACCCTGCCCCATTAAAACGGGGAATTCCGTTTGGACAATACGTACGACTGAGACAAAATTGTACCGAACAAAGGGAGTTTAAGCGCCAGGCAGATGAAATGAGAAGGCGGTTTCGTGAACGTGGCTATCACGATAGGACACTGAGACAAGCATACAAAATGGCCCTGGAACGGACACGGACTGCCCTTTTATACCCCACGATGCGCCCTGAGAATGACTCACAGAAAACTATATGAGTCATAGGTACCTTTGATTCAGCAGCAACTCGAGTAAAGGGTATTTTGCGCTGTAATCTGGACACCCTATTGATGGACCCAGATTTGGCTGAGGTACTTAGTCCGTATCCCTCAGTGACATTTAGAAGAGGTACTAATCTAAGAGACAAACTTGTGCACAGCCATTTTAGGCACCCTGTAAGACAACAGACATGGCTAGACAGAACGACCATTGGCTGCTACAAGTGTGGCCGCTGCAGTTTTTGTGGATGGTTGGTCCAAGGCAAATCCTTTACGTTGGACTCTGCGGGCAATACCCACACTATGCGGCACTTTATTAATTGCCGTACCGTGGGGGTGATTTATCTCCTCACCTGTGATTGCGGGAAGCACTATGTGGGTAAAACCCGGAGGGAGTTCCGCAAGTGGATGAGCGAACACATTGGGGATATATGTAATGAGAGGGACACCCCAGTAGCAAGACATGTCCTAACTGCACATGGGGGCCGTGTGTCAGCTATTACCTTTATGGGCATCGAATGCATAAAAAAATCACAACGGGGGGGATTGGGATAGACGCATCCTTCAAAAAGAGTGTTGGTTTTTAAACTTAACACACCTCCTATGGTTTAAATGAGCAGTTACATTTTGGGTGCTTTTTATGACTCCCCATTACTGTCTATTATTGGGACAAATAATTTCAACTGGTGTGACATACCAGTTGCCCCCCCAAAAAAAAAACTGATTTAGGCAGGGGTGTGATATACCAATAATATACTTTCTATATCGTGCATTTGGGTAATGCAGCATTTGTGTGCGGTTCTGCTGCCTTACTGTGGCTACACAGAGTGACAAACGCTATTGGGACAAATTATTTTAACTGGTGTGATATACCAGTTGCCCCCCAAAAAACTTATTGAGGCAGTGGTGTGATATACCTATTATATACTTTCTATATAGTGCATTTGGGTAGTGCAGCAGTTGTGTGCGGTTCTGCTGCGTTACTGCAGCTACACACAGGGGCGTAGCTAGAAATGACTGGGCCCCATAGCAAAAAAAAATTATGGGCCCCCCCCCCCCTTTAAATAATGCAGCTGCGCCTGCCAGGCTTGAGCAGGTATATGTGTGAATATGGATTAGGGAAGATGCTGAGATCACTGTGAGGTACAGCCGGATCTCAGCATCTTCCCTATTCACACATATACCTGCTCAAGCCTGGCAGGCGCAGCTGCATTATTTAATAGTGTGGTGTGGTAATGGTTAATGGCATTTTGGCGAAGAAACAGCCACCTAGGCTACTTTCACACTTGCGGCAGTGTGATCTGGCAGGCAGTACCGTCGCCAGAACTGCCCGCCGGATCCGCTGATATTGATGTGACTGAAAGCATTTGTGAGACGGATCCAGATGCGGATCTGTCTCACAAATGCATTGCAAGAACGGATCCGTCTCTCCGCTTGTCATGCGGACAGACGGACCCGTCTTGTATTTATTTTCACATTTTTACCGTTATGTTCCGAATCTGTCCTTTCCATTCTCCTGCTCCTAAACTGAGCAGGAGAACGGAATGGCTAAACGGTGATGTGAATGAAGCCTCATATGGATCCTTTCTATACGGGCCCCCTTCTTCTCTGTATAGGGAACACTGACAACTGTTGCGATCCGTATGATTTATTTTATGTAATGTCCAGTGCATAAGGTACAATATAAACCTTATAGGCATTTTCCTAACAGTCCTAAGACATCTAGAGACCCTTTTCAGAGCTGGCAGTATAAGTGGCAATTTGGAATCTGAAAATGAGCAGTGAAGTTATTTTTCCCACGCCTTAATGTAGGGTAAATTTGCTGCTTTCTGAGATTTGTGTATTAATCCCAGACTCCCACTGTCCCACTGGCCACTCCATGATCCCATTCCATAATGCCGCCCAAATCCCATTCCCATCCCATCATCAAGCTGATTCCCATCCCATCATCAAGCTGATCTGATCCCTGGGCTGGGCTCTGCACTGCTGCCGCCTGCCACTCAGAGATCCCAGGCCATCCCATCATCAAGCTGGGCTCTGCTCACTGCGCTGGCGCCGCCTGTCACTGTCACTGGTCTCAGAGAGAGTAGAGCCGAGGGCCGAGGCTAGTCAAAACTCACCTCGCGCCGCACGTCCGCACAGTCACTACCGCCTGCTGCTTCTGACAGTATCTGACTGGGAGCCGGAGATGCGCGGAAACCACGCCTCCGGCTCCCAGTCACTCAGACCTCACATGTCTGCTTCCGCGGCCGCCCCCTCTGACACACGTGAGCTGCCTAGTGCCTGCCTACTACAGCCTGCGCTGCGCCGTGCGCACTGCCCCCGGCACTATTAGATAACATTTTGAATAGGAGGCGGTGGGGGGGCCGTGGGCCCCCCTGGCTCAGGGGCCCGGTCGCAATTGCGACCGCTGCGACCCCTGTAGCTACGCCACTGGCTACACAGAGTGACAAACGCTATTGGAACAAATAATTTCTACTGGTGTGATATACCAGTTGCCCCCAAAAAACAACTGATTGAGGCAGGGGTGTAATATACCAATAATATACTTTCTGTATAGTGCATTTGGGTAGTGCAGCATTTGTGTGCAGTTCTGCTGCATTACCGCAGCTATACAGAGTGACAAACGCTATTGGAACAAATCATTTTGGGGGCCTGTAGTCCACTGGCCTGCTGTAAAATTGATATCCAATGACCGTGTAATCTACCTCCAGCCACATACTTACTTGTTCTTTTCTTTCTGTTGAATGCATAATTTTTGGGGCCTGTAGTCCACTGGCCTGCTGTAAAATTGAAATCCAATGACTGTGTAATCTACCTCCAGCCACATACTTACTTGTTTTTTTCTGTATAGTGAACGAATAATTGTTGGGGCCTCGGAGAAATTCAACACCAGTGACAACCACGTGTTATCGAATTTCAACTATTGTTATTATTTTTTTTGTCAAGAGGGGGGATTTCGTTAGCCATATTTTTAATCCAATTTTATATTTTAAGTTATTTTAAACATATGTATTTGACCTGTATTTGTACTGGCCTGCAGTAAAATTGATATCCATTGACCGTCTAATATACCTCAAGCCACATAATCACTTGATCTTTTCTGTCCGGTGAATGCCTAATGTTTGGGGCCTGTAGTCCAGTGGCCTACAGTAAAATTTGTATACATTGACAGCATGATGTACCTTCGAGCCACATAATCTGAATTTATTTTATGTCAGGTGAATGCCTAATTTTTAAGACCCATACTCCCGTGGCCTAAAATTAAATTTTCTAAGCTCCAACAGGGCACATTTCAGAGAATTTCCCTTTAAGAAGCATAAACATGTCCCCTGATTAAGATACAGATTTTTTGTTGCAATTTTTCTCATTGACCCCTCTCTAGTATGTCACTGTCCATGTTGTGGGACTATTTGTACACTTCTACTAAGTATTTGGTTGCTGGAAATATGAGCTTAAAGTGTAACATCCCGAAGTATGTTACTAAACTCTCTTTCCCTGCTACAACATGTTGAGTGTAATTTTATTGTCTGTCTATGTAAATTATACTGTCATTAATGTAATTTAATGTATTTCTAGGCCTGTTTCATATATCATGCTGTAATTTCCCTGTACACCAGCAGGTGGCAGCAATGTGTGATCAGGTATATAGCCAGTTTAGTATTGCTAGACTGGAATAGTTAATTCCAGTTTTAGTCCCCCTCCTCTGTGAGCAGAAGTGGGCTGGTCCCATGTCCTGTCTCATGGGGAGGAGAAGGAAGTCTCAGTGAGTGTACCAGCCACCCCGGCTAGGGGAAAGTTGTGTTAGTTGGGGCTCCTAGAAAATAGGGATCCCAGATCAGGACCCTGTCTCGGTTGAGACCAGAGAACATTCCCAGCCTGAGCTATCAGCCTCAGCTGGTTGACAAGCAAGCAGCCACCTCCAGCCTCCAGGAAGAAGCATTTCCTGTGAGCCAAGCTGTGAGACAATATACAGAGTCCAGGAGAAGACAAATTCCTCCTCTGCTAGTCAGGCCCACACCAAGCAGAAGATAGAGCAGAAGATAAATACCTGCCAGATTCTCCAGGCATATGATCAGAAGCAGAAGAGATATTGATCCCTGCCACATATTGCCCATACCTGCTGGGACCTAAAGGACTATTGCTGTGACTTGTATAGATTTATGCTGCATTAAGTAAAGACAAGTTGGATTATATCACAAGTCTGGATCTCATTTACTGCTACCAAGTTCCTCAATTACTCCTACTAGCAACACTCAATTTATTGCAAGTGAGCCAGGATCCAGGAGTCCAGCCGTACCCAGGTAGGAGACACCGTTTACATTACACAGAGACACTATCCCCACTCTGGCATTCCTCACCTGGTACGTGAGTTATTACATCTTAAAGGGCCCTGCAACAGTACCCTGCGCACATTGCAATTGGCGTTACTAACAAAAACTACATCTACACCTGACCCAGTTAGCACTTAGTATTGCGCCAGTGTGCATCAGTCCCAAAATGGCTCACTGCAAAGGTTTTTCAAATTCGCCTGCCATTAAAGGGAATAGAACTTGCGGTTCGCAAACATTTGATCACTTTCGCGAACCGTCCTGGCCGATGTTCGTCCATCACTATTTGAGAGCTCAGCAGGGTGAGATGAAACACATATGTATGATCTCTGCTGAAGGTGACCGTAACCTTATAGATGAAGAAAGGTCAATACAAGAGACATTGCAGATCTCTGCTGAAGGTGACTTTGTGTCAGTAGACAATGATAAATCTAGACACCAGCAGACATTGCATATTAAAGAGGCCAGCTTAAAATTAAAATTGCAGAAGCAGTTAATGAAAATATGCAAAGAAATCCCCACTTAGGATGCAAACCTCCATGTGTGTAGGAGATCTGAGATTTTTAAGAGCCATGCAGATAGATTTGAATTATCAAATAAACAAAGGCATTGATTATTTAGATTGTGGCTTCCTGTGAATTTTTCTAAGAGTCTAGCAATGGAACAGGTTGATGATGATGATTCAAACTTGTGAATTTTTCATAATGATGTTCAAAGATTGAAAGAGCTGATTTGGTGCACTAGAAGTGACAACATGCCCACATATGAAATTCTAAAGGAATTAAAAATTGTCAGAAAGGAATCCACATTTGGATTTATGTCCATGTTTGAAGGGACATACAAAGTGGTTATTGAGAATGCCAAACCTTCACATATCATTCACATGTTTGTTAGAAAGTTCACATTTTTAGAGCCTTCTATATTAATGTTGGCATCAGAGAAACAGACATTATTTCAGGCTGCAAAGTTTCTGGACATTATGAGGAAAAATATGAAGCAGAACATGTCTCCATCACATATCAGAAGTGTAGATAGAACACCGGCAGATGGAAAAATAGACAGAATCCAGCCTAAGAAGACCCAAATATCAGATACATGTAAATGAAGCAAAGATAATCTTTATGAGGAACGCAGAAAATTACATATAATGTTTAAACCCTATCATATGATACAATTAGTCATATATACAAATACACAGATACCAACTGTAAATATAAATAACTCTCAGTGTCAGCAATCTACAAATAGACTGACTCCAGAGCAGGATCTACAGAGGGAACAAGGTCAGATTTCTGAGGTATATATAAGTCTAGAGACCAAAGGTAAAGACATTCAGAACCAGATGGGTTTTAAA
This sequence comes from Bufo gargarizans, assembly GCF_014858855.1. Taxonomy (NCBI): domain Eukaryota; kingdom Metazoa; phylum Chordata; class Amphibia; order Anura; family Bufonidae; genus Bufo; species Bufo gargarizans. The sequence continues at coordinate 84,581,143 of NC_058084.1, read as the reverse complement.
TGTGATTATCCTGTTATTATGAAAAATTTAAGAAAATGCAGTCAATGGATTTCTTAACTCCTTAGTGACCAAGCCTGCTTGGGCCTTAATGACCAAGCCAAATTTTGGAAATCTGACATGTGTCATTTTAGCTTAGAATAACTTTGTAACTGTTTTGCACATCAAAGTAATTCTGACATTCTTATTTCGTCACATATTGTACTTTACTTAGGTGGTAAAATTCTACCAATAAAATATACGTATCTTTATTAAAAAAAAGTTCAAATTTTAAAAAATTGGCATATTTTCCTATTTTCAACTGCAATATTTCACATACATACATAAATACTATTCAATATTTTTATCAGAAATATATTTCCACATATTTACTTTATTTTGGCTGCACTTACAAAAAAATTGTACTTATTTTTTTTATTTAGATGTGGGGGGGGGGGCGCCCTAATAACTTTATTTAACACATCTGGGGGCCATGTTGTCCCGATCGAGGCATAATTTGAACTTCTCTCCCTGGAGAGAGACCATACTGAGAGCGACGGTGAGCGGCGGTGGCTGGCTTTCAGTCTGCGCATGCGCCGGGCCGCCGCCGCCATCTTTCTTGAGGGTAAGGGGGTAAAGGGGTGGGAGGTGAGGATCGGGACCCAGCTTAGGGCCAGAAGCGCTGGGGGACCCGATCGCTGCATCGGAGACTTTCTCCCTTTTCTCTTACATGAGAGGAGGGAGAAAGTTTAGTGCGGGCAGCTCTGCTGCCGGCATTTTCTGTGATCGCCGTGATAGTGTATCACGGCGATCACATGATTAGAGACCGCTTTTCATGGTCTCTGATCACTGCCCCGAGCCCTCAGCTACCTCCGGTAGCTGCGGGCATGGAGCTACAGAGCTTGATTTTATCGCTAACTTAGGCTGAAGTGCCGCCGTAAAAAGGCGGCGCTCCAGCCCAAGGCCCCTTAGTGACCGCCGTAAAAACATGTATGGGTGGTCACTAAGGTGTTAAATGAATTAAAAGATTTAGAAATTTCTAAACCAGTCACATTGAGCAGGATATTCCAGGATCTCATCAACAGAGAAGTTATAAGAAGAGGGTTAAGTATTGGCTAGAAATAAGTCTATTGGGGACAGACATATTGGTAATGGTTTTGGCCTGGATAAGGATAAGATTTCGTTTTTAAAGTTAGCTACATAAAAGTTCTGATTAATTATAACACAATGTACGGCATAATTATTAGTGTTGAGCGCAAATATTCAAATAGAAAATTGTAATATATATTGAATATCGGCACTTTGAGAATTCGCAAATATTTAGAATATAGCGCTATATATTCGTAAAATCTTAATTTTTTTTTAACAGTACACATGATCCCTCCCTGCTTCTAGCTTGTGGGGCAATGAGAAGGCTGCAAGAGCTTAGCACCTTCCTTAGCAACCGATAGGAAAGTTGCCTACCCTCTACTATAGAACAGAAACTCCCCACAGCCATTTTGTGCTGTTTCAGGCAGTTGTGAGAGAGAGAGGAGTGTGATCTTTGTGCTGTGCTGAATTCCTGTGGCTTCTGATACTTCAAATATATTATCCAGATTGTGTTAGATAGTGTACGTTAGTGAGTGAATAGTGTAGCTGATAGTTTCCAGTGTAGGATGTTAGGTATATTAGTTTGGTAGCTCATCTATATATAATCCAGATAGTTAGTGGTAAATAGTCAGTGTAGGTTAGTGAGTGAATAGTGTAGCTGATAGGGTCCAGTGCAGGGTGTAGTGTAGGTTACATAGAGATATAGTATAGTGTAGGTCTGCTGTTTCATGTGTGAAAAAAAAAAGTTTGTTTCTGTGTTTTAGTGTTTCGTGTGGGTAGTGATTAGTGTGAGTGTCTTTTGTCTTTGTGAAGAAAAAAGTTTTTTTCTGTGTTTTTGAGTTACTGTTTTAGGGTTTCATGTAGGTAGTGATTAGTGTCAGCGTCCTTTGTCTGTGAAGAAAAAAAAAGTATTTTTCTGTGTTTTAGGGTTTCGTGTGGGTAGTGATTAGTGTTATTGTCTTTTCTCTGTGAAGAAAAGAAAAAGGAACAAAAAAAAGGCTTTTTCTGTGTTTTAGGGTTAGTGTTTAGGGTTTTGTGTGGGTAGTGATTAGTGTCATCGTCTTTTGTCTGTGAACAAAAAAAAAGATTTTTCTGTGTTTTAGGGTTAGAGTTTAGGGTTTCATGTGGGTAGTGATTAGTGTCATCGTCTTTTGTCTGTCAAAAAAAAAAGGATTTTTCTGTGTTTTAGGGTTAGTGTTTTATGGTTTCGTGTGGGTAGTGATTGGTGTCAGCGTCTATTTTTCCCGTGAAAACAAAAAGCAAAAAACAAAAAAAAAGCTTTTACTGTGTTTTATGGTTAGTGTTTAGGGTTTCGTGTAGGTAGTGATAAGTGTCATCGTCTTTTGTCTGTGGAAGAAAAAAAAAGTATTTTTCTGTGTTTTAGGGTTTCGTGTATATTTTATTTGACCTTTTTTGCTCCATTGTCCCCAACCCAATAAAGTTTGCCCAAATTCCCTCATTATTTTCCATATATAATTTTTTTGTATATAAAAAACACATTATGAGTGCACGTGGGCGTAGTGCCTAGCTCTCTGCTTCCTGCAGGAACAGCCTCCAGCCCCCAAGAATTTACCCTGATGCTGTTTGACAGCGACAGTGAGAGGGACATCTTGGGGGTGGTGATGCAGGAGAGTGAGCTAGAACTTGGTCCAGATGCTCAGGACCTTTTGGAAGGGATGGAGGAGGAGCAGGGGGTACTGCCCGTCAGTACTCCAGTCACATCCCTTCCAACTGGTGAGGGTGGTATCAGCCACAGAACCCCCGCACCTATTCAGACCCAGGCATCAGCGAGGGGACAGCGGAGCCAGGTCAGAGGCTTTACATCTGCTGTTCCCCTCAGTCAACCACTGGTCGACCTTGGGTCTGAAATTATAGGGGATGAAGAGGAGGGTGACTTAGAATGAGTGCCACCTCCTTTGTCAGGTGACAGCAACACTGATGAGTAAGGTAGGCACCCGAGGCAAACTGTGTGCCAGGTCACCAGGGAGCCCAGCGGCAGGGGCTCCACTGGTAATGGCAGCAGGAGGCGGCGGCAGCAGGGGCCGCCTCCACCTGTACGCACAGAGCCAGAACAGGTGCAAACCAGCACCACCCCATCTGACAGGAGGTTGGTGCGTAAGTGACCTGTTTGGGCTTACTTCACCCTGGAAGCAGACGATGTGACAATTGAAATCTGTCAGCTGTGCCATGCAAGGGTGAGGGGAGGGAGGTCTGTTGCTCTGCTGGGTATCACTGCCCTTACCCAGCACCTGAGAGTCAACCACTGGCAGGAGTGGGAACAGATGCAGGGTGGTCGCAGCAGCTCCTGCCACTGTCCTGCAGCCAATATTGTGGACTGCAATCGATGGAGCAATCCACTGCAATCGATGGACCGGCAAATGTTGGAGCAGGCCCAACCCAGATGGTGTGTCCCCAGCAGATTGTGCAGAACTTATCCCTGACGCTGGATCACACTGTCAGCGACAGGGTGCATCTGACAATGGATGCCTGGACCAGCAGACATGGGCAGGGACGATACATCAGTTTCTCAGCCCATTGGGTGTCCCTCCGAGGCTCAGGGGAGGGATCATCAGGTGTCAGATCTCAGTTTGTTGTGCCATACCGGGGTGTCCGGGGGAGAACTGCTGCTCACCCTCAAACCACTGTCTCCACCTCTGCTGAACCCCCCAGCAAGTGTCCCTGTAGCTACGCAAGTGTGGGGCATGTCCGCTGCTAGGCCATGCTCTAGCTTATGAGCTTAGGGGAACGGAGACGCACTGGACCTGATGTTCTGGCCACTCTCCAGGCTCAGATCCACAAGTGGCTGATACCCTGAATGGTCCAGGCAGGTATGGTTGTCTGTGACAACGGCAGCAGCCCTCCTCGCCACTCTTAATGCTGGCAGTTTAACACACGTGCCCTGCATGGCACATGTCCTTAACCTTGTGGTACAGAAGTTCCTACACACATACCCATGGTTGAGCGACATCGTGCAACGTGTACATAGGATTGCCAGCCACTTCCGACGCTCCCCAACCGCCACCGCGTCTCTGTCCAAACTGCAGCAGGACAACAGCCTGTCACCTCACAGGCTGATTGTTGACAGCGTGACGCAGTGGAACTCCACCCTCCACATACTGGAGAGGTTGTTGGAGCAGCGACGGGCGGTGAAAGAATACCTGCTGGACCAAGGCACATCCCCTACATCACCAATGCGGAGTGGGGACAGATACAACAGGTCTGCCACTTGTTGGCCCCATTCGAGCAGGCAACCAAGATGGTCAGCAGGGAGCATGTCGGCCTCAATGACGTGCTCCCCGTAGTGTTCCTGCTGGACAGGACACTAGATTGCCTGCTCGATGCTGGGGAGAGTGCCTTGGTGGAGCAAGAAGAGGCAACAATGCACCACCAAGACCAGGCCCAGGATGAGGAGGAAGAATTTGTTGAGGAGTTTGCCAACGTCCAGGAGTCTGGGCCTGGTCAGGAGGGATAGCCGGTGCTAGAGGGACCATTAGTCCAGTGGTGGGGCGGCTCCCGCAGGGAGCAGCAGGAGGACCAAGATGTCATGGTCCCGGGCAGCCAAGAATTGTCACAGCGGGCTGTCCTCTTCCCCATGGCTGCCCACATGCTACGATGCCTCAGGAGGGACCACCAGATCAATAAAATTAAGGAGAGGGATGGTTTATGGTTGGCCACCCTTTTAGACCCTCGCTGCAAGGGGAAACTGAAGCAGTTTATCCCAGCCAGCCGGAGGATGACTGTATTAATAACCTGCGGGCCTGTCTGATCCTCCAGCTGGAGCAGGCAAACCCTCAGCCTCATGCTCCAGTTCTCCCCACCCATCTCACCCAGCAGGTGGCCCAAGCAGCTCAAGCAGAGTAGGTGATCTTATGGGTGAGATGAGGTTGTTCTACCAGTCTGCACGATCCAGTAGCAGCAGCAGCAGTCACCACCAGCAGCTGTTCCCGCATGGTGGCAGACTACATGGGTTCCGTCGGTACTTCTGACAGCATGAACACCGACGACCCCATGGAGTACTGGGTTGCCAGGCCGGACACCTGCCGTGAGCTCGAACAGTATGCGCTAGAAGTACTGACTTGCCCCCCCCCCCTCCAGCGTACTGTCTGAGTGGACATTCAGCACGGCAGGTGAGGTGGTCATTGACAAGCGGACCCATCTGTCCACTGACTCAGTGGACAGACTGACATTTATCAAAATGAATGAGTCCTGGATCTGCAGTGACTTCTTGGCCTCCGCTGTCAGTTCCGGGCGCTAAAGAATCCCTTGTCAATCCCTCTCCTTGGCTCTCCCTCCCAAACGTCGTTGTTTTTTAACTTCTGTATATATTTCTTGATGAATTTATTTATATATTTATTTACAGTATTTATGGATGATTTTTATAATATATTTATTTATTTATAATGTATTAATATATTTCTGTATTAATTAATGTATTTATGTATTTATTGATGAATTTATTTATGTATTTATTTATTTATGGATGCATTTATTAATATATTTATTATTATTTATTGATGACTTTATTTATATATTTTTCTATTGTTGAATTTCTTTCCTTTTTTTTGCAAACAATTTTTTTTTTTCCAATCTATGAGTTTATTTCAATTTTTTTTGCAGTAATTTATTAAACCTCTTATTGATTTATTCATTCATTTAACTAATTGTTGAAATATATTGTCACCGCCAGGTCTGTGAGAAGGTCTGTTAGACTTTCTTCTCTACCTCTTGCATGACGTTCTTTGTTTTGGTTTCACTTTGTCATCTCCTTTCCTTCTCCCTGCTGTCACCTATTTACACTAATTGTCTCCCTTTATATTCCCTCCCATACTGCCTCACTTTGCAGTTTATACTTCTTCCTGGATGAGTTGTTCACTGCTGGAGCCTGCTTCTGCTGATTCCTTAGATAAGTCTGTTTCCTTTATTTGTGTTTCCTTGCTGGCTTGATTCTAGGTGACCCTGACTCCGTCCGTATTAATTTCAGGGAGCCGGTGGTCGTGTCCCCTCACTATTATAGGATTTTCAGGTGTCACATAGTATTAGGTACGTGGACATGCAATAGTCTACCATAAAGACCTTTGCATGGGCATAGCAGTCAGGGAGAGCTCTAGGGGTTTTATAGGGCTCACCCATATGCTCCTTAGTTTGGGATCAAGCCAGTTGGATGTTATTTATAAGTTCCAGCTTTCTGCAACACCATCCGTGATATATACAGTTGCAAGAAAAAGTATGTGAACCTTTTGGAATGATATGGATTTCTGCACAAATTGGTCATAAAATGTGATCTGATCTTCATCTAAGTCGCAACAATAAACAATCACAGTCTGCTTAAACTAATAACACACAAATAATTAAATGTTACCATGTTTTTATTGAACACACCATGTGAACATTCACAGTGCAGGTGGAAAAAGTATGTGAACCTTTGGATTTAATAACTGGTTAAACCTCCTTTGGCAGCAAAAATTTCAACCAAACGTTTCCTGTAGTTGCAGATCAGACATGCACAACGGTCAGGAGTCATTCTTGACCATTCCATTTTAAAGAACTGTTTCAGTTCAGCAATATTCTTGGGTTGTCTGGTGTGAATTGCTTTCTTGAGGTCATGCCACAGCATCTCAATCGGGTTGAGGTCAGGACTCTGACTGGGCCACTCCAGAAGGCGTATTTTCTTCTGTTTAAGCTATTCTGTTGTTGAGTTACTTCTATGCTTTGGGTCGTTGTCTTGTTGCAACACCCATCTTCTGTTGAGCTTCAGCTGGTGGAAAGATGGCCTTAAGTTCTCCTGCAAAATGTCTTGATAAACTTGGGAATTCATTTTTCCTTTGATGATAGCAGCCCCAAACCATAATCCCCCCACCACCATACTTCACAGTTGGGATGAGGTTTTGATGTTGGTGTGCTGTGCCTCTTTTTCTCCACAAATAGTGTTGTGTGTTTCTTCCAAACAACTCCTCTTTGGTTTATCTGTCCACAGAATATTTTGCCAGTACTGCTGTGGAACATCCAGGTGCTCTTGTGCAAACTGTAAATGTGCAGCAATGCTTTTTTTTAGACAGCAGTGGCTTCCTCTGTGGTATCCTCCCATGAAATTCATTCTTGTTTAGTGTTTTACATATCGTAGATTCGCTAACAGGGATGTTAGCATATGCCAGAGACTTTTGTAAGTCTTTTGCTGACATTCTAGGATTCTTCTTCACCTCATTGAGCAGTCTGCGCTGTGCTCTTGCAGTTATCTTTACAGGACGGCCACTCCTAGGGAGAGTAGCAGCAGTGCTGTACTTTCTCCATTTATAGACAATTTGTCTTACCGTGGACTGATGAACAAGGCTTTTGGAGATACTTTTATAACCCTTTCCAGCTTTACGCAAGTCAACAAATCTTAATCGTAGGACTTCTGAGATCTCTTTTGTGTGAGGCATCATTCACATCAGGCAATGCTTCTTGTGAAAAGCAAACCCAGAACTGGTATGTGTTTTTTATAGAGCAGGGCAGCTGTAACCAACACCTCCAATCTCATCTCATTGATTGGACTCCAGTTGACTGACACCTCATTCCAATTAGCTCTTGGAGATGTCATTAGTCTAGGGGTTCACATACTTTTTCCATCTGCACTGTGAATGTTTACATGGTGTGTTCAATAAAAACATGGTAACATTTAATTATTTGTGTGTTATTAGTTTAAGCAGACTGTGATTGTCTATTGTTGTGACTTAGATGAAGATCAGATCACATTTTATGACCAATTTGTGCAGAAATCCATATAATTCCAAAGGGTTCACATACTTTTTCTTGCAACTGTATATGATACCTATGGGCCAATGTAATCTAAATTGTACATATAAAGATAAAACATATACACTGCAATTCCAAGTTGTCCAAGGTAAACACAAACCACTTCCCTCAGCAGAAACATGTCAGAAAATGGGCCTCCTTACACTGAATGTAGAACATAATGTATTATTACATGATGACCAGCAAACAACTACAACTTCACCCTTTTCTTATGAAATGATCACAACTGAATATAGAGACATTTTCAAAGGACTAGGGTGTCTACCTGGAGAGTATCACCTAGAAATAGATGAAGCAATACCTCCTGTTCAACACCAACCACATAGAGTGCCGGCTCCACTTAAAGCAGACTTAAAGGCGAAAATAGAGAGATTAGAGACACTGGGAGTGATAAAAAAATGTCATAGAACCTACGACATGGATAAGTAGTATGGTTGCTGTTAAGAAACCAGGCAAGCTGCGAATGTGCATTGATCCCAAAGACTTAAATAAAGCACTAAAACGCTCACATTATCCAATGCTCACTAAAGAGGAAATCCTGCCAAGTTTAACAAATGCAAAAGTATTTTCTGTCTTGGATGCTAAGGATGGCTTCTGGCAAGTAAAACTGGACACTAAAAGCAGTTATCTCACTACATTCTGGACTCCCTTTGGGCGTTACCGATGGCTACGCATGCCTTTTGGGATTGCTACTGCACCAGAAGAATATCAACGTAGACAACATGAAGCAGTAGAAGACCTGCCCGGAGTGGAAGTTATTGCAGATGATATATTGGTGTATGGCTGTGGTGACACTACAGAGGAGGCCACAAAGGATCATGACAAGAATTTGATTGGACTCTTAGAGAAAGCACGAAAGCTGAACCTAAAATTCAATAAAAAGAAGCTGAGATTGAGGCTATCTTCGGTACCATACATGGGACATTTACTCACAGCAGAAGGCCCGCGTCCTGATCCAGAAAAAGTCAGAGCAATTTTAGAGGTACCAAAGCCTGACAATGTACAAGCAGTTCAGAGACTACTAGGGTTTGTAAACTACCTTTCAAAATTCTTACCACATCTTTCGGATGTAAGTGAACCACTACGCAGACTGACAGACAAAGACAGCTTGTGGGCCTCGCAATCCAGCCATGATGAAGCCCTCAAGCAAATAAAAGATATTGTTACTAAACATCCAGTTTTGAGATACTACAGTGTCAATGAAGAAGTAACAGTCCAATGTGATGCCAGTGAAAAAGGTCTTGGAGCAACACTTTTGCAAAGAGGTCAGCCAGTGACGTTTGCATCACGTACACTGTCTTCAACAGAACAAAGATATGCCCAGATTGAAAAGGAATGTCTTGCCATTGTATATGCATGCCAGAAGTTTAATCAGTACTTACATGGAAAAAATATTATTAACATTGAGACTGATCATAAGCCACTAGAGAGCATTTTTTAAAAAAACTCTCCTAGTGGCACCAAAACGTCTACAGCGCATGATGCTACAGTTGCAAAAATACTACCTGAATGTGGTTTACAAAAAAGGATCAGAAATGTATATTGCAGACTTCTTATCAAGAGCAGCATTACCTCACAAAACAATGGACAAGGACACCCCAGATTATGAGATTTTCTTGATACAATCAGAGGATGCATTTTCTAAGGAACTGAAAGAGATAAACTTTGCAGAATATCTAAGAGTGTCTGATTTGCGCCTACAACAAATTCAGAAGTTCACAGAACAAGATGAAGTCTTGCAAGCATTAAAAACTACTGTTCTTACAGGATGGCCAGACCAGAAAGAAAAAGTACCGATTTGTATCAGGGACTACTGGGGCTTTAGAGATGAGATAAGCATACAAAATGGAATTCTGTATAAAGGACACAGAGTCATCATACCAAAAAACATGCGCCCAGAAATGATAGCGAGGACTCATTCTAGCCACTTAGGAATAGAAGCATGCCTTCGCAAGGCCAAGGATGTCATCTTTTGGCCACACATGGGCCCAGAGAATATAGAGGCAATAAAGAACTGTAATACTTGCAATGAGTATATGCGTAAACAAACAAAAGAACCTCTGATGACTCACAAATTGCCCACTCTACCCTGGAGCAAACTAGGCATGGACTTATTTTCCTTAACAGGACAAGATTACTTAATAATTGTTGATTATTATTCAGATTTCTGGGAAATTGATTTAATTTCTGATACCACCTCTAAAACAATTATAGATTGTTGCAAAGCACATTTTAGCAGACATGGAATCCCTGATTCTGTAATTACAGATAACGGACCACAGTTTGTCAGCTCAGAGTTTGCACGATTTTGTAGAGAGTGGGAATTTGAACATCTTACATCATCCCCATATCACAGTCAGTCCAACGGTAAAGCTGAAGCTACTGTAAAAATAGCAAAAACACTCATAAAGAAAGCTAAACGAGATGACAAGGATATCTGGAAAGCGGTTCTTGACTGGAGAAATACCCCATCAGAAGGCACCAGCAGTAGTCCTGTACAACGGCTAATGTCAAGAAGGACCAGGACTTTACTTCCGACTGCTCAGAAACTGCTGTTTCCAAAGGTTATAAAAGGAGTGGTCGAGAACCTAACTGAAAGACGCAAAAAAAGCAAAGGCATATTATGATAAAGGAGCCAAGGAACTTCCCGAACTAAGCATTGGTCAGCCAGTGCGAATACAACCATCGCCGTCGTCAACAGATGAAATTTGGCGACAAGGTATTTGTTTGGAGAAAGTTGCTCCACGATCTTATAAAGTGGAAGCAAATGGACAGTTGTACAGAAGGAATGGGACGTTTCTGAGGACTGCGGATTACACCAGGAACATCTCCAGATAAGACAACTCCCAAAGAAACAGGGATGGATGATCTTATGCAACAATGTGAAGCTCCTGCCACATCAAGACGTACTAGAACTAGGGTTATTAGAACACCAACAAGATATAAGGATTTTGTATGCTAGATACATTATAAAAAACATTGTCACCTTTGGAATGTATTGTGGTATCCAATCATCTTATGTTATATATTACTTGATTTCACAAGAAAGGGAGGATGTTAGGAGTTATACATGTTAACATGTTTACTGCCACCTGTAGGCTATATAGATATGACAGTTTAAAACCTTTGTTATATTGTTTGTGCCTGAATAAAGTTGTTGTTGAAATACCTCACATCGCCTCAGGAAACAATCTGCGATACCAAGCACAGGTGCTATACAATGTACGGCAATGTTCTTGGTAAGATGAGGAAAGGCAGCGACGGGCACAGGAGTGCCGGTGCCTTCTCAAAAAGCAGATAGGCGGGGGTCCCGGGTGTTGGACCACCACTAATCAGATATTGATGAGCTGTCCCGAGGATAGTAATCAAACAGATGATGGCAGCATCTCCAGATGTTCCTTTTTATTCTTTGTACTTTGTAGCCGAAACGTTGCATTTTTGCTCTGTTTGTACACATTCCTGCAAGTACGAAGAATAAAAAGGAACATCTGGAGATACTGCCATCATCTGTTTGATTACTAATCTATGGACTGCGGTGGATCTGCTGTGGTTTGGCTGTTGCATTCCGGAAAAGTCGATTAGGCCCATAGGTGTTGCTCTTTACTACTTTTCTTTACTATCCTGAGGATAAGTAATCAGTATAAAAATCTCAGAAAACCCTTATAAAGGGACTATGCCATGATTGATGTAAAAATCTAAATCAGACATCATATAGTACATGACAATACCTTTGTAACAAAGCTAGAACCAGCCCTGTACTGCACATGAGTCCAGAGATCTCAAAATTCACTGCTCCAATTGCTCTGCTAGATATTGTTCAGCTGGGCAGCTGCAGCTCTCTCCCTGTAACTGCCACAGCTTCTAACAGAACATATGGCTGGTGGCAGTTGAAGATTTAAACAGAGCAAGTTCGAGTAGCTCAATGACAAGGACAGAAAATAAGGAAAAGAACAAACAGCAGGTGGCGCTATATACATATATACATTTTATTGAATAGCTCACTGGCTATACTACATTTTTTAAGGTGTTTTCCTACTGATTTTCACTGATGACCTATTCTCTGGCTAGGTGTATTACTGTGGGATTTGAAGTTCGGGGGAAAAAAAATGACTTAATAAAACTTAGTTGCATAAATTGTTTATAAAAGATAAAAAACAACATTTTATATATATATATATATATATATATATATATATATATATATATATAAAGACAAAGATAAGTAACAGTCACTAAGAGTTGTCAAACAAATGGGCGAGCTCCAGATCTGCCAGCACACAAGGTACTCGGCCGACGCCCATGTGATACAAAGAGAGGTGATGGTAGCAATATATCTTACCCTGATTATGTCCTAAATGGAGCTGAGCTAAGTGTTTTCTACTCTCCTGGCCCCTTCTAGCCCGACCAGTATGTATGTCCAGTTACTTCATACTCCAGAAATGCGGCCAGGTAACATCTGTAACCATTTACATTACAGAGAATTAAAGAGGGAGAACCAATTAAATCCTTACTTTACAATAGTTCCTCAGTATCTGATTGGCGGGGCTTGACACCTCGGATCCCCGCCAATCGGCGGCCTTCTCTCTGCTTATGAAACACAGCGCTGTACATTGTATAGCGGTTGTGCTTGGTATAGCAGCCCAGCCCTATTCAATTCAATGTGGATGAGCAGCACCTAGACCATGTGACCGATGAACATGATGTCACACAGCCTAGGAAAAGCTTGAGAAGGCCACGGCACTAATTTGAACTCCGTTGCCTTCTCAAACACCTGATTGTCGGGGGTCTGAGGTGTTAGACCCCCACCTATCAAATACTGATGTCCTATACAACAGATACAAAAGTATTTAGATCTAGGTGCTGGTTTGAAAAATTTAGAATATATTTCATGACACAACCCCTTTAATCAGCAGGAAGTCTGCACAAGCAGGAACTATGTTGTCTTACAACATGTCGCTCATATTTTTAATTCTGATAGTCCCATGAATATTTCATACTTTTAAATGCTATTAAAAGCCTTTCATTCTTATTCCAAATTTTGATTTGTAGTTAGTTATTTTGCTCTATTGTGTTCTGGCACACAATTTTTTTTCTTGATTTTCTATAATAGCATATTCTTAAACAGTGCAAAAAAATGCAGAAAAAGCATTTTAATTCTGCACCCCCTGTGATACCGTGTGTTTCTCATGTATTTTCAGGGGCTTTAATTAACTGTAATTGTTGCATCTTTAAATCTAAATTATGATTTACCTCCAACTTCATACAGTATACAGTTTGTCAGGTTTGTATGACCTATGAGTCTACACAGCACACCCACATTTCTCTGCCAGCTTCATTATAATACATTCACAGGATACAACTAACCCGGCTGGAAAGCGCCAATCCCATAACGACTCTTTTAATTACGGTATTTTTCACAGGCAACTTCTCACATAATCATATATTGCCCTAAACCCTTTGATTTGCATGTCACATTTTCTCAATTCTCAATATGGATTTAATAATGCATTTATTCTGTAATTATCTGTCACGCTTCGGTGTGGGAGAGAAACACCACACCGAGCATAGGAAGGAAGGGGCGAACAGGGAATCAGGCCTGAGAACTAGGGAATGAAAATGGACACCTAGTGAAAACCCTAACCAAAATCCTGACTGAATACCAGGATAAACAAACCCCAAAGGTAGGCGAGTTTATATGTAGGAATACCCAGAATCCTATCAAGCCCCATAGGACCCTGGTACTATAGCAGGGACGAGACTACCTGTTCCTCCAAAAGAAAGGACGAACAGGAGTCTCCTTCAGGCCTAATACAAACAATAGGGAAATGCAACACACAGAACCCAAACAAAATACAAAAGGGAAAGGAAAGACCTTCAAAGGAGCAATGGAAGCACCAGAAACTCAGCCGAAATCCAACCACAATCTATCCAAAAGGTCCAAACAGAAGCTATAAACCACACAAATTAAAAATGTTTCTGCAAAGCTGTTTCTATATGTGCTGGTGTTTCTGTATACCTTATCTTTTTAAACCTCTTCAGGGAGCATCGTGGCAGCGTCACTGGTCACCCAGGTAACGCATCAATCCCACGGCTTAAGAAGGTGGAGCGCACCTGCGCACCGACGTAGTAGCCTGGCGAAGCGCGTCAAGCGCGAAACGGCCGTCGCTGTCTTACCTGTGTGAAACTTTTGGCCTTTTGCAACTTACTGAATAAAGCAACAATCAAAGTTCATACACTGGTGAGTGCCGCCCCTCTTCATTTCTCTACATGGTATCTATATACCACACAGCATTGTGGGAGAGGCAACTATAAATAGAGACTGTTAAATTACCCTAATAGCCACACCTGGGGAACAGTGGCGTGCCCAGGCGTGGGCGGTGCGCCCCGGGCGCTGGCTCTGACGGGGGTGCCAGCAGGCCCAGAAGCAATGAGCGCCTCAATCAATACAGATGGAAGAGCTCATTGCTGAAGCGCTGACACCCATGTGACCCAGTCCCACATGCTGCGGCGGGGCAGGGAGCGGAGTGCATAGTTCCCTGCCCCGCCGCCGATCACCGCCATAGGCTTCAGGCCTACTAGGCATGAAGCCTATGCGGTAGTGAAATCCCAGCGCAGGCACGAGTGATGACGTCATCGTGCGTGCCTGTGCCAGGACTCAGCAGCACAGTGCCTCTGCAAGCAAGCACAGGTAAGTATTTAGCTTTTATTTATTTTTTATTATTATTTTTTTGAGGGTACCGGGGTGCACATAGGACAGAGGACATGTGGGGGCAAACTTTTATTTTATTTTATAATGTGCCAACTTTGGGGGACATGAGCAGGATGCACACAGAGGACGTGGGGGGAATATGTTGGGATACTGTGTGGCACAGTGGGGGGCGATTTATTATGGGAGGATGGCAATGTGGGGGACACTACTGTGTGGGGGGCAGTGTGGGGGACACTACTGTGTGGGGGGCAGCGTGGGGGACACTACTGTGTGGGGGGCAGCGTGGGGGACACTACTGTGTGGGGGGCAGCGTGGGGAACACTACTGTGTAGGGGTCAGCGTGGGGCACACTACTGTGTGGGGGTCAGCGTGGGGGACACTACTGTGTGGGGGGCAGCGTGGGGGGACACTACTGTGTGGGGGCAGCGTGGGGGACAATACTGTGTGGGGGGCACTACTGTGTGGGGGACAGTGTGGGGGACACTACTGTGTGGGGGGCAGCGTGGGGGACACTACTGTGTGGGGGGCAGCGTGGGTGGCACTACTGTGTGGGGGGCACTACTGTGTGGGGGAAATTACTGTGTGGGGGGCATTGAGGGGCAGTGTGGGGACCTTTCTATTAGGGATGCAGGCATAGCTTTTAGTTTGAACTTAGAGAGATAGGGCCCCTACAATGGGTAATTATACACAGCTAAATATACAGCTTGTGTTTAGATAGTGAACAGTTAACGATAGGTAAGAGGGATTGGCCTGAGAAAATATCAGGCACCCCATACAGTTTAAAGTGTATTTGATAAAAGGGATACACAGGACATAATAAAAACATGCAGTCCCACCTCTCTAATTCCTGAGGAATTTTAATCCTTTGAGTTAGAGTCCCAGCGATTTTAAAGTGAAATAAATAAAAGTATATGTTTTATAAAACAAAGATTACAAGACAGTCAGAGAGGTGTATCAAACCATGCTTTGGTCCTAGAGACCCCTGAACTTTACATAATTAATAAAAATAGCATGATCACCTCCTGTAGAACCTACAAGTTTTGTCGGTTGTACGTATACTTTCTATTGGGGAGGCACTGTAGGGGCCAGTCTATTATTTCTGGGGACACTATACAGGGATTATTGCCTGGAGCACAGTATTAGGTGTTATTATTACTGGGGGCACTCTAGGGGACATTATAGCTGCTGTAGACACTATAGGAAAATTTGGGGTCATTTATCAAACTGGTGTAAAGTAGAACTGGCTTAGTTGCCCATTGCAACCAATCACATTCCACCTTTCATATTTGACAGCTCTTTTGGAAATCCAGTTCTACTTTACACCAGTTTGATAAAGGACGGGGAGGTTGATGGAAAAACTGAGAAATCTAACGTGTCTGTGTTACAAACTCTGTAGAGACGAGGTTGGCGCCATCCTGGAGGAAGCACAGTATGGGTAAGTGTCCTATGTCCTATGTTTGATTGTACATTATACATGCACTTTAACTAAACAGCCATGTTAGGATTAATGGGACTTGCGTCCACTGTGTGTTTCCTCTAGTGATGTCGTCTGTTTTATCTCCTGCATCAATTCTTTTAATCATGTATACATTCCTTTTGTGACATTAATTGTGATTTTTGTAATAAAGCATTTAATTAATATAAGCGGTCTGGCATTTCTGTGTAGGTTATATATTTAGTAATATTGCCATAGGCTTCCATTACTTGAAAGTAATCATCCCATGGTTGTGGTATTTAGTGGATGTTTTCTGTAGAGACGAGATGTGGCTGAAAGAATTTCTCATGGCGGTCTAACGGAGGAGAAGAGGAAAGAGAAGGTCTACATGACAGGAAATGTCCCTGGATGTAAGAGGTATGTGGTCAAGTACTGGGGGGGGGCCAGAGAAATGACCCGCCCCGGGTGCCAAACACCCTGGGCACGCCACTGCTGGGGAAAGAAGATGTGACAAGCACCACAAACAACACAGACGTCATTTGATCCAAACGGAAACCATGTCAGATAAAACCACGTGTTGACAGTCTCACCGATCTCCTGCCACTTGTCGCGGGAAGGTCCGTGACAGTACCCCCCTCCCCTTCGGACACCCAGGGCCGACCTTATCCAGGTGAGACCTTTGAAAAGCTTTCACCAAACGACTGGCATTCACATCAGATGCCGGTACCCACATCCTCTCCTCTGGTCCATAACTCTTCCAGTGAACAAGGTACAGAAGAGATCTACGGAGAACTCAAGAGTCAATTATCTTGGCGATCTGAAATTCCAAACTACCATCCACCATGACAGGAGCGGGTGACATATCTCTTCAACAAAGATTTATAAAACACATTATGAATTTTCAGGGCCCGAGGGAGTTCAAGACGAAAAGCTACAGGATTAATAATGGCAGTGGTCTTATATGGACCAATAAATCTTGGATCTAACTTCCAAGAAACTACCTTCAACTTAATGTTTCTTGTAGACAGCCACACAGAATCACCCACTCTTAGGTCCGGACCTTTCATACGTTTTATGTCAGCCATACTTTTATACTCGATGCCCATATTCATCAAGTTAACTTGAATTTTTCACCATATAGATGACAATGATGACGAAAAATGTTCCTCCTCAGGGATACCAGAAGTATCTGAACAAAAAAATGTGCCAAACTGCAGGTGAAACCCATATGCCCCAAAAAACAGCGACTTCCCAGTGGATTCCTGTCTACGATTATTTATGGCAAACTCTGCCAAAGACAAAAACGAAGACCACAAACATCTCAAGTAAGTCTCCAGACTCTGACTAGTGTGCTCCATCTGTTCGTTCGACTCAGGATGAAAAGCTGAAGAAAAGGACAGTTGTACCCCCAGTCGAGTACAGAACAAACTGAGTCCCACGATCTAAGACCATGTTAGAGGGAATACCATGGAGTTTCACAATGTTGTGAACAAACACTTGTGCACATGTTTTAGCATTAGGTAGGCCCGGCAACGCTATAAAGTGCACCATTTTACTAACGCGATCAACTACCACCAGAATAACTGTCTTTCCTGAAGAATTAGGTAGATCAGTGGTAAAATTTATGGATAAGGGAGTCCATGGTCTGGACGGGATGGGCAACTGAAGTAGAGATCCGGAAGGCCGAGTATGTGTCTCCTTAGCGCGTGCACAGGTACTACAGGCTGACACATAGTCCTCAACACACTTAGGCAACCCCGGCCACCAGAATCTATGAGAGATGAGGTCAGCAGTCAGCAGTGGATCTGCTCCCAGGGTGTCCCGTAAGAACCGCACAGTGATGCTCCTCAAATACCTTGTGGCGCAAGGCACAAACAGTTTCCCAGAGGGACAAGAATCTGGTGCATCTCCCTGGGCCTCTAACACCTTCACCTCTAGGTCAGGGTAAAGAGCGGATGTCACCACCCCTTCTAACAGTATAGGACTCAGATTTTCAAAATCACTACCTCTAGGAATACGAAGTGACCAGGCATCTGCCTTGACGTTCTTAACCCCAGGACGATAGGTGACAGTGAAATTGAATCTGGTAAAAAACAAAGACTATCTGGCCTGCCTCAGGTTCAGTCATTTAGCCGACTCTAGGTAAGCCAGGTTTTTGTGATCTGTGAACACCGTGATTGGATGAATCTCCCCTTCTAACCAATTGTATTAGTAGAACTACAGGTAACAACACACTGCTAGTCAATTGCACAAAGATATAAGCAAACACTAAAAAAATAATGGCGGCTTGGTGGCCATACTTACTGCAAGTGCAGTTAGAAGCTCTTTGTGCATATAATTGATCAATACATATGTCGAGCCCATCTACCAGACGTCAAGGTGGCTTCTAATCAGATGGGTCCTACTCTAACATGCCTCTCTTGGGCTTACAGCCTACAATCTGGGCAAAGTAGTACCAAGCTGTATCCTACATATGCCTCTCTCAGGCTGTGAGCCTGCAGTATGGGCAAAGTAGAATACAGCTGTACAAGCTATCTAATTAAAAGCACATGGTAAATGGGCGGTGGTGCACGGTTCAATCTCACCACCAGGGGGCGCCACCCCCCCCCCCCTTCCCCCCAGTGGCAGTGACTATAGGGAAGAAAAACAAACGAACCAGCACCTCCATAATAAGTAAATTTGAGAGCGCAGGTGCACACTACCTTGGCTGAAACACAATTGGATTAGTAGAACTACAGGTAAGAGTAGGACCCATCTGATTAGAAGCCACCTTGACGTCTGGTAGATGGGCTCGACATATGTATTGATCAATTATATGCGCAAAGAGCTTCTAACTGCACTTGCAGTAAGTATGGCCACCAAGCCGCCATTATTTTTATTTATTAATTTCAGTGTTTGCTTATATCTTTGTGCAATTGACTAGCAGTGTGCTGTTACCTGTAGTTCTTCTAATCAAATTGTGTTTCAGCCAAGGTAGCATGCACCTGCGCTCTCAAATTTGCTTATTATGGAGGTGCTGGTTCGTTTGTTTTTCTCCCCTTCTAACCAATGACGCCATTACTCAAAAGCCAACTTAATGGCCCGTAACTCTCTGTTCCCCACATCATAATTTCTCTCTGCGAAAGAGAGGTTTTTTTTAGAGAAAATTACACATGGACACCATTTACCAGGTGACAGGCCCTGTGATAAAACTGCTCCTACCACCACCTTGGACGCTTCCACTTCCACAATGAAAGGGTTGTGATACATCCGGCTGCACCAATATAGGAAGAGAAGCATTCCTTAATCGGCGAAAAGGCTTGCAATGCCGAATCAAACCACACTGAAACATCATTCCCTAACTTAGTCATGTCTGTTAAGGGTTTCACCACTGTCGAATAGTTTTTAATTATTTTCGGTAATAGTTGCTAAACCCCAAAAAACGCAAAAAAGTCCTCAGATTTTCGGGCCTATGCCTGTCCAATACAGCACAGACTTTCTCTGGATCCATTTGAAAACCTGAAGATGACAGCAGGTAGCCCAAGAATTGCACCTCATGTACAGCAAAAACACACTTCTCTAATTTTGCGTACAATTTATTATCTCTTATGATCTGTACCATCTGTCTAACGTGATCCTGATAAGTCTCCATATCTGGAGAATAAATTAGTATGTCATTTATATACACAGCAACAAACCTCCCCATCAGGTGATAAAAAATGTCACAAAATGCTGGAAAACCGCAGGAGCATTGGTCAACCCAAAAGGCATGACCAGGTTCTCAAAGTGACCATCTGGGGTATTAAAAGCTTTCTTCCATTCATCCCTTTCCTTGATCCTGACCAAATTATTTGCCCCCCTTAATTCCAACTTGTAGAACACCTTGGTATCAACAATCTGGTTAAACAAATCAGGAATCAAAGGAAGGGGGTAAAGATCAAAGACAGTAATCCGATTGAGCTCACGGAAATCCAGACAAGGTCTAAGAGCAGGGCCGGTGCTACCATAAGGCAGACAAAGCGGCTGCCTTAGGGCGCACCCTGGGGGAGGGCGGTAAAATTAACCTTCTTTTTTTATTTTTTTATCAGTTACTTGTGAGTTGCGCCACAGCGCAGCCGGCGGCCCGCCCCAGCCTGCGTGCATCGTGCAGCCCCGGCCCTCATTAACAGAGCAGCACGGGCCTGGCAGCACGGCAACATGGTCACGGGGTCAGGTCAGGGGGGTGTGATAGGCGACTGACTGTGTCAGCAGCAGGACAGGTGGGTAGGTGATCACTGATGAATGCACTAGCGCCAGAGTGCACGGCATAAATGTGTTTTAAAAAAATTATTACACAAACAACAATCATAAATGGAGGTGGGGGGATGGTGACCATGACATGATGGCAGGCGGGACAATGTCTGTAGTCTGTGACATGGGGATGGGGCAAGGGCCGGCCGGCCGGGGGGGGGGGTGATGTGCCATGGGGGGGACTGAAATGTGACACAATAGGGGGTAATGATGTAATCATGATGTGACATGAAGGGGGTGATGTGACATGGTGTGGAGGAGGAGAAATGTGACATGGATGGAGGGGGAGAAATGTGACATGGAGGGCTGATGTTACATAGGTGATTTGACATGGAGGGGGAAAAATGTGACATTGAGGTCTTGAGGGGGAGAAATGTGACTGAGTGGGTGAAATGTGACATGGAGGGGGAGAAATCTGACATGGAGGAGAAATGTGAAAGAGGGGATTATGTAAAAAGGAGGGGGAGAAATGTGACATGGAGGGCTGAAAGGTATATTAGATGCTGTTTTGTTAACAGCGTCTAATATAACTGCTACCTGGTCCTCTGGTGGTCCCTTTTGCTTGGATCGACCACCAGAGGACACAGGCAGCTCTGTAAGTAGCACCAATCACCACGCTACACTACACCCCCCCCCCCCCGTCACTTATTAACCCCTTATCAACCCCTGATCACCCCATATAGACTCCCTGATCACCCCCCTGTCATTGATCACCCCCTTGTAAGGCTCCATTCAGACGTCCGTATGTGTTTTGCGGATCCGCAAAACACCGACACCGGCAATGTGCTTTCCCCATTTTGCGGATCCGCACATTGCCAGAACTATATAGAAAATGCCTTTTTGTGGACAAGAATAGGACATGTTTTATAGGCTCTACAAAAAACGCAGTGTTCACCCGATCAGGCCTGATCTTGTGCGCACACTTGTGTACAGTCCACCCCACCGCAGTGACAGAATATTTTTTTTTTCTGATCACTGCAAAAACACCGTAAAATCACTGCGGCGTTATAAAGATCACTTTTGAGGGGCGTGGAGAGTTCATAGAAGATTTTTTTTTTTGCCACAAGTTAAATCTTACATGAACTCACCATACCCCTCACGGAATCCAAATGTGTAAAAATGCCCTGTGAAATCCTAAAGGTACTCTTTGGAATTTGGGCCCCTTTGCGCATCTTGGCTGCAAAAAAGTGTCACACATGTGGTATTGCCGTACTCAGGAGAAGTAGGGCAATGTGTTTTGGGGTGTATTTTTACATATACCCATGCTGGGTGAGCAAAATATCTCAGTAAATTGACCATCTGGGGTATTAAAAGCTTTCTTCCATTCATCCCTTTCCTTGATCCTGACCAAATTATTTGCCCCCCTTAATTCCAACTTGTAGAACACCTTGGTATCAACAATCTGGTTAAACAAATCAGGAATCAAAGGAAGGGGGTAAAGATCAAAGACAGTAATCCGATTGAGCTCACGGAAATCCAGACAAGGTCTAAGAGCAGGGCCGGTGCTACCATAAGGCAGACAAAGCGGCTGCCTTAGGGCGCACCCTGGGGGAGGGCGGTAAAATTAACCTTCTTTTTTTATTTTTTTATCAGTTACTTGTGAGTTGCGCCACAGCGCAGCCGGCGGCCCGCCCCAGCCTGCGTGCATCGTGCAGCCCCGGCCCTCATTAACAGAGCAGCACGGGCGTGAGGGGCGTGGAGAGTTCATAGAAGATTTTTTTTTTTGCCACAAGTTAAATCTTACATGAACTCACCATACCCCTCACGGAATCCAAATGTGTAAAAATGCCCTGTGAAATCCTAAAGGTACTCTTTGGAATTTGGGCCCCTTTGCGCATCTTGGCTGCAAAAAAGTGTCACACATGTGGTATTGCCGTACTCAGGAGAAGTAGGGCAATGTGTTTTGGGGTGTATTTTTACATATACCCATGCTGGGTGAGCAAAATATCTCAGTAAATTGACAACTTTGTATAAAAAAATGTAAATAGTTGTCATTTACAGAGATATTTCTCACACACAGTATGGGTATATGTAAAAATACACCCCAAAAAATATTGCCCTACTTCTTCTGAGTACGGTGATACCACATGTGTGACACTTTTCTGCAGCCTAGGTGCGCAAAGGGGCCCAAATTCCAATGAGTACCTTTTAGGAGGGCAGTTTTAGACATTTGGATTCCAAACTACTTCTCACGCTTTAGGGCCCCTAAAATGCAAGGGCAGTATAAATACCCCACATGTGACCCCATTTTGGAAAAAAGACACCCCAAGGTATTCCGTGAGGGGTATGGTGAGTTCATGTAAAATTTTATTTTTTGTCACAAGTTAGTGGAATATGAGACTTTGTAAGAAAAAAAATATATAAAAATCATTTTCCGCTAACTTGTGACAAAAAATAAAAACTTTCATGAATTCACTATGCCCATCAGCGAATACCTTAGGGTGTCTACTTTCCTAAATGGTGTCATTTGTGGGGTGTTTCTACTGTCTCGGCATTGTAGAACCTCAGGAAACATTTTTTTGCACCATAGTTTGTAAACTCTATATCTTTTACCCAAACCAATAAATATACACTTATTGCATTTTCTTTTATCAAAGACATGTATAACAATACATTTAGAGAAAAATTTATATAGAAATGTAGTTTTATTTGAAAACTTTTACAACAGAAAGTGAAAAATGTAATTTTTTTGCAAAGATTTCGGTCAATTTTGATTATATAAAAAAAAGTAAAAATGTCAGCAGCAATGAAATACCACCAAATGAAAGCTCTATTAGTGAGAAGAAAAGGAGGTAAAATTCTTTTTAATGGTAAGTTGTATGACCGAGCAAAAAAACGTGAAAGTAGTGTAGTTCAGAATTGTAAAAAGTGGTCTGGTCATTAAGGGGGTTTAAGCTAGGGGGGGCTGAGGTGGTTAACATTGGGGGTATGATTGGGGCTGTGAGCTGAGGTCTGATTAACATTGGGGGTCTGATTGCTGGTCTGACCTGAGGTTTAATGGAAAATATTTTTTTCATATTATCCTCCTCTAAAACCTAGATGCGTCTTAGAGGGTGAAAAATACGGTCCTCAAACCAGCGATTGTCTGAAGCAGAGAGAAGATACCAGGACCACACAGAGAAGAAGCCAGCTGCTGCAGACGGGACCAGGGCCAGGTGAGCTGCGAGGGAGGGGGGGGCGCCAAAATGTAGCTTCGCTTGAGTTGGCAAAAATCCTTGCACCAGCCCTGTCTAAGAGTTCCGTCTTTTTTTTTTTAACAAAGAAAAACCCTGCTGCCACTGGAGATTTGGAAGGTCTTATGTATCCTTTAGCCAAACTCTCAGCAATATACTCTCTCATGGCCAGTCTTTCGGGTTCAGAAAGGTTTTACAACCTAGATTTTGGCAACTTAGCTCCGGGAATAAGGTTGATAGAACAATCATATTCTCGATGCAGAGGTAAATCCTGGCTTCCACTCTCAGAAAATACATTTGGGAAATCAGATATAAAAGAGGGTAATGCATTAGTAGGTAAAACAGAAAAAGATGTATTCAGACAATTGTCAATGCAATAATCACCTCAATCCAAAATCTGTCTAGCTTGCCAATCGATGGTTGGATTGGGCTTGCTTAACTATGGTAAACCCAGAACCACCGAAGCAGGGAGACCCGCCAACACAAAACATGAAATAAATTCTTGATGAAAGTCCCCCACTCTTAATCTGATATCATGCACTACTTGAGATAAACAGAGGTGCAGAATCAAGAGCAAAAACAGAAATGTTTTTTTCTAATGCACTCAGTGACAACCCGTGCATACAGATGAACTGAGCATCAATCAGGTTCACCCCAGCCCCGCTGTCAATAAACACCTTAATCCCCACAGTTTTTTACTCTAGCGCCACCCACCTCAGCAGTCAGGAGAAATTGGGCACTACCAGTCAAAGACAAATGCACATTTTCTGACCCTCTTCTCACCCCTCCATGAGTCAGATGGGAATTACATTTCCCTCTTTTTTCTTTTTGCCGTTGAATGTATGTACATACTCTGACATACTCTGTCCGCAGAAAAACACACTCCCTTCCTATTACCAGTATGCTTAAAAGCGGATCCAGGAGTAGCTCCCCCTAATTGCATGGGTTCGTCCCCAGACATAAACCCAGGAGTAGCTTCACCCAAAGTGTCAGAGGAGCATGATACAACATGTCATAGTATGTCCTGAGAGTGGGGGCCCCTAGAGCTCTCTCTCAGGCATCTATCAATGCGTATAGCAAGAGACATAGCAGCCTCCAGAGACACTAGGGTTTCATGAAAGGCCAAAGTGTCCGTCAGCCTCTCTGATAACCCTTAACCAAACTGGCTACGGAGGGCAGGATCATTCCACTCCGTATACGTAGCCCACCTCCTAAACTCAGAGCAATAAATCTCAGTGAAACGATCACCCCGACGAAGAGGTTAGAGAGGTAGAGAGATCTGAGCCGGATGATCATAGATAAGACCCAAAGCTTCGAAAAATTCATCTACTGACTGGAGATACTTCAATCCGGTCGACAGAGAAAAAACCCATGACTGCGCATCCCCCTTAAGCAAGGAAATAACCACACCGACTCACTGTTTCTCATCCCCAGATGAGTGTGGACGTAGCCTAAAATACAGTTTGCAACCTCCTTAAACAAAATAAAATTATCACGTCCCCCAGAAAATCTGTCCGGGAAAGTAATTTTAGGCTCTAGATAGGCCTGGTCTCCACCACTATCACCAGGACTAACAGCCTATAATCTCTGCATCTGCGAGGCGGTCGTACGGAGGTCAGCTACCGCCAAAGATAGCCCTTACAGCTGACCTGCCAGTGCAGCAATAGGATTCATCGCTGCACACAAACAAACAAAAATGACAGTTTTGGCGGTTTATAATGTTACGCTTCGGTGTGGGAGGGAAACACCACACCGAGCATAGGAGGGAAGGGGGGAACAGGGACTCAGGCCTGAGAACTAGGGAAGGAAAATGGACACCTCCTAGTGAAAACCCTAACCAAAATACTGACTGACTACCAGGATGAACAGACCCCAAAGGTAGGTGAGCTCATACGCAGGAATACCTAGAATCCTATCAAGCCCCATAGGAGCTTGGTAATAATGGCAGGGACGAGACTACCTGTTCCTCCAAAAGGAAGGACGAACAGGAGTCTCCTTCAGGCCTAATACAAACAATAGTGAAATGCCACACACAGAACCCAAACAAAATACAAAAGGGAAAGGAAAGACCTTCATAGGAGCAATGGAAGCACCAGGAACTCAGCTGAAATCCAACCACAATCTATCCAAAAGGTCCAAACAGACGCTATAAACGGCACAGCATTGTGGAAGAAGCAACTATAAATAGAGACAGTTAAATGACCCTAATAGCCACAACTGGGGAAAGAATGTGTGGCAAGCATCAGAAACAACACAGACGTCATTTGATCCAAGTGAAAACCATGTCAGATCAAACCACGTGTTGCCAGTCTCACCGATCTCCTGCCACCTGTTGAGGGAACATCTGTAACATTATCATGTCTGCTCCCAGTGCTTCACTATGAACTGATCAGTTCCTATAAAAAAATGGCCGCATCTTTATATACATACCAATGCATTCCGGTGTGCTTACTGAATACATAAGCTCCCACTCCCTGATTCAAACAAGTTAATCGCTCAAACTAGAAAACGTTACATTTCTCTTCCCTTTTGGATCCAATTTTGGAAAAAAAAAACGCTATAAAAAGTATTACTGTCATGGTAATCATGTCGTTTTTGTTCGTGTTCACCAGACAGCATTCATCCAGGGGTACTAAGGGAATAGAGCTCGGTAATTGATAGACCGTCGTATCTCATCTTCTAATGACTCATGCACATGAGAAATATTAAACTAAGTTTTTTCCATGTGCATACTGTATTACAATCTTAACACAGCTGCATCTGAGCAAATAAATATCGCTAAAGCCCTGGCCCAGATAGCATTCATCCTTGGGTACTGAAGGAATTAAAAGGTGGAACCATGTAAATATCGACCAGTAAGTTTGACATCTGTGGTCTGTAAAATATTTGAAGGTAGTCTAAGGCCCCTTTCACACGGGTGAGAATTCCGCGCGTGTGCAATGCATGAAGTGAACGCATTGCACCAGCACTGAATCTGGACCCATTCACTTCAATGGGGCTGTGCAGATGAGCGGTGATTTACGCATTACTTGTGCGCTGTGTGAAAATCGCAGCATGTTCTATATTCTGTGTTTTTCACGCAACGCAGGCCCCATAGAAATGAATGGGACTGCATGAAAATCGCAAGCATCCGCAAGCAAGTGCGGATGCGGTGCGATTTTCACGCATGGTTGCTAGGAGATGATAGGGATGAGCAACCCCGTACCCCATTAAAGTTCAAAGGTCCTTTTGCAGGTCCTGAAAGAAGAAGAAAGAAGACGATACCGGCTGCGCGATCAAGTGGATGAGGTGAGTTAATTTTCTTTTTTTTTTTTTTTACCCCTCAATCGACATTTTACTAAGCATTCTGTATTAAGAATGCTATTATTTTCCCTTATAACCATGTTATAAGGGAAAGTAATAAAATCTACAGAACACCTAACCCAAACCCAAACTTCAGTGAAGAAGTCCGGGTTCGGGTCTGGGTACCACATTCAGTTTTTTATCACGTGCGTGCAAAACGCATAAAAACTGAACAACCCAACGCAATCGCAGTCAAAACTGACTGAAATTGCATGCGCACTGGCACAGGTTTCCCGCGATGCACACGCGACGCATCTGGAGCAAATCCAGGACACCCGTGTGAAAGAGGCCTAAGAGATGAGCTGTAAAAGTTCATAAATGAAATTTTATAAAGTAATTAACTAATAACTGATAATCAGCATTACAAAATGGCCGTGCCTAACCAACAGACTTTGGTTTCTATGAGGAGGTAAGTACAAATGTAGATGCTGGTCACGCGTCTGATGTGATAAATCCCAATTTTGCAAAAGCATTTTAACATTACAGTTGAGAGGGAAAAAAATGTTTTTGACTAAGGGCTCATGCATACAGCGGGTCCGCAATACACGGGCACCGGCCGTGTGCATCCCGCATCATGCATCGCGGACCCCTTCACTTCAATGGGTCTGCAATCCGGGAGATGCGGAACAGAGGCACGGAACCGAAGCCCACGGAAGCACTACAGAGTGCTTCCGTGGGTTTACATAAGTGCCTCCGCACTGCAAAAAAGTAGTGCATGCACTACTTTTTTGCGGTGCGGACAGATCACGGACCCATTCAAGTTGAATGGGTCTGGATCTGTCTGTGGCAGCCGCACGGATGTTGCCGTGCATTGGGGACCGCAAATTGCGGTCTCCAATGCACGGAACGGCCGGCACACGGTCGTGTGCATGATCCCTAAGACCTACCTGTAAGTGGCAGAAAAAGGCAAGCAATTCATACATCTTATCACTGTTCCCAGCTTTTTATTATTCTTGGAAAGCCCTCCTCATACATGGGAGGCAGAGGATATCACACCAACACAACATTGCCTCCATTGAGTGTATAACTTGCCTCTTCTACCCTTAGGGCACATGAATATGTAGCAGAATTGCTGCAGAAAATTTTCAACACAGTTCTACAAGAATCCACAGGGAAAACTCCAGCGGCAAATCATGCACCAAATCATGTAGATGACATGTGGATTGCTTGCAGACATTACCTGCTGGAAACAAGCAAGCAGAGAAGAAGAAAAAGAAACAGAATACTTACCGCTCCCCTGCTTGCTTTAGATGCGCCCAGTGGCGATTCTAGGAACAATATATAGGGGGGCACATAAGATACCACAGTCAAAAATGGGGGGCACATAAGATACCACAGTCAAAAATGGGGGGGGCACTAATAATTTTCACCACTTAATCATACTACTGAAAAAAAGAATATAAGTATATATAAATCAGATTACAAAATAGGAGAGTATTGCGGTATGCAGGGATACCTTTTTATTGTACTAACCTAATACTTAAAAGACAAGCTTTCAAGAGTTTTCCTTTCTTCCTCGGTATTGCTTCAGACCTGAGAAACACACTCAAAAAATTTTCTTTCTTTAAAGCAAACACCGGGGCTGTGTAAATAATCCCATATGTTAAACATGTCACTAAGGCCTCATGCACACGACCGTTGTTCTGGTCCGCATCTGAGCCTCATTTTTTGCGGCTTGGGTGCGGACCCATTTACTTCAACGGGCCCCAAAAGATGCGGACAGCACTCCCTGTACTGTCCGCATCCGTTGCTCCGTTCTGTGGCCCCGCCAAAAAAATATAGCATGTCCTATTCTTGTCTGTTTTTGCAGACAAGAATAGGCATTTCTACAATGGGCCGCCCGTTCCGTTCCGCAAATTGCGGAAGGCAACACGGGCGGCTTCTGTTTTTTGCGGACTGCAAAGAACAGAACGGTCGTGTGTATGAGGCCTAAAGAAGACCAATGAACAGACGCTCACAGGCTTATTCACAAAAGGGCGAAGAGTTTGGAGAAGGGAACTACAGTATATAGGACAACATAACTGAATAGGAAAGTGAGCTGAATTGGAGATTTTTTTTCAAATCAGCCATGTTGTCCTATATTGTTCACTTCTCCTGACTTCTCCAAACTTTTAACCATTTTGTGAAATAACCCTGTGGGTGTTGTTCGTGTGTGCAACTAATACTACTTATTCTGCTTGTAACGCAGAGTGCAGCAGTCAGGGGTGCATGTAACGCAGGGGGCGCTGGTCAGGGGTGCATGTAATTCAGGGTGTGCTGGTCAGGGGTGCTTGTAACGCAAGGTGCGCTAGTCAGCGGTGCATGTAACGCTCGGTGTGCTGGTCAGGGGTGCTTGTAACGCAAGGTGCGCTAGTCAGCGGTGCATGTAACGCTCGGTGCGCTAGTCAGCGGTGCATGTAACGCAGGGGGCGCTGGTCAGGGGTGCATGTAACGCAGGGGGCGCTGGTCAGGGGTGCATGTAACACAGGGGGCACTGGTCAGGGGTGCATCGCAGATAGAAAAGGTACTTACAGTTCTGATGTGCTGTGTCCTCGTGCCTTCTTCCTCTAGGTGTGGTGGCAGGGGGAGGGGCACGCAACGATGTTTACTGATGTTAAATCCCCAAGCCGCATTCTTTTCTGCCTCTGCAGGCCCTGCAAGGCTGAAATACACAGGCAGCCAACGGCAGTGCTGCCCTCTCCCTCCCAGCCAATAGCAGCTGAGGTGGGCGGGGGAAGATTAACTTGGCTGCCGACTGCCAAGGAGCCCGTAGTGAAGCAGGTGGGCAGCATGGGCAGTACTTTCAGTATGGCAAAAGTGACAGATCGCCGCTGTACTAGCAGCGGCGGCCAGCATTTTAACAGGGAATTAGCAGTAGCAACACCTATGGATGCGCCTCAAATATTAGGAGGGGGTACAATGCGATACGAAGAAGTGCAACCCCACACCAATGTACTGGGGAGGTGCCTTTAAAAGGAGTCTTCAACCATGTCAATATATAGACAAAATCTAGAGCACTCTTTTATATAATATAATGAAATGTGTTTATTTTACAATTTCACACATCAAGTAATAAAGTGAATTTTCTCCTGTTATTTTTCAGGCTTCCTGTCAATTAAAATCCAGAAATAGCTTAGCAACGATGTTTTGGTCAGCGTGACCTTTATGAAGTTGCATCTGTATAGAGAATAAGGGCTCTGAATAGATAAAAGATAAAACAAACGGGCACCAAATATAGCAGGAAACAATCATAAAAAAAACATCAGAAGATAAAACTAGAGAGGAGGAAAAATACAAATGAGGATAAACACAGAAATGGGCAGTGTGTAAACAGGAGGACATAAGCATAGACATGGATGAAAAGAGGCAACATACCATATTTTTCGCAGAACCCCATATCAGACCTCAGATCAGACTTCCATGTCAGACCCCTATCAGACTTTCATGCCTGACCCCCATATCAGACCTTAGATCAGACTTCCAAGACAGACCCCCATCAGACTTCAGATCAGACTAACATGCCTTACCCCCATATCAGACCTTAGATCAGACTTCCATGCCAGACCCCCGTATCAGACCTCAGATCAGACTTCCATGTCAGACCCCCATCAGATTTCCATGCCAGACCCCTGTATCAGACCTCAGATCAGACTTCCATGTCAGCCCCCCATCAGACCTCCATGTCAGACCCCTTATCAGACCTCAGATCAGACTTCCATGTCAGACCCCATAACAGACCTCAGATCAGACTTCCATGCCAGACCTCTATGCAAGATCCCCGTATCAGACCTCAGATCAGACTTTCATATCAGACCCCCATCAGACCTCCATGCCAGACCCCCATATCAAACCTCAGATCAGACTTCCATGTCAGACCCCCATATCAGACCTCAGATCAGACTTCCATATCAGATTTCCATGCCAGACCCCCATCAGACCTCAGATCAGATTTAAAAAAAAGAACTTTACTCACCTCTCCTGCTCCGCCGCTCCTCTCAGTGCACTGTCACCTAACTGCATGCAGTGTCAGGTCATGGTGCACACACTGCCTCAGGGAAAAAGACCAGGGAGGGTGAGTACAGGAAGCTCTTGCAGCATTTCACTCTCAGCTCTCCACATCTACTGCATACTAGTAAGTGCTTCCATTACTAGTCTCTCTCTCCAATCAAACTGTATTTTCTCTCAAATCCAGTCTAGGGGGTGCACTTTATCTTTGGATGTATATATCCACAGATGGGCAGACTGTCCTTTCAATATGGTAAGGGCCCTGAGTTTTAATGCCCGAAACAAAATGCAGGGAAGAAAAGCAATGAAGCGGGGCATAGCCATAGCGAAATGTGGCTTGACTTTGGTTGAAGGCAGTGGCGGATAGGGTTAATTTGTTTGGTGAAGAGGTTTTGCATGGGAGGAGGGAGGGGCGGAGCAGCAATTTTGCGCCGGGGATATAAGGCAGCTAGGGGAGGGGCTCTAGGCCCCCTGAGAGATTGAGCCTAGAGGTTACTCTACGAGTCCGGCGGCGCCTAGGGAGCCCCTTAAGGGACCCTCCCGTGCGGCGGCAGGGCAGTTCTACCCACTGCCGCTGCGGGAGGAATTCCGTATGGCGGACAGGCTATGTGGGAGAGATGTCACTGATGATGTTGCAGATAGCTGGAACTTATGAATAAACGTCCGACTGGCTTGATCCCAAACTAAGGAGCATATAGGTGAGCCCTATAAAACCCTAAGAGCTCTCCCTGACTGCTATGCCCATGCAAGGGTCTCAATGGTAGACAATTGCATGCCCACATACCTAAGACTGTGTGACACTTGAAAACCCTATAATAGTGAGGGGACACGACCACCGGCTCCCTGCACTTAATACGAATGGAGTCAGGGTCACCGAGAATCAAGCCAGCAAGGAAAAACAATACATGAAAAGACTTAGCTGAGTAAACAGCAGCAGCAACCTCCAGCAGTGAACACTTCATCCAGGAAGTAGTATAAACCGCAAAGTGAGGCAGTATGGGAGGGAATATAAAGGGAGAAAATTAGTCTAAATAGGTGACACCTGGGAGAAGGAAAGGAGATGACAAAGTGAAACCAAAACAAAGAACATCATGCAAGAGGTAGAGAAGGACGTCTGCCAGACCTTCTCACAGAACTGGCGGTGACAGTACCCCTCCCTCTACAGGTGGACTCCGGACACTCAGAGCCCACCTTCTCAGGATGAGACCTATGGAAAGCCCTGATGAGATGAGTGGCCTTAATGTCTGACACTGGGACCCACATCCTCTCTTCAGGACCATAACCCTCCCAATGAATGAGGTACTGGAGAGAACCGCGGATAATGCGAGAATCCACAATCCTAGAGACCTGAAATTCAAGATTACCATCAACAACAATCGGAGGAGGAGGCAAAGAGGATGGTACAGTGGGTTGGACATAAGGTTTTAATAGGGACCTGTGAAAAACATTATGGATCTTCCAAGTCTGAGGAAGATCAAGACGGAAGGCAACGGGATTGATGATGGACAAGATCTTGTAAGACCCAATAAACTTAGGACCCAACTTCCAGGAGGGAACCTTCAGTTTGATATTCTTTGTAGACAACCACACCAGATCACCCACATTCAGGTCCGGACCAGGCACACGTCTCTTATCCGCCACACGCTTATATCTCTCACTCATCCTCTTCAGATTACCCTGAATCTTTTGCCAAATAAATGACAAAGACGAGGAAATCTGTCCTCATCAGGTAAACCAGAAGACCCCTCTCCAGAGAATGTCCCAAACTGCGGATGAAACCCATATGCACCAAAAAATGGTGACTTATCAGAGGACTCCTGGCGACGGTTATTTAAAGCAAACTCAGCAAGGGACAAAAAAGAATACCAATCCTCCTGATTCTCCGCCACAAAACAGCGCAGATATGTCTCCAGATTCTGATTGACGCGTTCGGTCTGACCATTCGACTGCGGGTGAAAAGCAGAAGAGAACGACAACCGAATCCCCAAGCGAGAACAGAAGGCCTTCCAGAATCTGGAAACAAATTGCGTGCCCCTATCAGAAACGATGTCTGAAGGAATGCCATGCAATTTAACAATGTGATCAACAAACGCTTGCGCCAACGTCTTAGCATTGGGTAACCCAGGAAAGGGAATGAAATGCGCCATTTTGCTAAAACTGTCCACTACCACCAGAATCACAGTCTTCCCCGAGGAACGAGGCAGGTCCGTAATGAAGTCCATGGACAGATGCGTCCAAGGACGGGAAGGAATGGGTAACGGGAGGAGAGAACCCGATGGCCGTGAATGAGGGACCTTGGCACGAGCGCAGGTCTCGCAGGCTGCCACAAAACCCTCAACCGTCTTACGAAGAGCCGGCCACCAGAATCTCCGAGCAATGAGATCCACTGTGGCTCTACTCCCCGGGTGCCCAGCAAGGACAGTATCGTGGTGCTCCTTAAAAACCTTGTGTCGTAAAGCGAGAGGCACAAACAACCTCCCAGGAGGACAAAGATCAGGAGCCTCTGCCTGGGCTGCCTGAACCTCTGCCTCCAAATCAGGATAAAGAGCAGAGACGACCACCCCTTCAGCCAAAATGGGACCCGGGTCTTCAAAGTTCCCCCTCCCGGAAAACAACGTGACAGGGCATCCGCCTTCACATTTTTAACCCCAGGGCGGAACGTGACAACAAAATTAAACCTAGAAAAGAACAAAGACCATCTGGCCTGTCTCGGGTTCAGACGCTTGGCCGATTCCAAGTAGGCCAGATTCTTATGGTCGGTAAACACGGTAATAGGGTGTCTGGCTCCCTCTAACCAATGGCGCCATTCCTCAAAAGCTAATTTGATGGCCAACAACTCCCTATCTCCCACATCGTAATTTCTCTCTGCAGAGGAGAGTTTCCTTGAGAAAAAGGCACACGGTCGCCATTTGGCAGGAGAGGGACCCTGAGATAAGACCGCACCCACACCCACCTCAGAAGCGTCCACCTCAACAATAAAAGGTAGAGAGACATCAGGTTGTACCAAAATGGGAGCGGAAGCAAAACTCTCTTTGATACTAGAAAAGGCTTTAAGCGCATCTACCGACCACGAGGAAAAATCTACCCCCTTTTTAGTCATATCAGTGAGTGGCTTAACAACAGAGGAATAATTCAAAATTAACTTTCTGTAATAATTGGCAAAACCCAAAAACCGCATCAGCGCCTTCTGATTCTCAGGAAGCTCCCAATCAAGCACAGCGCGGACCTTCTCAGGGTCCATGCGAAAACCAGAAGCGGAGAGAAGAAAACCAAGAAATTGAATCTCCGGAACCGCAAACACACATTTTTCCAGTTTAGCGTACAATTTATTCTCCCGCAGAATCAGCAAGACCTGACGTAGGTGGTCCCGATGAGTCTTGAAATCAGGAGAAAAAATCTAAATGTCATCTAGATACACCAGAACAAATTTCCCCATTAAATGATAAAAAATGCTGTTCACAAAATGTTGGAAGACGGCCGGAGCATTCATCAAACCAAAGGGCATAACCAAATTCTCGAAATGACCCTCAGGGGTATTGAAGGCCGTCTTCCATTCGTCCCCTTCCCTGACTAGGTTGTATGCCCCTCTTAAATCCAACTTAGAAAAAACTTTAGCCCCAACAATCTGGTTAAACAGGTCCGGGATCAGAGAAAGCGGATATGAGTCACGAATTGTGATACGGTTCAGCTCCCTGAAAGCCAGACATGGTCTTAAAGAACCATCTTTTTTCTTAACAAAAAATAATTGCGCCAACAGGTGACTTCGAGGGTCGGATGTGTCCCTTTCTCAGGCTCTCAGAGATATAAGTACGCATAGCGACTCTTTCAGGTTGGGGGAGATTGTATAAACGTGATTTTGGCAGCTTGGCGCCTGGGATGAGATTAATAGGGCAGTCGTACTCCCGGTGAGGGGGCAACTCCTGGACACCACTCTCGGAAAACACATCCGAAAATTCAGAGAGAAAAGATGGTACAGTCTTGGTAGAAACCTCTGAAAGAGACGCCGTGAGGCAATTCTCTCTGCAAAACTCACTCCAACCATTTATTTGCCTTGCTTGCCAATCAATGGTGGGGTTATGTTTAGTGAGCCAGGGTAGCCCCAACACTAGAGGAGTAGGTAATCCGCTTAGGACGAAACATGACATATCCTCAACATGAGCGTCACCCACAGTCAAACGGATATTGTGAACTATGCCCTTTAACGATCTTTGAGAAAGTGGAGCGGAATCGATAGCAAAAACAGGTATATCCTTTTCCAAAGTGCATACCTGGAAACCATGCATTATTGCAAATTGATTATCAATGAGATTGACAGCTGCTCCACTATCTACAAAAATCTCACAAACAATATTTTTGCTGTCTAGCACCACCCTGGCAGGTAGGAGAAAACGGGAACTACAAGCAAATCGCAAACCTTCAATTTCAGCATTAACCTTGCCAATTGTAGCAAATGGAAAGTTTTTAGATTTTTTTTTATTTTTTTTATTACCCTCAGAAAACTCCATGAATCTGCTAGAGGGGCAAACATTAGCCAAATGATTTATACCCCCACAACAGAAACAAACCCTCCTCTGAGAGCTGAATCCTCTACTATCAGAGGCAAGCAAACCAAGCTGCATGGCCTCCTCCTCAGAGGGGATTGAGACTGAGACCCCTGTGCACTGAATGAGACAGCCCCACTGTCCTTGGGCTGAATATGACAGGAAGGAGTAGTCTCCTCTCTCTCTCTAAGACGCCTGTCAATACGAACAGCTAGAGACATGGCAGATTCTAACGAGGCTGGTCTCTCATGAAAAGCAAATGCATCTTTCAATCTTTCCGAAAGACCATGGCAAAATTGACTTCGGAGTGCAGCATCATTCCAACCAGTATCAGCTGCCCATCTCCGAAATTCAGAACAATATATCTCTGCAGACTGTTTACCCTGGCATAAAAGACGCAGTTTAGATTCAGCCAGAGCAATACGATCCGGGTCATCATATATCTGCCCCAGGGCTACAAAAAATTAATCCACCGATCAGAGGGGCCGTGCCCCCACCGGCAGCGAAAAGGTCCAAGACCCAGTGTTATCCCTGAGCAGCGAGATGATGATCCCCACCCTCTGCTCCTCATCACCAGAGGAATGGAGAAGTAGGCGAAAATGGAGTTTGCAAGCCTCTCTAAAGCGAACAAAATTCTCACTATCCCCGGAGAACGTATCCGGAAGCGAGATCTTAAGCTCGGAACAAACTCCATGAACACCAGCAGAACCGGTCACCTGAAACTGAGACACAGTTTTACAGAGATCTGCTACCTCCAGCGAAAGACCTTGCATGCGGTCAATCAAGGCTGAAACCGGATCCATGCTTAAGACGGTTAAGGCGGTTTATAATGTCACGGATGATGTTGCAGATAGCTGGAACTTATGAATAAACGTCCGACTGGCTTGATCCCAAACTAAGGAGCATATAGGTGAGCCCTATAAAACCCTAAGAGCTCTCCCTGACTGCTATGCCCATGCAAGGGTCTCAATGGTAGACGATTGCATGCCCACGTACCTAAGACTGTGTGACACCTGAAAACCCTATAATAGTGAGGGGACACGACCACCGGCTCCCTGCACTTAATACGGACGGAGTCAGGGTCACCTAGAATCAAGCCAGCAAGGAAACACAATACATGAAAAGACTTATCTGAGTAAACAGCAGCAGCAGACTCCAGCAGTGAACACTTCATCCAGGAAGTAGTATAAACCGCAAAGTGAGGCAGTATGGGAGGGAATATAAAGGGAGACAATTAGTCTAAATAGGTGACACTTGGGAGAAGGAAAGGAGATGACAAAGTGAAACCAAAACAAAGAACATCATGCAAGAGGTAGAGCAGGACGTCTGCCAGACCTTCTCACAGAACTGGCCGTGACAAGATGGGGGTAAACCCCCACCCTGTCTCTCTGACTGCGCAGGAGGGAACTAGTACCTGTTGTCGGCGCCGCAGCAGGCAGCCTCTAGGCCAGGTGGCTGGATCGACAGGCAGTGTGAGGGGGATGTGGGCTGTGCGCTAAGGCAGCCTGATGGGCGCCGGAGGCAATCGCATCGTCAGAAGACAAGTAAGGCTACGTGGCTCCACCCCATATGAAGCCAGCGGCTGTAGGAGAGAGCCCTGGGGGAGTCTGCAGTACAGATAGTGGGGAAAAAGTGCCAGATGCCATATTGCGGTCACCAGCAGGTGGGCTTGGACCTGTGAGGGAAGAGAGCCGTGGCCCTGATTCTTGTGGACCTGGTGGTGGACACCAGTTTGTGCGGTCCAAGTAAGAAGGTGAATTGACCCAGGAATCTGAAGATGATGAAGAGGGCCGGGAGGCGACAAGGGAAATAGCTGCTGAGCTGGCTGCGGCGGCCGTTGGTTCCAGAATTGTCCAGGAGTCGGGGACACGGAGAGCGGCAGCTGCTGGGATCCAACCCCAGGGACAGCCAGGTGAGAAGACATCAGTGGGGGATATGGGGGATGGGGCTGCTTTGGTATCGTCGGCGGTTGGTGGGGGCAATCGGGCAGTGCAGGAATTGCTGGCGGGGCTTAAGGAACTGTAGGCATGGGTAAGC
Source organism: Bufo gargarizans (assembly GCF_014858855.1). Lineage (NCBI taxonomy): Eukaryota > Metazoa > Chordata > Amphibia > Anura > Bufonidae > Bufo > Bufo gargarizans. The sequence goes on along the minus strand of NC_058084.1, from coordinate 84,543,796 downwards.
GGCGGTTTGGGCATCGGCGATTCTGGCCAGGTTTGGGGCAACCAATGCGGTCGCTCAGTTGGGGGTTGCAGTTGGGAGCACCGTTCCCACTGTGGTGTCAGTGCCGGAGGCGGCGGCTCCAGCGGTTTCAGTGTCTGTGAGGCGGCGACTAGTGGTGGTAAGGCGGGCACAGTGAATGTAGTACGGTTGGCAGATGAGGCTAGAGGGGAGGTATACATATTTTTCGAAGGGCCGTTAGGGCGCACTTGAAAACGGAGGTGAGGAAAAATATTTATAAGGATGAATATATCGAGATTTTTTCGCTTCTTCCAATGGAGAAGTTTAATCCAGACAGTTAGGCTGGACGAAAGTAGGAAAGAAGAGGAGCGATGTTGGTATTGTTTGATACCATGTACTTTCATAAATTGGTTGCAAGCTTTTGCAATATTGGCGAGCGTAGTCGGTGAAAAAGCGCCGGAACATGGGACCATAAAGATATTAGTTTGTGGATGCAGCTTATGGCGGCCCCGAAAGTGGGCTCTCGGCCTTTTCATGGAGCATCAGGTGGTACTACAGCAGCAGAGTCGCCTTCTGGCGGGAGAAAAGGTTGCTGCTGGCAGTTTAACGAGGGGTACTGTAAGTTCCTTTCGGATTGCCGTTTTAAGCATGAATGCTCCAGGTGTGGAGGTGCCCATAGCCTTACCCTGTGTTTCAAGTGGGGAAAAGGAAAGGGACAGGAGGCTACACAGAAGAGGTTTGACGCCAGTAAGGGTGGACGCGGTGCTCCCCTTTCTTAATGGGTACCCAAATAGGGCGGCGGTGGAGTTGTTGCATCTGGGTTTTGCTTAGGGTTTTCATATTCCATGTACTTCGGTTGGGGCGGGTGGTAACCTTCATAATTTGGTTTCGGTGCTTGCCAGACCGGGGGTTGTTAGGGAGAAGATTGAGAAGGAAGTACGCGCTGGGCAGGTTGCGGGACCATTTCCAGACATGCCATTACCAGGGTTGCACATATCTCCTTTGGGGCTGGTACTGAAGAAAGAGCCTAACAAGTTCCGGCTCATTTACCATTTATCCTACCCGGCTGGGAGTTCGGTGAACTACGGGATAGACCAGGAGCTTTGTTCTGTGTCCCACATGTCTTTTGACGCAGGGGTCGCGTGGGTTCGTCGCTTGGGGCAAGATGCACTGTTGGCGAAGACGGATATAGAGACGGCATTTCGGTTACTGCCCATACATGTGGAAAGTTTTTACCTGTTCGGTTTCAAATGGGAGGGGCAATTCTATGTAAATTGTTCTGTGCCAATGGGTTGCGTGATTTCTTGTTCGCTGTTTGAAAGTTTTAGTTCTTTTTTGGAATGGGTGGTTAAGAAGGAGTCCGGTTGGGATTCTGTGCTTCCCTACTTGGACGATTTTTTATTTTTGGGACTGGCGGGCACTCGTATCTCGCACCGGAAAAGACAGAAGGCCCAGCTACTTCTGTTAAATTTTTGGGTATTGTCATAGATACAGTGAACATGGAATGTTGTTTGCCGGAGGAGAAAGTGACTGATTTGGTTACCGAAGTTGTTGGTTTGCGGAGGGTTAAAAAAGCAGAATTGCGTAGGGTATAGTCGGTATTGGGTAAACTTAACTTCGCATGCCAAATTTCACCTATGGGTAGGGTTTTATGCCGGCAGCTGGCCATGACTATGGCGGGGGCAGCTGGCCCTTTATATTTCGTGAGGTTGTCTGCGGACGTACGGGCAGATTTGAACGTATGGGAACAATTCTTGTCTCAGTTCAATGGTAGATCGGTATGGATGGAGGAGCAGGTTTCTAATGTTGAGTTAGAGCTTTTCACAGATGCGTCAGGGTCTTGTGGATATGGAGCCTTTTGTCAAGGACAATGGAGTGCGAGGGCGTGGCCTGAGGAGTGGCGCAGGGAGGACTTCCTGACCAGCGTTATTGGAGTTGTTTCCTATTGTTTTGGCTACTGAGTTATGGGGGGATTGTTTTCGGAATAGACAGATCAGTTTTTGTAGTGATAACTTGGGTGTGGTACAAGCTATCAATGCCCAATCTGCTAATTCGCCGCCGGTGATTCGCTTGTTGGGGCACTTGGTGTTGCAGGGTTTGTTTTTGAATGCGTGTTTTGTGGCTGTACATGTTCCAGGTGTGGAGAATTCAGTAGCTGATGCTCTCTCGTTTTCAATTAGACCGTTTTCGCCGACTGGTGCCAGAGGCGGAAGTGCATGGGCGTCCTTGTCCTCAGAGGCTTTGGAGCGTGGCCTTGGGGGTCTCCATTGCGCTGATTAGGCAATCTGTTAGTGCCAGTACGTGGTCAGCTTATGTTTCAGTGTGGTCGCAATGGGAACCATTGATTGAGCAGGTTGGGGGTTGTGGTTTGGCAGCGGATTTCCAGGTACTGTTGATTTATTTTGTGGGCTTGGCGCTCAGCGCAGGTTTGTCTTATTCTGTTGTGTCACAAAGGGTGTCGGCAGTAGCCTTTTGGTTGCGCTTGCGGGGTCTGTCTGACGTGTCCAACTGCTTCTTGGTGAGGCAAGCATTGAAAGGTTATCGGCGGAACGCGCTTACCAGGGATAAGCGTCGCCCAGTTTCATATGAGATTTTGCACCTTTGAGGGGACAAGTGGGTTTGCTTTGCATATCTAGTTATGAAGTGTGCTTGTTCCGTGCGTTTTTTTCGCTAGCGTTTTAGGGCGCTTTTAGAGTGTCAGAAGTGGTTGCTAGGAATAGAGGGGGGTTAGTGGACTACGGCGGGAGGACGTCTTGCTGTGTCCGGAGGGGTTGCAATGTTTTGTGCGTAGATCTAAAATGGATCAAGAGAGTAGAGGTATGCGTTTTGTCTTGCGCCCATTGGTTGGGTCGGTTGTTTGCCAGGTCAGATGTGTGGAGGACTTTTTGGTTATGCGGCCGGATCTTGATGGGCCATTGTTCATGCATCAGAATGGGACGTCCCTGTCTCATTATCAGTTCGTGGCAGTTTTTAGGAAATGTTTGGTAGCGGCAGGTTTAAGGGAGAGTGAGTTTGCATCGCATTAATTTCTGATAGGGGCTGCCACGGAAGCATCTAGGTGGGGGTCTAGGGGATGATGTGATTCGGCGTATAGGCAGATAGGAGTCTGCTTGTTTCTGTTCCGATATTCATTCTCATTTTCTGTTGCAGGGTGAGACAAGGGAGGGCGGTTCGTAAATTGTCTCGGTGGGAGGGGCGGTTCAAGGTTCTAATTATGATAGTCTGTTGCTGACTTGGTTGTTTCTTTCTGTTTTGCAGGGTCCGCCCCCTGCCTAGTCTGGATTTTTGGCCATTCCCATGTGTATTGGGGAGCCCAAATAGCGGATGTGCGCAGGAATGGTAGGTAGTTGGGTTTTGAGGCCAACGAATTACAGGTCCGTTGGATTGGCTTACGTGGCTTGTTGTAGGGACGGGTGCTTCCCGAATTTTGTTTCTACCTTTCTCTGTATCATAAATTTTTGCAGATGACACTAAACTGTGTAAAGTAATTAACACTGAAGAGGACACTATACAGTTACAGATGGATCTGGATAGATTTGAGGCTTGGGCAGAGAAGTGGCAGATGAGGTTTAAAGGGCTTCTGTCACCCCACTAAACTCTTTTTTTTGGGGGGGGTACTTATAATCCCTATCCTGCGATATATACATACATTATGTTATTAATCATTTTCGTTCTGTAGATAAGGCAAAAAACGTACTTTTATAATATGCAAATTACCTGTCTACCAGCAAGTAGGGTGTAAAAAGCCGCAAAAAAATGCCCCCTCCTCTTGTTGATTGACAGGGCCAGCAGTGATCTCCTCCTCCCGGCTGGCCCTGTCTGCATTTCAAAAAATCGCGCGCCTGTCTTGATTCGGCGCAGGGGCTCTGAGAGAAGGCTCGCCTCCTCAGCACTACCTCAGTGTTCCTGAGCCGATGACGTCTTCTCTTTCAGTGCACGATTTTTGAAATGCAGACAGGGCCAGCCGGGAGGGGGAGATCGCTGCTGGCCCTGTTAATCAACAGGAGGAGGGGGCGGTTTTTTGCGGCTGCTACCAGCAAGTAGACACCCTACTTGCTGGTAGGCAGGTAATTAGCATATTATAAAAGTACGTTTTTTGCCTTAGGGCTCTTTCACACCTGCGTTCTTGTCTTCCGGCATAGAGTTCCGTCGTCGGGGCTCTATGCCGGAAGAATCCTGATCAGTTTTATCCTAATGCATTCTGAATGGAGTGAAATCTGTTCAGGATGCATCAGGATGTCTTCAGTTCCGGAACGGAACATTTTTGGCCGGAGAAAATACCGCAGCATGCTGCGCTTTTTGCTCCGGCCAAAAATCCTGAAGACTTGCCGCAAGGCCGGATCCGGAATTAATGCCCATTGAAAGGCATTGATCCGGATCCGGCCTTAAGCTAAACGTCGTTTCGGCGCATTGCCGGATCCGACGTTTAGCTTTTTTAGAGTGGTTATTACCATGGCTGCCGGGACGCTAAAGTCCTGGCAGCCATGGTAAAGTGTAGTGGGGACCGGGGCGCTCCAGAGTGACGTCAGGGCGCCCCACGCACATGGATGACGTGCTCGCATGGCACATCATCCATGCGCATGGGGCGCTCTGACGTCATTCTGGAGCGCCCCGGGAGCCGCGCGGACTGTAAGTATACCGCTCCCCCGCTCCCCACTACTACTATGACAACCAGGACTTTAATAGCGTCCTGGCTGCCATAGTAACACTGAAAGCATTTTGAAGACGAATCCGTCTTCAAATGCTTTCAGTACACTTGCGTTTTTCCGGATCCGGCGTGTAATTCCGGCAAGTGGATCCGGACAACGCAAGTGTGAAAGAGGCCTAATCTACAGAAAGAAAATGATTAATAACATAATGTATAGATATTTCGCAGAATAGGGATTATAAGTACCCCAAAAAAAAACTGCTTAGTGGGGTGACAGAAGCCCTTTAACACTGACAAATGTAAGGTTATGCACATGGGAAGGAATAATGCAAGTCACCCATACATACTAAATGGTAAAACACTGGGTAACACTGACATGGAAAAAGACCTAGGAATTTTAATAAACTAAGCAGTAAAAACCAGTGTCAGGCAGCTGCTGCCAAGGCCAATAAGATAATGGGTTACATCAACAGGGGCATAGATTCCCGTGGTGAGAACATAGTCCTACCACTTTACAAATCACTAGTCAGACCACACATGGAGTACTGTGTACAGTTCTGGGCTCCTGTTAACAAGTCAGACATAACAGAGCTGGAGAGGGTTCAGAGGAGGGCAACTAAAGTAATTACTGGAATGGAGCAACTACAGTACCCTGAAAGATTATCAACATTAGACGACTGAGGGGAGATCTAATTACTATGTATAACTTTTCAGTGGTCAGTACAGAGATCTCTCCCGTCATCTATTTATCCCCAGGACTGTGACGAGGGGACACCCTCTGCGTCTGGAGGAAAGAAGGTTTGTACACAAACATAGAAGAGGATTCTTTACGGTAAGAGCAGTGAGACTATTGTTAAAGATGTGTGAATTTTATTCTATGTTCTTGTATATCTAGGATTGTAATGAGTTAAACTTTTTCTTCTCCAAGTGCCTCCCTCCCACTCCTCTCATTGTCTCAAGCAGGAGAGGAAGGGGGGGGGGGGCAAAGTGCTGCGGGCAGTGTCTGATTTCTCACCTTTCTGCAGGTGTCCCATGGAGTGTGGTGGAATGTGTAAACCAATCATATGACTTGATGATATATGTTGTTCACTGCCTATAGAGAAGCACCTCTTTGAAGTGTCACATATGACGTATGCAGTAGTAGTGTTAGACTGTCCACCATTACAAAATGGAGAACCTTAGATGTTTACAATTAGCTTAACATTCCAAGGTGGTACCCACTGCGCAGATGTTGAGTGTTATCTCTGTTTCTCTTATCTCTTTTTTCCCTTTGACCAATGAAACAATGGTTTGTGTCTCAGTGAGGACTGCCCTCTTCTGAAGATATATATATGTCTACCTCATGTAATAAAGTTAGAGAGTAAGATTGCTTTGACCAACTTCTGTGTCAGTGTTCAGTCTTTCTACCACGTGTGGATATTAACCCCCTGAGGGTACATTGATTCGGAACACCAGAGTGTATCTTAAATGCCCTAATTTAAGTGTGGCTTTAACAAGTGGCGCCCGAACAGGGACTCTGAGCTGAAGTAGCTTCCAACAGCCGACAAGACAGGCCCTGAGCTTGACGAACGGTAGAGGGGAGAGGACTGCAGCCTCAAAGAAAGGTGAGAAAACTTTTATCTTATCTGCCTTTCTGCTATTTACTTCGTCATGCTCAGATAGCTCAGTCTGCTGTGGGGTGGTACTGATGTAAGTATAGTAGTCGGCTGTAATGCTGAAAGCTTAGAGTCTATTGAACCAATAGTCTAAAATCATAGATCACTCTGGTGTGTATATGTTTTGTGTGTGTCTGTGATTTATGTGAGGAGTGAGTGAAGCACAGACGGTAAAACCACAGACAAAGGGAGGGGACAGTAACCTCCTGGTTTGGAAGGGGGCGCTGTAGCGCCGAGGTGTGGGACAAAGGAACTCCGGCTGACCTGACCAGGAAGACGGTAGAATCACATGACTCATTGATCAAAGGGAAGACTGCGGAGACTACCTGACCTGACCCTAGGAAGACGGTAGAACCACATGGCTCATTGATCAAAGGGAAGACTGCGGAGACTACCTGACCTGACCCCCAGGAAGACGCGACGGAGCCCGCCTGACCCTCTAGGGGGAAGACGTGCGGGGAGTCCCAGCTGACTAGTCAGACGTGATAGTCAGATTTGAGCAAACCAGTGGGGAGGGTGAATCCTTTGTCTGCGGAGGAAAGGGTTAAAGGTGCTGATCACTCCTCTGTTTTGTGTGTGTGTCAGTTTGAAATACTGTTGTAAAGATGGGCCAATCCCACTCACATGGAGAAGGAGAATATACTGCTCCTCAGATTTTAGCGAGAGAAGAAGGAAGTCAATATGTGAAAAGTTATAAGAAGTTAATAAAGATTGCAGGATGTGATATAAATGGAGAATTGAATGTTGAAATATTGAAACGGCTGATACAGCGATGTCGGGGAAAGTTGAATGATGAAGGATTATTAGGTGCAGCACAGGCATGGCACCGAGCGGCAAGTCGATTTATGGCAACTGGAGGGACAGAAAGATGGGATGAAAAAACAAAGATGTATATGTATGCTGTGGGACCAGATGAACCACCACCATATCATGGTGCTCACAGACAAAGGAACTCACAGCCCCTGTTGAAAAGTGCCCTCCCCCAACAGAGACCTGAGGGGTGGGTTTGTACTGGCTGCAGGCAGAAAAATCCAGATGCACATAACACTTGCCTGGCATGTGGAGCCCCCATGCTTCGTAACGCCTCCTCTCTGATAGCAGTAGCTGCAAACCCCTCAGCCCCCCCCCCCCTTGTGGCTGCAGATAATGTACCGCCTCTCATCTCCCTTGGGGAAACAAAGGAGACAACTCAGCCCATGACCCCCCTGCCAGCGTCAATATATCCAGTCATAAATGCTGACGGCACCTACTACGTACCAAACAGGGGAGTGTCACAAAGAGGGAAATCAGTGGTGTCAATCATGATGGGGGCAGGAGAGGGGAGGGGGGGAGTGAAAAGAACAGGAGCTGCAAAATCTAACAGAACGGAGGATCAGAAAACAGACGATGAGGACAAGGAGAGTACAGGTGTACCAGAAGATGTAGCAGATGAGGAACCACCTGAGTTGGATGATATGTCCAGAGTAGAGAAAGGGAAGGAACTGGATCTGATGGTAGCCAAACTGTCTGGCCAAATAGACATCCTAACACGACAAGCCCAGACCTCAACAGCCAGGTCCAGTGAGGAGTATAAAACAGGAGGAAGATATGTTACGTTTAGCCCCACCCAAGCCACAAACTTAGTGAACTCACTCCCGGATCCAGAACTGCACCCTATGCCTTTCTACAGAGCAATAGAGCAGATAAGGAAGACGCATTCAGCTGCATGGAGGGACTTGTCTGGGCTGGTACAAATCAAAGCAGGGGACTCCTTCTGGCCCACCATGCAGCGAGAATTGAATCTCCCACCGTATGCATCAGAAGAACACTTAAAGACATATGAGTCAGGGGAGGAGTTTAGTCAGAAATTGGAAGAATGGGCAAGGGGGAGATTAGCTGATCAAGCTACTCAGATACAAGATATGAAGCAGGATAAAAGTGAATCCGTTGAAAAATTTGCTAACAGGATGGAACAGATGTTCCGGGATCTAGGATTCAATCGCAATGATACAGTGCAAGTAAGAATGTTATCCAGTGCCTTTGTGGATGGGCTAAAAATACCTATCCAAAAAGCCTTAAAAATTGCCCGTCCTGAGTATCGGACGGTTGACCTGGAAACACTTGTAGTAATAGCAAAAAGCATTGAGGCAGCCCCTCGAACTCATCCTGTCATGGTTAGCAGGGAAGGGCCCAGGGGAGCAGAAGACAGATTTCAGGATCCAGCCTGGAGAGCCCGTATCACCTGCTATGGATGTGGACAACAGGGACATTTCAAACGGGAATGCCCACATCGGCCAAGGGAGGGGCAGAGGAGACCTTCCCAATTTCCTTGGGCACCGGCCCAAACTGCCCAAGCAGTTCAACAAATAGGGGCACCCCCAAATCAACCGTAGGACGGTGGCAAGCCAGATCCACAAGTCGGAGAGGCCATTAATACTATGGCTTTGTGTCCTCCCCAGTGTGGCCCTACACCAACTGTGCAGCTGCAGGTGGGGGGGGGGGAACCCACACACCTTTCTTGTGGATACTGGTGCAGCCAGAAGTGTGCTCCGACTTGAAGAGATCTATGACCCGTCCTTTCTGGACAATATTACTGTACAATGTATTGGCATTGATGGAGAGGCAAGAACATCTGTGCTGACTAAACCATTGCCTGTGTCCTCAGGTTTAGTCCTTTCTCCCACGGTCCTATCACAATTTGTAGTGTCTACTACCTGCCCTCTCAACCTCTTGGGGGCAGACCTACTCCAGAAAATGCAAGCAAACATCCAGTTCCATGAAGACGGAACAATTACACTTTCTTCCCTCCTACAACCAGAAGAGACAGTTATGCTTGCTGCCCTACAAATAATACAGGATGAGATATCTGGAACAGCTATCCCATCAGATGTAATGAAGCTGATACCTCCCCATTTATGGTCCTCAGGGCCACAAGATATTGGAAGACTAAAGGTCCAGCCAGTAGTAGTCACGCTCAAGCCAGGTGCCATCCTACCACGCAAACCCCAATATCCATTGTCAGTGGCACAAATAGATGCGGTGACTAAGCAAATCTTGGCATTCCAGGAAAAGGGAGCAATAATTAAAACAACCTCTCCGTGTAACACGCCCCTTTTCCCAGTTAAAAAGAAGGGGAAAAAAGGACAGCCAGACACTTATCGTATGGTACAAGATCTACGGGCTGTCAATGAAGTTACAGTCCTGGAAACACCAGTGGTATCAAACCCATATACCCTTTTGTCATGTGTGCCTCCAGAAGCCACCCATTTTACTGTCATTGATTTGGCAAATGCCTTCTTCTCTGTGCCACTTCATCCAGACAGTCAATATCTGTTTGCTTTCACACATGCTGGATGCCAATATACCTGGACGGTCATGCCCCAAGGAGCACAGAACAGTCCTTCTCAGTTCAGTAAAGCCATGTCTTCCATACTGGATGAATGGAGAATGGAGCATGATACAGTGACACTGCTGCAATATGTGAATGATTTGCTCTTGTGTGCTGACACTGCACAAATATGCAGAGAAGCTTCAGTTGCATTACTACTCTTCTTGGCACAACAAGGATGCAAGGTCAGTCTTGCGAAAGTACAGTGGTGTCAGGACAAGGTGGTCTTCCTGGGCCATTGTCTCAGCCCTGGGGCTAAACACCTGACTGAAGATAGAAAGACAGTGGTTATGAAGATGACTGAGCCTACAACACCAAAACAACTTCAAGCTTTCTAGGACTAATCTCATACTGCCGACCATGGATTCTGGATGCTTCAATCCTCATGCAGCCCATGCAGTATGATTGTGTTACTACTCAGCCTTTCTACCTCACCTCTGAGGCCAAACAATGCTTTGAACTGTTAAAACAGGCAGTCATATCCTCTCCAGCCTTGGGCCTCCCGAACTACAACTTACCATTCAGACTCTACGTCATGGAACGTCAAGGATATGCCACAGGTGTGCTAACCCAACTACATGGAGGCCGCAGTCGCCCTCTGGGCTACTACTCTGCCAGGCTTGACCCAGTGGCCAGAGGAAGCCCATCATGTATCTGAGCCATTCATGCATGTCACTTGCTATTGGACAAAACGGCTGATGTTGTCCTGGGTCATTCACTTCAAATCCTGGCCCCTCATGACATATCAGCCATCCTTCAACAGACTCAGCCAAAACACTTGTCTGCAGCCAGACATCTCAGAATGCAGTGTTCTCTCTTACTTCCGGATACGGTCACTATCAGCAGATGCCATGTCCTCAATCCAGCTTCACTCCTTCCTTTCCCTCAAGGGGGGTCTCAAGAAGGGAAGGACGACAACATCGATGCCACATACTCAGATGATGATTTTTATAACAGGGAAGCCCATGATTGCCTACAATTAATTGAACAAGAAACTGAGCCCCTATGGAACATCAAAGAAACTCCTATTCTGGACCGGGACTTGACACTGTTTGTGAATGGATCTAGATACGCAGATGAAACAGGAAAATTCCACACAGGATATGCAGTTACCTCAATGGAAACAGTATTACAGCAACAACCCATTCCACCGGATAAATCAGCACAGGAGGCTGAATTAATAGCTCTGACTGAGGCTTGCAAGATGGCAGAAGGGAAAACTGCAAACATATATACTGATTCACGTTATGCCTTTGGAGTAGCCCATGACTTTGGACCAATATGGAGAAGCAGGAAGTTTCTGACAGCAGGAGGCACACCTGTGAAGAATGCGGAAGCTGTGCAGGCCCTGATGGAAGCTCTGAGCCTCCCCATACAAGCTGCAATTTTGAAGATCAAAAGCAGAAACTCCAGAGGCCCAGGGGAATGCTCTAGCAGACAAGGCAGCTAAAGAAGCGGCAGTGAGGGAAATGAAGGATCTCAGCACCATAATGGCTTTCGCTCCGGGTAAAGTGGCCAGGAAGACGGTGGAATTCCAAAGGGATTCTTCCTTACTAAGGAGATCTTGGAAGACAGACAACGTGAGGCTACAGATGATGAGTATGAGGTGTGGGCTTGGAAAGATGCTGGCCCAGATGAAGATCGAATATGGAGACTGGGCCACCTCCTGTGCCTACCGAGAAGTTTATATCCAAATGTAGTCTGTTGGGCCCATGGACCCACACATCTAGGGAAGACAGCCATGAACAATCTCATATCCTCCATATGGTTTGCACCCGCCATCTCCACTTACACCTCTCGATATGTGAACAGCTGCATGGTCTGTGCCAAGTGCAATCCAGGGAAGCTGGAGAAGGTTCCCACAAAGTGCCTAGCAAAACCCTTGTACCCTTTCCAAAGGATCCAAATCGACCACATCCAAATGCCCCCTGCACAGGGGTTCCATTATGCTTTGGTGGTTGTAGACATGTTCTCTGGATGGCCAGAAGCCTACCCCGTGAAGAACCAGACAGCGAAAACTACTGTGAAGAAGTTGTTGAACGAAGTGGTTTGCCGGTTCGGGGTACCTGAAGTGATCGAGAGTGATCAAGGGACTGCTTTCACTGCGGACATTGCAGAGGAAATATGGACAGCTCTGGGAACGCAATTGGCCTTTCATACACCATACCGACCACAAAGTAGCGGAAAAGTAGAGAGAATGAACGGCACTCTGAAACTAAAGATGCTGAAGATGGCCCAAGAGACTGGCAGACCATGGCCAGAAACCCTTCCAATTGCCCTGGCCAGTGTTCGCCATACTCCCAGGGGAAAAGAGAAACTATCCCCCTTTGAGATCCTATTTGGTAGTGCCCCTAAGCTAGGACAGTATTTTCCAGAACAGCTTGCATTACAGTATGACTGTCTAGCTGATTATGTGATTGCTTTATGTAAACATTTGACTGATCTACATTTTCGAGTTTTTTCTTCAATTCCAGATCCTGAGCAGATTCCTGGAAGTCACAAGTTGCAGCCCGGAGACTGGGTCCTGGTAAAGAAACACGTCAGAAAGACACTGGAACCCAGATTTGAGGGGCCTTACCAAGTACTGCTCACCACAGCTACCTCAGTGAAACTTGAGGGAAAAAAGACTTGGATACACGCATCCCACTGTAAAAGAATCACGAATCCTGACTCACCTCCTGAACAATGATGATATCCTTTTCATTCTATTCATCATATGGGGGGGTTATGTAAGCTCAGACAAATGTTTCTACAAAGATGTGTGCCCAAAGCCTCCGCTGAAATCTCATTATTGGGAACCACATTCAGACAGAAGTCCTTTAGGTCTTCTGGGTCAACTTAACCAAAGTACTTCAAGTATATGACTTTGATTACTGTGATGTTGCTGATTGCAGATGTTATGATTTGATGACCATACAGGAGTATAAACTGTTCCAATACTATATCTGTGCTACTGAAGCAGGTAACTCTTACTGTTCCTCCTGGTCTAATGTCATCACTAACACAGGGGAAGATTGGGGATATAGGCCCCAAAAGGCTTTAAAAAGTAAGGATGAACAGGGAAAGAACCTGATACATAGAATGCGTTTATTTGACAGAAATGTGGGGAAAATTCGGCCCAGTGGTTGTCAGCTATATCCAAATACTAACTTGCAAGGGTCCCCAAAAATGTTACCCCCTGACCCTAACATTGCAGAACCCAGGAACACATAGGGACGAGGGGAAAATGGGAGACTATTCCAGGTGGTAGTTTGGACTCCCATGTATATATAGATGCTATTGGAGTCCCGAGGGGAGTCCCTGATGAATTTAAGGCACAAAATCAAGTTGCAGCAGGGTTTGAATCTATATTCCCAATAATTGTGGTAAACAAAAATTTGGATTGGATAAATTATATCTACTATAACCAGCAACGCTTTGTGAATTACACTCGGGATGCCCTAAAAGGTATAATAGAACAACTGGGTCCCACTAGTACTATGGCATTCCAGAACAGAATGGCTTTGGACATGTTGCTGGCAGAGAAAGGAGGAGTTTGCAAAATGATAGGGGAATCCTGCTGTACTGTTATACCCGATAATCTAGGGCCCAATGGGCAGGTTATGAGTGCTTTAAAGGGATTGACCTCCCTATCTGAAGAATTAAAAAGGAATTCGGGAATAGACAATTCATGGGCAGAGGAGCTAGAGAACTGGTTCAAAAATTGGAAGCAGATGTTGTTGCAAATTGGTATCATCATCATTGTTGTTTTGATTTTGCTTGTTCTAATTATCTGCTGCATTATTCCCTGTGTAAAGAAATTGTTCAACAAGGCAGTTGATGAGGCCACACCAGAGATGATGATGGGAGAAGTGTATGAAGACTTCGATCAAGAAAATCCGGAGCACTGATGACCTCCAGTCCCCCCATATAATGTCAACGCCGGTTAGGGAAAGATCATCTGACTTCCCCGTGCTCAAATCCAGTGTCACTGGAGGTTGTTCGCTAGAAATGACTTGTCGTGGAAGCTGGTGAAGAGGACGTCGGAGCATTGGGACAGATGGTTAGGTTTAGGGAGAGAATGACATTCAAGGGGGGACTGTTAAAGATGTGTGAATTTTATTCTATGTTCTTGTATATCTAGGACTGTAATGAGTTAAACTTTTTCTTCTCCAAGTGCCTCCCTCCCACTCCTCTCATTGTCTCAAGCAGGAGAGGAAGGGAGGGGGGGGGGGGCAAAGTGCTGCGGACAGTGTCTGATTTCTCACCTTTCTGCAGGTGTCCCATGGAGTGTGGTGGAATGTGTAAACCAATCATATGACTTGATGATATGTTGTTCACTGCCTATAGAGAAGCACCTCTTTGAAGTGTCACATATGACGTATGCAGTAGTATTAGATTGTCCACCATTACAAAATGGAGAACCTTAGATGTTTACAATTAGCTTAACATTCCAAGGTGGTACCCACTGCGCAGATGTTGAGTGTTATCTCTGTTTCTCTTATCTCTTTTTCCCTTTGACCAATGAAACAATGGTTTGTGTCTCAGTGAGGACTGCCCTCTTCTGAAGATATATATATGTCTACCTCATGTAATAAAGTGAGAGAGTAAGATTGCTTTGACCAACTTCTGTGTCAGTGTTCAGTCTTTCTACCACGCGTGGATATTAACCCCCTGAGGGCACATTGATTCGGAACACCAGAGTGTATCTTAAATGCCCTAATTTAAGTGTGGCTTTAACACTATGCAACTCTCTGCCCGAGGAGGTGGTGATGGTGAGTACAATAAAAGAATTCAAGAGGGGCCTGGATGTATTTCTGGATTGTAATAATATTACAGGATATAGCTACTAGAGAGGGGTCGTTGATCCAGGGAGTTATTCTGATTGGAGTCGGAAAGGAATTTTTTATTCCCCTAAAGTGGGGAAAATTGGCTTCTACCTCACAGTTTTTTTTTGCCTTCCTCTGGATCAACTTGCAGGATAACAGGCCGAACTGGATGGACAGATGTCTTTTTTCGGCCTTATATACTATGTTACTATGTACTCTGGTTATTGTTGTTTTGCATGCCAGTGGGAACGACTTGGGCATTCGTAGCTCCAGGGACGTCATTAGGGATATTAAGTTGGACTTGCTTAGGTTGTGTGCGGACTTTCCTTCCTTGTTGGTGGTTTGGTCTGATATAGTGGCGCCTACGCTCGTCTGGTGGCAGGAAAAAGGGTTATCCTGGGAGGCAAATAACTTGGAATAGGTGCATGGCTCTATCTATTGTGGCGTGCATCTCTGAGGTTTTGGTGGTGAATGGAAAGCTGGGGGATCCTGTTTGGGCTAATAGCCTTGCAGGGGTATAAGTTCGAGGATTTGGTGCCCTTGGGTCGGAGAGTGCTGCCGAGGGAAATGTTGGATAAAAAACATGGATCATAAGCTGGTATTGCCTTCCTGGATCCTTCTGCGTCATATAGGAGTATTCTGGGACAGGAAGGAAAGAAAAAGCTTACATGTTGGATTAAGGTTACAATGTTTATAAGGTATATGTGCAATGTATGGTAATTATGTTTTTTGTTAATAAATTACCGCTACGGCCTTTACACCAAGTCTGGTTTTTGAGTCTTTTTGGAATAAAGGTTGGAAAGAAAAGGGGATACGAGCCAGAGAATTTTCAATCCCAGGTAGTCAGTCTAAAGCCAAGGTGCAGGCATTAACTTCTCTGACAGGAACTCATAATTCTCCTTGTATGGAGCTACACTTTCTGTTGTCTCCAGTATTTCTTTCCGCCAGGCGCTGTCACATATACTGTAGCTCTGCTTGCTGTTTAATTTAGTTCTGCAGCTCATTCTGCTTCTTGCTGCTTACAGTCTCACAGGATACACACACCACACTGCTTTTCCACTAGAGAAAGAGGTGGAGCCAGCCCACACCTGGCAATTGTTGGCTACCAGTTAACTCCCTACTCCCGACCCACATACTTTGAGATACAAGTTCACAAATGACATCACATTGACGTCACATTAGGCAAATAAGTCCTTCTGATCAACCATTCAGTCTGTGGTTTTCACGACAAGCAAACTGAAGATCAGAATGTTGTTCCACATCCAGAGCTGTGGCTCTTGCAAAGTGGCTTGTTTGTATCTGTACTGGCAGCCAGCACTTGTGGCACAGGTTCTGGTAGCCTACCTTCCCCTTTAAGGCTACTTTCACACTAGCGTTAATGTTTTCCGATATTGAGATCCGTGATAGGGTCTCAATACCCGAGAAAAACGCTTTCGTTTTGTCCCCATTCATTGTCAATGGGGACAAAATGTAACTGAACAGAACGGAGTGCTCCAAAATGCATTCCACTCCGTTCTCATACCTGCCGGATCCAGCAAAAACGCTAGTGTGAAAGTAGCCTTAGCTATGTATCTGCATCATAGTAGATGCAAAGGTTTGGCAGCACTACTGAGCCCAAAAATAGGGAAAGCCATAAAAAATACCTTACATGTAGTGGTGGTGCAAGCAGATGAGGATCTTGGCTAATGGTCCCAACGTCAAATCAATGCAAAAAATCCGCAGCACTTGCCAATGTAGAAAATCCAATAGTGGTTTGATTCCAAAAAACAGCAAGGTGATGCAACGTTTCGACCTTCCTTGGTCTGTTTCAAGCAAAAAGACCAAGGAAGGTCGAAACGTTGCATCACCTTGCTGTTTTTTGGAATCAAACCACTATTGGATTTTCTACATTGGCGAGTGCTGCGGATTTTTTGCATTGATGCATCAGAGTAGAGGCAGTTATTTAGAGGTGAGTTCTCATTAACCAACAGTGACACTTTTTAGACACTTTTGGTACATGAGGCCCAGTATGAAAATAAGGCCTCATGCACACGACCGTTTTTTTTTAAGGTCTGCAAAAACGGGTTCCGTAGATCCGTGACCGTTTTTTCGTCTGTGGGTCTTCCTTGATTTTTGGAGGAGCCAAACGGATCCGTCCTGAATTACAATGTAAGTCAATGGGGACGGATCCGTTTGACATTGACACAATAAGGTGCAATTGCAAACAGATCCGTCCCCCATTGACTTTCAATGTAAAGTCAGGAGTCCCTTTTATACCATCGGATCAGAGTTTTCTCCAATCCGATGGTATATTTTAACTTGAAGCGTCCCCATCACCATGGGATCGCCTCTATGTTAGAATATACCATCGGATTTGAGTTAGATCGTGAAACTCAGATCCAACAGTATATTGTAACACAGAGGCGTTCCCATGGTGATGGGGACGCTTCAAGTTAGAATATACTCAAAGAACTGTGTACATGACTGCCCCCTGCTGCCTGGCAGGTGCTGCCAGGCAGCAGGGGGCAGACCCCCCCTCCCCCCCTGTATTTAACACTCTGGTGGCCAGTGCGGCCGGTCCCCCCTCCCTCCCCTGTAGTTAACATATTGGTGGCCAGTGCGGCTGGCCCCCCCTCCCTCCCCTGTAGTACTGTAGATTCATTGGTGGCCAGTGGGCCCCCCCTCCCTCCTCTGTAGTACTGTAGATTCATTGGTGGCCAGTGGGCCCCCCCTCCCTCCCTTGTAGTACTGTAGATTCATTGGTGGCCAGTGGGCCCCCCCCCCCCTCCCTCGCCCTCCTAATTAAAATCTCCCCCCTATCATTGGTGGCAGCGGAGAGTACCGATCGGAGTCCCAGTTTAATCGCTGGGGCTCCGATCGGTAACCATGGCAACCAGGACGCTGCTGCAGTCCCGGTTGCCATGGTTACTTAGCAATTTGTAGAAGCATTATACTTACCTGCGAGCTGCGATGTCTGTGTCCGGCCGGGCGCTCCTCCTACTGGTAAGTGACAGATCATTAAGCAATGCGCCGCACAGACCTGTCACTTACCAGTAGGAGGAGCGCCCGGCCGGACAACCAGTGACAAAAAAAGACATTTGTCCATCCAGTTCGGCCTGTCATCTTGCAAGTTGATCCAGAAGAAGGCAAAAAAAAAATAATATGTGAGGTAGAAGCCAATTTTCCCTACTTTAGGGGAATAAAAAATGTCTTCCCGACTCCACTCAGGTAATCAGAATAACTCCCTGGATCATCGACCCCTCTCTAGTAGCTATAGCCTGTAATATTATTGCACTCCAGAAATACATCCAGTCCCCTCTTGAATTCTTGTCACGGCGGACAAGCCCTCAGACACACAGAAAACCCAACAACCAGGCTCTGAGCGAAAAGCAGGGGAAGGGTCACCTCCTAGCTAATCCCTGACCTCTCTCCCTGCACTGCTCAGCCCACAGGCAGACCTTAGTGGTAGGAATGCTGTGTCCTCGTGCCTAGGCTAATACACCCTTACTTCCCTGAGATGGTGAAAAGGGGAAATAGGAGCAGCCTGCTAGCACAGAACCTGGATGGGAGAGAAGATATCAACACAACTAAAACAGCAAACAACAAGAACAGAAACCACACTTATTTTGACAGAGCTGGACAGAAAACCTTCCTTGCTTGCTTAGTAGGCCAGACTGATTTCTATAACCCACTCAGGGCACTGGAAATGAGAGCCATTTAAACTAATGACCCCACCCAGTGCACCTGATGGGAGGTGGATCCAGCACGACTCCAAAACAAACACTAAAGACGTGCTGCTATTCTGGCCGACCTCCGCACATAGTCAGAGCCGGGCATGACAGTACCCCCCCCCCCCTTCTACGGGTGACCTCCAGACACCCCGGACCAACCTTATCCGGATGGGATCTATTAAAAGCCCTCACCAGTCGGCTGGCACTGACATCCTGTGCAGGAACCCACATCCTCTCCTCAGGGCCGTATCCCCTCCAGTGTACCAAATACTGAAGGGAACCCCGAAGAGCTCTAGAGTCGAGAACCCTGGAGATCTCTAACTCCAAATTTCCATCGACCAGAACAGGAGGAGGAGGCAATGGCGATGGTTCCACCGGTTTCACGTATTTATTCAGTAAAGACCTGTGGAACAAGTCATGAATCCTCCAAGTTTGCGGAAGATCCAGCCGAAACACTACTGGGTTGACCACTGCAGATATTTTGTACGGACCGATAAATCTTGGACCCAGTTTCTAAGATGGCACTCTCAACTTAATATTTTTAGTCGACAACCATACCAGATCACCCACACACAGGTCCGGACCAGTCACACGTCTCTTGTCAGGCATTCGCTTATACCTCACACCCATCTTCTCCAAATTTCCTTGGATCTTCCGCCAGATGGAAGACAAGGCAGAAGAAAATCTCTCCTCCTCTGGCATCCCAGAGGAACCAGTCCCAGAAAAGGTACCAAACTGAGGATGAAAGCCGTATGCGCCGAAAAACGGCGACTTACCCGTGGACTCCTGCCTACGGTTATTCAAAGCAAATTCTGCTAGAGACAAGAATGAGGACCAGTCCTCCTGATTCTCAGCCACAAAGCACCTCAAGTAGGTCTCCAGGTTTTGATTAGTACGCTCCGTCTGTCCATTCGACTGCGGATGAAAAGCCGAAGAGAATGAAAGTTGAATGCCAAGCCAAGAGCAGAACGCCCTCCAAAACCTGGAGACAAACTGCGTGCCCCTATCGGAGACCACATCCGAAGGAATACCATGCAATTTCACAATATTATCCACAAAAATCTGCGCAAGGGTCTTGGCGTTAGGCAGACTAGATAAAGATATAAAGTGAGCCATTTTACTGAAACGGTCAACTACCACCAAAATGTCACAACCAGACAGCTGAGAAGCTCTGACAGAAGCCTTTCAGAACCTCCTCCTTGAGTTTTCTTTGTTTTGGTTTTCAGTTCCTCATCTCGTTAGCCTCTCTCAGCTGTCATGTAGTTGGACTGATTGCATCCCTTTAAATACCTCCCCATAATGCATTAGTGTGCGGTTTATACAGCTTCCTGGAGTGTGTGTGCATGCTGATCCTATTTCCCAGTCTTCTACAAGTTAAGTGTTTTACATTCATTTGTGATTTTCTGTTTGCTGGATCCCAGGTGACCCTGACTCCCTCCGTGTCTAGTGTAGGGAGCCGGTGGTCTTGTCCCTTCACTATTGTAGGGTGTTCAGGTGTTATATAGTCGAGGTACGAGGATATGCGATCATCCACCATTGGGATTATCGCATAGGCTGAGCAGTAAGGGAGAGAGCCAGGTCTGATGCAGGGGTCTTCCTTTTTGTTCCTTAGTTTTGGATCCAGTGAGTCATATATTCATTTTGCATTGTCTTGTTTCCTGTACACCTTCCGTGACATTATAAACCGCCAAAACCGTCTCAAGCATGGATCCGGTTTCACTTTTGACTGAACGCTTCTAGGGTCTTTCATTGGAGGTAGCTGATCTCCGTAAGACTCTTTCTCAGTTTCTAGTGACCAGTTCAGCTTGCGTTCATGGAGCTTGTTCTGAGCCTAAGATCTCGCTCCCGGATACGTTCTCCGGGGGTAGTGAGAATTTTGTGCGTTACAGAGAGGCTTTCAAACTCCATTTTCGCCTTCTTCCCCATTCCTCTGGTGATGAGGAACGGAGGGTGTGGATCATCATATCGCTGCTCAGGGGTAACGCTCAGTCGTGGGCCTTTTCGCTGCCGGTGGGGGCACGGCCCCTCCGTTCAGTGGATGAATTCTTTTTAGCCCTGGGTCAGATATATGATGATCCGGATCGTGTTGCTTTGGCTGAGTCTAGACTATGTCTGTTATGCCAGGGTAAACAATCCACAGAGATATACTGCTCAGAATTTCGGAGATGGACAGCTGATACTGGTTGGAATGATGCTGCACTCCGAAGTCAATTTTGCCATGGTCTTTCAGAGGGATTGAAAGATGCATTTGCCTTTCATGAGAGGCCTATCTCCTTGGACTCTGCTATGTCTCAGGCCGTTCGTATTGACAGGCGTCTTAGAGAGAGAGGAGAGATCTCTCCTTCCTGTCATACTCAGTCCCAGGACAGTGCAGCGGTCTCATTCTGTGCGCAGGGGTCGCTGTCAGCCCCTTCTGAGCAGGAGCCCATGCAGCTGGGGTTGATTGCCTCTGACAATAGAAGATTCAGCCCGCATGGGAAGGTTTGTTTTTGTTGTGGAGGTATAAATCATTTGGCAAATGTTTGTCCCTCTAGGAGATTCAGGCAGTTTTCTAAGAGTAATAAAGAAACAAAAAGGAAAAAATCTTTTAAAAATGTTCCATCTGTTACTATTGGCAGGGTTGAGGCGGAAATTGAAGGTTTTCCGTTTGCTTGTAGTTCCCGTTTTGTCCTGCCTGCCAGGCGCTAGAGAGCAAGAACATTTTTTGTGAGATTTTTGTAGATAGTGGAGCAGCTGTCAATCTCATTGATAATCATTTTGCGATAACTCATGGTTTCCAGGTGTGCACTTTGGGAAAGGATATTCCTGTTTTTGCTATTGATTCCGCTCCACTTTCTCAGAAATCATTAAAGGGCATAGTTCACAATATTCGTTTAATTGTGAGTGATGCTCATGTTGAGGATGTGTCATGTTTCGTCCTTAGCGGATTACCTACTCCTCTTGTGTTGGGGCTACCCTGGCTCACTAAACATAACCCCACCATTGATTGGCAAGCGAGGCAAATAAATGATTGGAATGACTTTTGCAGAGAGAATTGCCTCACGACATCTGTTTCTGAGGTTTCTACTAAGACTGTACCACCTTTTCTCTCTGAATTTTTGGATGTCTTCTCTGAGAGTGGAGTTCAGGATTTGCCCCCGCACAGGGAGTACGATTGCCCTATTAATCTCATCCCAGGCGCCAAGCTGCCTAAATCTCGTTTATTAAATCTTTCCCAACCTGAAAGGGTCGCTATGCGTGCTTATATCTCGGAGAGTCTGAGAAAAGGACACATACGACCCTCGAAGTCACCTGTTGCCACTGTTTTTTTCTTTGTTAAGAAAAAAGATGGTTCTTTAAGACCTTGTCTGGATTTCAGGGAGCTGAACAGTATCACTATTCGTGACCCTTATCCGCTTCCTCTGATCCCGGACCTGTTTAACCAGATTGTTGGGGCTAAAGTCTTTTCCAAATTAGATCTAAGAGGGGCATACAACCTGGTCAGGGTCAGAGAAGGAGACGAATGGAAGACGGCCTTCAATACCCCTGAGGGCCATTTTGAGAATTTGGTTATGCCTTTTGGTTTGATGAATGCCCCAGCCGTTTTCCAGCATTTCGTGAACAGCATTCTTTATCATTTAATGGGAAAATTTGTATTTATGGGCAGGGCTGAAAACGTATTGGTCGTGGGTAAGGCATGCCAAACCTGAACTATATGGCTGAGTTGTGCCTGGAGCCACGGGCGTGGGTAGGCCTGGAGAGGGCAAAAAGTCAAGGACACTATGTTGACTAGACCAATTTATTCATATTTTTCCCAACACGCATGACCTATAACGCTAATGACTGACAATCCTGGGAGATCTCCCTGTGTGGACTGGGAACGTACCTGCTGAAACAAGACGATTTCCAGCGCCCCGTTGATCGGGTAACATGAGCGGGGACCTGGTGTTTTGAAGCTGACGATGCTGCCCCGATGTGGAATGGATGGCCCGAAATGACTCTTGAGTCGAACCCAAGACCTGCTGTCAGGGAGTGGATGAGGGACGTGAATTGGTTTAAGAGAGATGCTTGTTCTTGGAGGGCAGGAGAGGACTGTCAGGAGGTGCTGTTTGCAACAGGGACATTAATTTATTGAGGATCTGGACTGGGCACCAGTTATTCTGGGTGCGGAAATATTTAATTTCCGTGGGCGGCCCCGTTTGGTTTGTCTTGGTCAATGGGATACGGAGTATGTAGTGGTTATTATGCCAAGACAGCTGTTCTACGCGGAGACAGCCGTGTCCCAGAGAGCTGCTAGTGAACTCTCCTAGCCGGGGGAAGCCATGGAACATGGCCGCTTGAATTACCGCTGGAAAAGGGCCCAAAAGGGTTGCCGTCCAGTGCAGAAGACAATTCCCTGAACAACTCGCTGGACACTGGCCGTCTGCGGGCGGAAGCCTGCTTTGTATTTTATTTATTTTTTATATTTTATATATCTTTGGAAGAGCGACCTGGGTTACTACGTATGAAGTGGTGTTAGAGGCCTGCTGGCACAATCCTGATGGCATTGTACGAAAGCTTCTGTTGGGAAAAACAGAAAGCTATGAACGCCAATATGTGAGATATTTCATCCCAACTGCCCTGAGTATAGAGAAGTCTAAACTATCGAACGCTTTCAACCCAGTCTACGCGACTATCTTATGAGATGTTTCGCTGCTGAAACCGCCTTTACCCTTGTTGCGCGTTTCTTACCTTGTGGAGGCTTTGTCTGATTTGAGAACGATAGTGGCCGGAAGACACTTCTAGGAATCTGAGGGGAACATTAAGGAGACTGAATAACGTAGCCGTGGAAATCGAATGAGGACCACGAGACCCCTTGACCGTCCAGGAGCCCCCTAACTAAAGGCCGAGCCTGGATAGACTGAAGTGGGGTGTGGCAGCTTTAACATGACATATAGCGTGGTAACAGCAGCAGTTGGGCCTGACGGTCCAGTTGTCACCCAGACATTTAGCTTGTCCTGGGTGATCTAAGAGACAAGATTAATGGCATGGCATGCTATCGGCAGTAGCTGAACCTGGGCGGTCCCGGTGACATACGTCATTTAACATGGCCTGGACAATCCAGGTAACAGAGAAAGACATAGCTGGTAACTGCAGAGGCTGAACCTGGGCGATCCAGGTGACATGCAACATTTAACATGGCCTGGACGATGCAGGTAGCATACAACATTGAACTCGGCCTGGACGATCCAGGTGACATACAACATTTAACTCGGCCTGGACGATCCAGGTGACATACAAAGATGTAGCTGGTAACGGCAGCGGCTGAACCTGGGCGATCCAGGTGACATGCAACATTTTATCATGGCCTGGACGATCCAGGTAACATACAACATTGAACTCGGCCTGGACGATCCAGGTAACATACAACATTTAACTCGGCCTGGACGATCCAGGTGACATACAACATTTAACTCGGCCTGGACGATCCAGGTGACATACAAAGACATAGCTGGTAACGGCAGCGGCTGAACCTGGGCGATCCAGGTGACATGCAACATTTATCATGGCCTGGACGATCCAGGTAACATACAACATCGAACTCGGCCTGGACGATCCAGGTAACATACAACATTAAACTCGGCCTGGACGATCCAGGTGACATACAACATTGAACTCGGCCTGGACGATCCAGGTGACATACAACATTGAACTCGGCCTGGATGATCCAGGTGACATACAACATTGAACTCGGCCCGGACGGTCCAGGCGAAAAACAAATGACAGAGCCGGTATTTGCAGCGGCTGAACTTCGGACGGACCCAAACAGGGCCTGTTTGGGACTGTTCACTCGTCACTGGCAAATCCTCCTGGCTAGGACATGTGTTGGAAGCGATGAGCCTATTACGCGCAATCGTGGACCCCTGGAACCTGCTGGCATTGTGAGGCCCCGCCTCCATATTATGAAGCCACCCATGCCTGCATGTTCCAAATAAACCTTAACTGACCCGTTGTGTTTGTCAAGTTAATAAGTATATATTTTGCAATATTGCCCCAGACACAGGCTGGGTGCCGGGCTGCCACTGCCCTACTTGCCGCCGGCACCCAATGTGCCCACTGCTACTTACCTGTGCCGCCTCTGCTGCATCGTGCATCTGTTTTTTTTTTGTTTTTTTTTATTGACTCAATATTGTAACCGTGGAGGTAGGCAGAGGACCGCAAGATCTCCTGACGATCCAGGGGACTCCTAACTAAAGACTGAGCCTGAATAACCTGAAGGGACATGTGAAAGACTTAGCCTACATAAACCTGATAACAAACCATGACATATAGCGTGGAATGAGCAGCGGCCGAACCTGGGAGACCCAGGTGACACACAACATTCAAATCGACTTGGACGATCCAGGTAACGAGACAAATTACATTTTGCATGTTGACTGAAATGGCTGAACCTGGTCGATCCAGGTGACGTACAACATTTAACTCGTCCTGGCGATCCAGGTAACATACAATGGCATATTGCATGCAAACTACAGTGGCGGAACCTGGGCGATCCAGGTGACATGCAACATTTAACTCGTCCTGGGCGATCCAGGTAACACACGAACATGAAACTTGGCCTGGACGATCCAGGTGACACACAACATGCAATTCGGCCTGGGCGAGCCAGGTGACAAGACAGTGACATGGTGTAGCAACAAGAGCGAGCTGAACCTGGGTGATCCAGGTGACATACAATACTTAACTCGGCCTGGCAATCCAGGTGACAATACTAATGGCATGTGGCAATTTAACCGCCTTCATTCTTCCCTGTTGACTCATGTTAAGGTCACGTGCAAGTGGAGCCCTGAACCTGTTGACACTGCGACCCCCCTAACAACCACCGGATCCAGCGTGGCACAGCCTCCATGTCACGGCGCAGCCCCAGCCCAAAAACAACCCGAATGGGCCCTAATTCTTGCCAACAACACAGGCTGAGCTCTGGGGGTACCCGGCGCACACCCTGCTTCCCCCTGTGACGCCTTGCTGACCTGCGCAAGAAAATGATGGGGGTGCGTGCTCCGGAGGGAACGGCGGACATGTGTGGGAGGGAAACGATCGGTGCTCTGCTGGAGTGCCTGAGGGAGGCGGGCGGAAGTGGGTGCAATCCACCTTGGACCGCAGGACATTCGTGAGGGGAGCGCTGGTGCCGACCGTGAATATGCGGGAGCACCGTGCTCCAGGAACTTACTTGAGACGAAGACCTCTCTCAGGAACGAAGCGCTGTGCAGCGAGTCGCACTAAAGAAAAACAGACGCCTCAGGAGGCCCGGCGGTCACGTGTGCGTTCCACCGTGAACCGCACGCCATCTGCGAGAAGGGGAGACCGACCCGTGGCCGCAAGTGTGCCGTGCGCAAGTACTTACCTGGTGACGGGCCCGAAACACAAAGTATTGCACTATACCGTGTAGTGAACCAAAACTTGAAACGACCGTGATGCTTGCATGTGGCGGCAGGAAGATGTGGCTCCTCCCACGGAGGTAAGTGAGACACACCCCCGGTGGGTAGGAGTTGCGGGTATATATAGGGAACTTACGCCCTGCCCACAAATACAGGCTGATATCAGCCTTAATACTAGTGTATTTGGATGACATTTTGTTTTTTTCTCCTGATTTCAAAACTCATAAGGAACACTTACGTCAGGTCTTGCTCATCCTGCGGGAGAATAAATTATACGCGAAACTGGAAAAATGTGTGTTTGCGGTTCCAGAAATTCAATTTCTGGGGTTTCTTCTCTCCGCTTCTGGTTTTCGCATGGACCCCGAGAAGGTCCGCGCTGTGCTTGAGTCGGAGCTTCCTGAGAATCAGAAGGCGCTGATGCGTTTTTTGGGCTTTGCCAATTATTACAGGCCGTTTATTTTGAATTATTCCTCTATTGTTAAACCACTCACTGATATGACCAGAAAGGGGGTAGATTTTTCTTCCTGGTCGGTAGAGGCGCGTAAGGCCTTTTCTAATATCAAGGAGAGTTTTGCTTCCGCTCCCATCTTGGTACAACCTGATATTTCTCTACCCTTCATAGTTGAGGTTGATGCTTCTGAGGTAGGTGTGGGTGCGGTCTTGTCTCAGGGTTCCTCTCCTGCCAAATGGCGACCGTGTGCCTTTTTCTCGAAGAAACTCTCCTCCGCAGAGAGAAATTACGATGTGGGAGATCGGGAATTGTTGGCCATCAAGTTGGCTTTTGAGGAATGGCGCCATTGGCTAGAGGGAGCCAGACACCCTATTACCGTGTTTACTGACCATAAAAATCTGGCCTACTTGGAGTCAGCCAAGCGTCTGAACCCGAGGCAGGCCAGATGGTCTTTGTTCTTTTCAAGGTTTAATTTTGTTGTCACGTTCCGCCCTGGGCTTAAGAATGTGAAGGCAGATGCCCTGTCACGTTGTTTTCCGGGAGGTGGGAATTTTGAAGACCCGGGTCCCATTTTGGCTGAAGGTGTGGTGGTCTCTGCTCTTTTTCCTGAATTGGAGGCAGAGGTGCAGGCAGCCCAGTCAGAGGCTCCTGATCTTTGTCCTCCTGGGAGGTTGTTTGTTCCTCTCGCTTTAAGACACAAGATTTTTAGGGAACACCACGATACGGTCCTTGCTGGGCACCCGGGGGCAAGAGCCACAGTGGATCTCATCGCTCGGAGATTCTGGTGGCCTGCGCTTCGTAAGTCGGTTGAGGGTTTTGTGGCAGCCTGCGAGACTTGCGCTCATGCCAAAGTCCCTCATTCACGGCCATCAGGTCCTCTCCTTCCCTTACCCATTCCTTCCCGTCCTTGGACACATCTGTCCATGGACTCCATAACGGACCTGCCTCGTTCCTCGGGGAAGACTGTGATTCTGGTGGTGGTGGACCGTTTTAGCAAAATGGTGCATTTCATCCCTTTTCCTGGTTTGCCCAATGCTAAGACGCTGGCGCAGGCATTTATTGATCACATTGTCAAATTGCATGGTATTCCTTCAGACATAGTCTCTGATAGGGGCACGCAGTTTGTTTCCAGATTCTGGAAGGCTTTCTGTTCTCGCTTGGGGGTTCGGTTGTCATTCTCTTCTGCTTTCCACCCGCAGTCGAATGGCCAGACAGAGCGCGTCAATCAGAATCTGGAGACATATCTGCGCTGTTTTGTGGCGGAGAATCAGGAGGATTGGTGTTCTTTTTTGTCCCTTGCTGAGTTTGCTTTAAATAACTGTTGTCAGGAGTCCTCTGATAAGTCACCATTTTTTGGTGCATATGGGTTTCATCCGCAGTTTGGGACATTCTCGGGAGAGGGGTCTTCTGGTTTACCTGATGAGGACAGATTCTCCTCGTCTTTGTCATCTATTTGGCAAAAGATTTAGGATAATCTAAAGAGCATGAGTGAGAGATATAAGCGTGTGGCAGATAAGAGACGTGTGCCTGGTCCGGACCTGAATGTTGGTGATCTGGTGTGGTTGTCTACCAAGAATATCAAATTGAAGGTTCCCTCCTGGAAGTTGGGTCCTAGGTTTATTGGGCCTTACAAAATCCTGTCTGTCATCAATCCTGTTGCCTACCGTCTTGATCTTCCTCAGACTTGGAAGATCCATAATGTTTTTCATAAGTCCTTATTGAAACCTTATGTTCAATCCATTGTACCCTCGCCTTTGCTTCCTCCTCCGATTATGGTTGATGGGAATCTTGAATTTCAGGTCTCTAGGATTGTGGATTCTCGTCTTGTCCGCGGTTCTCTCCAGTACTTTGTTCATTGGGAGGGTTATGGTCCTGAGGAGAGGATGTGGGTCCCAGTGACGGACATTAAGGCCACTCGTCTCATCAGGGCTTTCCATAGGTCCCATCCTGAGAAGGTGGGCTCTGAGTGTCCGGAGTCCACTCGTAGAGGGAGGGGTACTGTCACAACCAGACAGCTGAGAAGCTCTGACAGAAGCCTTTCAGAACCTCCTCCTTGAGTTTTCTTTCTTTTGGTTTTCAGTTCCTCATCTCGTTAGCCTCTCTCAGCTGTCATGTAGTTGGACTGATTGCATCCCTTTAAATTCCTCCCCATAATGCATTAGTGTGCGGTTTATACAGCTTCCTGGAGTGTGTGTGCATGCTGATCCTATTTCCCAGTCTTCTACAAGTTAAGTGTTTTACATTCATTTGTGATTTTCTTTTTGCTGGATCCCAGGTGACCCTGACTCCCTCCGTGTCTAGTGTAGGGAGCCGGTAGTCGTGTCCCTTCACTATTGTAGGGTGTTCAGGTGTTATATAGTCGAGGTACGAGGATATGCGATCATCCACCATTGGGATTATCACATAGGCTGAGCAGTAAGGGAGAGAGCCAGGTCTGATGCAGGGGTCTCCCTTTTTGTTCCTTAGTTTTGGATCCAGCGAGTCATATATTCATTTTGCATTGTCTTGTTTCCTGTACACCTTCCGTGACACAAAATTACTGTTCTCCCGGAGGAACTCGGTAGATCCGTAATAAAGTCCATAGACAAGTGCGTCCAGGGACGAGACGGAATAGACAATGGAAGAAGTGAACCAGCCGGTCGAGTATGAGCAACCTTTGGCAGAGCACAGGTTTCACAAGCTGCCACGTAATTCTCAATGCTCTTACATAACCCGGGCCACCAGAACCTCCGGGACACAAGATCAAAGGTCGACTTACCACCAGGATGCCCAGCAAGGACAGTATCGTGATGTTCCTTAAATACATTGTATCGCAGGCCCTCAGGAACAAACAACCTCCCTGGGGGACAAGAACCAGGAGCCCCCTCCTGGGCTCCCAACACCTCCATCTCCAATTCCGGGTACAGAGCAGAGACAACCACCCCATCTGCCAAAATCGGAGCAGGATCCTCTGAATCACCTCCCCCAGGAAAGCTGCGAGATAAGGCATCTGCCTTGCCGTTCTTAACCCCTGGGCGAAAGGTAACCACAAAATTGAACCTGGCAAAAAACAGTGACCATCTGGCCTGTATAGAGTTCAGACGCTTGGCAGACTGCAAGTAAGCCAAATTCTTATGGTCTGTATATACCGTAACGGGGTGAGATGCCCCTTCCAACCAGTGACGCCATTCCTCAAAGGCCAACTTGATAGCCAGCAACTTTTCTATCTCCAACATCATAATTCCTCTCGGCGACCAAGAGCTTCTTGGAGAAAAAAGCACACGGGACCCATTTGCCAGGAGATGAACCCTGCGACAGTACCGCTCCAACCCCCACTTCAGATGCATCAACCTCCACGATGAATGGCTGAGACACATCGGGCTGCAGCAGAATGGGAGCAGATGCAAAACGCTCCTTAATAGCCGAAAAGGCCTGCAATGCCTCATCCGACCAGGCAGAGACATCAGCGCCCTTCTTAGTCATATCCGTGAGAGGTTTTACAATGGTGGAATAGTTTGAAATAAATTTCCTATAATAATTAGTAAACCCCAAGAACCTTTCTGATTCTCTGGTCGGTCCCATTCTAGAACTGCCCGGACCTTTTCAGGGTCCATACGAAAACCAGAGTCAGAAAGCAGATATCCCAAGAACGGAAGCTCCTGCACCGAAAATAAACATTTCTCCAATTTAGCATACAATTTATTCTCCCGAAGGATCGTCAAAACCTGTCTCACATGATCCTGATGGGTCTTCAGATCAGGAGAATAAATTTAAATGTCATCCAAATAAACCACCACGAACCTCCCCACCAGGCGATGAAAAATGTCATTGACGAATCGCTGAAATACTGCTGGCGCATTCGTCAACCCAAAAGTCATAACCAGATTCTCAAAATGACCCTCGTGCGTATTGAAGGCCGTTTTCCACTCATCCCCCTCCTTGATCCTGATCAGGTTGTAGGCCCCCCTCAAATCCAACTTGGAGAACACCTTGGCTCCCACAATCTGATCAAAAAGGTCAGAAATCAAAGGCAGGGGATATTGATCCCGGACCGCAATACGGTTCAATTCACGGAAATCCAAACACGGTCTCAGCGATCCTTCCTTTTTCTTTACAAAGAACAAGCCTACTGCCACCGGAGACTTAGAAGGCCTAATATGACCTTTTGCCAAACTCTCGGCGATATACTTTCGCATGACCTCTCTTTCGGGTTGAGAAAGGTTGTAAAGCAGAGATTTTGGCAATTTAGCCCCAGGGATGAGATTACCTGGACAATCATAGTCTCGATGGGGGGGTAATTCCTGAGCCCCACCCTCCGAAAAGACATCAGCAAAATCTGAGAGATACTGAGGTAAAATCGTAGTGGACACCCCAGAGATAGATGTGCCAAGACAATTATCCAAACAAAACTCACTCCAACCAATGATTTGTCTCGCTTGCCAATCTATAATTGGGTTATGTTTAATCAACCATGGCAACCCCAAAACTATAGGAGCTGGCAAATCCTTCATGACAAAACAAGAAATAATTTCAACATGTGCATCACCCACCCTTAAGTGAATACCATGAACAATGTGAGTAAGACTCCTTTGAGAAAGAGGGGAAGAATCAATTGCAAAAACTCAAATCTCATTCTCTAAAGTGCAAGTACTTAGTCCTAGATTTTGAAGAAAAAGAGAGTCAATTAGGTTTACTAGGTTTACCCCAGCACCAAATTTTTCTTGACTCTAGCGCCACCACAGCTGGAAGGAGAAAACGGGAACTGCAGGGAGCTTGCATACCTGCCTGCTCCACCACACCATTTACACTACCAAGTGACAGTGAAGTTTTTTTTTCTTTCTTTTTCTCTTCCACCTGCGGTTTAACATAAGGACAAGCAAAAATAAAATGACCACTCTTTCCACAATAGTAACACAGTTTGTGCAATTTCCTAAAGTCTCTACTATTAGAATGGCAAGAAACCTGACCCAGCTGCATGGGTTCCTCTGCTATCCCAGAGTTACCTGTAACATCACCCGGGGAGGTAGTAGAGACGAAACCACTCGCAGAAGGGATCCCTTGCGCGGAGGGAGCCCTACACCTTTCTCTAATACGTCTATCTAACCGTACTGCTAAAGACATGGCATTCTCCAAAGAGTCTGGGTATTCATGAAAAGCAAGGGCATCATTCAATCTCTCAGATAACCCTTGACAAAAGTGACTACGTAACGCAGGATCATTCCCCTCTGATTCCGCAGCCCATCTCCTAAACTCAACACAGTAAGCCTCAGCAGTATGTTCACCCTGAAATAAATTACGTAACCTCGATTCTGCCATCGAGACCCGATCTGGGTCATCATAGATTAATCCCAGAGCCTTAAAAAATTCCTCCACCGACCGGAGGGCCCGAGAACCGGGTGGCAGAGAAAAGGCCCAGGATTGCGCGTCCCCTTTAAGCAGAGAAATGATTATTCCTATCCTCTGGCTCTCATCACCTGATGACGATGGACGCAGCCAAAAATACAATTTGCAGGATTCTCTAAAACGGATAAAGTCATCCGTACCCCCTGAAATTCGATTAGGAAGAGCCACTTTAGGCTCCACACAAATTTGACCTGCACCTGATGCCAGAGCATTCTGACACCGTGTGACCGAACCACGTAGCTCCGCAACCTCTAGGAATAGCCCCGGCATGCGGTCAACTAACGCTTCAATTGACGCCATCACAAAACCGCTGAGTAATGACAGTCAAAGTTTGGCGGGTTATAATGTCACGGCGCACAAGCACTCAGACACACAGAAAACCCAACAACCAGGCTCTGAGCGAAAGGCAGGGGAAGGGTCACCTCCTAGCTAATCCCTGACCTCTCTCCCTGCACTGCTCAGCCCACAGGCAAACCTTAGTGGTAGGAATGCTGTGTCCTCGTGCCTAGGCTAATACACCCTAACTTCCCTGAGATGGTGAAAAGGTGAAATAGGAACAGCCTGCTCGCACAGAACCTGGATGGGAGAGAAGATATCAGCACAACTAAAACAGCAAACAACAAGAACAGAAACCACACTTATCTTGACAGAGCTGGACAGAAAACCTTCCTTGCTTGCTTCCTAGGCCAGACTGATTTCTATACCCCACTCAGGGCACTGGAAATGAGAGCCATTTAAACTAATGACCCCACCCAGTGCACCTGATGGGAGGTGGATCCAGCATGACTCTAAAACAAACACTAAAGACGTGCTGCTATTCTGGCCGACCTCCGCACATAGTCAGATCCTGGCATGACAATTCTTTTATTGTACTCACCATCACCACCTCCACCTCCACAAGTACAATAACTAAAGCAACCTAACAAATTCTCTTTACAATGACATCTCTATATACATAACACTTAGGATACATGCACACGACCGTTCCGTTTTTGGCGGCCCATTGTAGAAATGATTATTCTTGTCCACAAAACAGACAAGAATAAGACATGTTATATTTTTTTGCGGGGCCACGGAACAGAGCAACGGATGCGGACAGCACACAGAGTGCTGTCCGCATCTTTTGCGGCCCCATTGAAGTGAATGATGCTGACCAGAACTACGGTCATGTGCATGAGGCCTTAAACGGGTTTCTGCTTTAAATCAACATCCTTAACCCATTCTACCCCGGGCCATTTTTCACCTTCCTGCCCAGGCCATTTTTTGCAAATCTAACATGCGTCACTTTATGTGGTAATAACTTTGGAACGCTTTAATTTATCCAAGTCATTCTGAGATGGTTTTGTCGTAACACATTGTACTTCATGATAGTCATAAATTTGAGTCAATATATTTCACCTTTATTTATGAAAAAATCCCAAATTTACCAAATATTTAGAAAAATTCGCAATTTTCAAAATTTCAATTTCTCTGCTTTTAAAACAGAAAGTGATACCTCATAAAATATTTATTACTTAACATTCCCCATATGTCTACTTTATGTTTGCATAATTTTGTAAATGTCATTTAATTTTTTTTAGGACTTAGAATTTTAGAAGCAATTCTAAAAAATGTGAAGAAAATTTCCAAAACCCACTTTTTAAGGAGCAGTTCAAGTCTGAAGTCACTTTGTGGGGCTTACATAATAGAAACCCCTCATAACCGACCCCATTGTAGAAACTACACCCCTCAAGTTACTCAAAACTGATTTTACAAACTTTATTAACCCTTTAGGCTTTCCACAAGAATTAAAGAAAAATGGAGATGAAAATTTTAAATTTCACTTTTTTGTCATATTTTCCATTTTAATCCATTTTTTTCTTTAACAGATCGAGGGTTAACAGCCAAACAAAACTCAACATTTATTACCCTGATTCTGAGGTTTACAGAAACACCCCACATGTGGTCGTAAACTGATGTAAGGGCGCACGGCAGGGCGCAGAAGGAAAGGACTGCCGCATGGTTTTTGTAAGGCAGATTTTGTTGGACTGGTTTTTAGACACCATGTCACATTTGAAGCCCCCCTGATGCACCCCTACAGTAGAAACTCTCAAAAGTGACCCCATTTTGGAAACTAGGGTATAAGGTGCAAGTTTTGTTGGTACTATTTGGGGTTACATATGATTTTTAATTGCTCTATATTACGTTTTTTGTGAGGCAAGGTAACCAAAAAATTGTTGTTTTGGCACAGTTTTTGTTTTTTATTTTTTACAATGTTTATCTGACAGGTTAGATCATGGCTATTTTTATAGAGCATGTTGTGATGGACGTGGTGATATCAAATATGTCTACTTTGTTTGTTTGTTTATTTCAGTTTTACATAAATAATTTTTGGAAAAAAAATGTTTTTGTGTCTCCATTTTCTGAACGTCATATTCTTTTTATTTTTATGCCAATCGTCTTGGGCTAATTTTTTGCAGGAAGAGTTGAAGTTTTTATTGGTACAATTTTTAGGGACATATGATTTTTTAATCATTCATTATTACACTTTATGAGGCAAGGTACCAGAAAATTTGGTTCTTTCGGCACAGTTTTTCTTTACATATTTTTACAGCGTTCACCTGAGGGGTTAGGTCACATGATATTTTTATAGAGCAGGTCGTTACGGACGTGGCAATATCTAATATGTATACTTTTTCCTATCTATTTAAGTTTTACACAATAATAGCATTTTTGAAACAAAAAAATGATGTTTTAGTGTCTCCATAATCTTAGAGCCATAGTTTTTTTAAATTTTTTGACCGATTGTCTTAGGTAGGGGCGCATTTTTTGCAGGATGAGATGACAGTTTGATTGGTTCTATTTTGGGGGGCATACGACTTTTTGATCGCCTGGTGTTGCACTTTAAATGATGTTCGGTGACAAAAAATGGCTTTTTTGGCACTGTTTTAATTTTTTTTATTTTTACGGTGTTCAACTGAGGAGTTAAGTCATGTGATATTTTTATAGAGCAGGTTTTTACGGACATGGCGATATCTAACATATCTACTTTTTTTATTTATTTATTTATTTCACTTTAACACGATAATTGCATTTTTGAAACAAAAAAAATAATGTTTTAGTGTCTCCGTGTTCTGAGAGCTATAGTCTTTTAATTTTTTGGGTGATAGTCTTATCTAGTGGCTACTTTTTTGCGGGATGAGGTGACGGTTTTATTGGTACCATTTTGGGGGGCATACACCTTTTTGATCACTTGGTGTTGCACTTTTTGTGATGTAAGGTGACCAAAATTGCTTTTTTTTGTACAGTTTTTGTTTTCTTTTTTTTTACAGTGTTTATCGGACTGGGTGGATCATGTGATATATTTATAGAGCCGGTTGTTATGGACGAGGCGATACCTAATGTGTGTGTGTGTGTTTTCTTTTTCTATTTTTTTATAAAGGGGAAAGGGGCTTTTCTTTTTTACTTTAAACATAATTTTTTTAGGAAAAACTCTTTTTTTTTAAAACTTTATTTCTGTCCCACTCTGGGACTTTACTTTGGGGGGTCTGATCCCCTCTGCAATGCATTACAATACATCTGTATTGTAATGCATTGCCTGTTAGTGGATTACACTGTGTAATACACTAACAGGTTGCCTAGGAGACCCAGCCTGAGGCTGGATCTCTTGGGCACCCGTAGAAGGCAGGTCCCCATGCTGTGCAAGGCATTGGGCAGCCTCTACACGGCATCGGGCTGCCTTCTCACCCATCGGGTCCCCGCCACAGCAGCACGGGGACCCGATGGGCTCCCTCACCCGCCGCAAATCCCTTCTATGCTGCGGTCAGCGCTGATCGCGGCATAGAAGGGGTTAATCCGCTGGCATCGGCTTGTACAGCGATGCCGGTGGATACAGCAGGGGCCGCCCGATCACCCACCCAATCACCATGATGCAATTGTACGTCAAAATGCGGGAACACACCTGCTGCCATGACGTACTATTACGTCATATGTCGGGAAAGGGTTACAAATAATCATTTATGAAGGTAGCCATGTTTTGAATGTATTTCTTTTACCTTTATTAATTTTATCTAACGTTCTGGGCTGTTTATGCAGCTCTTTCCTGTTTCCTGTGATGTTATGTCCATGAGCGTGTCAAAGCAGAAACACGGGCAGTGACGGGGAGTGTCTGTGTAAGGAGGGAGTGTCTGGTGGGAGGAGCTATAAACTAGATGGGTGTTGTTAGGGGCGGTGCCGGAGCTGTGGCAGAGAAAGGAGAAGTGCATCATGGGGTTGGTTGGATACAGGAACAGGAAGTTCTACATATAGGATGGAAACAAAACAGAGTGATTGGTTTACATAGTGAAGTGGGCCAGAACAGTCTAAAATAGGGGCAAAAGCACGGGGAAGATGTACATGAGGTAAGCAACTGCATGAGCAAATCTGTTAAAAAACAATCATCCCTGAAAACCCCTTTAAAGGGGTTGTCCGAGTTATTTTTTTGTTCTTTCTATGTTCCTTCTATGTTCCTAACTAGGCAAATATAACAACTTTACAATTAACTCACTTTATCTGCAGTGCCTGGTTTATCATATTTGACTGAGGGTCACATGACCTGTGATGTCAGCTTCTCTCCATGCTCTGATAAAGTTTGTTTACAAGCCTGTAAACTAGATGTCACTGTGCTGGCCACCCCCCCCCCCCCTTCTTCACTGCCGTCTGCTCTCTCCTAGGATTCTTAACCCCTTCAGCTGCACAGACTGGCTAGCTGCAGGCAGTGAGTAAGAAGGTAGGGGGAAGATCCTGTGTTTATTAGCAGTGTCATTATACAGCTGGGACTTGTAGTTCTACACTTACAAGTTGCTGTTTACAGGGCTGGCCTTAGGTGTTCAGGCGCCCTGTGCAAGCTAATCTTGTGCCCCCCCCCCCCCCATTGGGACCCATAATGCTGCTACATGATACAATTAAAAAATATATTTAAAAGAGAGGCCCTTTTAAGTATAGATACAAAAGAAATGCAAGATTCGCAGCAGCAGTGTACAGATAATATGAATATCCTAAATGCATATCCTAGTACGCCAACATTTGCGCCAAATAAAGCATAGATAAGCAAAATACCAAATAACATAGGGCTGCACTAGATAACACCTAGCGATCAACTGAATAATACATAAAACCCTGTACTGCAGGTATAGATCAACCCCTTCATCAATCCCCAGGCTGCACCCCTTCATCAACCCTTTGCACCCCTTAATAAGACCCCTGCTCCCCTTAATCATACCCTGTCACCCATACCCAGTCTCCTGCCCCCTTAATCGTACCCAGTGTCACCCAAAGCCAGTCCCCTGCCCCCTTAATCATACCCTGTCACCCTTACCCAGTCCCCTGCCCTTCTTAATAATACCCAGTGTCACCCTTACCCAGTTCCCTGCCCCCTCAATTAGACCCTGCCCCCCTTAATCATACCCAGTGTCACCCATAGCCAATCCCCTGCCCCCCTTAATCATACCCTGTCACCTTTACCCAGTCCCCTGCCCCCTCTTAATCATACCCAGTGTCAACCAAAGCCAGTCCCCGCCCCTTAATCATACCCAGTGTCACCCTTATCCAGTCCCCTTCCCCCTTAATCATATCCAGTGTCTGTCACCCTTATCCAGTCCCCTGCCCCAATTTCATGAAAGATATTTGGTAAAAAATAAAAACAAACAATAAGAACAGGTACTCACTATTTGAAGTCTTCTGCTCCCTCCCTGTCTGCAGAGCACCGGCCGCCGCCCTCACACATTGAGCGGATCCTTCCGCGGCTCTCTGTGAAGGCGCAGCACTTGGACGCTGCGCCTGCGCCCCTAAGCTCCTCCTCCTCCACGCTCCGGAACCTGACCTGGCAGCTGCAGCGGCTCAGCTCGCCAGGCTCGCCTCACACAATCTCGGGTCGGCCTGCTATAAGAGACCGACTGCGACCTGTGTCGGCCGCCGGGCGCCCCTGTTGCCATGGCGCCCTGTGTGGCCGCACAGCTCGCACACCCCAAAGGCCGGCCCTGGCTGTTGATTCTCCCAGCAGGCAGACATGTCACTCAGGGCACCACTTGTATCCACTCCCTTAGCAGAGCAGGGGGAGGGGCAGAGGTTGTTGTTATTGCATGTAAACAAAGGGCCAGAAAAGAACCAGGGAAATGAGGAAATAGATTTTTTTATTTTTTTTGCATAAAACTTGCTTAGCTTAGTTATATATTGCTGCCCATCAGATTTTCAGTGCTATATATTTTTTTTTTCATAACTCGGACAACCCCTTTAAGATATATTTTCTTCTCTTCAGATCTTGAACACAGTTTTCTCATTGCCGCTGCTGTAAGGTTCACCTCCCTTTGCCCTGCTTTTAAGCAACTTGAGATAATTGTTGGGGGAATGTTTTAAAGACCTGGTAATTTCTTCATCCCTACTGAGGCAATTAATGGATACTACTACACTAAACCAGGGATCACGGCAGTTCAGCATTGTCTGCTGGAACGTATCATTATTATGTTATATCGAGAGCATTGCCATTGAAGTTATTCTGATTTAATGTATATCTGACAGAGAGAAAAAAACAGGCTGCGGGGAGTATAGGGAAATATTGACTTTGACAGCACACAAAACGAGTTGCCCTCCAAGACCTCTTCTTGTGCCGTTAGGACTGTTTTATCCACATCCTCATTCTGCTGGTGTTCATTGTTATTTTGCTAATTTTTCCAACCGATGTGCATTGATTTTTTTCATAGCAACGCTAACCAATTACAGTATTGGTGACCTCAGGTCATACGACAGATCTACAGCTCTGACATTTATCTGTTGTTCTCTCCAGTATGAGGTCTGCAAACTTCAGTCCAGGTAGATCATTGGTCATAGATGGTTCCATATATTTCTCAAAAAGCTACTTTTTCTTTGTAGTTTCTGTCGCAATTATAGACATCTTACTGTCCTTCATCTACGAGGCACAATAGCAAAGAAACAGAATGGGGTTGCCCTTTGCCATAAGCAAGTGGTTTTAGTTTGGAGGGAACCTGTCAGCATGTTTCTGTGCTCTCTCTGAGGAAGGCATGCAGTAGTTCAGGCACGCTAATTATAGACATTTTTTTCTGTGGAAAAATGTGTTTTGGGTAGACTAACAGTTTTCAGTGCTGCAAATTTGGAGTCTGCACTGGTGTATTTGCAGTGGGCCCCTGAAGAGCTGGCACAGAGAATGGGAGTGTTAGTGGCCCTGATGAGGTGTCACAGTGTATTCTCTTTGGCTGTTGCTCCATGAGGATTAGTGCAATGGGAAGATAATTTTAAGAATCAGGCCACAAATAAATGTATAAAAGGCTCTCTTTACTTTTCTAGCAGTTTCTAGCACCAGTTGAGGAAGTATGGTGGCTGGTTGGATGGTAGTCTAATGCAACTTGCAGGCACTTTTGATTATAGGTGTCCAATGTAAGACTCAGACTTGAGCTTTGTCAGGCCTAGTGGTGGTTTAGGTGATGGGTGTCTGAGCCATAGTCCCTCACCTTGCAGCAGTGTCTGTAAAACTGTATCTTGCTGATCACTCTGCTGTCTTGTCTCTCTGATGCTTTCTGGAAGCAGAATTTGCTGATACCCCTGGAGTGTTGGTCTCACAGGAGAAGAATATCAGGTTCCTAGGAGTAGGCGCTCTGGCATGTGCTTCTTCTCCTCTCTCTAGCTAGACAGGAACTCCCCCTCCTGGCAGAAAGCAGGATCAGCCCACTCCTACCAAGAGGGGAGAAACAGGGTGGTTAGCGCTGCTCCTGCCAACCTTTGTCAACCATAACCTCCTCTTTCTGGTACACATGGCCAATACATGAAAAATATATAACATAACAATGCAAAACTATTTACAGTTGTAGATAACCTGAGGTCTGGGGTACTACATATTCATGAGATGCAGGCCCCATTGGTTTGCATATTTCTCCCTTATACTGTGCATAGTGTCAATCAGTGTCCCCACACTCAGAACAACACAAATCCTGGCACATGCTTCAAACTCACTTTCTTCAAAAGAGCTCCAGGTGTTTCGAATGTCGAATGTTTGGTGTGGAGTTTCCCTCCCACACTAGAGCGTGACAATTAAAAGTTGATGCTGAGAACCTATAACTCTGTCCTTTATCAAGCAGAACTGTTTCATCTTATATCTCTTCACTGTCCAATAATCCTTTGACACTTTACACTTCCTTCTCAGTCTGTATCCCTGGGCGCCGCTCTCCATGTCTGTATGCTTAGTTTAGATTTTTTATTGTAGTGAAAGGTCATCTTTAAGGTGCAGGGACATATCACAGATCTTACCTCTGAAGATCTGGTAACACACTCCAAAGTTAAAATTGAAAACATCCAGCATGAAATTATGTGCAAGTCTCTAAGTAGCATTGATCCCTTTCCTCACACACTTCCTCTGGTTCACTCTCTATATTTGACCCAATCACAGAAGAAGTATCCAGTCTCTTCTCTTCTTCTTGTCCTAATACCTGCACTAGTGACCCTACTCCCTTACACCTTATCCAGACTCTCTTCCCATCTATCACTATGGATTACTAAAATATTTAACCTCTATCTCTACTGGTATCTTTCCCTTCTCTTTCAAATATGCTGTCACGCCCCCGTTGTCCCCGGACTTGTCTCTAACCTCCTGGAACACCTAGTCTACTCTAATCTTAATCTGGCCCTCAGGGGGGTGCCAGAAGCAATGAGCGCTTCCATCAATACAGATGGAAGCGCTCATTGCTGGAGCACTGACGCCCACATACTGCGACGGGTCACGGGAGCGCATAGTTCCCTGCCTCGCCGCCGATCACATAGCCACAGGCCTATGCGGTAGTGAAATCCCGGCCGAGACGCAGAAGCACAATGAAGTGTGTGCGCCTTCCTCTGCGAGCAAGCACCTGGACGTAGGTGAGTATTTTAGCAGTTAATTTTTTATTTTTTTTGGAGGACATGGGGGGAACACAGGAGTAGGGATGAGCGAACCCGAACGGGTTCGGGTTCGGTGTTCGGCACTTTCTTGGCGCTTTTTGAAAGGCTGCAAAGCAGCCAATCAACAAGCGTCATACTACTTGCCCCAAGAGGCCATCAAAGTTATGCCTACTATTGGCATGGCTGTGATTGGCCAGTGCAGCATGTGACCCAGCCTCTATTTAAGCTGGAGTCACGTAGCGCCGCACGTCACTCTGCTCTGATCAGTGTAGGGAGAGGTTGCAGCTGCTGCTGTTAGGGCGAGATTAGGCAGGGCAGGGATTTACTCAGCAAAAACACTTAATGAAGTGATCGCTCTACAGCTGTGGATCATTCAACTGCTGCTATTTAATTGCTCACTGTTTTTAGGCTGCCCAAAGCGTTTTTCTGTCACTTTTTTCTGGGGTGATCGGCGGCCAGGTGCGCCAGCACAAGCTGCCACCAAATACATTTAACCATCAATAGTGTGTTGTTTTTTTTTTGCTATATCCTACATCAGGTGCTTGGCTGTGCTTACTATTTTATCGAGGGGTGAAATACAATTGCCAAAATAGCAGTACCCTAAATCTGGTGTTTCAGCTGTGGCTAGCCAATTGTAATACTGTCTGCTGTCTGGCAAAGGATATATTTTTGTTCTGGGTTGAAATACAATTCCCAACTTAGCAATTCCCTAAATCAGTGGTTTCTGCTGTATCAGGCCAACTTTAAATCTATCCATAAAAGGTATATTACATTGAAGGTGCGGATAGGGTCATCCTCAATAACTTCACACGCTACCGTGCATTTCCAAGTCTAATTCTGTCCGTAAAAGGGATACCTGTCATCCAGGGCCTAAATACTAGGCCTACAATTTATATTCAGCTAAATCTGTCGTTACTGCTGTGCCTGTATTAATGTAATACGGTACCTAAATAGATAGCCAGATAGTGTTAGGTGCCTGTAAAAAAAGGCCTGAATTTGAATTCAATACATTGGGCCAAATAATTTTTTTCTTATTGTGGTGAACGGTAACAATGAGGAAAACATCTAGTAAGGGACGCGGACATGGTCGTGGTGGTGTTAGTGGACCCTCTGGTGCTGGGAGAGGACGTGGCCGTTCTGCCACAGCCACACGTCCTAGTGAACCAACTACCTCAGGTCCCAGTAGCCGCCAGAATTTACAGCGATATTTAGTGGGGCCCAATGCCGTTCTAAGGATGGTAAGGCCTGAGCAGGTACAGGCATTAGTCAATTGGGTGGCCGACAGTGGATCCAGCACGTTCACATTATCTCCCACCCAGTCTTCTGCAGAAAGCGCACAGATGGCGCCTGAAAACCAAGCCCATCAGTCTGTCACATCACCCCCATGCATACCAGGGAAACTGTTTGAGCCCCAAGTTATGCAGCAGTCTCTTATGCTGTTTGAAGACTCCGCTGGCAGGGTTTCCCAAGGGCATCCACCTAGCCCTTCCCCAGCGGTGAAAGATATAGAATGCACTGACGCACAACCACTTATGTTTCCTGATGATGAGGACATGGGAATACCACCTCAGCACGTCTCTGATGATGACGAAACACAGGTGCCAACTGCTGCGTCTTTCTGCAGTGTGCAGACTGAACAGGAGCTCAGGGATCAAGACTGGGTGGAAGACGATGCAGGGGACGATGAGGTCCTAGACCCCACATGGAATGAAGGTCGTGCCACTGACTTTCACAGTTCGGAGGAAGAGGCAGTGGTGAGACCGAGCCAACAGCGTAGCAAAAGAGGGAGCAGTGGGCAAAAGCAGAACACCCGCCGCCAAGAGACTCCGCCTGCTACTGACCGCCGCCATCTGGGACCGAGCACCCCAAAGGCAGCTTCAAGGAGTTCCCTGGCATGGCACTTCTTCAAACAATGTGCTGACGACAAGACCCGAGTGGTTTGCACACTGTGCCATCAGAGCCTGAAGCGAGGCATTAACGTTCTGAACCTTAGCACAACCTGCATGACCAGGCACCTGCATGCAAAGCATGAACTGCAGTGGAGTAAACACCTTAAAAACAAGGAACTCACTCAGGCTCCCCCTGCTACCTCTTCTGCTGCGTTGGCACCTGCCGCCCAGCAAACAGAGGATGTACCACCAACACCACCACCTCCGTCACCAAGCATCTCAACCATGTCACAAGGCAGCGTTCAGCTCTCCATCTCACAAACATTTGAGAGAAAGCGTAAATTCCCACCTAGCCACCCTCGATCCCTGGCCCTGAATGCCAGCATTTCTGACTGCTGGTATCCAGGGAAACAGGGGAGGGGGTACCACCTTTAACTCACCCTTGGCCCCTTTACCCAACCTTGACCCATAACAAAAGACACCGACAACTGTATCACTTTATTGCTGGGTGGTGATCGGCCACAGCTTCTTTATTAAAGCGG
Organism: Bufo gargarizans; assembly: GCF_014858855.1. NCBI lineage: Eukaryota > Metazoa > Chordata > Amphibia > Anura > Bufonidae > Bufo > Bufo gargarizans. The sequence goes on along the minus strand of NC_058084.1, from coordinate 84,501,052 downwards.
CAAACCTTAATAAACCATAATATCGGAACGGTATGCCAAAGGCTGGACTCCCAGCGGGCAAGTTAAACCGTAATCATCCGAGCTGTCTGCCAACCGCTGGACTCCCAGCGGGCAGTTACTCCATCTACTACCACCATATCTCCGCTGTACTCAAATGCCGCCACGGAGGAGGCCCGTTCTCCACCACCCAGCAGAACCAAGTCTGTTTTAGCTCACGTACAGGCCAGAAAAGGAATTGTCCAAATTAACACCCAAAAGGAAGACACCATCAGGTCCCATTAAAAACCAAGGCCAATAAGGCCTGTGATGAGAGCATAGTCCAGCCACTTTCCAAATCACTAGGCAGACCACACATGGAGTACTCTGTACAGTTCTGGGCTCCTGTGAACAAGGCAGACATAGCAGAGCTGGAGAGGGTCCAGAGGAGGGCAACTAAAGTAATAACTGGAATGGGGCAACTACAGGACCCTGAAAGATTGGCAAAATAAGGGTTATTCACTGTAGAAAAATACGACAGAGGGGAGATCTAACAACTGTGTATAAATATAACAGGGGTCAGTACAGAGATCACTCCCATCATCTATTCATCCCCAGGACTGTGACTGTGACAAGGGGAACATTCTCTGCGTCCGGAGGTAAGAATGTATTTTTACAACATAGAAGAGGATTATGTACAGCAGGAGCAGTGAGACTATGGACTCTCTGCCTGAGGAGGTGGATGAGAAAGGGATAATCATATGTCAGGACACATGAGGTCCAGAGCTCCGGAAAGGACAAAGGCGCAGTACCACAGCGCGGGTCACCAGCATCACCGCGCTTCCGGCGGAACTGTATACCAACCACCTCCGGAAGGAGTTATGACCACCTGAATTCCAGGATCCCTGTCCAAAAGACTTCCACCTCTCGAAAAACCAAAGAGCGTCCACCAGCCTCTGTTCCTCTCACCGCACCGCACAGAAGGTATACGAAAGCCAGCCATCGAACCGCCAAACGCCACAAATCTGAAAGAAAAAACAATTAGCCCGAGCCACAACACGCAAAAGAGGATTGCACAACTAGACACAGAATAGTTATATTTCATCCAAAAGTATTTTCTTTTTTGTTATCATTTATTATTTTCTTTTTTTTTTTTTTTTTTTAAAGATCAAGGTAAATTATCAAACCATAGTGCACTTGGAAAGAGTAAACGGATGGCTCACTGTGAGTGATCACGCTAGGTGCTCTGGACGAAGAGAGCCACCCCTTGCTCTGGAGAAGGTAAGATACATGCATAAAATTAAAAAGCAACTAATAAAACAATATCCTTAATCGATAAATACTCGATTTTTCTGGAGACCTAGATGTTTCACACAATTAAAGTCCCAGTGTAATAAGCTCATATCATATGGGTGAGTCCCAGTGGAGATGATAAAAGCTGTGTCCCAGTAGGAGTAATCAGAATTGTATCCTCAAAGCTCTATAAAGAGAACAGAGTTGTGCCTATTCAGGCTAGCATAGATAATAAATGCAACCAGATTTATTTCATTTTACCGTACCCGAACAAACCAGTCCGGATCCACACCCCCCGGGCGCCCCGAGCGCCGGCCCGAATCACCCACAAATTGTCAAACCGCCTGGGGGAAACCTAACCTAAAGGGAAAAAGAATCGGAGCCCCACCATGCGTGAAGTCATTACAGAATACCAAACGAACTGACCAGCTGGACCGAAATCAGGCGGAGGGGAGGTACCCACCCCTTTATATTAACTGGATCGACATGTATAGACGGACCAATCCCGAGTACTATTACCCCATGCAAAAATTCTGGAATAACAACCCCCCGCGCAGTGCGGCCTTGAATAAAGAGACAAACACCTTGGAGAAAATATCAATCAGCCAGAACAGAAGGCTGAATGAGACGGGACATGGCTATCCAAACTAAATACTCCCCAACTATACTGGTATCGCCTACCATACAATGGAATGATATATGTAAAATAATGCTTGGAGGGTCACCATGCCGACCTGTGAAGTCCTGACAAGAGGACCCGTCAGTGGGTCTGACGCGCATCAAAACTTAGATCAAGGCTGCAGTTTAACTGTGTAACTCCATGAATGGTGTTGTATCAAGGCTCTACCCTGAGCGATGTCTACGAACGGACCTGGTTATCCGCTTCTGGCTTACCATTTAGTTATACCTGCGACTACTGATCCCACAATATCCACTCAACAAGGGGCAGCCCTGCATCGTACAAACCATGTGGCACCAGTTACTAATACCGCCCTCACAGCAACCAACCCAGCCGGACTAGGTATCAACCATACCAACGGAACCTTGGGCCGGTGGACCAGTACCGTAGACTGCAGAAAAAGAAAACCGTAATTGCGGCTGTGATGATATGAACTCAGAACCATTTACATTAAAGGAAGGTCCATAGCCACGGGCTATAGAGCTGAATGCTAGAGGGAGTACTACTACTGCGCCTCGCCTCCGTATATACGTACTAACCATGCCCTGTATGTCATAATTGAAAGCCCAAATAAAACGCTTATATTTTATTTTTATTTTTTATATACACACGGCCTAGTGCCCGCAGATAGGAGCATAACAGACCGTACTACTTTTTTTTTTTTTTTTTTAAACTACTACACACCATGCTGAAAGGGAAATTGGGAGAACACCCGGCAGAACTGATCTATCCTGAAAAACATCCGCAAAAAAGGCCAGCCAATAAACAAGACACAAGATAGAAGCACGGCTTTTCATGCAGGAGAATATAAACATACATAATAAATATATACATTGATCAAACCTGTTTATGTATTTACATATGTATTTAATCATTCATTTTTTTTTTTTTCTGTTATACATCGTAATATATATATTCAATTTTTTTTTTTTATCCATAAAATTACATTGTGAAATCATTTATTATTAGTATCATTTCATTCTTTTTAATCAAGTTTTATTTTAATATTTTTTTTTATATAATACCTAGATATATATATATATATACTCAGTTCAATTTTTTTTATTTTTATATAATACCCTTTGTATATTTTAATGCCTATAATATATTAATTTGGTTAGGAATTTATTTTTATTTTTTTATCGTATAAACAGAGAAAACCTCCATATATGCTAATGATATCCTGTTGTTCAGGGCTGCACCAGAGTTGCCCAATCTCCAGGAAAATATGTGCGGGTAACCTACAGGCTCTGTAAACCCACCCTGAAGCCATTGAGCGGCCATCGAGATTTTTTTATTTATTTATTTTTTTATATGTTTTTTTTATTTTTATGAAGGCAGGGACACCGCCTCTACCAGTGATTCTAACTCTGCACAAGAACCATCCTCCCCACAGTACTCCCCAGTCATGGAGAGGGACGGAACCTCCAAAAGAGCGGGTACGGGCTGCAGCGACCAGGCCGATCCCTGGAGTGACGGTCAGGCAACAGCCTCGTATGGTGATTGTATAACCAGACTCCTCCGATGCGCCTGACATCCGTCCTAAAGACGATGATAAGCGCCACCTGAGGATCTGGAGCGCCCATTTCTTCCTAAAAGCCAGGAACGGCGACGGGACTGGCGCATGTGGAATCCATTACGGCCATGCCTTCAGGCAACCTAAGGGAAGAAAAAAAAAACGCACCTGTGCCTGCGTGAAGGGGAGGAAGGAGGGGGGGCGGTGTCGCCATAATGGACTACAAATAAGACCTAGAGAGTCTCATTGTACGGAAGGGGCTCTGCTCGCAAAGCTGGGCAGTAGGAATACCCCTTAGAAGCCATAGGCACAGGTGCACCGCAATCGGACATGGCAAGCACGAGGGGTTAAGCTATAATACTGGACAGGAGACTGGGGGAAGCTAAAACAAGTAATACGAGAAGAAAAGAAGAAAGTAAGGCGGCACTGCCTCCACTGGTATCGCCGATGTGGGCTGGTAGCATGCGGTGTGAAAAATCCTGTAGGTGGTGCTCAGCAACAAAAAGTCAACATCAGGTGGAAGTCGATCATAAAGGTAAGAGGAAAATAAACAGCGTTGCGGCACTCACCAGGATAAGAAATCTTTATTGTGGCTTCCTTTGGAAGAAGATGATACATGTGGGTCCAGAGGCGGATACACTGTTGCGGGCGGCGACGGCCGTTTCGCGCGTAGGGTCGCGCTTCCTCAGGCCGCTGACTCAGGAAGCGCGACCCTACGCGCGAAACGGCCGTCGCCGCCCGCAACAGTGTATCCGCCTCTGGACCCACATGTATCATCTTCTTCCAAAGGAAGCCACAATAAAGATTTCTTATCCTGGTGAGTGCCGCAACGCTGTTTATTTTCCTCTTACCTTTATGGAAGCTAAAACAAGCACCACATATAAAAAACTCGCCTGCCCAGCGGTGCCCAGTACGGGACCCAGTAAATGCTGCAGGGGAAGGGGGCGGGGCTAGGCAAAGCGACCTAGCTTGCGCCATGGGAGCTAAAGGAGGCCGTCCAAAGCAGCAGGGGGAGAGGTGAGGACCCCATACTGCCCTACATTACCGGGGAGACAAACAATCCCGCCCGTCATGCATAGCCCTAACGCCATGGAACAGAAGCTGGGAAGGGGGGGCAGAGACACAGCGCAGCGCCACAGACATCACAGGATGGGTCGAAAGAAACGGCGCACACACGCGGGAAGCTGGGGGATAATAAGAGTCGGGGGGGAGGGGGGTAGGAGGAACGGTGAGCAGACCGCCGGACCTTCGCTGAAGCGCTGGAGCTGCATGCATACCGCAGCAGCAGCTCCACAAAGCCCCAGAAGCAGGCACAGGGGAGGAGGATGGCAGGGTAGAGCTCAAGCTGCTCTAACAGAGCACAGCTAACCCTCCCCTCCTCATGTAACTCACCAGGGAGCAGCCCAAAGTGCAGAACCACCTGTGGACTCCTGGTGTGGACAGAGCAAAGGGGTATGTACACACCAATCTGCTTCCACTTGCAAGAGGAAGTGACCAGGACAGAGAGGAGGTATATGTGACCTTCAGGATTCCTGCACCGCCCCCATCCTGTCTAAGGAGGATCCCCAGTGAATTAACCCTCAATGACCCTAATCTGCTACCTACTTAACCATTACTGAGACGGGCCAGATTCTTAAATGCCCCTAAGGGGAAAAGGGGGGGGGGGACCATCAGTCCCTAAGCACCCTCCCTATACAGTCAGGCGCTTTCCAAAACTACTGGCCTATGAAATGCTGTCATTCAGGCTGGTGGACACAGACAGCTTCAAACAGCTCATGTCGCTTGCTGTCCCACAGTATGTTGTTCCCAGCCGCCACTACTTCTCCAAGAGAGCCGTGCCTTCCCTGCACAACCAAGTATCCAATAAAATCAAGTGTTCACTGCGCAACGCCATCTGTGGCAAGGTCCACCTAACCACAGATACGTGGACCAGTAAGCACGGCCAGGGACGCTATATCTCCCTAACTGCACACTGGGTAAATGTAGTGGCGGCTGGGCCCCAGGCGGAGAGCTGTTTGGCGCACGTCCTTCCGCCGCCAAAGATCGCAGGGCAACATTCTTTGCCTCCTGTTGCCACCTCCTCCTACTCGGCTTCCTCCTCTTCTTCTTCCACCTGCTCATCCATTCAGCCACACACCTTCACCACCAACTTCAGCACAGCCCAGGGTAAACGTCAGCAGGCCATTCTGAAACTCATATGTTTGGGGGACAGGCCCCACACCGCACAGGAGTTGTGGCGGGGTATATAACAACAGACCGACGAGTGGTTGCTGCCGGTGAGCCTCAAGCCCGGCCTCGTTGCAGCTCTGGGACTAGCCGGTTGGACGCACATCCCGTGCCTGTCGCATGTGCTGAATTTGGTGGTGCAGAAGTTCATTCACAACTACCCCGACATGTCAGAGCTGCTGCATAAAGTGCGGGCCGTCTGTTCGCGCTTCCGGCGTTCACATCCTGCCGCTGCTCGCCTGTCTGCGCTACAGCGTAACTTCGGCCTTCCCGCTCACCGCCTCATATGCGACGTGCCCACCAGGTGGAACTCCACCTTGCACATGCTGGACAGACTGTGCGAGCAGCAGCAGGCCATAGTGGAGTTTCAGCTGCAGCACGCACGGGTCAGTCGCACTGCGGAACAGCACCACTTCACCACCAATGACTGGGCCTCCATGCGAGACCTGTGTGCCCTGTTGCGCTGTTTTGAGTACTCCACCAACATGGCCAGTGGCGATGACGCCGTTATCAGCGTTACAATACCACTTCTATGTTTCCTTGAGAAAACACTTAGGGCGATTATGGAAGAGGAGGTGGCCCAGGAGGAGGAGGAGGAGGAAGAGGGGTCATTTTTAGCACTTTCAGGCCAGTCTCTTCGAAGTGACTCAGAGGGAGTTTTTTTGCAACAGCAGAGGCCAGGTACAAATGTGGCCAGCCAGGGCCCACTACTGGAGGACGAGGATGATGAGGAGGAGGTGGAGGAGGATGAGGTGGAGGAGGATGAGGATGAAGCATGGTCACAGCGGGGTGGCACCCAACGCAGCTCGGGCCCATCACTGGAGGACGAGGAGGAGGTGAATGAGGATGAAGCATGTTCACAGCGGGGTGGCACCCAACGCAGCTCGGGCCCATCACTGGTGTGTGGCTGGGGGGAAACGCAGGACGATGACCATATGCCTCCCACAGAGGACAGCTTGTCCTTACCTCTGGGCAGCCTGGCACACATGAGCGACTACATGCTGCAGTCCCTGTGCAACGACAGCAGAGTTGCCCACATTTTAACGTGTGCGGACTACTGGGTTGCCACTCTGCTGGATCCACGGTACAAAGACAATGTGCCCACCTTACTTCCTGCACTGGAGCGTGATAGGAAGATGCGCGAGTACAAGCGCACATTGGTAGACGCGCTACTGAGAGCATTCCCAAATGTCACAGGGGAACAAGTGGAAGCCCAAGGCGAAGGCAGAGGAGGAGCAAGAGGTCGCCAACGCAGCTGTGTCACGGCCAGCTAGGGTTAGCATGGCAGAGATGTGGAAAAGTTTTGTTAACACGCCACAGCTAACTGCACCACCACCTGATACGGAACGTGTTAGCAGGAGGCAACATTTTACTAACATGGTGGAACAGTACGTGTGCACACCCCTCCACGTACTGACTGATGGTTCGGCCCCATTCAACTTCTGGGTCTCCAAATTGTCCACGTGGCCAGAGCTAGCGTTTTATGCCTTGGAGGTGCTGGCCTGCCCGGTGGCCAGTGTTTTGTCTGAACGTGTATTCAGCACGACAGGGGGCGTCATTACAGACAAATGCAGCCGGCTGTCTACAGCCTATGTGGACAAGCTGATGTTCATAAAAATGAACCAGGCATGGATCCCACAGGACCTGTCCGTCCCTTGTGCAGATTAGACATTTATAACTACCTACCCTTAACCATATATTATTGTACTCCAGGGCACTTCCTCATTTAATCCTCTTTTTATTTTCATTTTACCATTATATTGCGGGGCAACCCAAAGTTGAATGAACCTCTCCTCTGTCTGGGTGCCGGGGCCTAAAAATATCTGACAGTGGCCTGTTCCAGTGTTGGGTGACATGAAGCCTGATTCTCTGCTATGACATAAAGCCTGAATCTCTGCTATGGGACCTCTCTCCTCTGTCTGGGTGCCGGGGCCTAAATATCTGATAATGGCCTGTTCCAGTGGTGGGTGACGTGAAGCCTGATTCTCTGCTATGACATGAAGCCTGATTCTCTGCTATGGGACCTCTCTCCTCTGTCTGGGTGCCGGGGCCTAAATATCTGACAATGGCCTGTTCAAGTGGTGGGTGACGTGAAGCCTGATTCTCTGCTATGACATGAAGCCTGATTCTCTGCTATGACATGAAGCCTGATTCTCTGCTATGGGACCTCTCTCCTCTGTCTGGGTGCCGGGGCCTAAATATCTGACAATGGCCTGTTCCAGTGGTGGGTGACGTGAAGCCTGATTCTCTGCTATGACATGAAGCCTGATTCTCTGCTATGGGACCTCTCTCCTCTGTCTGGGTGCTGTTAAAGATGGGTGAATTTTATTCTATATTTTGTAAATCTAGGATTGTAATGAGTTAACTTTTTCTACTTCCAAGTGCCCACCCACCCCCCTCTTTGTTTCAAGACTGGAAAGGAGAGAGAGGGGGGGCAAAGAGCTGTGCTGTGGGAAGTGTCTGATTTCTCATCTTTTACATGTGTTCCATAGAGTGTCAGGCATTGCCTTATGCATGAACAGGTGGAATGCGTAAGCCAATCATATGGCTTGATGATATGTATATATTATTCACTGCCTATAGAGAAGCACCTCTTTAAAGTGTCACATATGACGTAGGCAGTATTCTTGTTAGAATAAACTCCATTACAAAATGGCGATGGTAACCAGATGTTTACATTAGTTCACATTCCAAAGTGGTACTCACTGCGCAGATGTTGAAGTGTTATCTCTGTTTCTCTTATCACTTTTTCCTTTTTGACCAATGAAACAATGTTTTAGCCTCAGAGAGGACTGCCCTCTTCTGAAGATTCATAAACGCTTAGTCCATGTAATAAAGTTAGAGATTGCTTTGACCAACTTCTGTGTCAGTGTCCAGTCTCTCAGCCACGCGTGGATATTAACCCCTGGGGGGGGTACATTGATCTGGAACACCAGAGTGTATCTAAAATGCCCTAATTTAGGGTGATTTTAACAAATGGCACCCCAGATTAAATTCTGAGCGAATGTAGCATCAGACAGCTGACAAGACGGGCCCCTGAGCTTGACGAACGGCAGAGGAGAGAGGATTGCAACCTCACAGAAAGGTGAGAAAACTTTTTATCTCATCTGCCTTTCTGCTAGTTACTTCGTCATGCTCACATAGCTCAGTCTGCTGTGAGGTGGTACCCATGTAAGTATAGTAGTCGGCTGTAATGCTGAAAGCTTGGAGTCTATTGAACCAATAGTCTGAAATCATAGATCACTCTGGTGTGTATATGTTTTGTGTGTGTCTGTGATTTATGTGAGGAGTGAATTGAGCACAGACGGTAAAACCACAGACAAAGGGAGGGAACAGTAACCTCCTGGTTGGGAAGGGGGCGCTATAGCGCCGAGGTGTGGGACAAGGAACTCCGGCTGACCTGACCAGGAAGATGCGTAGAGCCGTATGATCTCTTGATCTGATGGAAGACTGCGGAGACTACCTGACCTGACCCTAGGAAGATGGTAGAACCTCTCATGACCTTTTGATCAAGGGAAAGACTGCGGTGATATTCTCTACCTGACCTGACCCCAGGAAGATGCGACGGAGCCCGCCTGACCCCTGGTTTTGGGGAAGACGTGCGGGGAGTCCCGGCTGACTAGTCAGACGTGATAGTCAGATTTGAGCCAACCAGAGGGGGGGGTGAATCCTTTGTCTGCGGAAGAAAGGGCTAAAGGTGCTGATCACTCCTCTGTTTTGTGTGTGTGTCAGTCTGAAATACTGTTGTTTTGATATCGGTCAGTCCCAGCATTATGAAGGAGAAAATACAGCCCCTAGCTAGTAGTGAGGGAAGAATTGAAAGTTAAAATGTGAAAAAGAATGTTAGAGAAAGTGTAGACTCGGACAGAGGTCGCCCCTGGCAACAGGGATGAAGATCTGTAAGAATCTGTGAAGTTAGAGCTTACAGACTGTGGGCATCAGAACTCCCGTGATTTTGAGGGGGGAGTTGTCAGGATGTTAATTGATGGCATTAACAAGAAAGAAAGAAAGTGCCCCAGTGTCTGCAATCAGAACGGCGCTTGTGTTAAATGTTCCGAAACGAACCGGTTAAGTTTGTTACCCTAATAAAATGTGTGTGTTTAACTAGGGAATATCCTAGAGATTACAGCAGTAAAAGATGGTCAGTTAATGGATAGGTGTTGTATCCAGTGTGAGCTACAGAGACTCACTACCCCCACCTCAACAGAAACATTCCTGAGATAAGAGGATCAGACGAAGGAAAAAGGTGGGAGGGAATGAGGGAATGATGCAGAGTCAGTGATGTGTAATATATTATACAAGACAAAGAATTGTTCAATAATTTTCTTTCTTCTTTCTTCTTTCCCAAGCAGTGTACTGTGGGAATCCAGCTTTTAACAAAATGACTGTATGATAACATGTATATTCTCTTACAGCGACAGACCATCAGCAATTCTGGGTGTGGTGTGGCTATCTGTTTCTAGGAAAGCTGTGTTTGTCTGTGCTGCAAGTTTTGGGATGAAACAATGTGGGTTGGAAGACAAATGATTCAGTGGAATGTGAATGGGTCTGGCTTTGAGTTGTGATTGAGGCGAATATGTGTGAAGACTGATGGAGGTTTTCAGCAGAGTTGTGAATGCAATTCAGTTTTTATGTATGAGGGCGTGGTTATGAGCCGTTTGTGAAAATTAGTACATGAAAATGTATATGAATGCGTATGGAGTACGATATTTGTTTTGTTTTTTTAATAATATGCGCATTGAGGATTTTATTTTATTTTTCTTGAAGTTTTGGGGTTTTTATTGGTGCCAACAGCATTGATCAAGCTGTACATTTTTATTTATTTATTTATTTTATTTTAAATTGAAGTCAATGAAAAGTTTCTTATGGGCCCTTTGTGTGTTCATGTCTGTATTGTCCGATCTGTTTGTTTCAATGTTTGAAGTTACGTTAAGTGTTGTGCTAAACATCAGAGCTCTGTTCTGATGGGCAGCTGCCACATTACTGATGGACAAAAGGAGAACCATAGCGTCCGACTGAAGGGGGTGGACTTAGATGACTCAGAGCGGAGGGAGGAGGATAGGGGTGGACGTTACAGACAACGACAGCCCTTGTGCCCATCCCCTAGTTATAAGACACTCCCATGGAAGATGAGAAGTCCTGTTTTGTTTTCCAGTCTATTAATTCTGCGATAGGAAAAGTTGGATACTTCTGTAAGCCAAAATGCAGAGTAACATCAAGCAGCATTGGGGGGTTCAGTGGTGCCGACCATAGGTAGTGTTCCTTTGGCATTGCTTCAGCCCTGATGTCAAACGCCTCATTGAAGTGAGGTAAAAGTAAGTCTGCCACCCTATGGTGGGCCTGCAGAGTCTGTGGGACCCAGATCCCAGAAGAGAGAGTGTTGTGCTGTGTGTGGTACTCCTCGTCCACACCACACGAGAGGATTGTATTCTATGTTGACCATGCCCGGATCACTGTCCGTCCCCACAGACACCCATGTTTTTTGTCATAAGGGGAACACAGACAGGTGAGGGGGGGGGGGAGTTAGATCAAGATTAAGAAACAGGAAATCCAGTATCTGCTCTATCTTTAAACATTTTTAGCAGATTCAGTCTGGCCCAAGGATATCCCTCACTCTGGGTGATAAAGAAGTAGTCCCGTTTTTGATTGATACTGGAGCAGCCAAGACAGTTGTGCACAGCAAACATGGCCTCCCCTGATTTACTCTCCAAGGACACCAGCCTTTGGGTAGAAGTGGATGGGAAAGTAGTACGCTCACTTTTTTTTCAACAGAAACCATCCATATTAGATTTGCCCCTAACCAAGATGCGCTTGCCCGTTTGCTGGTCATTGGTAACGCCCCTTGTTGTCTCCTAGGTGCAGATTTGTTTGCAAAAGTACATGCTGGTATCTCACGTCAGGAGGACGGCACTGTGAAGCTTACAGGTGCCCTCCACGACCAAGAACTTTGTTTGTTGGCCATTAGTGATAAAATTCTCTGGTCCATGTTTGTATCAGTACTCCCAGAAGCTGAGAAAAGCAAACCACTCACCATTGGATGGTACATGACCTACATGCCGTTAATGAAGCCACAGTTTCTAACACCCACATCGTGCCCAATGCACACACACACCTTGTCGGCTCAGGTTCCCATTACCCCTACTCACTCCACTGTGATTGATTTGTCCTTTAGTCCCTACCGCCTCACAGATGAGGTGGTAGATGTTTTTTGTGCCTAGAACTGGCAATTTTGTGCTCCCCCACACTGGGCCTATCATATTATTACATTTAGATTGTATTGTTTGAAGTGAGTGGCCATGACTCAGCTGTCCTCACCCAACTGCATGGCCAGCAATAACGCCCCATAGTATAATATTCAGTCAGACTTGACCCCGTGGCCAGAGGTGCCCCTTTCTGCATCAGAGCTGTAGTAGTTGTTCTAGCTATGCTTGGTGAAAGCTCTGAGATAGTTCTGAACCACAAAGTGATGCTGATATTACATCTATCCTCATGAACGTACAATCCAAATGATTGTTTTGTTGCCCATTATTGTTCCATTTTGTTGCCTCAATGTTGCTCTCCAAAGGTGTAATACTTTGGACCCAGCCACCCTGTTGCCTCTGGACCAAGGGGGGAGGGAAGAGTTAGGGCACCGCACTTTAAACTTTTCTTTCAGATTCAAAGGAAGAGGCTCCTGACTGTTTGCAGATGATGTCACAAGAGGTAGTGGGATTTGGTAAATCAGTCATTAGGTAATCTAGATCATGTGCTCTTTGTGGATGGATCGAGGTATGGCAGGTACTACACAGGTTGGGCAGTGGTGATTAAACGTGAACTACCACACTTGTCTGCTCAGAAGTGGAGCTAAAAGACTCTGAAGATGGCTTGCAGATATGCAGATGGGAAAACAGCCACCATTTACACTGATTCCAGGTGTGCTTTGGGATAGCCCATGACTATGGGCCCATATGGAAAGCCAGAGACTCCTTGATCGCTTCAGGTAAACCCATCGAAAATGGGGAAGCAGTGAGGTCTCTGATGGAAGCCCTCGTGTCACTAACATGAGGGGTGATGGCAACGAAAGGCCACTGTAAACAGATGCAGAGGAGGCAAAGGGGAAAGCCACGGCAGATCAGGCGGCAAAGATGGCTGCCAAATTACCTAAGCAGACCCCTGTCTTAAGTGGCCACAGTTCAGGTCCCTGAAATAACTCCTCCTGTCTCCCGAAAGTTCTTAAGACCTTACAGAACCCTGGGGAAGGAGGAAAGGGACTGGTGGATGAAAAAGGGGGGACGACAAATAAGAAGGGCAACTTTACCTTCCCAGGTCCCTCTACTCCACGATGGCACAGGCAACCCATGGAGTGATGCACCAGACAAAAACTGCTATGTGTGATTTAGTACGTAGCATATGGTACGCACCAGGGTTCAGCACTGTAACAGTCAGACATACTTAAGGATAAATGGTTTGTGCCCAGAACAACATGGGCAAGGTGGTTAAGGTACCCAAGAAACACGTCTTGCTTTTTGTATCTGTTTCAACGTTTGCAGACTACCTTCAAATATCCAAGGTGGGCATGTATGAGTATGTATTGATATGTGATGACTTGTTTTCAGGATGGCCAAAACCGTACCCAAAGAAGTAAAGAAGATTATGGCTGAAGTTGTGTGCAAGTATGGGGTACCTTAGATCATTGAAAGTGACACAGGTGTTCACTTCACAGGTGAAGTGATGCAGGAGATGACGAAGGTTTTGGGTGTAGGACAGGCCTTACATGCTTCGTACCATCCACAAAGCAGCAGTAGAGTAGGGAAAAGGAACTGAACGGGACACTAAGTTAAAGATTTAAAGTCTTAATAGAGTACCTGCTGGTAGCCCTCTTTTAGTAAGGTATACGCCTAACCGTGAGACAGGCCTTTGTCCCTATAAGGTCCTTTTGGGTCAGCCCCTAGAATAGGATTTTAATTCCCACAGCAGCTCCAGATGCAACATGGTTGTCTGACAGATTATGTGATCAGTTTTGTATAAGCATTTGACTAAAGTACATTTTCGAGTTTTTGCTTCACTTCCAGGTTTTGATAAAATACCAGGAACCCACCCACTTGTGTCTGGAGATTGGGTGGTAGGAAAAGACACGTTAGAAAAGTCCCAAAACCCTGGTTTGATGGTCCATTCCGAGTGTTGTTGACCACAAGCACAGTGAAGCTCAAAGAAAAGCATAATTGGATTGATTTCAAGGAAGTGTTGAGACTGGTTTTCCCTTGTGTGACTGTTGATCATGACTCAAAAGAATATGGAAAATTGTATGAAAACTTCGATCCAGAAAATCAGGAGCACTGGTGACCTCTAGTCCCCCCATATAATGTCAACGCCAGTTAGGGAAAGATCATCTGACTTCCCCTTGCTCAAATCCAGTGTCACGGGAGGCTGTTCGCTAGGTATGGCTTGTCGTGGAAGCTGGTGAAGAGGAGGCGGAGCATTGGGACAGATGTTTAGGTTTAGGGAGAGAATGAAATTCAAGGGGGGACTGTTAAAGATGGGTGAATTTTATTCTATATTTTGTAAATCTAGGATTGTAATGAGTTAACTTTTTCTACTTCCAAGTGCCCACCCACCCCCCTCTTTGTTTCAAGACTGGAAAGGAGAGAGAGGGGGGGCAAAGAGCTGTGCTGTGGGAAGTGTCTGATTTCTCATCTTTTACATGTGTTCCATAGAGTGTCAGGCATTGCCTTATGCATGAACAGGTGGAATGCGTAAGCCAATCATATGGCTTGATGATATGTATATATTATTCACTGCCTATAGAGAAGCACCTCTTTAAAGTGTCACATATGACGTAGGCAGTATTCTTGTTAGAATAAACTCCATTACAAAATGGCGATGGTAACCAGATGTTTACATTAGTTCACATTCCAAAGTGGTACTCACTGCGCAGATGTTGAAGTGTTATCTCTGTTTCTCTTATCACTTTTTCCTTTTTGACCAATGAAACAATGTTTTAGCCTCAGAGAGGACTGCCCTCTTCTGAAGATTCATAAACGCTTAGTCCATGTAATAAAGTTAGAGATTGCTTTGACCAACTTCTGTGTCAGTGTCCAGTCTCTCAGCCACGCGTGGATATTAACCCCTGGGGGGGGTACATTGATCTGGAACACCAGAGTGTATCTAAAATGCCCTAATTTAGGGTGATTTTAACAGTGCTGAGGCCTAAAAATATCTGACAGTGGCCTGTTCCAGTGTTGGGTGACAGTAAGCATGATTCTCTGCTATGACATGAAGCCTGAATCTCTGCTATGGGACCTCTCTCCTCTGTCTGGGTGCCGGGGCCTAAATATCTGACAATGGCCTGTTCCAGTGGTGGGTGACGTGAAGCCTGATTCTCTGCTATGGAACCTTTCTCCTCTGTCTGGGTGCCGGGGCCTAAATATCTGACAGTGGCCTGTTCCAGTGGTGGGTGACATGAAGCCTGATTCTCTGCCATGAGACCTCTCTCCAATTGATATTAGTTAATTTTAATTTATTTTATTTTCATTTTAATTCATTTCCCTATCCACATTTGTTTGCAGGGTATTTACCTACGTATTTACTTTCCATTTGCTGCCTTTTGAAGCCCTCTAGCCCTTTCCTGGGCTATTTTACAGCCTTTTTAGTGCCGAAAAGTTTGGGGCGAAGTTCGAGTCGAGTTCGGATCCCGAACCCGAACATTTCCGGGCAGTTCGGGCGAACTTCTCGAACCCGAACATCCAGGTGTTCGCTCAACTCTACACAGGAGGACATGTGAGGGAAAAATATTATGGTGGGATACTGTGTAGAGGCAAATTATTATGGGAGGGATTACTATGTGGGGGCAATAATTATGGGAGGGACTGTACCCTCTTCTTTTTATGTGCATTCTTCGGTTGTGATTGATTTTACATGATATTCTATAGTAAATTATTAAAGCTTTGTTATTCTGTATTTGTTGGGGATTTAGTATTTTGGTTGGCGTATATATTCCTATATACTTTAGATGTTTCATGTAAACATAAACACAACGCACATAAAACTTACCTATACTGTTCTTATCAGGGCTCATACACATGGCTGTAGCCATTTTTGCAGTCCGTGTGATGCTGTCCACATCTGACCCGCAAAAAATGTGGATCAGATGCAGACAAAAAAGACGTTTGTGTGCATGAGCCCTTAGGTTAGTGCAAAAATTGTAAAACATTTTTAGGGGGGCCACAATTTTGAGTTTTGGTATGGGGCCCCATGATTTTTATGTACGCCCCTGCAATAGATTATCACTCACACTCAGCAGAGACTTATCTGACATACATTGGTGGCAGAAAAAAACTGTTTTTGTTTCATTTACACAATCTGGCCGCACATCAACCGACCAGCAGTGATTGGTTGGTGGTGTGTATATATTTTGGGGGGGATTTTTTTTTTTTTTTATAGTAAAACATTGTGTAAATTAAACAAAAACTGTTTTTCTGCCACCAATGTATGTCAGATAAGTCTCTGTTGAGTGTGAGTAATAATCTCCTACAGGGGGGTACATAAAAATCATGGGGCCCCATAGCAAAACTCAAAATTGGGGCCCCCCTAAAAAAAAATTAAATTTTTGCACTAACCTAAGGGCTCATGCACACAAATGTCTTTTTTGTCTGCATCTGATCCACATTTTTTGAGGGTAAGATGTGGACAGCAGCACACAGACTGCAAAAATGGCTACGGCCATGTGTATGAGCCCTTATAAGAACAGTATAGATAAGTACAGCAGAGTGAATGAGACTAAAAGATTTGGCGGGCAGCTGCAGGGGTAAAGAGGAAGAGAGGGGCAGGGCCATTCAGCCAGGCTGGGCCCCTTCAACTCATGGGCCCAATAGCAACTGCGTAGTCTGCCTCTATAGGTGGTACGCCAGTGATCTCTTGTACAAGCAATGGAATATAGTGAACTCGCTGTAATCATTCCCCTAGCGAAACCAGTTGCATGTAGACTTCCAAGGAGGGAGATGCAATGGATATGCCTCTAGGTAATTTATTGAATGAATAGAGGTCAAAAGAAAATCCTCTCTTTAGCTCTGTGAAGCATGTTGGACAAACAAGAAGAGACTGCAGGACATAGGATGTGAGCTCACAGAAGAAGAGGAGTTATAGGATTAATTACATGGAATGACATCTTGGCTTCATAAAACCAAATATAACAGTAGCCAGTAGATGAAGCAAAGTACACTAAGTATGGATATGGATGATAATAAACTTTATATAGCGCCAACATATTCCTTAGTGCTTTACAATTAGAGGGTTTTATGTACAAACAAAATCATACATAATATAGTGACAAACAAGTCAACAAATAAAATAAGAGGAATGAGGGCCCTGCTGGCAAGAGCTTACAATCTATGAGGAGATAGGGGTGACACATAAGGTAAGACTTTGAACACTGGTCCAGCCATCTTAACAAAATAGGGGAGTAGATATAAATCTGCATGAGCCAGCCACCAGCTGATATCTATAGTGCTTCTGACTGCATAGGGTGTGGTGGATAGTGTTTATGATGGATCAGTTTCAGAAGAATGATGTTGAGGGGGGATGGTAAATGGAGAATAGTTAGATTTGGGAATGTGATAGGACATCCTAAAAATATGTGTTTTTAGGGAGCGCCTAAAACTTTGGATGCTGTGAATGAACTTAATTGCTTGGGGTAGGGAATTCCAGGGAACTGGTGGAGCTCGGGAGAAGTCTTGCAGATGGGAGTGATCGGTTCAAATTATGGTTAATGTTAGTCGTAAATGATTTGCAGAGTGCAGGTAGGGTGGTATACAGAGATGAGTGAGGAGATGTAGGGGGATGCAGCACTATGGAGTACTGTGTGTGTGAGCAGAGATGTTTAAATGTAATCCTATACTCTATGGGCAAAGCAGTGCAATTAGTGGCACAGGGTGGAGACATCGGAATAGCGGTTAGACAGATAGATAGGCCTCGCTGCTGCATTAAGGATATATTGGAGAGGGGAAAAATTTGTGAGAGGGGGGTCAATTAATAATGAATTATAGTAATCAGGATGAGAATAGATCAGGGCAACAATGAGAATTTTTGTTGTTTCCACAGTCAGATTCTAGAGATGTTTTTGAGATGCAGAGGGGACGAGCAGGTGAGTGATTAAATATAGGGGGTTCAAGGAAAGATCAGTGTGAAACATAAAACTGAGACAGCGGAACTGCTGCCTGGGTATTATGATAGTGCCACAAACTGAGTGGGAGATATCAGATTTAAGTAGGTTAGTAGATGGTGATATTACAAGTAGGTTAGTTTTTGAATGATTCAGTTTCAGGTAGAGATATAACATGATGTTAGAGACAGTGGAAAGACAGTCACTGTGCCCTATAGTAAAGCATGGGTGATGTACTGGGATAAAGTATATAGTTGGTCGTCGTCAGCGTAGAGATGGCACTGAAAAACAAATCTACAGATAGTCTGTCAAATAGTACCTGTGTAGAGAGAAAACAGGAGAAGACCTAGGATTTTATCCTGAGGAACCCCAACAGCAAGAGGGAGAGGAAGTAGAACCAGCGAATGATACACTGAAAGAGAGGCCAGAGAGGAAGAAAACCAAGAGACAGCAGTGTCCTTGAGGATCAATAGATTGGAGCATGCTGAATAGGAGACGTGGTCTACAGTTTCCAATGTTGCAGAGAGATCCAGAAGAATGAGCGGAGAGTAGTCACCATTACATTTAGCTGTCAAAGTTTGCCACTTTGGTATGGGCAGTTTCTATGGAATGTAGAGTTTGTAAACCAGATTGTAATGGATCAAGTTGAGAGTAAACAGAGAGGTAGTGAATGATGAGAGAATACAATAAGTGATCCAGGAGTTTAGCGATAACGGGGAGATTGGTGACAGGTCTGTAGTTACTTGCTCGGCAGGAGTCAAGAGATTTTTTTAATAATTAGGTTATGACAAATTGTTTTAAAGAGGAGGGGAAGATACCAGAAGAGAGAGAGAGGTTGAGCGCTTTAGTTAGGTGGGTGGTAACAGCTAGGGAAAGAGACTAGAGGAGGTGTAAGGGAATTAGGTAACTAATACAGGTGGTAGGGTGAGAAAAAAGAAAATCCTGGAGAATTCTTTTATGACTGGGTCAAATGTGGAAAGTAAACCAGTGGCAATGTGGTAGGGAAGAGGATCTATGACATTTAACGGCCAGATCTTCAGCACAGAAGTCTGTAATAGGCACCTGCACTTTTGGACTGAGGAGGGAGTGAAAGGTGTCAAAGAGGTTGTTTTTTTATTTTTATTATCGGATAGTGAGGAGATGAGGGTCGTGGGGTCAGGATTGACTTTTCTGGTGCATGAGTTCAGCACTCATGGAGAACTACTGGAGAAAGCGAGTTTGAGGTGTAAGCCAGGGTTGCTTTTATCTGTTTGGAAGTTCTGAGTGTAGGGTTGAAACTTCACCCAGAGTACTTTTGAGGATTTCATTATAGTGTTTTGCAACTAGATTAGGACAGGAGATGGAAGAGATTGGGGACAATGATGACTGTACAGTGTTCATAAGTTTATGATCATCGATAGCCTATAGATTTCTGAATGTGTTGAAATGGATGAGAATTTGCGATAGTGAAGGAGAGAAGGTTGTGGTCAGAGAGCTCGAGAGGAGAGTTAGTAAAATCGGAAAACGAGCAGAGCCAGAAGAAGACCAGGTGAAGTTTGTTACCATCTTAGTGTGTCTGAGACTTAGAAAGTTGTAAAAGACCAAGAGAGTAGGTTAGAAATAGAAGCTGGGAGGCAGGTGGGGAGGTAGAGCTATCAGGATGTTAAAGTCACCCAAAATGAGAGTTTGGAAATTCTGAGAATAACAAATATAACACATTACAGTTATGATGGATTCAAAATAAGAGCCATAGCTGAGACAGCATGTGCTATTTTAAACTTGTTTTTGTCTGTAACTTATTGATTTTATTTATTTTAGTCCCACTATGGGACTTGACGATTGATTACTTACTTAATACACTGCAATACTTCAGTGGTACACTGATGGGCAGCATAATAGACCATGAATGCGAGACCTGTTCATAAATGTAACAAACTGAGTAGAAGTAGTGGTATTAAGTAATTCCCTATCTCTCCAGCTGTTTGATTCACAGAACCAATGTCTATTTTTGTGACTGTAATTTTGGTGACTCAGCTCTAAAATGTTTTATGCTCCTTCAATGACAAATAGTCAATTAAGGTAACTGTCCAGGCAGAATGTTTCCCATGTACCACATTGTAATTGAATCAAACCTATAAAATCAGATTTGTTCAAAGGCAGAGAGTTATGTGGTCAGTATATGTCACTGCTATTTGGGCAGTATATCTGTCACTGTTATTTGGTTATTATATGCAGGCTCGGACTGGCCCACCGGGGATGCAGAGGATTCCTCAGTAGGCCTCAAGTCTCCTGCACCCGGAGATAAGACGGAGGAGTAATTATTTCTCTTGTTTCTCAGGAGAGATAATTATTGCATCCACTAGGTGGCAGTATCACACAGTGATGCAACCTCCTACTGGTGTAAATTGTACAGGAGGCCCCGCAGTATCTTCTAAACTGTGCGGCTGCTGGCAGTGAAGGAGGAGAGAACATGTCTGGCCACCCTCCTGCCCTCCCTGCTGTCAGAAAACTGTGGTTGCTGGAGAGAAGGACTCCTCTGCGGTGCTGGGCTGATTTCTCAGGTGTGTGACAGTAGTGAGCTGTAGGAGACTGTAAGGGGGAAACAGGGGATTTGTTTATAGTAGACTCAGATCTTTGTATGTGTTCTGCTCTCTGCAGAGTTCAGAGTGGAATTGGGGGGATTCTGTCCTAGGTCCCACCAATGCCTCTGCTTTAGGTGCACCCCCATTAGTTCCACAGTCCAAGATGCCCCCACTCTAAATGCACCCCTAATATTTCCTCTTCTCCAGTTGCCCCCCTAATACCTCTGCTCCAGGTTCACCACTATTACCCTGCCCCAGGTGACCCTAATGCCTCTGTTTCAGTTATGACCCTCCGTTTGTGCCCTTTGCTCACGTTACTCCTCTAGCACCTTTGCTTGGGCTTTGTTAAAGGTTGTGACCTGCAAAGGGGGTTGGACTTATGACTGAAAAATTCTGCACAGTGCGTCACATTCTCCAGTATTGATACAAATGGTTTACATGGCTGTAGTGATGATATTCCGTATTTACAGGCATCACTGCTGCCATGTAAAGAGATACTGGTGGTGGAGTGGTGAAGGATTTAAAGGGCTTGTCCAGCTTTGCTTTTCAAGTTATCCTCTCCACACCATAGGGCATGACTATATGATTAGTGGGGTCCGAATCTATGACCCCCACTGATCCCAGGAACGGGTCCTGTTCCCCCTTTTTGATGGTGTGGCAAGCCACACATATGCCCTGCTGCTCCATTTATTCTCTTTGGGACCACTGGAAATAGCCAGCACTGTACTCTGACACCTCCAGTGACCCCATAGAGAATGGATGGAGAGGCAGGGCATATGCTCTGCCTGCCACTCAATCAAGAAGGGGGATCAGTGGGGGCTCCAGCGTTTAGACCCCCACGGATCACTTAGTTATCCCCGATCCTGTGGATAGAAAAGTGGGCACAGGTCATTTGACAGGCGAGCATTTCTGTTTTAGTTTGACACATATTTTGGGCCAGATTTTTTATTTTTACATCAGTTTTATTTTTTTACACCCAAAGAAAACCTTTAAGGATAAGGAATGTGAAAAGGTCCAACAGCTATGACACGACAGGTGATAAGTGTCTGATTGGTGAGGGTCTGACTGCTGGGACCCCCATGATCAAGTGAACATGGTTTTAAGACCCTTGTGTACATAGATTGGAAATAATGTAATTGAATGTCTCAGGACCCCTTTTTTCATGATCAGTGGGTGTTTCAGCAGTCAGGCCCCAGCAATCTGATATTTATCACCTATCCTGTAGATAGGCAATAGGTCATTATGGTAGGACAACCCTTTTAATTATAATGTACATTATGTACAATATGAGGAGGTTAAGATTTAGTAAATTTCATGCCAGACATTTATGCTTAAAGGGGTTAAAGGGTTTGTCTCACTTCAGTAAATGGCATTTATCATGCAGTTAATACAAGGCACTTACTAATGTATTGTGATTGTCCATATTGAATCCTTTCCATCACATTATACACAGTATATATCCGTGGTTATTACCACCGTGTAATCCAGCAGTGTTGGTCGTACTTACACACTATAGGGAAAGGCTGAAAGTGCTCATAGGCCAACACCTTTACCTATAGTGTGCAAGCACGACCACCACTGCTGGATTACATGGTGGTAATAACCACGGATACATACTGTGTATAATGTGATGCAAAGGAGGCAATATGGACAATCACAATACATTAGTAAGTGCCTTGTATTAAGGCTAGTTTCACACTAGCGGCAGGGGAGTCCGGCGGGTAAACAGCCTGTCGGATCCGTCCTTCAGCTCCGGTAGTTCACGTGTGCCCCCGAACTGCCACTACGTCCCCATTGACTATAATGGAGGCAGGGGCAGAGTTCCGGCAGCAGCACGGCAGCTCACGCCGAGAGGCGGCTGGACTAAAAGTACTGCATGTGTGTGTGCATTCCACATTAAGCGGAACAGAACAGCCCGCCCTTAATATAACAGTCCTATCCTTGTCTGTAATGCCGACAAAAATATGACATGTTCTATAATTTTGCAGAACGGCCATGCGACCATACAGACACAGAATGTACACAGAGTCTTTTTTTTTTTTTTTGCGGACACATTGAAGTGCAGGAGTCCTAAGGTGGGCCCCCAGAATCAGTTACACTGGTGGGCCCTAAGTACCCCAGTCCAAACACTGAGTATATGTCACTGTTATTTAGGCAGTAAATACCACAGGTTATTTTGCCAGTATCTCATATTATTTTTTTAAGAGTATAAACAGTGTGTCACCATTATTTGGGACAATATACTGTCCTGATCAAAAGTTAAAGACCACTTGAAAAATTGCAAAAAAAATCATATTTTACATTGTTGGATCTTAACAAGGTTCCAAGTAGAGCTTCAACATGCAACAAGAAGAAATGAGAGTGAGACAAAACATTTTTTGAGCATTCAATTAATTGAAAATAACGATTAACCTGAAACAGGCTGTTATTCAGCTGATCAAAATTTTAGGACCACATGCCTTTAAAAGGCCAAATCTGTGTAAAGATGTGGATTCATTGTCATTTTCTGTCAGGTAGTCACACGTTGTGATGGCAAAGGCTCCCACAGCGCGCCATCACTGCTGAGGTGGGACGCAGTAAGACAGTCATTTGGAATTTCTTAAATGATCCTGAGGGTTATGGAACAAAAAAGTCAAGTGGAAGACCCCAAACAATGTCATCAGCACTGAGCCGGAGGATCCAATTGGCTGTCAGTCAAGACACTGGACGATCCTCAACCCAAATTAAGGCCCTTACTGGTGCTGACTGCAGCCCCATAACCATCAGACGGCATCTGAGACTGAAGGGCTTCAAAAACAAAAAAAACTTCTTCAGAGACCTCGTCTCCTTGAACGCCACAGAACTGCTCGTTTGGACTTTGCAAGAGAGCACCAAACATGGGACATTCAAAGGAGGATTAAAGTTTTATTTTCTGATGAGAATTTTTTTTATCTTGATTGTTTCCAACATTACTGGCATGATCAGCAGATTCCACCTGAGATGTTTTCTACGCGCCACAGTGGAGGGGGCGCCATAATGGTCTGGGGTACTTTTTCCTTCAGTGGAACAATGGAGCTTCAGGAAGTGCAGGGGCGTCAAACGGCCGCTGGCTATGTCCAGATGTTGCAGAGAGCATTCCTCATGACTGAGGGCCTTTGTCTGTGTGGTAACGACTGGGTTTTTCAACAGGACAACGCTACAGTACACAATGCCCGCAGGACAAGGGACTTCTTCCAGGAGAATAACCTCACTCTTTTGGCCTATCCTGCGTGTTCCCCTCATCTAAATCCAATTGAGAACCTTTGGGGGTGGATGGCAAGGGAAGTTTACAAAAATGGACAACAGTTCCACACAGTAGATGGCCTTCGTGCGGCCGTCTTCACCACTTGGAGAAATGTTCCCACTCACCTCATGAAAACGCTTGCATCAAGCATGCTGAAACGAATTTTGGAAGTGATAAACAATAACGACAGAGCTACTCATTACTGAGTTCATGTTTGGAAGTTGTATTTCTGTTTTGGGGGGGTTTTTTTTTTTTTTGGAGGTGTGGTCCTAAACTTTTGATCAGCTGAAAAACAGCCTGTTTCAGTTTATTCGTTGTTTTCATTAAATTGAATGCTCAAATTTATTTTGTCTCACTCCCATTTCTTCTTGTTGCATGTTGAAGCTCTACTTGGAACCTTGTTAAGATCCAGGCATGCTAAATATGATTTTTTGCCATTTTTCAAGTGGTCTTAAACTTTTGATCAGGACTGTATGATACTGTTGTTTTAGCTAAACATGATACTGTTATTTGAGCAATATTTAATACTGCTATTTGGGCAGTAAATATACAGCGAGGAACAGAAGTATTTAAACACCCTGTGATTTTGCAAGTTCTCCCACTTACAAATCATGGAGGGGTCTGAAATTCATATTGTAGGTGCATTCCCACTCTGAGATACAGAATAAAATAAAATAAATTCAGGAAATCACATTGTATGATTTTTAAAGAATTTATTTGTCTTGCACTGCTGAACATAAGTATTTGAACACCTGAGAAACTGCAAGAATTCTGGTTGGTTTGGTAATAGGATGCCAGGGAGGGAAGATATACATATCTCCCCACAGAAACCAAATAACAGAACCCAGGCGAGTCGGTTGGTCCCAGAATCATCTCCCTTCTGGTCTGGAGCTATGAGCCCTAATGGGTTTTGGGGGTCATTGGGCTGCCTGGACCAGCAGGGAGGGGGGACCCTACCAGACGCAGGGAGGGGAGGGGTCGACTACAGTTGAAAAATGGCCAGGCAAGCAGAGTCCAGGGTCTTTTCTCTAAATGGGGGGTCACATCATGCCATGTGTTTACAGGGACCTGCAAACTGCTGACATCACTGCCTCCAATGTGACTACAGCTAAGAACTCATTACAACCCGAAGGACTCATCCATCTGGTAAACTGACCTTTTGCTCTGTTTAATCCTGTTTGTCCCTACTACCTGTATTTGTAACCTCAGACCACTGAATATATTCTTTGTGTGTATAGTGTTATTTTTAGTGAGCCCTTAAGGCGATTAGATATATAATTTAATCTTGTGCTGTCTTGCATCTCGATCACGAATCCCCACGTCCGTTTTTCGGTCTAGTTATACGCTACTGCGGGTTGGTTTCTCACCCTATATAATCCTGTTAGCGGACCGGGCTTATATCAAATGAGAAACTGGTGGCAGTATACCCGGGCTGAGGAAGCGCTGTTTCACTGGGGCAGTGAAAAGGCTCCCTCAGCTTGTTGCCTCTCTGTACCCCTGTGGACAGGAGGAGTCTGTGAACACTTACCTGTTCCTCAGGGATGGCGTAATGTCACGCCTTGGTAACCAGTGACTATACCGTATCTCGCTGGCTCTACGTATTTGCGTCCAGCGGCACCAAGGTGCGGTATTCGTCACAGTTGGGTATGGACATAAAACTGTTAACACTAGCAGTCTTGGTTAGGTTGCCGTGGAGACCGTCTGGTCCAACTTTTTCTGGGTAGTTAGAGTCTTAGCTAAGCAGAGCTAGAGCCAAGATCTACATGTGTGAGATACTGCCAAGTAGGCCCAAAAAGAAGCCTCATCCAGCTGCCAAAGAGCAAATTAAAGGGGTTATCTAATCCTTTTAATGACCCCCCCCCCAGATTGCCCAAGCCCCTCCTCTAGAGCATACTTACCTGCTCCTTGACGCCCGCATCCCTCTGGATCGCTGCACGGCCGCCGCTGCACCTCCTCGTCGTCTGGATCAAAACATCTGGCCACAGGGGGTGACTAACCTCCCTAGCAGCTGTCAGCTACACAATCCCATCGCCGGATGTTCTGATCTGTGCGATGCGGAGATGCAGCGGCGGCCGTGCTGGGATCCAGAGGGAAGCGGGTGCGAGGGAGCAGGTAGGTATGCCCTAGACAAGGGGCCCGGGCATTTTGGTCATTATAGAGATTGGATAACCCCTTTAATTTGGAGACTACTCCTGAGGGAAAGAAAGCAGACATCTACAGAAGGTTTAGAACCATCAAGTCCATGTGTTGGATTCAGACTGTAACATACTGCTCGTTTATGGCATTAAGACTTTACTGTGTATGGAAAGCATTAATTGCCTCTGGCACCCACCAGACTTTGAGACAGACTGGCCATCCAAATCTAAGATCTGCACACTGCAGACTGGGAATTGCAGAAGGAGTAAATGAGAATGGAATTGCACCCCTGTGGTCATTTGGAAGGATTGCAGAGTGTTTAGAGTGAGACTCAGGAAGGACTATTACTACCATCATTGCTACTGCCAATATACAACTATTGGGAGAATCCTACTCTGAAACATACAGTACAGACCAAAGGTTTGGACACACCTTCTCATTCAAAGAGTTTTCTTTATTTTCATGACTATGAAAATTGTAGATTCACACTGAAGGCATCAAAACTATGAATTAACACATGTGGAATTATATACATAACAAAAAAGTGTGAAACAACTGAAAATATGTCATATTCTAGGTTCTTCAAAGTAGCCACCTTTTGCTTTGATTACTGCTTTGCACACTCTTGGCATTCTCTTGATGAGCTTCAAGAGGTAGTCACCTGAAATGGTCTTCCAACAGTCTTGAAGGAGTTCCCAGAGATGCTTAGCACTTGTTGGCCCTTTTGCCTTCACTCTACGGTCCAGCTCACCCCAAACCATCTCGATTGGGTTCAGGTCCGGTGACAGTGGAGGCCAGGTCATCTGGCACAGCACCCCATCACTCTCCTTCATGGTGAAATAGCCCTTACACAGCCTGGAGGTGTGTTTGGGGTCATTGTCCTGTTGAAAAATAAATGATGGTCCAACTAAACGCAAACCGGATGGAATAGCATGCCGCTGCAAGATGCTGTGGTAGCCATGCTGGTTCAGTATGCCTTCAATTTTGAATAAATCCCCAACAGTGTCACCAGCAAAGCACCCCCACACCATCACACCTCCTCCTCCATGCTTCACGGTGGGAACCAGGCAGGTAGAGTCCATCCGTTCACCTTTTCTGCGTCGCACAAAGACACGGTGGTTGGAACCAAAGATCTCAAATTTGGACTCATCAGACCAAAGCACAGATTTCCACTGGTCTAATGTCCAAAAAAGTCTCTTCTGCTTGTTGCCTGTCGTTAGCAGTGGTTTCCTAGCAGATATTCTACCATGAAGGCCTGATTCACACAGTCTCCTCTTAACAGTTGTTCTAGAGATGTGTCTGCTGCTAGAACTCTGTGTGGCATTGACCTGGTCTCTAATCTGAGCTGCTGTTAACCTGCGATTTCTGAGGCTGGTGACTCGGATGAACTTATCCTCCACAGCAGAGGTGACTCTTGGTCTTCCTTTCTTGGGGCGGTCCACATGTGAGCCAGTTTCTTTGTAGCGCTTGATGGTTTTTGTGACTGCACTTGGGGACACTTTCAAAGTTTTCACAATTTTTCAGACTGACTTACCTTCATTTCTTAAAGTAATGATGGCCACTCGTTTTTCTTTACTTAGCTGCTTTTTTCTTGCCATAATACAAATTCTAACAGTCTATTGAGTAGGACTATCAGCTGTGTATCCACCTGACTTCTCCACAATGCAACTGATGGTCCCAACCCCATTTATAAGGCAAGAAATCCCACTTATTAAACCTGACAGGGCACACCTGTGAAGTGAAAACCATTTCAGGTGACTACCTCTTGAAGCTCATCAAGAGAATGCCAAGAGTGTGCAAAGCAGTAATCAAAGTACTTTGAAGAACCGAGAATATGACATATTTTCAGTTGTTTCACACTTTTTTGTTATGTATATAATTCCACATGTGTTAATTCATAGTTTTGATGCCTTCAGTGTGAATCTACAATTTTCATAGTCATGAAAATAAAGAAAACTCTTTGAATGAGAAGGTGTGTCCGAACTTTTGGTCTGTACTGTACATCAGAACTGTGCCTTTTGCTGCTGTATGAACTAATACTCCCATTATCTATTCAGTAAAGAGAAACTTTATTTATTGCTACCAAACAAGCCTGGTCATTGACTCAATTAACCTTTCACTGGTCCTGCACTTATCAACCTGCCTTACACTCTGGCAATCGTACACTATCAAGGTCACCCCAACTACCACCAGGCAAGAATCACCCAAAGACCCAGGGTATACCCCATGGGAAGAAAGTTTTCACCCTCACTTTACTGCTGCACTGCCCCAGGGTGCACCAGAAAGTCCAAGAAAGTCCATTCAAGTGCCAGAACCATCTCCTAAAGAGGATTCAGCTACATCAGTTCACTACCAGTGCAGACCTTGCTAAGGATTGGCAGCAGGCAGGTGCGAGTGCATCTGCACACACATTGAGGCGAAGGCTTTTGGAGGATGGCCTGATGTTAAGAAGGACAGTATAGAAGCCACTTCACTCTAAGAAAAACATCAATGACAAATTGACATTCTGCAGGAAGTACAAGGACTGGACTGCAGAGGACTCGGGTAAACTTATTGTCTCTGATGAAGCCCCTTCAGACTGTGTGGGACAAAAATTATTGTCTGAAGAAGAATAGGTGAATATGTGATTGTCTGAAGATGAATAGGTGACCATGAGTCCTGTGTCATGCCAACAGTAAAGCCTCCTGAGATCATTCATATTGGGGTTGCTTCTCATTTAAAGGAGTGGGCTCACTCAGTTTTGCCTAAAACACTGCCAAAAATAAAGATTGCTATCAAAACAACTTCCAAGAGCAACTTCACCCAACCATCCAGGAGGATTTTGGAAATGAATAATGCTTTTTTCGCCATGATGGAGCACCATGTCACAAAGCAAAAGTGATAAGTGATTTGGCAAAAAAATGTAATTGGGCCCATGACCAGGAATCATCAAAAATCTCAATCCCATTGAGAGCCTGTGGTCAATTCCCAAAAAGAGGGTGGACAAACAAAAACACTGAAATTGTTAGGCAAAAATGGGTTGCCATCGGTCAGGATTTGGCCCAGAAGCTGATATCCAACATGCCAGGATCAACTTCCGAAGTTTTGAAAAAGAGATGAGCGAATTTCTTTAAAGTTTGATTCTGCTGATTTGCCAAATTTCACAAAAAATTACTTAGTCACGAAGCAAAGTAGCGGGTGCAATGACAGGGATCTGCGATAGCGCCACCCCCGTCATTGTACCCCTCTGATGTCGTGTTCATACATGATCGCGGCATCTTAGTGTAAAATTAACAATAAAAAAAACATGTAATCAAACATACCGCCTCCATTTGCTCACGACGGGCCGGCCGCCGCCATCTTGCTTGAAGATCTCAGCTGAAATCCTGTGTGGCGCGGGATTACGTCATTACGCCATACTGCAGGTTTTCAGTCCACTGCATGTCCACTTATGTTGCAGGTTTTATCTGTGTAGTGCCCTGGAGCAAAGGGCATTTGTGCAGTACCCTGGACATTTGTGGAAATTGTCCCCTATTGTTGTTATTGTCCCCTGTATACCGAGCACCCGAGCACAATGGAAGTCAATGGGAGAACCCGAGCATTAAACCAGGCACCCCTGCTCTGAAGAAGGGAGGGTGTCTGGTTCACATGAAAAGGTCAGAAATTGATGGAAACGCCACTGAAATTGTTCGGGCTCAGCATGGGGAGGATGTCTGGATGCATCTTGGACTCCCAGGTCGCTGCTGGGAAGGATGTTGCCCGAGTAGTACGCAAATTTTACAGACAATAATACGCACAAAACCGAAGATAAAATCGATTTTAGAGGAAAAATTGTTAGGAAGCATTTTTTCCTGTATATTTACTTGTATATAAAGTGCAAGTGCTGCCAAAAATTACAAGAAAGAGGGACTATGATACAACCTTTATATCACATAAAGGAGGGCCTCATTAACATTGTGGTATAATTGTTCAGGTAGTGGGACTCCTACACTCATAAAGCCTATGCACTAAGTGAAAGGGCTGCCATAAATTTCAAGGATCCGGCACTCCAATACACCCTTTATTACACATAAAAGAGGACATCATACATACCCTTGAAAAATTATGATTGATGGCCTGCTGTTGACCCTCAAAAACATTAGGAGCAAGGACCTGCTGGTGACCCTCTATAACATTATAACATTATGGGCGAGGTTCTGCTGCTGAGCTGACTCTCTTAAACATTAGGGGCCAGTGCCTGCTGCTGATCTGACCATCTAAAACATTAGGGACGAGGGCCTGCTGCTGAGATGACCATCTAAAACATTAGGGGTGAGGGCCTGCTGCTAATCTTGTAGTGTCCCACTAGGTATGGGTGGGCACTGCACAAGGGTCAATTGGTGTGCGCGTTACTCCTACTCACAAGGAACAGAAATGTCATATTTAATTCTGCATTTAATGTATGTTTTAATGTGTTGTTATATGCAATGTACCCCTGTATGATGCAAGCAGCAGGCCTAGTTGGGTGTAGTTAGACATCCCAGACACTAGAGGGAGATAGGGAGCCCCTAGTATAAATGTCCAGGCCCAGACAGGGAGAGTTAGTGGCAGAGTCAGGAGTCTGAGAAGACAGAGGTTAAGAAGCCTGCTCCTGACATGCAGCTGGATAGCCCTGGCTGCTAGTGATGTCCAGGAGGCTAGTTGAGAAGCTCCAGCCTGCCTGAGAACAAGAGAGCCTAGTTAGCTCTGAAGAGATACCCCAGTTGCAGGATTCAACCTCCTGGGAGAAACCGACAGTTATCCACCTGATAGGAGGAGGCGACCCAGGGTAAGCAAAGTGACCCTGAAGGGCAGAGGAATTTAGGAACCATAGCAAGCAGTATAATACCTGAGGAAGAAAGTAACCAAGGATATAAGCCACCTTTTTAGGCATCCGGGCCTTGGGAGATATAAAGCCAGAGCAGGAGTTCTATAAAGGACAGTGTACAGTGATTCTGGGAAAAGTACAACCTGCTGCTGAGTGCTTGTGGAATTTACCCTCAGTGTAACTTGCATGACTATTGCCTGCCATATTTGTGAATAAGCCCCTTTTCGTGGAACTGTAATATAGAGACTGTGCTACACCTGCTGTACAAAGTTGGATTGTTCAGTAAAGTTACGTTTTGGTTCACTGCATACTTGTGTACCTTCATCATTCCAACCACCAACCGGCGTGCCACCGTCCAAAGGCACTGGCGTCACGAATACCACAGGGACCTTGCCCCAGGCACACAAAATACCTGTAACATCCAGGGCACCTCAACCACCATCAGGCCTGGTCCCTATCTACAGAGCGTGCCCCAGAGGAACTGTGTCTACCTCTCCTTCACTGCCACGCGCCTGCCCAGGGTTCTTCAAATATAGTGAGTAACCCTCGATTGCCCATAACTGTGACCTCACTTCGTCATACCCTGCAGGTCTGGCGTGTTGCATAAATTGGCGTCACGAACAGGATCCGAATATTCCTGCGCCATAGCGGATTTAAAAACTGTGTGCTGAAAATTGTCTTAAAGTGACATGCCCCAATTGTTTTATTGAAAATTGCTGGGCCAAAGTGAACTGTAATGATTGCGGTGTGAAAATAGCATTGTGTGGACTGTTTTCTACTTATTTAAGCCACCGCTTGCTGTCAGTGAATAGACAGCTATTTTGCTCAAAGATGGCCGCTGAGCTTGATTGAAATTGTTTGCTGCGTCATCTTCATCCTAAACTGGCGGTAAAAATTGGCGCCTTCTGCTAAAAGTGCGGGAAGGCTGTATGCTGGCGCCACCGCCCTGTCTGGACATTTGCATGTCTGCTGTGATGGACTCCGCCTCCCCCATACTGGAGTACCTGGGGGGCGGCCTCCCAGTGCAATGGGAGGATCTGTCTGAACTTGTTGGTGCCACCCTGTCGCTCTCCAGAGAAGGATCGAGCAAGTTGAGGAGTGAGGACTTTCCTGCTGATATGTCCGCGCCTGATTTATTAACCATGAATGTGACTGGTGTTGAGCAAGAGGATGCTCCACTGGCCTACTCTCCGGGACCGGAGAGACCCGCCTGCCCGCCACCGAGGACGCAACCGGAGACCTACTATGGCTCCTGGAGAGACTTCTTCCAGCCCTCGTTCAAGTGGTCCGCATTGATGGCAGAGATCCGGGAGGCCGCAATTAAGAAAACGACTAAAACCAAAATTTACTACGAAGAACTGGCAAAGACCGTTCACGAGTGCCACACTGACACACAACCCCGCCTGGAAAGGAGAATGGGGTTGGTTGTGGCCTTTGACAAGGACCGAGGCTTCGGTTTTATAAAAGACTACCTGACTGGACGAGACTTATATGTCAACAGGAGGTCCGTCAAGCGGAGTTACCTCCCAGAACGTCTACACAACCTCCGCGAGGGAGAGGAGGTTGAATTTACCCCTGCTGAGGGCCTGCGAGGCCCCTACGCCACTGCCGTGTCCCGTCCGAAAAAGAAATCGGAGGACTGGGACTTTGATGAGGACTACTCTGGTTGCGAGCACGAACCTGTGTGCTCTCCGGAGGACAACCCTGGCTGCGAGCGTGAATCTGAATGCTCTCCAGGACCGGCCCATCATGCCTTCCAGGAACGGGGCTCTTTCATTGGCCCAAATGTGTTCTGGCAGCCAACAGTGGTGGAGAAGAGGGTTAGCCCATGGCCCTCGCCTGAGTTGCCTCGCAGGGAGAAAACCGTACGTGAACTTCAGGATGCAGAGAGATTCAGAGCTGCCCTGGAGAATATCCGCAGAGGGAGGAAAGCGGACGCCTCGCCTGAGCCTGCAGCGGCTGCGCAGGACGAATCACCCACCTTCCAAGTGCCGACGGCGACAGCGGAGACCAGCGATCCCGACTCCGAAAGCCTGGACGACCAGATCGTGCGGCTGGAGCTGAAACTGCGGGAGCTACGCCAGATTGCCTCCGCCAGGATCCGGACTCCACCTGACCTACAAGAAAGAGGACGTAAGGACTCGGACGTCTCCGGGTCTAAGGTGAGAGTACCTGTACCTTCCAGCCGTCCCTCATTTGTATCGGCACCTGCGCTGAGGCCTTCTTACGCTGTGCACCGGCGCACAGAGCCAGTTGTTCCAGAACCCACCGGACCGCTTGAAGCAGCGGTACCCAGGCCAGCGCAGCAGCCCACGATTGTTATGCCTGCTCCGGTGAGGTCAGCGACTTTGATTACCCCTAGGCCTATGGGGCCTATACCTATTAGGGGTCCGTTTATGTTACAGTTGCCCCCCAATACTGTGTTGTGGGCACATCCATCTGTTGAATCGCAATACAGGCCCAATGTACAAATGGAGCCAGGGAGCACCACTGAAATGCAAAGTGAATATGACATGCCCCTGTGAATTGGCCTGCTAGGCCCTTGATGTTTGCTTTATTTGCCAAGGGACCCTATAAAGAAGAGTTAACCCTTCCAGGACAGGAGCCCTTCGTTGTTTTGGCCCTCTGTTGCTGCTGCCAGTTACCCACGGCTCAGTGGAGGCGGCAAGCCACTGAAATACCACGTGCAGCAAGGCCATCTTGTTTACAGGACCTCCTGCCTGCTTTCTCAGAGTGAAAACCCAGTTGTGCCTGTTTTCATAAGTTGCACTCTTAACCCTTTAACCCCCTTTTCAGGTTGATTAAGGGTATTACAGCACTTATTTCTATATTTATGCCATTTGAATAATGTGGACTATTTTATGTGCTGTCATTTTATTATGCAACTGGAATTTAAAGGAATTGGGCCCAGGGAATAGACTCAAATGCACATGAGCCTCTGAGA
The DNA here is from genome assembly GCF_014858855.1 of Bufo gargarizans. NCBI lineage: Eukaryota > Metazoa > Chordata > Amphibia > Anura > Bufonidae > Bufo > Bufo gargarizans. The sequence goes on along the minus strand of NC_058084.1, from coordinate 84,467,498 downwards.
TTTTTGCTACTATTTTAAAGTATTGTGCCCAGAGATGGACTCCACCTCGTGCGAGCCTCTGTGATTCTTGCTATACTGTCTAAAGGTTCCATATCTTTACTTAGCTGTGGATTATACAAAAAGAAAAGAACCTGGGTACGGACTCATTTTATATGCTTTGAGCCTCCAAGAATTGTTATTTAATTGTTTTTATATTTTCCATGGACTACAACTGTTCTATCATGGACAATTTGCACTTATGGACTATCCTGGTTATTGTTACGCTGCACCAGGTCAGCGCCCCTGTTCCCATTGTGCTATCCTGAGAGAAAAGAACGACGCCCCTTTTCACCATTACTTGCTCCTAATCCAGTGGAACTGCCTGATGTATACATATAATGTATATTTAGCAAATGTAGATGTGTTTTCCTGCTTTGCTTTATCTTCCCTATTACAGGTGCAGTATCCAGCTGTGCAGAGACCCTCCATGTTGCGCCGAGGACGGGCAACGTTATAGCGTGGGGGTATGTAGTGTCCCACTAGGTATGGGTGGGCACTGCACAAGGGTCAATTGGTGTGCGCGTTACTCCTACTCACAAGGAACAGAAATGTCATATTTAATTCTGCATTCAATGTATGTTTTAATGTGTTGTTATATGCAATGTATCCCTGTATGATGCAACAGCAGGCCTAGTTGGGAGTAGTTAGACATCCCAGACACTAGAGGGAGATAGGGAGCCCCTAGTATAAATGTCCAGGCCCAGACAGGGAGAGTTAGTGTGTGCAGAGTCAGGAGTCTGAGAAGACAGAGGTTAAGAAGCCTGCTCCTGACATGCAGCTGGATAGCCCAGGCTGTTAGTGATGTCCAGGAGGCTGTTGAGAAGTTCCAGCCTGCCTGAGAACAAGAGAGCCTAAGTTAGCTCTGAAGAGATACCCCAGTTGCAGGATTCAACCTCCTGGGAGAAACTGACAGTTATCCACCTGATAGGAGGAGGCGTCCCAGGGTAAGCCAAGTGCCCCTGATAGGCAGAGGAACTTAGGAACCATAGCAAGCAGTATAATACCTGAGGAAGAAAGTAACCAAGGATATAAGCCACCCTTTTAGGCATCCGGGCCTTGGGAGATATAAAGCCAGAGCAGGAGTTCTATAAAGGACAGTGTACAGTGATTCTGGGAAAAGTACAACCTGCTGCTGAGTGCTTGTGGAATTTACCCTCAGTGTAACTTGCATGACTATTGCCTGCCATATTTGTGAATAAGCCCCTTTTCGTGGAACTGTAATATAGAGACTGTGCTACACCTGCTGTACAAAGTTGGATTGTTCAGTAAAGTTACGTTTTGGTTCACTACATACTTGTGTACCTTCATCATTCCAACCACCAACCGGCGTGCCACCGTCCAAAGGCACTGGTGTCACGAATACCACAGGGACCTTGCCCCAGGCACACAAAATACCTGTAACATCCAGGGCACCTCAACCACCATCAGGCCTGGTCCCTATCTACAGAGCGTGCCCCAGAGGAACTGTGTCTACCTCTCCTTCACTGCCGCATGCCTGCCCAGGGTTCTTCAAATATAGTGAGTAACCCTTGATTGCCCATAACTGTGACCTCACTTCGTCATACCCTGCAGGTCTGGCGTGTTGCAATCTGACCATGGAAAAAATTATGGGCGAGGGCCTGCTGCTGAGCTGACCATCTAAAAGATTATAGGCGAGGGCCTGCTGCTGAGCTGACCCTCTAAAACGTTAAAGGCGAGGGCAGCCTAATAAGAATGTTGATATGATGGAGGAGGAGGACGAGAAAAGGAAGATTGAACCATATACCCTCTTTTGTGGTGGAGGGGGTGCATGGGAATCGGAGGCGTACATAGGAATCACTGGGCCCCATAGCAAAAATCTGAATTGGGCCCCTTAACCCCGCCCACTACCCACCATGGCCCCTCCCACTTCCTGACTTTGCTCCTCCCGTGCCACACCCCCATTAAATAAATTTATACATGACCTACAGAAACTGTTAGGGGTTTCCTGGGGGTGACCTGTCACATGGGATATCTGCTGCAGCCTGCAGGTCTCCTTATTTGGGGTGCCATGTTAGGCTACTTTCACACTTGCGTTCGGGTCTCCGCTTGTGAGTTCCGTTTGAAGGCTCTCACAAGCGGCACCGAACGGATCCGTCCAGCCCTAATGCATTCTGAGTGGATGCGGATCCGCTCAGAATGCATCAGTATGGCTCCATCTGTCCTCCGCTCAGCAGGCGGACACCTGAACGCTGCTTGCAGCGTTCGGGTGTCCGCCTGGCCGTGCGGAGGCAAACGGATCCGTCCAGACTTACAATGTAAGTCAATGGGGACGGATCCGTTTGAAGTTGACACAGTATGGCTCAATTTTCAAACGAATCCGTCCCCCATTGACTTTCAATGTAAAGTCAAAACGGATCCGTTTGCACTATCATGAACAAATAAAAAATATGTTTTTTTTTTTTGTTCATATTAATGCAAACGGATCCGTTCTGAACGGATCTAAGCGTTTGCATTATAGGTGCGGATCCGTCTGTGCAGACACCAGACGGATCCGCTCTGAACGCAAGTGTGAAAGTAGCCTTAAAGGGAATCTGTCACTAGCAATTTACCCCCAATTTTTTTTTCATGAATACCTGTTTAACAGAGTACCTGTTTTCCATCTGTCTTGTTCTTTTGATTGTGAGTCTTGTCATTTCTTCAAAAAATCGATTCTTATGATATGTAAATGACGCTGTAAGGAGCCCAGAGGGGCGTTATTCTTTCTCCACTGTGCCCAGGAACGCCCCTGTGAAGTGCCGTGCCCGGCTAAGTTTAAAAACTAATAACGCCTCCAAGTTCATCTAAATCGCCTCCCAGAGGCGCGGCTAAGTGCTCAACACCCCCCCTTCTCAGTGCCGCGCTCTGCGGCAAACACCCCGATCCTCCTCTCGCCGGCATCCCAAATCCCGCGCAGGCGCAGTGCCGTCAGTCATCTTATCATAGCGCAGGCAACCGCCGGCACTGCGCCTGCGCGGGATTTGGGATGCCAGCGAGAGGAGGATCGGATTTGGGAGGCGATTTAGATGAACTTGGAGGCGTTATTAGTTTTCAAATTTAGCCGGGCACGGCATTTCAGGGGGGCGTTCCTGGGCACCGTGGAGAAAGAATAACGCCCCTCTGGCTCCTTACAGCGTCATTTACATATCATAAGAATCGATTTTTTGAAGAAATGACAAGACTCACAATCCAAAGAACAAGACAGATGGAAAAAAGGTACTCATGGATCCATGTTTAATAAAGTACCTTTTTTCCATCTGTGTTCTTCTTTTCCATGTCAGTCTTGTCCTTTCTTCTAAAAATCGATTCTTAGGATATGCAAATGACGCTGTAAGGACTGGAGCCCAGAGGGGCGTTTTTCTTTCTCCACGGTGCCCAGGAACGGTGCCCCTCTGAAGTGCCGTGCCCGCCTAAATATGAAAACTACTAACGCCTCCATGTTTAGCTGAATCGCCTCCCAGAGGCGCGGCTAAGTCCTCAACACCCGCCCCCCTCCTCAGCGCCGCGCTCTGCAAACACCCGATCCTCCTCTCGTCGGCGTCCCAAATCCCGCGCAGGCGCAGTGTCGGCGATTGCCTGCGCCTGCGCTCTGATAATACGGCTGAGGGCAACAGCTTCAACATCGTCACTGGGCTCGGCGCATGCCCAGTGACGATGTTGAAGCTGTTGCCCTCAGCCGTCTTATCAGAGCGCAGGCGCAGGCAATCGCAGGCACTGCGCCTGCGCGGGATTTGGGAAGCCGACGAGAGGAGGATCGGGTGTTTGCAGAGCGCGGCGCTGAGGAGGGGGGTGGGTGTTGAGGACTTAGCCGCGCCTCTGGGAGGCGATTCAGCTAAACATGGGGGGGGGGGGCCCTGGGGAGAAAAGCAGCCGCATAGCCGGCTGCAGGTCATCAGTGGGCGGGGCCTTATCTGCGCTACGGGCCCCCCAGTGCCGCGGGCCCCATAGCAGTGGCGTGGTCTGCCTCTATGGGCGGTACGCCACTGATGGGAATATAGTGTATTCAATACACCATAAAAGCCACATTTAAAGTGCCTTAATGTTCAGCCGTTTTCCTCTGGTAGAGTAGAGAAGTCAGGGGCAATACAGGCCTTGTTCATTTTGATAAAAGTCAACCTGTCACCATTTTAAGTTGACAGGCGGATGCGCTTATCAGTCTTTATGCCCCCAGCAGCACTAAATACCCACTCTGACAAAACGCTGGCGGCAGGGCAGGCCAGCACCTCCAAGGCGTAGAGGGCCAGTTCGTGCCACGTGTCCAGCTTGGACACCCAATAGTTGTAAGGCACAGAGGAATCATTGAGGACGCAAACATGGTCTGCTACGTACTTCTTCAACATCTTCCAAAATGTTTCCGTCCTTGTGACAGTAGGCCGTGCATCAGCGTGAGGGTGCTGGCGGGGACTGACACGGGTCTACAGGAATTTCATGACTATCTTAATAACATCCATACGCAATTGAAGTTCACTAGAGTGGACTTCTTGGATACATTAATATATGTGACGGAGATGGGTCTTCAAACAGCCCTTTTTGTAAAACCTACAGACCGAAACAATATGTTGCGATTCGATAGTGACCACCTCAAGAATATGTGGAGTTCTCTTTCATATAGCCAACTCCTTAGGGTAAGACGTATCATCTCAGATGAAGGTATTGTAAACAACAGATTGCAGGCAATGAGTTCTAAATTTGTAGCCAGGCAATACACAAGGAAGTTGGTCAAGAGACATCTTGACAAAGTTAGACAACAGACACGGGCACATCTGCTGACTACGACCAGCACGAAGTCTAAAAATAGGAGGTTACCCTTTGTGTCTACTCACTCAGTTCTGAATAAACAAATAGCAGGTACACTCAGACGTAATTGGCAGATCCTAACACGTTCTTTTCCGGATATTGTGGAGTTCCAGACACCACCGCTTATGTCCTATAGGAGGTCCAAAAATTTGGGGGATGAGTTAGTACACTCCTTTCTGCAGAGGCCTGATAAGTCACGCATCTCCAGGAAGGGTTGCTATTCCTGCCTCAATTGTTGCAACTGCAATAACTTACTGAAGGGTCAAACTTTCTTTCATCTTCACACAGGAAAGAAATATGAGATTAAGGGTTTTTACACATGTTCTTCCGACTATGTAATCTATACACTGCAGTGCCCGTGTGGTCTCATCTATGTGGGTGAGACCACTCAGGCCTGCAAATTAAGGATCAACCAGCACAGGTATTCCATCCAGAAACTGTTTACAAAGATGCAGAAGCAGTCGGAGGACTTGGAAGGTGAACTCCTGGTCCCAGAACACTTTTACAGATGCAGACATAATGTTGCGCAGTTGAGGTTCAGAGTCATTGATGGTGTTCCCTCACTACAGAGAGGAGGTGACCGGGAACGACTATTGAAACGACTGGAACTCAGATGGATCTTTCAACTGGACACCATTGAGCCTAAGGGGCTCAATCGGAAGTTCAAGGTGGGCTCCCTTTTTTAAGTCGCCATATGGGATGTGTCATTGGGGTTTATTTTATATAGATTAAGTTGGAGTACCCGATATTGAATCGTGATTATTATTAATAAATTTTCTTTTTTAATCACTAACAGATATGGCTGCCATGTGAAATTTGGGTGAAGAATGGACTATAGTCTTCAACATCAGCGGCCCGGGAGCCGACTAGCAGGACTATTATGTCGTCATACTGATTGTATGTCTGGTTTTGATTCCCTATACTGGATACATGCTGCAGATGTGGGTTACATTAATAATGGGCAGATTTGCCAATTCCTGACCCTTTATCTGGGGAGCTGCGCAGTATATGCGGACTACATTAAGGGTTAATGGCATAGGGTGTTATTCATACAAAGTATGATAAAACTTCTCTTAGATACTTATAGGAGACAATGGGGATAAGCAGGGTAGGGGTCATCTACTCAGTAGTTGGGCCCAGAACAGGCAAGGGCTGACATCTGTGGCCTCCTTTTGACTGAGGGTGGCGATGGATGTGGCCCTAGTATTCCCAGTCCCAATTTATTATTTTTAGGTGTGCCATTCCGACACATCCCTTAGGTATAATCCTATGGGAAGTATGTGATTGGATACCTAATGTCTGTATATATAGGACTGAGCCCACCCTATGTGCCATCTTGGAGTAATCCCTCTGGAGATCTTTGCATTTGCATATCTGGTGCAGCCCCTATGATATAGAAAGTTTTTTTTGAGATTAACTAATGGTGCTATACCCTTCTGCTTTGCAGATATCCAGCAGGGGACTTAACCATAATGTTAATACGATTGTGTTATATCTGATACCCTGCAGAGAATGGTTCCTGCGTCGCTGTTGAATGAAATGACATTACAGTTAATTTATTTTTCCAGTCCAGCACTGTGCCCGTGGGGATCGGCACTTGAACATTCGAATATATGCGCCGAATTTATCACTAGCTTAATAGGTCCATGCATTGCGATGAATTGTTTATGCAGGACCTGTGGTTGCCATGGCACTGACCGGACGCCCAATTACGTAATTCGTCATGTGGTCAGTTAGTGAGTTACCGATCATGTGACCTCTACGTCGGACACGTGATCTATGTGAATCTCGTTCGGAGAGACTCGCGCAATCGCAGTTGTATGCGGAAGACGCCGACCGCCACGGGCCCATTGCAGGATACGAGCCTTCACTTGAACACATGGTGTGCCTTACGTTATTGTACACAGTGGTTGTATTAATTGATTATGGACACTGTATTGTATGATTGTTTGAGCCTGTAAAAAGGGGGAGGGCCTGTTTTCTGGAGCACAACCCCCTGATTAATTTGTATTGATGCACACCCCTATAAAATGTTGTGGGAGTCACTTGTAAACTTTATGTAGCTTGATAAAGACTTGCATGTCGAAACGTTGCTGCTGAATATCTTGGTGTAATAAAACACTGAACCTGGAAGTTTTGAGAGTGCCATGACCTTCTTCAATTTATTTATGGTTTTTGGGGGGTCCCTGAGGCCGGGACCTGACGCCACGAACACCGCTGCAAGCATTTGAATGGTCTCAAGTAAGTGGTGCAGTCCTACTACACATTTTCTGGTGCTGGCGGGGTGTCATGAAACTGTCCCAGGCCTTGGAGAGTGTTGCCCTGCCTCTGTTGGAACTGCTGTGTGTTCCGCTCGTCTGCCCTCCTCGGTTGCCCAAGGAACTATGTACTCTGCCGCCAGCATTGTCAGCTGGAAATTTTTGGAGCAATTTTTCCACAAGGACCTTCTGGTATTGCACCATTTTGCTATTCCTCTCCACCATCCACCACAGGAATGAGAGAAATTTAACGGATCTCCTGGCACACCGACCGGGTACCTCAGTCGATAGATGCTCCTAGTGCTTTCCGAGGACTCCAAGCACTCCACTTGACACCATACGCACTGCAGACCCCACGAACCGCCGAAGCTTGGTTGAGGGCTCACCGTCTCCTACCCACCCTGGACCTATGACAAGGCTCCAGGCTCCAGTGGGTGAACCTCTCCTACATCCAGAGAGCAGGAACCATGAACAAGCTCTTACAAGGGCTTATACTCAGGGGAGTATTGTGATATAGCAATCCCCAAGAGTGTAGTTATCCCATTCCCCAAACATGAGCCAAAACTTCATGAAGGGGTAAAGCAGGAACTCTTTATTTGAACACACAAACATTGATTTATACACATCTTCCAACAAGGTTACCACCCACAGGGTTTTGTAAAAACAGCCAATAACCACGTACAATACACTCAGACACTCCCACACAAAATCCTTCCCTCTGCCTGTGATACAATTACCTCACACTGGGTTGATGCAATCATCACAGGCAGGAGAATACACAATAGGCTTCTGTCCTGGAGACAACCGAGACGTAATTCAATTATCTCTCAGGACAAAGGGACATCGCCAATACACACAGAGAGACAATGGAACAGACCTCACTACTCAACGTATACAATGTCCCACCCTTTACAATACACATAGACATTTAACATCCCAAAATGGCACGAATTAGACCAGGGGTTCAAGTTAGTACAAGTCCTTTGTGAACAAAGGAGGCCTAGCTGATGAGGGCCCATAATCCAGGGGCAGGAGGCGGGCAAACAGCCCCCTCCAAAACACTGTGGCGAAGTGGCTTTCGGCACAAGAAGTTCTCTTTGTAGCGGGGTCAAGAAGGGTGAACAACCAGCAATCGGTGTTGGCCAAAATGCGTATAACGAGAGGGTCACAGGAAAGGCAGCATAACATAAAGTCAGCCATGTGTGCCAGAATCCCAACAGACAAGACTTCACTGTCCTCATCAGAAGGATGACTCTCAATCTCCTCATCCTCTTTCTCCTCTTCGACCCATCCACGCTGAACAGATGGAATAAACCTGCTATGGGTACTACCCTCTGTAGTGGAGGCAACCGTCTCCTGCTCCTCCTCATCATCATCATCCAATTCGCACTGAGAAGACGAACTGAGGGTGGTCTGGCTATCACCCTGTGTACTGTCTTCCCCCATTTCCACCTCGTCCACATGCAAAGCGTCCGCCTTGATTGTGAGCAGCAAGCATTTCAGTAGGCACAGAAGTGGGGTGGTAACGCTGATAGTAGCATTATCGCCGCTCTCCATCTGTGTTGATTCCTCAAAGTTACGTAAAACCTCATAGAGGTCAGACATCCATGCCCATTTGTCGCTTGTGAATAGCGGAAGCTGACTGGAAAGGCGACGACCGTGTTGCAGCTGGTATTCCACTACTGCCTTCTGCTGCTCACAAAGCCTGGCCAACATGTGGAACGTGGAGTCGGAGCTCACGTCGCACAACAGTCGGTGAGCTGGCAGCTGTAGATGACTTTCGAAAATGGGCCCACACGCGGCGCACCTTCACCAGTAGCTAAGGCAAATTGGGGTAGGTTTTGAGAAACCGCTGAACCGCTAAGTTGAACACGTAGGCTGGGCATGGTATGTGTGTGAGCTTGCTGAGCTCCAAATCCGCCACCAAGTTACGGCCATTATCAGACACAACCATGTCTGGTTGTAGGTTGAGTGGCGAGAGCCACAGCTCAGTCTGGTCCCTTATACCCTGCCGACACTGCTTCCAGCTACTGACTGATGGCTGACTGGTGCTGCAAGATGACAATTTAGAGGTGGAAGTGGAGGAGGAGGTGGAGGAGGATAAAGGGGGGGGTTGCAACCACTAATGTAGGTGGTGGTGGAAATCCTGATGGAAGTAGGGCCCGCAATCCTTTGCGTCGGTAGCACCTGTGCCATCCCAGAGTATGACTCGCTCCAGGCCTCCACAACGTTCACCCAGTGTGCCTTTAGGGGAATGTAGCATCCCTGGCCACAAGCACTTGTCCATGTGTCAATCGTTAAGTCGACCTTTCCAATAACTGCGTTGGTCAGGGCACCGGTGATGTTACAGGACACATGCTGGTGTAAGGCGGGAACAGCACACCAGGCAAAATAGTGGCGGCTGGAGACTCAGTAACGAGGGACGGCCGCCGCCATCAGGCTGCAGAAAACCTCAGTCCACAAGCCTAAATGGCAACATTTCCAGGGCCAGCAATTTGGAAAGGTACGCATTTAATGCTATGGCCTGTGGGTGGGTGGCTGGGTATTTGCACTTTCATTCAAAGGCCTGGGGTATGGACATCTGTACACTGCGCTGGGACGCAGAAGTGGATGTGCTAGCTAATGGTGCTTGTGAAAGTCCAGGTGCAGGGCGGGAGTCATCCAGGCCTGCGTCTTGGACGGGATTGGCCAGCACGTAACACAGGAGAAGAGGAGGCAGTGGTGTGACCCGTAGACACTGATTGTGGACCCAGGAGTTCGGCCCACCTATTAGGGTGCTTTGATGCTATGTGGTGGATCATGCTGGTGGTGGTGAGGTTGCTGGTGTTCACGCCCCTGCTCATTTTGGTACGCACAGGTTGCAAATGGCAATTCTTTTATCGTCCGCACTTTCACCAAAAAAGCGGCAGACTTTGGAACACCTTCACCTTGGCAAGGGAGATTTCCGCAAGGTGGTGCTCAAGGGGAACAGTTGTGGGCCTGTTAGGTGTGGCCCGCTTTCTCCCTTTTGCCACCACACTGCCTCTTCCAGCCTGCTGTGGTGCTGCAGATCCCTCCCCCTCTGTTCTGCTGTCCTCGCTCAGCTTGCCACCTTCCCAGGTTGGGTCAGTGATTTATCGTCCACCACATCCTCTTCCACTTCCTCACTCTGGTCATCCTCCTGACTTGTTGACCTAACAACAACCTCACTTATTGACAACTGTGTCTCATCCTCATGATCAACCTCTTGAGACACTAATTGCCGTTGACTTATTGGTCTCATCATCATCATCCACCTCGTCAAACAATAATTGCCGCTATCTTTTTCTGACTGTGGATGCTCAAGAGTTTGGGAATCAGGGGACAAGATCTCCTCATGTCCCTCTTCAATCAGGCTTGGCGAGAGGCCCAAATGAAGGAATGGCGCTGAAAAAAGCTCCTCGGAATATCCGAGTGTGGGATCACTTGTTTGCAAAGACTCTCCATGGTGGGAGGAAGGAGGATTCTGTTGACCAGACTCTTGGCTACTGAGACTGGACTTTGTGGAAGACAGGGTGGTGTTAAACCAACTGGAAGCATTATCTGCTGCAATCCAACCGACCACCTGCTCGCACTGGTCTGACTTCGAGAGTGGTGTCTTGCGCCACCCTGCAAACTGGGACATGAAGCTAGGTATCGTGGATGAGTGTGTTTCTTGTGCTCTGCCAGCAGGCACAGTTTCACCTTGCCCAGGGCCATGGCCTCTGCGTGCGCCATCAGCGGCACGGCCACTTCCCCATCCCTTATTGCTCGCCTTCATCATATAAAATGGTATTTATGCTTGCAAGTATGTCGCACGTACAGTAGCGCAGTTTTTAAAAATGTAGGCGCAAATAAATTACAGTCAATGTCACAGATATTTGGAATGCGGAAACGTTATACAGGAGAGGTACCACAGGTAATAGCGCTGCTGTCACCAGTGGCTAAGAAAAAATTACAGTCAATATCACCGATATTTGGGATGCGGAAATGTTATACAGGAGAGGTACCACAGGTAATGGCACTGCTTTCAACAGTGGCTAAGAAAAAAATTACAGTCAATGTCACAGATATTTGGGATGTGGAAACGTTATACAGGAGATGTAGCGCAGGTAATGTCACTGTCCGCAGTGTCTACGAAAAAAGCACACTGGATGTCACAGATATTTTTATGCTGCGCAAACGATTTACAGGAGATGTAGCGCAGGTAATGTAACTGTCCGCAGCGGACACCATCTATGGAAAAAGTACACTGGATGTCACAGATATTTTTATGCTGCGCAAACGTTTTACAGGAGATGTAGCGCAGGTAATGTAACTGTCCGCAGCGGACACCATCTATGGAAAAAGTACACTGGATGTCACAGATATTTTTAGGCTGCGCAAGCGTTATACAGGAGATGTAGCCAGTGGCGTAGCGTGGGGGTGTAGTGTCCCACTAGGTAGGAGTGGGCACTACACAAGGGTCAATTAGGTCACGTGTTACTTCTGCTCACAAGGGACAGTGATATTCTATTTATCCATGCATTGTAATGTATTTTCTGTGTGTTTTTACATTTGTATGTTTCCCCTGTTAATGCTTAGCAGGCCTAGTTGGGTGTAATTAGACATCCCAGACACTAGAGTGAGATAGGGAGCCCCTAGTATAAATGTCCAGGCCCAGACAGGGAGTGGAGGTCATAGTCAGGAGTCTGTGGAGACAGAAGTGAGATTTTATACACCAAGGATTAAAGATTTTATACACCAAGGATTAAAGCCAGCATTTAGGCATCCGGACCTTGGGATCCAGCCAGCTAGAATAGCTGAGGGGATAGAGCAGCATTGCACTGCAAAGCATTAATTGTTTGCCCTCCAAGTATCTTGCAAGATTTAAACCTGCCATATTGAAAAGTGAACCTGCTGTGCGTTTGTGATATAAGGGACTGCATCATTATCTACTGTAACTGCCTGTACAAAGTTGGACTGTTTTCCAAAGTAAAGCAACGTTTGGTTTACCATCTGTGTACTCTATTAATCCTCCTGCAAATCGGTGTGCCACCGTTACAGGCACTGGCGTCACGATCCTTAAAGGGACCTCAACTCAGGCATTCAAAATACCTGCAACATCCAGGGCACCTCACACACCATCAGGCCTGGTCCCTCCATACAGAGTGTGCCCCAGAGGAACTTGTGTCTACCTCCCCTTCACTGCCGCATGCCTGCCCAGGGTTCTCCTCAAAAAGTGAGTAACCCTCGATTGCCCATAACCGTGACCTCACTATCGCAGTACCCTGCAGGTCTGGCATGCTGCAGTGGGGGGCCAGGGGGGCCGTTGCCCAGGGCGCAAAATTCTAGGGGGCGCAAGGCAGCAAACACTTCAATGAGGGTCATGGGAGCTCCCATCCCCTCCGTTCTTCCTCATAGGCTTCAGGCTAGTGGCCTGAAGCCTGTGAGACAGTAGAGCGAGCGTAGTGTCTAGAATGTAGTTGATCCTGGTAGTTATGATGTCAGGGGAAGGGGCGGAGTCTTGTCATCCAGGGGGCGGGCCTAAAGATGTGCGAGAGATTCTACAGAGCAGGACCAGAGTCTGCAGGTAAATATGTGGAGGAGAATAGTGACTGTTATTTTTACTTGGGGGACTTTTTGCAGGGGCTGAAGGGAGAAGGAATGGAATCATCTTTGTACTGGAGACTGTATGTTAGAGGGGTCTGAAGAGAGGGTAGTGGGGCTGATATTATTTACATGGGACTGTGTGCTGGAGAGGCGGAAGGCGGGGGGGTGATATTATTTTACATGGAACTGTATGCTGGAGGGGCTAAGGCAGGGAAGTGATGTGTCTTACATGGGACTGTATGCTGGAGGGGCTGAAGGCAGGGGGGGTTGTATATTACATGGGACTGTATGTTGGAGGGGCTGAAGGCATGGGGAGTGATGTATTTTACATAGGACTGTATGCTGTAGGGGCTGAAGGCAGGACGAGTGATGCATTTTACATGGGACTGTGCAAGAAGGGCTGGAAGGCAGGGATGTGATGTATCTTACATGGGACTGTATGCTGGAGGGGCTGAAGGCAGACGGCAATGTTGTATTTTACATAGGAGTGTATGCTGGAGGGGCTGAAGGCAGGACGAGTGATGCATTTTACATAGGACTGTGCAAGAAGGGCTGGAAGGCAGGGATGTGATGTATCTTACATGGGACTGTATGCTGGAGGGGCTGAAGGCAGGCGGCAAAGGGAGGGAGTGTGATATTATTTACATAGGACTGTATGTTGGAGGGGCTGAAGGCGGGGAGTGATGTATTTTACATGAGACTGTATTCTGGAGGGGCTGAAGGCAGGAGAGTGATGTACCTTACATGGGACTCTATGCTGGAGGGGCTGAAGGGGGGGGGGCATAATTATTACTATAATACTACAGAGGGGGCCATTATAATATTAAGAATTATAATGCAGAGGAGGAAATAATAATAATATAGAGGGGCCAGTATATATTATAATTACACAGAGGGCATTCTAGTTATGGGCACTATGGGGGAGGGGAGGTCTGTTATCTGAGCATAATAGTAAAGTGAGAAATCCCAAAAAAATTCTGTGAAACTCTGCAGAGACGAGACGCAGCTGAAAGAAGTTATCATGACGGTCCTATCTCCGAATGAAGACGCTGAGGAAAGTCTACATCACAGGAGACGTCACTGGATGTAACAGGTATGGTGCGATATTCTCCTGTATATTTCATAGCAATGTATGTTATGTCCATACAAATATCTGTTTGGAGGGGGGGGTGGATATAGAATTCGGGCCACACTGCCGAAGCCTGGCCCCAGACTTCAGGTCACCCTGTGTGTGTTCTGAATTCTGGGGGCCCACACCCATCTACTACATTATCTGTACTCAGAGAGCTATCCCTGTGTTATCTGTGGTGTTACATAGGATTGCAGATGACATCTACTGCATTATTTGGGGGGGGAAAGGGGGCGTGGTCACAGGTGGGGGGCGCAATACTTGGCTTGCCCTGGGTGCTGGCAACCCACGCTACGCCACTGGATGTAGCGCAGGTAATGTAACTGTCCGCAGCGGACAAGGTCTACGGAAAAAGTACACTGGATGTCACAGATATTTTTAGGCTGCGCAAACATTATACAGGAGATGTAGCGCAGGTAATGTAACTGTCCGCAGCGGACACCGTCTACGGAAAAAGTACACTGCATGTCACAGATATTTTTAGGCTGCACACATGTTACATAGGAGATGTAGGACAGATAATGTTGCTGTCTGCAGCGGCCACACAATTGCAAGCTATTTAGCGCAGGTTGCTCTAAAAAAATATATATCGCTGCCAGATACAACAATAGTCATTAAAAGTACTTTTGGGTCGGGGGCGGAGCCAGCGCTTGTTCCGGATGGACGTGTAGAGCGCGGCTCTCCTGCCTGCATATCCCTCACAGCACCGTATCATAAGCCTGCCAAAGCCAGAAATGGTTAAAATCGGGGGCCAAAAGCCCACTGACCAGCCAGGAGGCAATCGCTCGCAAAACCAAGCGGGAGACATCGAGAGATTTATGAAGAAAGCTGCCGCTGCGGCTGGAAGCCGTGAATCTAAGATGGCGCCCGGCACCCCACGCTCCGGTCATAAACAACAAGCTGCCTGCAGTGGTGACCAGGTAGGAGACGACCCTGGTGAAGTGGAATGCCTTCCAATCTCTAGAGCCTTTCTGAAGGAGGCGCTAGCAGAAGCCCTGGGCCCCATAAGTGTGGACATTTCTTCAATTAAAGAAGACGTCAGGCACATAGGTAGGAGAGTGGAGGCCCTAGAAGAAACACAGGCCTCAATCCTCCAGCACCATGGGGAAGTGTCATCTAGCTTGTCGCTAGCGCAGAGCCACTTGAACGCCCTATATACAGCTATGGAAGACCAAGAGAACCGAAGCAGGCGTAACAACCTGCGTTTCAGGGGGATACCTGAGACAGTTACGACAGTGGACATTCCAGAAATGATTACTCATATATGCCTCAAGATTCTGGGCCCTGACTCGGCACATGAGGTCCTGCTTGAACGGGCGCACAGAGCCCTTAGACCAAAGCCGAGGGAAAACGAGCCGCCCAGAGATATCATATGCAGATTCTTACACTTTCCGGTGAAGGAAGCCATTCTGGCCGGCGCGAGGAACTCTAACTCCATAGAGTGGGAGAATAACAACATCTCCATTTACCAGGACCTGTCGCAATCAACCCTCAGAAAGCGCAAAGCTCTGAAACCTCTTACAGATTGGCTGAGACAGAAAATAATTATCTATAGATGGACATTTCCTTTTGGCTTATCCTTCCTCCATGACGGTCGTCGCATCCATGTCTCCTCATTTGCAGATCTGGACAAGACTTACGATCTCCTCCAGCTGCCTCCATTGCCTATTGCTAACTGGGACATGGTACAGAGTCTGGACTCTCTTCCGGAATTACCCAGGACCATCCCCTGGGAGCCCCAACGCACCCCAAGACCACAAAGGAGTAGCAGAAGAAGAGGTTCCCTCTCCACCCCGAGGCGTCTCTCTATGGCGGACAGCTAATTATCCCTTTTTTCCTCCTCTCTTTCTTTTTTCGCACTTTATGTGACCGAGGCAAGCGCCAACTGGGACTTAACGTAACTGAGTCTTTTATTTTATTTTGATTTTGATTTCTTGACTGCACGCTGTACGCTTGGTGTGGAGCTGGGCCTGCTCTAATTTCGGGCCCTGCTCTCCACTGAGTAGTAGACGTAGAGACAGTGGGGATTTCTCTTTTGAGTTCTCCCATCTGTTTGAACGCCAGGCTGGTCATGCTATAATTTATTTTACTCTGTTTTTTCTGCACTAATGATTTTCAGTTTATACGAGTTCACCTGCATGGAGAGGATCGAATGTGCTGTCTTACCCGCATATTTTCAGTTTCTCTCCCCCCTTTACATACTCTAGGCTGCCTTCCTCTTGGTCGCTTCCCTGTGGTTACAACCCGTGAGTTGTAGCAACTTCAAAAAAGGTTCTCCAGCCTCCCCCCATTACTAATACCTAATATTGCATAAGCTCATTCAGTTTTGGTCTTCTTACTACTTTAGAGGGATAGGGCCTCTGGGTATACTGCCCTTCCCCCCCTTTACTGGTTCTGTTTTCTCTGAACAAACAGAGTATGCACACACCTTTCCCTGTCTGGAGGATACTCATCCTCCCATTGTTTTCATTTACGTTTTTTGGTTCTAGTTCTATTTGTTCTCACCCTGACAGGTACTTAAGACACAATTCTACATTCTTTTCAGTATGGGAACAGAGACACCCACCGGGAGGGAGGGATTGTGGAGAGAAAAATCTTTGGAGGTGGATGCTTTGCGGGTCCTCTCGTGGCTGTACTCCCCGCCTCACGATATATCTGATTGGTTATATACTCAATTGTTTGTCACCTGTAGCTTACAGTCGACCCACCCCACTGTACGTGTATGGCGGACTTTAAACTAGCCTCCTATAATGTAAAAGGGCTGAGATCCCCCTCAAAGAGGTGCCAGATCCTATCCCTCCTACACAAAGAAAAATGCTCAGTGATATTTCTCCAAGAGACACATTTTAAGCATAATAACTATCCTAACCTTTCTTTTTCCAGATTCCCCAGCTGGTATCATTGTGGGGCTGGGGGTGCAGCTTCGAGGGGAGTCAGCATAGGTTTCCGCAGAGGCCTTCCATTTCAATACAAGTCCCACATCCAGGACCCAGAAGGTCGATATTTAATCCTTAAAGGTCTGGTAGGACAGTCTATGTTCACATTTGTAAATATTTACGCCCCCAACACTGACCAATTTGATTGGCTTAAAAACACTTTTTCCTTAGTAGAGCAACATAGAGAGGGATTCCTGCTGGTCGCCGGCGATTTTAACGTTGCTTTTAACCCTTTATTAGACACATCATCTAAAAAATCCCCTATCTCCGCAAAAACTCTTAGGCAGCTACATACTACGCTACATAAACTGGGAATTATAGATGTATGGCGTTGCCACAACCCAGATTTAATAGATTACTCCTTCTACTCGTCCCCTAATAACTCCTATAGCAGGATTGATTACATCCTAGTCCCACAGGAGAAACTGCAATATTGTACTATGCCCAAGATAGGAGACATCACGCTATCGGACCACTCCCCAATTTTCTGTACTATATCCCCGGATATAAGAAGTGCTAGACAACCTAATTGGAGGTTCAATGAGTCCCTCTTGAGTAACGCGAAACATACTGCCCAAATCTCCTCCTACCTAGAAGAATACTTTCTTATTAATAGCACCCCTGAGGTAGCCCCTCAAGTTGTCTGGGACGCTCATAAAGCATACATACGAGGGAGATTGATCAGCCTTTGCTCCTTCTTAAAGAAAGAGTCTGAGAAGAAACTTAACACCCTGCTTTTGCAAATCCATCAGGTAGAAAAAGCTCACAAACAAAGTTTGATGGCACAGAAACTTGGAGAACTCTCTTCTCTTAGATCCCAGCTGAAAAACCTTCTGAATGAGCGTTCAGCCAAATTTTTTCTGTCCGCTCAGCAGAAGATTTATGCTCATGGAAATAAGGCTTCAAAATATGTTATGAGCCGTATCAAGCAGAGGAGAGACTCCCGTTACGTTCAGTCCATTAAATCTCCCCAGGGTGCTCAATTGTTTAAAGCTGAAGAAATAGCTGAACAATTTAGACTTTTCTACAAATCTCTATATAACCTCCCGCCCTCTAATCTCCCTAACCCCTCCTTGAGCAGAGAGAACAATGTTAACTTGTTTTTGGAGACCCTTAACCTCCCAACATTAACTCCGGCACAACAAAACTCCCTGACTAAACCATTCACTATCCCAGAACTCATCATTGCAATTAAAGCTACCCCTAGGGGCAAATGCCCTGGCCCCGATGGACTCCCCATAACTTATTATTCCTCCTTCCAAACTATTCTACTGCCCCACTTGCTTCATATATGTAACCTCTCCTTGGCCAACAAACCGCTCTCCCCTGATATGACCAAAGCAGTCATTACGATAATCCCCAAAGAAGGTAAGGACCCCTCGAGCTGCTCCAATTACCGCCCTATTTCCTTACTTAACATGGATCTTAAACTCTTAGCTAAAATGCTGGCCACTAGGCTCCAAAGCTTACTCCCTGACCTTATTCGGCCTGATCAGGTGGGATTTGTTAAGGGTAGGGAAGGCAAAGATAACACCACAAAAATTTTAGATGCCCTGTTCTACGCCTCACATAAATCCTGCCCCCTGGTCTTGCTGGGCACGGACGCCGAGAAAGCATTTGATAGAGTGGACTGGACTTATATCAGATTGGTCCTGGCAAAGTTCCAAATTCCTGAGCAATATATTGACTCTATATTCTCCATGTACACTTGCTCCTCGGCGTCCGTGTCGGCAAACGGACTGCTTTCCTCCCTTTTCCCCATTAGAAACGGAACGAGGCAGGGGTGCCCCCTCTCTCCACTCATCTTTGTTCTTGTAATGGAATCCCTCCTTCAAGCCCTTAGACAAGATGGTGAAATTCAGGGCCTTAGAGTAGAGAAGCAAGAGTTTAAATTGGCGGCTTTTGCCGACGATCTGTTGATCATCACCACTAACCCACAGAGATCCATGCCCAGGATTCTCTCGATACTTGACCTATTTGGCTCTCTCTCCAACTTTAAGGTCAACCCTTCTAAATCCCAGATCTTACATTTAGGCCTATCCCCCACCAGTCTCGCCTCTCTCCAAATTAACTCCCCTTTCAATTGGCAAACCCAACAACTAACTTACCTAGGGATTAAAATGTCCTCTCATTTGCCTGACCTCTTTCAATTGAACTATAAACCCCTTCTAGCCTCTATGATAGCTCAAATGGAATCCTTGGACTCTCCCTATCTCTCATGGTTTGGGAGGAAGAATATCTTTATGTCATTGATTATGCCAAAGCTTACATATATGATGCAAGTCCTCCCTATCAATATCCCTAATTCGTATTTCGCTTCCTTAAACAAGCATATCCGTAAATTTATTTGGCAAGGAAAAAGCCCCCGTATCTCCTTTGATACCTTAACTAAACCCAGAACTAGAGGAGGTATTGGCCTCCCAGATCCTAAATCTTATATGCAAGCTATACAGCTTTCCAGAGCTATTGACTGGATCAGGGAACCCGCACA
The DNA here is from genome assembly GCF_014858855.1 of Bufo gargarizans. Lineage (NCBI taxonomy): Eukaryota > Metazoa > Chordata > Amphibia > Anura > Bufonidae > Bufo > Bufo gargarizans. The sequence goes on along the minus strand of NC_058084.1, from coordinate 84,448,262 downwards.
TAAATCCTGGCTCCAGTTAGAGACTCCTCTTCTCCCCTCCTCTCCCAGGGCCCTGTTGCTGGCTGACAGACTACCCCCGTCCCAGGCCTCAATACCTAACCCTATTGTTCGCAGCACTTTAAGGGTCTGGGGTGGTCTCTCGTCCATCAGCGGAGCCCCAATACCTCTCACCTCGCTTATGCTCATAAAGGACATAGTTAATTTGGCCCCCAAAGAATTGAGGGAAAGCTGCCCGCTGCTCATTAGGTCCTCATTGATCCCCATAACTCAATTTCTGGATATGGAAGGTTGTATTGTTCCTGACTTGGAAATATGCAAACTTTTAGGGACGCAGATTCATAATCCCACCCTATTACGCTTCCTTAAGACTGAATTACTTAGTGGGGCTAAAAACTCCCATGTGTCGGAGGAAACAAAATGGTTGGTGGACATGCTAAGCAATAAGCGATACCCTCCTAAATCTATCTCTACAATCTATAAACACTTGAAATCCCCTACCTCCTTTGTTAAACCGGCAATAGTAGGCAAGTGGGAAAAAGATCTACAAAGATCACTGACTCCTCAGGAAACTTCAAGAATTTTAATCCTACCACACAAATTATCTAGATGCATACGTGTCCAAGAAAATGGATACAAGATTCTTATGCAATGGTATAAAACTCCTGATAAGACTTGTAGGTACAGTACTTCAGCCTCTGATCTGTGTTGGAGATGCCACAATATTAAAGGGACTTTCTTACATATATGGTGGACATGCGAGAAGATCAATCCATGGTGGCACACTATCACCAAATTATGTAACCAGATATGTGAGACGTCTCTTCCTTGCTCCCCTGAATTGGCACTGTTATCGCTAGGGATGGAAAACCTAGACAGACATAGAAAGTCCCTTTTTACTCTCCTTTTAGCAGCGGCTAGATTACTTTTACCTACCCACTGGTTATCCTCTGAAATCCCCAGTATTGAACACTGGACGAATAAAGTTGACCAGATATATAGATTAGAGGAGATTTCACATTGGGAGGCACAATCTAGACCTCTCTTCCTAAAAACTTGGACGCCCTGGAAGCGTTACAGGAACTTCCCCTAGGTGTACATTATTTGAGGATTTGTATTTTTTGCACATCTCTCTCTGTTATATCCCATCAGATAACAAATTACTATCGTTTTTCACCGCTTCCTCCCCCTTCCTTCTCTTTCCCCCCATCTACGAACTTATGCCATAGAATTGTGTACTTTATTTTTGTGCTTTTGTGATAGACCTGACTTTGCTGTCGGGCTTATACTTTTTGCTGATACCTGTCATGTTTTTGGCTTAACCGCCTTCTGTTTTCTTGTTTTCATTTGTGACCCCTTACACTAGGTGACCTTCGCTTGTGATTCTGTCACTTATAATGTTGTATGCCTTGCTTATTGGACAATGTACTTTGCCTTGAAAAAATTGAAAACAATAAAAATTTTCAATACAAAAAAAAAAAGTACTTTTGGGTCTCTACAATTGCACGCAATTTAGCGCAGATTGTGCTAAAAATATATATTGCTGCCAGACACAGTAATATTCCTTAAAAGGACTTTTGGGTCTCTAGCAGTTATTTTCAACTGCTGTCATAAGCACTATGCAGCGCTGAGTTTTGGAGACGAAAGTCAGACACAGTAAACTTTTGATCTTCTGGCTTAGCTCTGTCAGAAGTCTGATTTAACTCTGTGATACTGTTGTATACAACTAAAAACTGCATAGTCCTTCCCATTGACTTGTATTGAGGCCCGATGGCAGCCTTGATCTGCAACAATGTTTCTGTTAGGCTGTGCTTCTCCAGATTTTTACCCCTCTAACTAAAAGATTTTTGATAAAAACTGTATAAAAGTAGCACATTTTGAGCCCTTAGTTGTCTCCAGTGTTTATTACGAGAGATTTTATCAGACTAAACAAGTGAGAAGAAGGTGCTGAGACAGGGCTACTCTGTCACAGATCCTGGATCACTAACCTTTTGACCAGGGAACCACCTAGATGACTGAGCCACAGACCCAGGACCATAAGCCCTTTGGCCAGGGTAGTAGCTTTCTAAAAAAGATAGGGACAGCCAGCACAGGCCAAATTTGTCAGAGGCATGTCTGAGAACCAATCGCAGAAATGATTCGGCAGAATTTTGGATTTCTACTATGCATTGGCCAGCGGATCTGCATATGGTGATCCCATTCTACTTACCATCAGCAGAGCATTCATTATTCAACGCAAATATTTTCCTGAGTGTGTGGCTGCAGTATAAAATACCCCACTCACAGGCACTGCCAGTGAAACATCAGGGGATTTAAAGCCCCAAGCATTTCTACAAGCCCTCGTTCCCGATGATTTCCTTATATAAAGTTGCCGCTGATCATCCTTTAAAGTGACATGCAAACATTTGGGCATGATCAAAATTACTCTTACTGTGAACAGTTTGGCAAGTTGAAGATGAAATAATCTCTAAAAGGCATAAAGTTAAAGGGGTTATCCACGTTATTTTTATTAATGACCTATCCTCAGGATAGGTCATCAATATCAGATCGGCTGGTTGAAGAGAGGGCACACGCCGTTCCAGCGCAGCCTTCTCTTCATTGTTTACCTGCTCGCCATTGCAACAGTAGTCGTGAGCAGGTGTAATTACACTTAGGCCATCCATTTCAATGGGATGGCTCGTTCCTATATGCAGTTGCAAGAAAAAGTATGTGAACCCTTTGGAATTATAAGGATTTCTGCACAAATTGGTCATAAAATGTGATCTGATCTTCATCTAAATCACAGTCTGCACAATCACAGTCTGCACTAATAACACACAAAGAATTAAATGTTACCATGTTTTTATTGAACACACTATGTAAACATTCACAGTGCAGGTGGAAAAAGTATGTGAACCCCTAGACTAATGACATCTCCAAGAGCTAATTGGAGTGAGATGTCAGCCAACTGGAGTCCAATCAATGAGATGAGATTGGAGGTGTTGGTTATAGCTACTTTGCCCTATAAAAAACACACACCAGTTCTGGGTTTGCTTTTCACAAGAAGCATTGCCTGATGTGAATGATGCCTCGCACAAAAGAGCTCTCAGAAGACCTACGATTAAGAATTGTTGACTTGCATAAAGCTGGAAAGGGTTATAAAAGTATCTCCAAAAGCCTTGCTGTTCATCAGTCCACGGTAAGACAAATTGTCTATAAATGGAGAAAGTACTCTCCCTAGGAGTGGCCGTCCTGTAAAGATGACTGCAAGAGCACAGCACAGACTGCTCAATGAGGTGAAGAAGAATCCTAGAGTGTCAGCTAAAGACTTATAAAAGTCCCTGGCATACAGTCATGTGAAAAAATTAGGACACCCTTTGAAAGCATGTGGTTTTTTGTAACATTTTTAATAAAAGGTTATTTCATCTCCGTTTCAACAATACAGAGAGATTAAAGTAATCCGACTAAACAAAGAAAACTGAAGAAAAGTCTTTTCAAGATCTTCTGTAAATGTCATTCTACAAAAATGCCTATTCTAACTGAGGAAAAAGATAGGACACCCTCACATGTATTCCCTCTTAAATTGGCTCAGATCTCACACAGGTATATCACACCAGGTGCACATAATTAGTAGATCGTTACTCTGCATGTTGAATGAGGCTTGCCCTATTTAAACCTCAGACATTTAGTTTGGTGTGCTCCTGACTGTTGAAGTGAGAGTGAGCACCATGGTGAGAGCAAAAGAGCTGTCAGAGGACTTCAGAAAAAAGATTGTAGCAGCCTATGAGTCTGGGAAGGGATTTAAAAAGATCTCAAAAGATTTTGAAATCAGCCATTCCACTGTCCGGAAGATAGTCTACAAGTGGAGGGCTTTCAAAACAACTGCCAACATGCCCAGGACTGGTCGCCCCAGCAAGTTCACCCCAAGAGCAGACCGCAAGATGCTAAAAGAGGTCTCCAAAAACCCTAAAGTGTCATCTCGAGAACTACAGCAGGCTCTGGCTACTGTTGATGTAGAAGTACATGCCTCTACAATCAGAAAGAGACTGTACAAGTTTAACTTGCATGGGAGGTGTGCAAGGAGGAAACCTTTGCTTTCCAAGAGAAACATCGAGGCCAGACTGACATTTGCCAGAGATAAAGTTGACAAAGACCAGGACTTCTGGAATAATGTTCTTTGGACAGATGAGTCCAAAATTGAATTATTTGGACACAACAGCAGAGGACATGTTTGGCGTAAACCAAACACAGCATTCCAAGAAAAGAACCTCATACCAACTGTGAAGCATGGAGGTGGAAGTGTCATGGTTTGGGGCTGCTTTGCTGCAGCAGGACCTGGTCAGCTCACCATCATAGAATCCACGATGAATTCTACTGTGTATCAGAAGGTGCTTGAAGAACATGTGAGACCATCAGTTAGAAAATTAAAGCTGAAGCGGAACTGGACCATGCAACATGACAATGACCCAAAACATACTAGTAAATCAACCAAAGATTGGCTGAAAAAGAAGAAATGGAGAGTCCTGGAATGGCCAAGTCAAAGTCCAGATTTGAATCCCATTGAGATGCTGTGGGGTGACTTGAAAAGGGCTGTACGTGCAAGAAACCCCTCAAACATCTCACAGCTGAAAAAGTTCTGCATTGAGGAGTGGGGTAAAATTTCCTCAGACCGATGTCGAAGACTGGTAGATGGCTACAAGAACCGTCTCACTGCAGTTATTTCAGCCAAAGGAGGTAACACTCGCTATTAGGGGCAAGGGTGTCCTATCTTTTTCCTCAGTTAGAATAGGCATTTTTGTAGAATGACATTTACAGAAGATCTTGAAAAGACTTTTCTTCAGTTTTCTTTGTTTAGTCGGATTACTTTAATCTCTCTGTATTGTTGAAACGGAGATGAAATAACCTTTTATTAAAAATGTTACAAAAAACCACATGCTTTCAAAGGGTGTCCTAATTTTTTCACATGACTGTATGCTAACATCCCTGTTAGCGAATTTACTATGCGTAAAAAAACACTAAACAAGAATGGATTTTATGGGAGGATACCACAGAGGAAGCTACTGCTGTCCAAAAAAAACATTGCTGCACATTTACAGTTTGCACAAGAGCACCTAGATGTTCCACAGCAGTACTGGCAAAATATTCTGTGGACAGATGAAACCAAAGTTGAGTTGTTTGGAAGAAACACACAACACTATGTGTGGAGAAAAAGAGGCACAGCACACCAACATCAAAACCTCATCCCAACTGTGAAGTATGGTGGTGGGGGCAACATGGTTTGGGGCTGCTTTGCTGCGTCAGGGCCTGGACGGATTGCTATCATCGAAGGATAAATGAATTCCCAAGTTTATCAAGACATTTTGCAGAAGAACTTAAGGCCATCTGTCCACCAGCTGAAGCTTAACAGAAGATAGATGTTGCAACAGGACAACGACCCAAAGCATAGAAGTAAATCAACAACAGAATGGCTTAAACAGAAGAAAATACGCCTTCTGGAGTGGCCCAGTCAGAGTCCTGACCTCAACCCGATTGAGATGCTGTGGCATGACATCAAGAAAGCGATTCACACCAGACATCCCAAGAATATTGCTGAACTGAAACAGTTCTGTAAAGAGGAATGGTCAAGAATTACTCCTGACCGCTGTGCACGTCTGATCTGCAACTACAGGAAACGTTTGGTTGAAGTTATTGCTGCCAAAGGAGGTTCAACCAGTTATTAAATCCAAGGGTTCACATACTTTTTCCACCTGCACTGTAAATGTTTACAGGGTGTGTTGAATAAAAACATGGTAACATTTAATTATTTGTGTGTTATTAGTTTAAGCAGACTGTGATTGTCTATTGTTGTGACTTAGATGAAGATCAGATCACATTTTATGACCAAGTTGTGCAGAAATCCATATAATTCCAAAGGGTTCACAAACCTTTTTTTGCAACTGTACTTGTATGGGAATGAGCTGTCCCATTGAAATGAATGGGACAGCTTAGGTGCATGCTTTCTACGGAGCTGTGCTTGGTGACCTGTAAGAAGACAGCGGCGCTCACAGGAGCGTCGCTGCCTTCGCAAAACAACTGATCGGCGGGGGTCCCAGGTGTTGGACCGCGCTGATCTGAAATTGATTACCTATCCTGAGGATAGGTCGTCAATAAAAATAACTTGGGCAACACCTTTAATTATGACACGTTCCCTTTGTATTTTAAGCAAAAACATTTTCAAAATAACATAAAAGGAAAATGGTCTGAAGCAAAAATTTGGGCGCCCTGCATGGTTAGTACCTGGTAGCACAGCTTGTAAATGATTTTTGTAGCCAGCCAAGAGTCTTTCAATTCTTGTTTGAGGGATTCTTATCAATTCTTCATTGGAAAAGTCTTCTAGTTGTATTAGATTCCTGGGCCATGAATTGCATGAACTACTCTTTTCAGGTCTATCCACAGATTTACAAGTAGTAAAAGGCTGACATGTCAGCCTGCATTTGTGGGAGGGGCGTAGGCTCGCTTAAAAGGGAGCACGCCCCCTCCTTCACTTGCGTGCGTTTTCGGTGCTTTTCCCGCCCTGAAGCGTCACGCCCCTTGCTGCCGCGCTGCTCGTTAGGTAAGTGTCTCCCTGCTCCCCCGAGGCTCGCCTGCCCATTCGGCTGTTACGGGTAAGTAATCTGCGTCTCATTTCAGCGTTGCTTTCACAGCCACCCGGAGCCCCCCCCCCCCCCCCCCCCCGGCTTGCCTGCCCGCCCGCTCCATCACCTCCGCTGTTCCTCCTCGCCTCCGCTTCGGCCCTCGGCCTGGCGGCCGGCGCTGTCTCCACTTCCGGCGCCAGTCACGTGGGTCGCCATGCGGGTTCGCGGCTCAGCGTCCTCGTTGCCGCGCAACAAGCCGGCGTCTCTGTCAGCTCCCGCGGGTCTCTCCGCGCTTCCTGTTTGGCCGGGGTCACGTGGGAGCTGGTGGGTGTCGCGCGGCGTGCGTTTCTCCCATCAAGGCGCCGGTGCATTCCATGGCCCGGCGCCCTTGGCATGGGGGTCGGAGCCGACGAGGAAATGAGGCACTCATGCGGCCGCGCCTCCGGTCCCCGGCTGTTCTCACGCCGGGGGCGGCGTTCCGGCCAGGCGGGCCCGGGGGTGGGCAGGCTGATTCTCCAGGCAGAGGCTTCGTTGCCTCGGCACCCTGCCCCGCGGCATGCTTGAAGCGCCCCCTCCTGGCTGGCAGGCGTCATTTCAAAAAAAAAAAATAATAATTTTTTCAAATAGATTTAAAGGAGGCTTGTTGTTGTTAACTGGGTGGACGCGTGCAGGTCCACGGTTCTCCCCCTCACGGCTTCTAATTCTTTCCCACACCACAGGTGCCACGCTTTTTCGGTGCGCATTAACCCTTTTTGCTCTCACTCGATCCAGTCCGAGCCGTCCGTCGCTCTGTCACTTCACGTTCCACGGAGTTTTTGGTAAAATACCGTTATTTTGTTTGTTTTCATAATCTGTTGCCGGTTACGCTTCAGGCTTACGTTGTTATTCATAAATCTGCGGCCTGGTACGCTTCAGGCTTACGTTTTTCTTCCAGGTTGAGGTGCCATCCCGGTACAATAAAAAAAAAAAAAAAAAAAATTTGTATTTGTTATCTGTTGCCTGTTACGCTTCAGGCTTACGTTTTTCTTCCAGGTTGAGGTGCTGTCCCGGTACAAAAAAAAAAAATTTGGGTATTTGTTATCTGTTGCCTGTTACGCTTCAGGCTTACGGTTGTTTTTCATAATTTGCGGCCTGTTACGCTTCAGGCTTACGTTTTTCTTCCAGGTTGGGTGCCGTTCTCGGTTAAAAAAAAAAAAAAAAGAAAAAATGTGTATTTGTTATCTGTTGCCTGTTACGTTTCAGGCTTACGGTTGTTTTTCATAATCTGCGGCCTGTTACGCTTCAGGCTTACGTTTTCCTTTCCAGGTGGGCTATCTGTCTCGTTTCAGGGTTAAGATAATTTGTTATCCGTTACCTGTCACGCTGCAAGTTATGTTTTACATTTATCATCATCATCTACTACCTGTTACATTTAGGCTCAGGTACCAAAACCCCGCGATTGCTATCTCGCTCTCGGGTCAGGCTCTCATGGCTAACGTACCATGACTGTCATCTGTCTTGTGCCCGTTCTGCACCAGGCTTACGTTCATGTTTTGTTTTTGGCAAACTGTTGCGTATCAGCATTGCTTCGTTATTTACCAATTCTGTCGCTTTTACGTTTCAGACTCGTTCCAATTGTCTCGTCGGTACTAATCCAGGTTTGATGTTTTAAAAAAAAATAAAATAAATAATAATAATTTTATAACAAAGGGGTTAATTACACGGCCTGGTAGCTGGTACGCCACTGCACACCTTAGTCGGGCAGGGTCCCCCACGGTAACGCCGTTTGTAGTACTAGGCACTAGCCACCTTAAACTCCTCATTCACCAGTCACGCCTCGGGTGTCGCCTGTCAGTACGGGGCCTCCAGCTCAGCTCCTTGTTCCTTTGTTTTGGTTGTCACCCCACAGCTGCAGCATGTCGCATATCTCCAACATCGAGGAGGCCTCATCCATCCCCGAGACGCCCGCATCCGAGCAGCCCAGCTCCTCATCTCTAAGGAGTTGGACTATTGCAAAATTGATCGCAGAGTTAAACAGAAGAGGGATTCAACACCCGGCTTCCGCCCGGAAAGCCGAATTATATAGGCTGCTCATGGCAGAACCGGCTGCCCCGGACTTGGAGCAAGTCTCTATGTCCACATTGCAGGTGTCATTGACGCAGCTGCACGCCATGATGAACACTATTGCCTCCTCAGTCTCGGACGTGCAGTCCAGGCTCCTGGCTGTCGAGTCTCATCAGGGGCTGGCATCCGTCCATCCAGGGTCTCCTTTGCCTGTAGCCTCCACTTCCGGGCTCGTTCCCCCAGGTAGGGTCCCTTGCGCTCCCGAGGTAGCTCCGGCATACTTCATCCCCGGCAGCATCAAAAAGGACATTCTAGAGGGCAAGGACGTCAATCTGGCGTCCATCCTAATAGCTACTCATGACACGATAGAGAGCAAGACCATAGCCTGCGGCGACATGTCAATTGTTCTCAAAGCTAGGGATCCCCGCCTCAACAGGAAGCTATCCATCACGGAGTTCGTCCTGGCCTTTAGCTTGTTCAGGGATGTCATCTGTTCTGTCCATCCTGAGAGGCGGGAGGAGTTAGATACTTATCTTTACAGGGTCACGGACTTGGGCCACAGGTACGGGGGGCACGCCTTCTACGATTACCATCGCTCCTTTTCGGCCAAAGCGGCAGCCGCGCTGGTTCAATTCAAGCATATCACGAATTGGGCCGCTATGGACATGGAGCTCTTTTGCCGGCATTTCGCTGGGCTCAGGGCCCCAGCATGCGCCTCCTGCCAATCAATTGCCCACTCCGCAGAGTGGTGCCCCAACTCAGGTCCCTCCACGTCCCAGGGCAGGTCCCTCCCCGGCAGCTCGGGGGCCCCTCAGCGGTCTGGCCCATCCACAGACAAGCTAGGGCGGCCGATAGTGTTCCTGGGCAACAGCCAGGTATGTAATAACTTTAATCAGAACGCATGTTATTACAATAAATGCAGGGCCCTTCACGTTTGCGCGGGCTGTTTCAGGGCTCACCCCCAGTTGGCTTGTCCTCAAAGGTCCAGGCCATCCTGACTAAGCAGCGTCAATGTGGTTCTTCTAGCATCCCTGCTACAGAACCATCACAACCCTCAGTTCGTACAGTTCCTGGTTTCCGGGTTAGCTCTCCCTCAAGCTTCTTGGGAAGGGCCCAACCTGCTGTCGGCAACCAGTGATCCTGAGCCGGTGGGTGCGCTGATCAGGTCTGAAGTAGAAAAGGGGTTCCTCATCGGCCCCTTTTCCTTCATACCCTTTGACCTTTGGAGGATAAACCCCGTGGGCATCGTGTCCAAACAGTTTTCTAATAAAAAACGCTTAATTTACGATTTGTCCGCTCCACATGGCTCCAGCACACCCAGTCTGAATTCTTTGGTGCCCTCCGAGGAGTTTTCAATGAGCTACGCCACCATAGATGAAGCCATTCAGTTGATCCTCAAAGTAGGTCGGGGGGCGTGGTTGGCGAAGGCGGACATCGCCGATGCTTTTAAATTACTGCCCATTCATCCACAGCTCTGGAGGTTCTACGGCATCCGGTGGGAAGATCAGTTTTTCTTTGCCAATCGCCTAACGTTCGGGTCCAAGAGCAGCCCCTGGCTGTTCGACCAGTTCGCTCAGGCATTGCATTGGATCCTGGTCAACCACTGCGGTTGCCCTCTGGTCATCCATTACTTGGATGACTTTCTGTTAATTGAAAGCCCAGACTGCCGGCCAAGCAAGCTCCAGGCGCTGCTTCAGCTGTTTGACCAACTCAACGTTCCGGTGGCATCCTCCAAAACAGAAGGCCCGGCGACGGTAATCACTTTCCTGGGCATAATCCTGGATACAGGGAGGATGGAAGCTAGGTTGCCAGCTGTAAAGTTGGAAAAAATCAGGGAAGCCATTGCCAGGTCAGCGGGTAGCAGGACTTGCACCAAGGTAGAGTTGCAGTCCCTGCTCGGCATGCTCAATTTCGCCACCAGAGTCATGCCCCAGGGCAGGGCCTTCATGTCCAGACTCCTGCAACTACTCCCTTCTGCCCCCGAGCAAGACAGCCTCGTCACCTTGGACACCCAAGCCTTGGCCGACCTGGCCATGTGGCAGGACTTCATGGCCTCATGGAATGGGGTCTCCTTGTTCATACCTCAGCCGGGCCCAGCTTCCACATTGGTTTTTTCGGACGCCGCCGCCTCTAGAGGTTTCGCGGCTATCTGTGGAAACCAATGGTTCGCGGGTGCCTGGCCAGCAGAGGTATCATCCGCTAGAGCCGCATTGCAATCTTCCCCCTTGCTGGAAGTGTACCCGATTGTAGCAGCGGCCCAGGTTTAGGGCAGTACGTGGGCCAACTCTTCAGTAGTGTTTGTAACCGACAGTCAGGCAGTGGTGGACATAGTCACCAGGGGCAGATCCCAGTCTCCCCAGATCATGTCCTTCGTCCGCAGGTTAGTCTGGCTTTCATTGGAACATAACTTCCATGTGGCTTGCAGACACATTCAAGGAGTGCATAATGTGGCCGCGGACGCCTTGTCACGCTTTAATTTCGACACTTTCTTTCAGGTCATGCCGGAGGCAGACCGGGTGGGGCTATCTCCTCCGTTGTACCAAAACCTGGTGATGGATTAAACTTTCTCATTGATTCAGCTAAATCTCTGATGCAGGAGTCTTTATCTCGTAACACCGCCAGAAACTACAGGACCGCGTTGAACACCTTCAACAGGTTCACGGGTCTGCATCCGAGACGAGACACCGATATGACCACGTACATCACAGCTTTCATTGCCTACTGTCACCAGGATCTCAAGCTATCCTTCAACACCATCAAATTGTACTTATCCGGGGTCCAACATTTCGCCATGTTAGAAGACCCCGAAAGCAGGTCGGTTTTCCTTTCCCAGGCAGTCAGGGCAACCCTCAGGGGCGTTCAGAAAAACAACCTCGTGACCATCCCGTCCAGGCAGCCGGTGTCAGGGGATTTGTTCAGAAGGCTTTCCTCCTCCCTAGACGCCTTTCCTTTTGGGCTCCTTTCCAGCACAGTCATCAAGGCAGCAATGTACCTCGGTTTTTACGGGTTCTTAAGACCCGGTGAATTCACCCGTAGTTCAGCCAGGGCCAAGGGTTTAACCAGGGGTCAGCTGGCCTGGCATGACGACCATTTCTCCTTGTACCTCCTCACGTCCAAAACCATGCAGGTAGGTCCACCGGTGGAGGTACGCTTCTACCAATCGGCCAACGCTTGGTGCCCGGTCCAGGTGCTGGGGAGTTTGCTAGCAGCCTTGGGAGACGCGGGCCCGGACAGCCCGTTGCTCCCGTTCAAGGCCTTGCCCCTCACAACCTCCCAGTTCGTCTCGCACGTGCGCATTCTGGCTTCGGGTTTGGGTTTCGACCCAAAGGCCATTTCAGGGCACTCCTTCCGTATTGGGGCAGCATCCGCGGCTTCCAAGCATAACGTGCCCGGCCACGTCATCCGGAGAATGGGCCGCTGGCGCTCCTCTTGCTTCACTCGCTACATACCGAACCCCCAAGCTGAGATTTCACGGGCTTTTCACAGTTTGGTACTGTAATTGGTCATTTCAATAAAGGTCGCTCCTCCTACTCAGGTGTGGTTTTTGCCCCCTTTTAGGTCTACCCTCGGCATGGCTAAGGGCACACCTCCAGCCATTTTAGTCAGGTAACAGGTTCCTCTCTGACAGGTTCCCGGTTCGTCATAGCTCTGGCTCTCGGCTGTAGCCTCGACCACAAGTAGTAAAAGGCTGACATGTCAGCCTGCATTTGTGGGAGGGGCGTAGGCTCGCTTAAAAGGGAGCACGCCCCCTCCTTCACTTGCGTGCGTTTTCGGTGCCCCACCCTCCCTCTCCTTTTCTCTCCTTGTTCATCAGGGTATGCCCCCTTTTAGGTCTACCCTCGGCATGGCTAAGGGCACACCTCCAGCCATTTTAGTCAGGTAACAGGTTCCTCTCTGACAGGTTCCCGGTTCGTCATAGCTCTGGCTCTCGGCTGTAGCCTCGACCACAATGATATTCAGATGCTAAAACCTTCAGCTTGCACCTTTTGAGGTAGTTTCAGGTTGCCATTTCCTCATTTTAAAATGTAATTAAGAAATGGCAGTTAACATAAACAGTGGAGTTCAAGAGAAAGTCTGGAAGACCAAGAAAAACTTCAGAGACAGCTGATCGTAGGATTGCTAGAAAGGCAAATCCCAATCCCCCGCCTGACCGCAAAAACCCTTTTATGATGATTTATCAGACTCTGGAGTTGTGGTACATTGTTCTACTGTTTAGTGACACCAGCACAGGTAAAGCCTTCATGGAAGAGCCATCAGAAGAAAAACTCCCCTGGGTCCTGACCACAAGATAAGTCATCAGTATAAAAATCTGAGAAAACCCTTTTAAGTGCTCACAGTAACAGTACTTTTGACAAGGGGTGCCCAGACTTTTCCATGCCACTGTAATTGTCTGTGCATCAACCTGTGCAAAAGGTTGTAAAGCCAGGGACACGTTACTACAGTACTGTAACTGATAGCTCACTATGGCTCCATACACTCCTACAGTATATTGTGTCCCCATAGAAAAAAATTGTGGTATGGTACGACACACAAAGTATTAGGGCTCGTGCACACGACCATATGTATTTTGCGTTCCGCAAAATACGGATCGGCAAAAAATACAGATGGCGTCCGTGTGCAGTCCATATTTTACGGAACAGCTGGCCCCTAACAGAACAGTACTATCCTTGTCCGTAATGCGAACAATAATAGGACATGTTCTATTTTTTTGCGAAACGGAATCTACACAGAGTAACTTCCATTATTTTTGCGGACCTATTGAAGTGAATGGTTCCGCATAGAGTCCGCAAAAAAACCCAGAACGGACATGGAAAGAAAATATGTTCAGTGCACAAGCCCTTATAGAGGGATTCTTCTTTCAGAAATATAATAAGCATAAGCGCATAGCAACATTATTTTCTCATGGATTCATATGGGCACCAAATAAGGGATCGGTAGAACATTGATCTATAATGTGTCATTAGCCTGAACACTGAGCTGTCATGATCATTTATAAGTGATAACGATAACATTGGTTTATTTTATTTTTTCAAAATACAGCCTTTTAGCAAGGAGAATATATTTCAGGCTCAGATGCTTTATTTCAGTATTGATGGCCCATCCTCATTCCTTTGCGAAGGATAAGGATTTGTTCTTTTTTTCTGCAGTACAGAAACAGCTGTCAATCTGCTACAACTTGGTAAAATACATACTGTGCTTCTTAATGAGCCCGATATCGTGAAAAGCAGCCTGGTGATTCTTGAAATCGAGCTGGAAAACCCCGAAACGAGTAAACTTCCATTTGTCTTTCCGTTTGCCAGTAGCAATTGTCTCTAAAATAAATTCGAAGAAAATCTATCACCTTTTGCGTATTTCATATATTTGCATTTATCATTTGTCTTGAAATGACAGTCTGCAGCGAGGGATTTTGCTGTCAACCCATGGAAATGCTGGCAGCTTTCGCAGTATGAGTTCTATAAGATATGTCACTTCTGTAGTAAAGCATCAAAGAGCATCTACACGTTGTAATTATTGCCTATGGTTGTGCGAATAAATTTCCGTAAAAAATGAAATACTGAGTGAGGTGACAGGGCATCGCTACATAGCCATAGAACAGGATAGGTGACGTTTTAATGGCTTCACCAGGACATTAATAAATAATATCTATTAGGCTACATTCACACGAAAACGCCACTAAAAATGGACCCGCTGTTAGTTTTTCATGGCCATTCTTCATCTATGTGCATCCATTTTCTGCCCATTTGACAATTTTTTATGGCCGTTTTGCATCAATTTTTCATAAAGCAAGGACGGATTTAATTAATTATTTTTTTTGCATCCCAACCCCTGCAGTGCCCTCAGTACACCCCTCATTATGCTCCCGGGGTCCATAATGCCCCCATAGTAGCCCCAGTATATAGAAGGCCCACCAAAAGTGCCCAATACTGCCCCTATATATAAAATTCCCCCAATAGTGCCTCCCTGAATATCCCAAAAGTTTTTCCCCAGTATAAATTATATCCCAATAGTGCCACCTTATGAATGAAATCCCCCCGCCACCCCATCAGTATTTTGTGGTGGTTTTTCTGGCATTTGCGCTTACCCGGCGCATTCGCTAACTGCCTAGCTGCTGGAAAATACAGAAGATCACTTCCATTTCTCCTGCATCTCCGGGTGGCTCATTAGTCAGCGCACGGACACTGTCAGCACTCACTGCCGACAGAGTACTGATGTTAGACAGAGCAGTATATGGATATATATGTAGCGTTCATGGCCAGCCTTAGGAAATATATGAGGGAAGCAGGGAAGGCAGGGCAGCGAAGTGAGTGAGGAACGTCTTCAGTATTCAGTACTGCACTCAACAGTGAAGACAGTCAGCTCACTGACCAAAGACAATTTCAGGGTCAGTTTTTTATAAAAAAAATGCTAAATCAATAAAGTATATAGAATTTTTTATTATTAATTGCCCTACATGTTTAAAAAAAAAACATTGGCAATTACACTTTAACCCTCCTCCACATTGTTACTTAGTTTTATAACATTATAGCCAAAATAAAAGTAGAAGATAGGCTATGATTTGGCTCATTGTGTGCCCTATGATTTTGAGTGAAAATACTAAACTGCCTAGGTACAAAGAAGTAAGTGTTGTTGTGGGCACAAAGTTGTGGGCACAGGTTATTTATAGGCATGAGAATGTTCTTAAAGGGTATTTGTCATCAGTTTTGACCATGCAGAACTACTAGGTTGGGCTGAATAAGGCAGAACACACAGCTTTTCTATCAGGAGGAATGAGAATATGAAGTTTTTTCCTACCATATTTTGTTCCTGCAAGGATCAGAGTGGGGCTTCACTTTGAAGTGTTCTCTGCATTGAGCTGTTTCCCAGCCCCTTCCCCCTTCTCTGAGTGACAGCTGTGGTATCCAACCAAGAGACGACTACAGCTGTCACCCCGAGCAAAAGGGAGGGGCTGTGAAGCAGCTCAATGCAAGGAGCAATTCACATTAAAGCTTAGCTTCTAGTGCGCTCGCAACAGCAAAAATTGGCAGACTAAAACTTCATATTATCAGTACTCTCACTATCTTGCCTTATAACAAGAGGCTTAAAAAAAATTGGGCTTGTTCAGCTTTGAAAAAACATGCCTTAGAGGTGATCTACTTTACATATATAAATACATGTGTGGTCAGTACAAAGAACTGGAACATGATTTATCCATTCCAAGGACTTTACAAAGGATCAGGTGACATTCATTACATGTGGAGGAAAGGAGATTTAAACATCAGTACAGGAAAAAAAAAATTACAGTTACAGTTGTCACACTATGATATGCCATTCCGCAAGAGGTTATAATGGCAGACACTATGTCAACATTTTAAGCAAACGTCATGTGTATTATACCTTAGGCATAATCACTCCTCAAAACTATGGGTTGCAACTGAACACAACATTGCTTTGGGCCTTGTCCAAAGGAGCATTTCGGCTACCTTCTTCTACTCCCTTGCACAGCCTGAAAGTGTACCCACTCTTAACTTACAGTCATGTGAAAAAATTAGGACACCCTTTGAAAGCATGTGGTTTTTTGTAACATTTTTAATAAAAGGTTATTTCATCTCCGTTTCAACAATACAGAGAGATTAAAGTAATCCGACTAAACAAAGAAAACTGAAGAAAAGTCTTTTCAAGATCTTCTGTAAATGTCATTCTACAAAAATGCCTATTCTAACTGAGGAAAAAGATAGGACACCCTTGCCCCTAATAGCGAGTGTTACCTCCTTTGGCTGAAATAACTGCAGTGAGACGGTTCTTGTAGCCATCTACCAGTCTTCGACATAGGTCTGAGGAAATTTTACCCCACTCCTCAATGCAGAACTTTTTCAGCTGTGAGATGTTTGAGGGGTTTCTTGCACGTACAGCCCTTTTCAAGTCACCCCACAGCATCTCAATGGGATTCAAATCTGGACTTTGACTTGGCCATTCCAGGACTCTCCATTTCTTCTTTTTCAGCCAATCTTTGGTTGATTTACTAGTATGTTTTGGGTCATTGTCATGTTGCATGGTCCAGTTCCGCTTCAGCTTTAATTTTCTAACTGATGGTCTCACATGTTCTTCAAGCACCTTCTGATACACAGTAGAATTCATCGTGGATTCTATGATGGTGAGCTGACCAGGTCCTGCTGCAGCAAAGCAGCCCCAGACCATGACACTTCCACCTCCATGCTTCACAGTTGATATGAGGTTCTTTTCTTGGAATGCTGTGTTTGGTTTACGCCAAACATGTCCTCTGCTGTTGTGTCCAAATAATTCAATTTTGGACTCATCTGTCCAAAGAACATTATTCCAGAAGTCCTGGTCTTTGTCAACTTTATCTTTGGCAAATGTCAGTCTGGCCTCGATGTTTCTCTTGGAAAGCAAATGTTTCCTCCTTGCACACCTCCCATGCAAGTTAAACTTGTACAGTCTCTTTCTGATTGTAGAGGCATGTACTTCTACATCAACAGTAGCCAGAGCCTGCTGTAGTTCTCGAGATGACACTTTAGGGTTTTTGGAGACCTCTTTTAGCATCTTGCGGTCTGCTCTTGGGGTGAACTTGCTGGGGCGACCAGTCCTGGGCATGTTGGCAGTTGTTTTGAAAGCCCTCCACTTGTAGACTATCTTCCGGACAGTGGAATGGCTGATTTCAAAATCTTTTGAGATCTTTTTAAATCCCTTCCCAGACTCATAGGCTGCTACAATCTTTTTTCTGAAGTCCTCTGACAGCTCTTTTGCTCTCACCATGGTGCTCACTCTCACTTCAACAGTCTGGAGCACACCAAACTAAATGTCTGAGGTTTAAATAGGGCAAGCCTCATTCAACATGCAGAGTAACGATCTACTAATTATGTGCACCTGGTGTGATATACCTGTGTGAGATCTGAGCCAATTTAAGAGGGAATACATGTGAGGGTGTCCTATCTTTTTCCTCAGTTAGAATAGGCATTTTTGTAGAATGACATTTACAGAAGATCTTGAAAAGACTTTTCTTCAGTTTTCTTTGTTTAGTTGGATTACTTTAATCTCTCTGTATTGTTGAAACGGAGATGAAATAACCTTTTATTAAAAATGTTACAAAAAACCACATGCTTTCAAAGGGTGTCCTAATTTTTTCACATGACTGTACATGCTGAAGTCCTGGTTTAAATTTGCCCTCAAAACTCTTATGGTCACTCCACTAACCGATTATCCTACTTTACCTTTGGGACTCTGGTTTGTTTCCTCATCCATCTCCACGTGGAGACATAGCCAGAATATGAGATAAGTTTACCTCCTCTGGTCTAAGTCCTCTTATGGACCTTTCAGACCCGTTCTTGTAGGAACCAGGCAACAGGTTTTGGCACCTGGCACTTGGATCGCAACTCAGTAGTGAATAACCATTTTTTTTCGAAAAACTATGCATGTCTACTTCTGCTCCTCGACATTCTATATCCACAGTATACAATATTATTCTCACGATTAGACAGGGGACAGAGCAAATTATACTTTAGCCTCTTTTCCCAGATTCATATCTGGATGGGAAGAGGAAGTAGGTTTTTGCTCAATTACATAAGTCCATTTTATTCACACACAAGTCATCTGTTTCTTGTAGGCTTCAAGAGTTCAAGTACAAGATACTGTCGAGGTGGTACAGAACCCCCGAAAAACTACATAAATTATATGCCTCAATGCCAACACTTGCTGGTGATGTGCGTCCGCAGAAGGGACAATGCTTCACATTTACTGGGAATGCCCGGGTGTTGCTCCTTTTATGGGATGAGATTTTATCCTTAAATAACTACTTTGTCATCTTCTGTACCTTCCTTACCTGAGATTGCATTGTAGTTGCATTGTTCTCTGGCCCTATATCTAAGGTCAATAAAGGGATCCTTAGATTTTTTATTTTAGCAATGAGACAAATTATTCCACATGGACGGAGATCAAATGAGACCATGATCAGCTTGTCCTGGGTAGTGGGAGTGGATGCGATCAAACGCATGGAGGAGATCAGAGCCAAAGACCACAACTCAACCACACAAACCAAAACTCAAATTCTGGGTTTAGTGTCCTTGGTCTCAGTTTAGGCAATCCTCAGCATTCCATGATTGGCTCGAAAAAGGGTAATCTCTCTGGTTCTGAACTGTAAATTGGTCACGGTAATCTCTTCCCCCCTTTCTTTCACTCCACTCAACCCTTTGTCTCTGTCCAGTCCTTGTCAGTCTCTAATGGATACTGTATTTGCTAGCCTGTTTTACTTGCCTTACATATGTATGCAATATAAAGTAAGGCCGGACTATAGGTTTACCTTAAGGGTAGGCCTTCATGAGGAATTTGGTGCCAGGGGCCTGGTAGAGATAGGGTTAATGTATGGCGGGAAGCGGAGGGGCGGGTTAGCGTAGGTGGAGTTAGGTGGTAGTTTATTTAAGGGGCGGTAGCTGGGGGGCCATTTTAGAGCCAGAAAGAAAAGCGGAGAGTCAGGAAAGACAGCACACGTGCGCACCTACCATGCAGTCTGTGGAGGTATTGCTGGAGCGGTTGCGGGCGGCAGGGGAGGCCCATGGACCTGAGTGGCTACAGGAGCTGCTGGCTGGAGTGTTGCAGGGGGAGGCGGCGGGTATAGCAGGCCCGTCGCCGCCGGCGCAACGGCCGCGGCGGGTCCGGCCGCCGGCACGCCTTAGCCCCAGTGAGACCCCCCGGGCTCGGCGCAGGCGCAGGAGCCCCTCTAGGGACCCTTCACGGTCGGGGGTTGGGGGGAGCATGGTAGCCCCAGCCCCTGGGTGTGGGAGGAATCCGCGAGCGCAGCGGAGCTCTGAAGGAGGCAGGACCCCATCACCCCTGCCTTCACCTGCGGCCGGCGTGGGATCTGGAGCTGGGTCGGCGGGTTCCTTGCTCCCCCTAGTGGCAGGAACGGCTGCTCGTCGTGGGAGAGTCTGCAGCAGGAGGACGGAGCCTGTGCCAGTAGTGGCCACTAGAGGGCGCAGGGCTCCCAGGGATCACGGGCAGGTGTCTCCTGGCCTGGATCTGCAGGAAGAGTCCATGAGGGAGGATGATGTTGAGAGCGCACCCAGCTTGGACCTGGTTGGGGTGCAGTCGTCGGGCGGATCCAGCGCGGCAGGAGCATCTGTGGAGTCGGCGGTGAGGTCGGTTCGTCTGGAGTCCGGATCAGCGGCTGATGGGGTCACAGCGCCCAGGCAGCCAGGTGAGAACATGTGGGGCGTATTGCAGAATTTGATGGGTGGCCCAGGGGGTGTGGGGGCTGGGGGTGGTCACGGGGAAATTGTGGGGGGTTTGGGGCAGTTTTTGACGAGTTTGGCGGGTTTGGTTTCTGGTATGGGGGTGGCAGGTGCATCTCCGTTGCCGGCATGGGGGGTCGGTGGGGGTTTAGGAGGGGCGGTTGAGGACGGGCAGTCGCGGAGTGTGGGGTCGGTGTCGGTTCAGACGCAGGTGGGAGGCGAGGAGGAGAGGCCCAAGGTTAGCGACGCGGCGAAGGGGGAGGTATATGTCTGTTTTGAGGGGCCGTTGGGGGCGCACTTGAAGCAGGACGTTCGGGAGCGGATATGGCGGGGGGAGTATGTTGAGATTTTTTCGCTTCTCCCCCTGGAGCGGTTTAATCTGGATAGGGAAAGAGTGGGTGAGGGGAAAAAGGAGGACGATGAAAAGCGGCGGCATAGACTCATACCGCGTACGTTTGCCAATTGGTTGCAGGCGTTTGCGATCTTGGCTAGCGTAATTGGGGAAAAGGCCCCGGAGTGTTGCTCGGCCTTGTTTTGCTATCTGGATGCGATTGGGGAGGCATACCAGGTATATGGTGGGACTGGGTGGCTCAGGTATGACGAGCAATTCCGGCAGAGGAAAGCGGTGCGGCCTGATATTAGGTGGGACCATAAGGACATTAGTCTATGGTTGCGGGTGACTGCGCCGTCGCGTCAGGGGCAGTCCTTTCGGGGGGACGCGGGAGGGGCGCCAAGTCAGTCTGCGGTGTCGGCAGCGTCAGCGAGAGGTTTGTGTTTCCTCTTTAATGAGGGGAGCTGCAGGTTCAGCGCAAAATGCAAGTTCAAGCATGAGTGCACGACTTGCGGAGGTGCTCACGGGGCTAACCGGTGTTTCAGGGGTGGTAAGCACAGGGGGTCAGACTCGGCTGCGAAAGGGGCTGACTCCGGTTTGGGTGGCAAGGATGGAGGGGTACCTAAATAGGTATCCTAAGCGGGATGCGGCGGAATTGTTAGTGCGGGGGTTTTCGGAGGGATTTCGGATTCCGTCGAATCCATTGCCAGTGGTCGTGCCGCAAAGAAATTTGCGGTCGGCTTTGGAGTTTCCGGAGGTGGTCTCGGAAAAGTTGGCAAAGGAGGTGGCCTTGGGCAGGATGGACGGGCCATTTGTGGAAGTGCCGTTAGCTGGTTTGAGGGTGTCTCCGCTGGGGTTGGTGCCTAAGAAGGAGCCGAACAAGTTTCGGCTTATACATCATCTGTCTTTCCCGAAGGGTGCGTCGGTCAATGATGGTATCGATCCTGACATTTGTTCGGTGGTTTATACGTCATTTGATGCGGCTGTGGCGTGGGTTAAGAAGTTGGGGCCTGGGACCTTGTTGGCTAAGGCGGATATTGAGGCGGCTTTTCGGTTGCTTCCGGTCCATCCGGACAGTTTGCATTTATTGGGGTGTTTTTGGGATGGGGGGTATTTTGTGGACAGGTGTCTGCCTATGGGTTGTTCTGTGTCATGCACGTACTTTGAGGCGTTTAGTTCGTTCTTGGAATGGGTGGTGGTGGATGTGGCCGGGTGTTCGTCCATTATCCATTACTTGGATGATTTTTTGTGTTTGGGACCGGCGGGCTCGCGGGTTTGTCCCCTTTTGTTGGCTACGTTGCAGTCGGTTTTTGCGCATTTTGGGGTGCCATTGGCGGTGGAGAAGACGGTGGGCCCGGCGACGGAATTAAGTTTTTTGGGCATTGTAATTGATACGGAGCGGATGGAGTGTCGGCTTCCGGAAGATAAGGTGGGTGATTTGCGGGCGGGCGTTGAGCGGGTGAGGCAGTCAGCGAAGGTTCGGTTGCGGGATCTGCAGTCTCTTTTGGGGAAATTGAACTTCGCGTGTAGGATCATGCCTATGGGCCGAGTGTTTTGTCGGCGGTTGGCGGCGGCTACGGCGGGGGTGGTCGCGCCGCATCATTTTATTAGGTTGGGGCGGGAGTTGAAAAGGGATTTGGAGGTTTGGGCTGGGTTTTTGAGGGATTTTAATGGTAGGACATTGATGATGGGCGAGGTGGTCGATAGTTTCGATTTTGAATTGTTTACGGATGCGGCTGGCGGGGTGGGGCTTATTGTCATGGCCAGTGGTGTGCAGCTCGGTGGCCGCAGTCTTGGGTGGAGCGGGGGTGGGTCAGGAATTTGTGTCTTCTTGAACTTTTTCCCATTGTTCTTGCAGTAGTGTTGTGGGGGGACAGTTTCAGGGACAAGAAGGTAAGGTTTCATTGCGATAACATGGGGGTGGTGCAGGCGATCAATGGTTTGACGGCCTCGTCGCCGCCCGTGGTTCGCTTGTTGCAGCATCTTGTGTTGCTTTGTTTGCCGTTTAATGCATGGGTGGTAGCAGTCCATGTGCCCGGGGCTTCTAACAACATTGCGGATGCTCTTTCTCGTTTGCAGTGGGAGCGGTTTCGGCAGTTGGCTCCGGAGGCGGACGCGGAAGGTCTGGAGTGCCCGGGGTCGCTGTGGGGTCTGTTGGAGGTACTGTAGCGGGGTTGTTGCGGGCGTCATTGAGTGCGGGCTCGTGGGCTGCGTATGGGAAGGCTTGGAGGGAATGGGAGCAGTGGTGTTCGGGGTTAGGGATGGGGGTAGATGAGGGGGAGATACCTCTATTGTTGTTCTTGGGGCAGGGCAAGGAACAGGGTTGGTCGGTGGCGCAGCTGAACAAGTGTGTAGCTGGTCTGGCGTTTGGTTTCAAGTTGAGGGGTATGGTTGATGTTACCAAAACATTTTTGGTGAGGCAGGTTTTGAGGGGTTGGAGGAGGGGGCAGCGGACAGAGGATCATAGGAGGCCAGTGTCGTTCTCGTTGCTGTTGAGGTTGGGGGGTCAGGTTGGCTTGGTTTGTACTTCTGTAGGGGAGGTTAGCCTGTTTCGGTTGGCATTTTCATTGGCCTTTTTTGGGGCTTTCAGGTTGGGGGAATTGGTGTCTAGGAGCGTCAGGGTCGCGGGGGGTTTATGCGGGGAGGATGTGCAGTTGTTTCTGGACAGGGTGGTGGTCAGGTTGCGGTCGTCTAAAACTGATGTGGAAGGAAAAGGGCGGTATGTTACTCTTTTTTCAGTCCCGGAGTGTTTTTTATGTCCGGTTAGATGTTTGCGGGTGTATAGGGAGGGGGTGTGCTTTGAGGGTGGCCCGCTGTTGAGGCACGGTGATGGTTCTTTTCTGTCCAGATTTCAGTTTGTGGCAGTGTTTAAAAAATGTTTGGTAGGGGTGGGGGTGGACCCAGCAGACTTCACGGGTCACTCCTTCAGAATTGGGGCGGCAACTGAGGCGGCTAGGTTAGGGTTAAGTGACGAGGTTATTAAACGGATAGGGCGGTGGGAATCTGTTAGGTTCCGGTCATATGTGCATTTGGGTGGGTTGTAAGTGGTGTTGGCGACCATGTTAGTGATGTGTTTTCTTTTGTTTGCGTTTTATTGCAGGCTCCGGTCCGGCGCTAGTGTGGATTCTTGGACATTCGTTCGTTTTTTGGGGGGCGTTGCGGGCCGATGTTCGGGAGAACGGTCGTCAGTTGGGGTTTGGCAGGGATGTCGCGGTGGTGAAGTGGCTGGGTTCTAGAGGTATGTTGTGGGGCGGTGTGTTGAGGGAGGTTCATCGCTTTGTGCGGTTAGACAGGGCCCCGGAGATTTTAGTGCTTCATGTCGGGGGCAACGATTTGGGGGTTAGGCCGGCTAGAGAATTGATCAGGGATATCAAATTTGATCTCTTACGGCTGTGGTCATTGTTCCCACACATGATGACGGTGTGGTCGGATATTGTGCCTAGGAAGACGTGGAGGGAGGCGAGGTCTGTGGAAGCGGTAAACAGGGCTCGCATCAAGGTGAACAGGGCGGTTGGACGGTTTGTGGCTAAGAGTGGGGCGGTGGTGGTTAGGCACGTGGATCTTGAGTCGGGTCTTGGGGGGTTTTGGAGAGCAGATGGGGTTCACCTTAATGCGGTCGGGATTGATCTGTGGTCCTTGGGACTACAGGGTGGAATTGAGAGGGCATTGGTGATGTGGAGGAACGCGCAGTCTTGAGGTTGGAGTGGTCAAGTTGCGCGTTGTTGGCGGGGGGAGGTCCTCGGAGCTGGTGGAATGGGTTGCTGCTTGAGAATGAGAGGGCCTCAATGGTGGGGCTGGACTCTCAGGATTGGGCACTCGGTTAATCAGTGAGGGCATCCATCAGTTTGGTGGCTCCGAGCTGGGTGTTTACGGCTGGAGGCAAGGTGGATGGTCCACTGAGTGGTTGTGCTGGATGTATACATGTTGGGGCTTCTAGGACCTCCCTCGGCTGGGGGAATTCATTGTTAAATTATTTGTATTTTTGTTTAATAAATAACGGCTGCTGTGGCCGATTTAAATCCGACTCAAGTCTCTGTGTCTTATTGGTAAGGGAGAAGTGAAAGGGTTAATGAGGGAAGTGTTATGGGGAGGAATGGTTGGTAGGCCCCGGTGGGGTCACCAATAATTCGCTCATGTTTGCTCTGACTTATTATCCTTATTGTTTTGAAGATTTCTTACATGACAACATTTTATTGCCAACTCTGATGTGACTAAATCTTGGAGTTTCTCTAATATGTTTTAATAAAAACAGTTTGAACCATAATGTCCAGGGTCATTCACCGTTATAATTAACCTAACAATTAATGTTGTATAATTAGTCTGGAAAAGTTTGAACTTGATGGACCTGTGTGTTTTTTCAATCTGTGTAACTATAAAAGCTTTGTAAAAGGTATGTTTGTGCTACTCTCCCGACCCCCATCTAATGCTGTCAGCAGTTTAGTTTGGTCAAAACTGCTGAAGACTCCCTTCATACTTGTCTTAGCCCTTCAGCTCCCATTACACTTTTATCGGTATCTGTACTTTAATTCAAACAATTACAGGACCTAGAATCTGTTCTTGTTGAGTTGTCAGGAGAATAGTTCCTGGAACATATTTTCTTAGAACAATTTAGCCGTGAAATTTTAATGCAAGAAAAACTGTCTGATCTCCATGAACAGAAGTTCAGTACTCTTGTTGTGGTTCGCTCACAATTGCTCTGATTGCTGGTTTTGAGGGTAATTATTTTGGTTAGCTATTCTTAGAAGATCTGCATTAAGTCTTTGTTGGTACAATTACCGCTATTGTTTTAATGGGCACTGTGTTCTGTCTAGTTTATGTTATTTTGTTTTGGTCCGATGTTTTTCCCTTTAGATTTAGGCTTAATAATAATTGCCCTATTATGTCTAATGTGATAGAAATTAACTGTTGTTTGATATACAGATATAGCAGAGCTGATTTTTATTATTTAACTCTATGCCAAAAATCTCAGATTGGTGCAGGTCCCACCTCTAGAACCCACACCTATCTCTAGAACGGGCCCCCAAAGTGAACAACGGCACTCTTCGCACCCTCCATTCACTTCTTTGGGAGCGCTGAAAATAGCTGAGCACCAGCTCAGCTAGTTATGGAACTCCCGTAGGGGTGAATGGAGAGGTTGGCAACACTTGCACAGTGCACTCTCCATTCACTTCTATGGGAGTTCCAAAAATACCGTACCTGAGCATACTCGCTTGGCTGTTTTTAGAATTCCCATAGAAGTGAATGGAGAGCGCTCCGCACATGCGTGGTGTACTCTACTTCACTTTGGGGTCCCTGCAATTTCCAGCAATATGCCACCATAGTGTGAAATTGGCCAACCCCTTTAAGGCTCTGTGACATCACAGAGTGCTGATACTTAACACTCTGTGCCATAATAGTATGTCACAGCGATGGTGCAGGCTCGGGACTAATTGCTTGCAGATGTTAGCTGTGTTATATAGCAGACACCTGGTTGTCACTGCAAGGATCAGAAATTGCTCAGATCCTGACAGTTTAATCCCTCAGGTGGCAGGCAGCATTAGAGTGAAGAACATTTTACTGATCCAATGCAACGTTTCAGCTCTCTCATGCAGGTGGGGATATCGGCCATGGACTGAAGCTTGCTGCTTACATTCAATAGCAGATCCAGTGTACCTGTCATTAGTGCCCAGATCCCGGTGTCTCAACGCCAACAGCAAAGGAGAACGTGCAATGTGGAACCAGCACCTGATGCTAAAACATTTCTTCTTTAATGATGTGCCTGAAAGCAAACCTCAGGGGTGGGCATGCAGATCACAGAGGGCTGCAGATCCCACCACATCACTGCTGAGTCTTTTGGTTGCCTGCAGCAGTCTTATGAAAAGATATGGAACATCATTACTTCTAGCTAGAGCAGGACCAGGAGCCTTGGCGCTGGAATGGTGGAATTTTTCGAAAGTCAATGATCTTTTCATTTCTTGAACACTTACCTGATGACATTCATTAATGTCAGACAACCCATTCATTTCATGATCAATCCTAAGAAGAACGTGACAACAAGCCCTCTCTCTGCAGGCATCACTAATATCTACAAAAGGCATCACAAATGCCTTATTTAGATATCAATAAAAGCACAGTGTCTAGTCCTATCTGTGTAGCTCTAGAGATTTGTATTAACTATGTGTAGGCCAGTTGTATCATGGATTGAGGCTATATCCAATGCATTTTATAGCACTATTTTAGCTCTGATGACCAGCAGCTGCATTCAGAGGTCAGGATAGGGAATACTGTAAACTCCCAGAGTCATACTGTAAACTCCCAGGGTCGTACTGTATACTCCCAGGGTCATACTGTATACTCCCAGGGTCATACTGAATTACCTTAGGCCCCATGGTGTAACTTTAATGGAAGCTGACCAGGCAACTGCTATGGGGCCTGGGAAGAGGGGGCCCAGAACTGAGCAAATTATTTTACTGACAATAAAACATTGTATTTTTATGAGTTTCCTGCTAGAGGGATCTCAATACAAACAAATTATTACAACTTCCATAGTAATTTGACTAAACTCCAGTGCACTGAGCTCCCCCTAGTGGTGGCAGCCGGCAGCCAGCTTCTTAATAGAAGAAAAGCATGATATTTATCAATATTTTTCAGTTGTCTGGTGTAAATACAGTGAGAAACATTGTGTCAGAATGAGCAACATATTTTTTCCGACATAGAAGTCATATAAAGGGGGTGACGTGGGGGGGGGGGCAATTTTTTAATCACAATTTTTTTTAATTAAAATTTCTTCCCCTTTACAAAAAAAAAAAGGAAATCCGTCATTAGTCTGAGGCATTGCGCTTTGCGTTGTCTGGGAATGATTGTCACACGTGTACTGGGAAACTTGGTGGAACAGGGGGCCCATACTAATTTTTGGTATGGAGCCTTATGAGATCAGTATATGCTCCTGCTTGGGCCCACCAGAGGAAATTATTCTGAGGACCCAGCTTCGATGTGTACAGGACAAATGCACTTTCACGTTTAAGTAATTTTTATTATCATTGCATATTGAGGACTTATCATCAATAAGGTTTAAAAGGATGTCTGGTGGTTATTGGTCAAAGGTCGACTCCGAATTATCTTCTGCTAGGCCTTTGGGGCCCTGTTTTATAAGCCCTTTATTTTGTCAGAGCTTAAGCCCCACTGGTGGGCCAGTCCGACCCTGTATACTCCCAGTGTGCAATTCTGCCTCACATAATGCAAAAAATATATATATCTGCCAAAAGGGTTAAAATGTTATCCAAAGACAGACTACACCCCTCTACTATCTAGACTTATGCCTTCACACCTAGAAAGTGAGTGATCCTAGGATTTAAAGTATATACAGATATGTGTTCTATGTGCTATATTATCATGTCTTTTTTTGCTGCATGATATCCTGCAATAATTTAGTGTCATCCCAGTTTTTTAAATGATCTTCACGCAATATCTTGTTTTGCTCCATTAGATGGGGCGAATGTACCCGACAGCAGATGTCATTGGAATGCATTATGATATTTCTGTCATAATGTGATTTAATGTTATATTTCTATTTATTCATTTATTTTACAGAAATGATTACATTTATTGTGCAGTATTGTAGTTTGAGTTCAAGTGCATATTGTGTAAGCTTTGTATTTAAGGCCGCATTCACACGACCGTGGAAAGGCATGGCCGTTTTTAACACAGGCACCGGCCGTGTGCGCCCCACATCACGGCGCAGACCAATTGACTTCAATGGGTCTGCAATCCGCAACATGCAGCCAAATATAGGACATGTTCTATCTTTTGCGACACGGAAGCATGGACCCGGGGGCACACGGAAAGGCTTCTGTGTGTTTCCATGTGCTTCTGGGTCTGTGCCTCCGCGCTGCAAAAGATAGGACATGCCCTATCTTTAATCACATTTTGTGGATTGCAGACCCGTTGAAGTCAATGGGTCCGCACCCCGATGTCGGTGTCAGTGGTTTGAGGTCCGAAAATGGACACAGCTGTCACACAGTCATGTGAATGTGGCCTTAAGGGACTGGCCCATCTCAGACATTGATGGCATATTGCTAGGATATGCCATCAATGTTAGATAGGTGGGGGTCCCACCTCTGGGACCCGCTCCTATCTGCAGAACAGGAGCCCCGCTCAACTCCAATCTAGGAGCAGCACAATAACAGCAACTGGAGTGTTGGATGTAGCACATAGCTGTCACAGTGGGGAGTGGAGGGGGACTCCCCACCGTATAATGAAGGAAAACGGGGAAGCAACTAGGCCTGAACACCAGGAAAAGGGAGCAGGTCACCTCCTGGAGCTGCCTTAATCCTGGCCCTGACTCCTAACTGTATGAGCAGACCCAGATGGTAGGTGGTCTCATAAACAGGAACCTGAGATCCTGAGTAGCCCTGAGGATCCCTGAAATAAGGCTCGGAGCAGGAGACGACTTGTTCATCTCAGACGCGAATGGACAGGAGTCTACACCGGCCTAGCTACAAGGAAAGGGACAGCCAGTGAACAGCCACCGGATCGGTAGGTAAGAGCGCAGAAGCAAAATGCACTTACCTGCCCCAGCCACAACAACCACTGGACCCCCATGTAGACAGGAAGCATGGCGGCCCCAGGCTGAGCTGCTCACCGACCCAGACACCCCCTTCCTAAGATCTATTTGACTAGAATGGGGTCCATTCTGTTTCTATTTGGGAGTCCTCCTTTTAAGGGGAGAAAAAAAGTCCTGATCTGAACCAGCAGTATGCGGTATGGCTAAGTCGAATACAGTAAAACTCCAGTGGTCTGTTCCTTTGCTGGCACAGACTACTGTAATAGTTGCCACATATATGAACCTACCCTTCAGTGAGGAGAGAGTGATTGCTATGTGACTGTTTAAATGTTTTGTACAACTTAATAAGGACCTTTCATGGGTTTGTAGGAAGTGAGATAAATATCTGTACCTGCATTTTTTTTTTCTCCCTGGCTGTGGCACTCTGCGCTATAGCCAGGGGAGAAGGAGACGCCCACAGAGAAAGACTGTGTCTCCTCCCCATTGCTCTGATGCTCAGTATTAGAATACTGAGCGTGGAATTTGCAGGGGACCATAACGGGGCACAGGAGCACTATTTTAAAAAAAACAGGCAGGGTGGCAGCATCAACCCGCAGGTACAGATATATATCTCACTTCCTACAAACCCATGAAAGGTCCTCTTTAAAAAAAAAATCTGATTTGATTTTATTTTTAAGCTTTCAATTTTATCTCCCTACTTTCTAAAAGCCACAACTTTTTACATGTTTTGTTCATCTAGCCATATGAGGGCTTATATTTTGCTAAACAAGTATTTTTTTGTAACCATTTATTTACCATTGCTTGTATTGGAAAATGGAAAAGAATCCGTTGTGGGGTGAAACTGGAAAAAAACACAATTCTGCCAAGATTTTGGGGGTTTTTGTTATTAAGACTTTGACTATGGGCTACAAATGACTTGCGTCCTTATTCTGTTGGTAAGTACGATTATGGCGATACACAGGGCTTTTTTTCTGGCGGAACGCCCGGGAACAGCGATCCGCCACCTATTTTCTCCGACTCGCCCCGCCCCCCTTTAGTTACTGGGCCCAGCCGGCCTGCTGCTTAGGCTGCGCCGCTGCTTACTTAGTTTACAATCATGATTGCTCGCCTCTCAGTCCCTGGCCCTGCAGCCTCCGGCACCTCCGGCTCTCCAGCTCCCGCCCAGCTCCCGTCCACCACTGACAGTGGCGGAGAGAGTGAGAGAGCCGAGGAGACGCCGATTCTACAGTGGCCCCAAACCCCACCCCCAGGCCGACTCCATTGCAGCCTGTCTGCGGCCCCAGACCCGGGACCCCCCGCCTCTGGCTCCACTGACAGGCCCGCCCAGCAGGCAGGGCGGCTGCCGGATGTGCGGGCGGCAGTTTAGTGTCGAGGAGGCAGAGCAGCACCAGGCAGGAAAAGGAAAAAGGTAATTTTTTATTTATTTTATTTTTAAATTAAAAAAGATTGAATTGGCCAATTAGGGGAACAGGAACAGGGAAGGAAGGGGCCAGGCCAGGCTTCGCTGCCCATGGGTGGACTAGAGCGGCGGTGGCCGCGGCACTGGCAGCCTGGCTGTCACGACCGTCACTGGCAATGGCATGGTGGCACTAGGCAAGGCAGGCAGTGCCTGCCAGTGCCCTAGTCCACACTTGGCCGGAGCAGCCGGGCCCCATCCTTCCCCCAAGTAGTGTGCCACTGCCTGCCAGTGCCCTAGTCCCCACATGGCTGGCGCAGCCGGGCCCCATCCTAAGTTCCCCCAAGTTGGGGGAACTTAGGATGGGGCCCGGCTGTGACGGCCATGTGTGGCAATTGGCAACTAGTGTCACTGGCAGGCAAGGCAGGCACACTACTTGAGGGAAGCATGGGGCCAGGCTGCACCGGTGTTGTAAAATTTTAACCGAACTATAAAATTTCCCTACCCCTGCCACGTGACTTCCAGTTCGCACGCCCCTACGCGCAGGGACACAGCACGTGCACCCAACTGCACATGCGCCTTCAGGGGTATGGAAATTTAACAGTCTTTCTACTTGTGAAATCTCCATCCTGCCCTGTGCAGGGAGGATAATAAGATTTTAAGTTATTATCCTCCCTGCTCATGGCGAGATGGAGATTTTACTTGCATCCCTGTTCTCTAAAGGGGCGGTTTTAGGGGGCGGTCCTAGGGGTGGGTAGGGGCGTGCCCAGGGGAGGGGGGGGGTGAGTTCCACCACCTTTTCTCTGAGAAAAAAAGCCCTGGCGATACCAAATTTGCATAGTTTTTATTATGTTTTACTTCTTTTAAAAAACATTTTAAAAAAAACTTAGTAAAAATGTTTTGAAAATTTTGCATCGACATTTTCTGACAGACACAACTTTTTTAGATTTCCATCTACAGAGATTTATTAGGGCTTGATTTTTGCAGGCAAAATTGTACAATTTATTGGTACTATTTGGGGGTACCTATGACTTTCTATTCAATTTTGCTTGGGGGGACAAGGTGACCAAAAATGGCGAATTATGGATTTTTATTTTTGCTTCCATTGCAGGTTTACTGCACATGAAAAATATTTTGATATTTTAATAGTTTGGACATTTTTAGACACAGCGAAACCTATTAAGTTATTATTGTTTATTTTTGTATGTAAAATTGGGAAAGGGGATGTTTT
Organism: Bufo gargarizans; assembly: GCF_014858855.1. NCBI lineage: Eukaryota > Metazoa > Chordata > Amphibia > Anura > Bufonidae > Bufo > Bufo gargarizans. The sequence goes on along the minus strand of NC_058084.1, from coordinate 84,416,910 downwards.
TAAGATGTTAATATTTTTATTTCGATAAAAATATTTTTTTATTGTCATTTTTAGTCCCCCCAGTGGACTTGAACATATGATATTTTGATTGCATGTATCATGGACTGCAATAGAGTACTGTTCCAGTCTTTGGGATTCTGACAAAGAAAAAAAATACAATGCAACAGCACTCTGCAAACCAAATAAAGTCAAATAATGCCACAGTTATAGAAGATATTCTGGTGCGAATGCTATGCTTATTTTGTAAATTTGAGATTCTTGGCAAATACATTTTGTACATAATTATTTGGGCCCATCTGCCAAACGTCAAGGCGATCTCTGTAAGATGGGAACCTAACACTAAATCTTACCTGTTATGTGCCATAACTGCCACCATAAAATTTAGGGAGTGCAGGTTCCACATGCATGCTGGGTCCACTCTGCCTTTTACCATTTTTGGTGCAATAATGGCCTCCATTAAATCCAGGGAATGCAGGTACCAACATGCATGCCGAGCTTACTCTATACCGCTCCTCGTGACAGATGGTTTGTATTTTTTTTCTTTGTTTCTAGCCATGGCAGCGTGCACCTGTGCATTGGGATGTGCTGACAAACCCCCCTTTTTTGCAGTTTGGGATTCTGGCAGGCTGCATGTGAAGCCATACCTCATGTACAGTATTTCAGGCAGCTCACTGTGACAGAAGCTTCACGAGGTCCAAGGCTTTCAAGGTAAACAATTGGAGCCCCAACAATCATGCTGCAGGGGTTCAGATAGGAGGACAGTTCGGCCCCTCCCTCTTTCTAACCCAATAGATGCTGTGGTTGTATTGGACAGCATCATCTGAGGGGTTAAATGATCGGGATTCCGGCCGTGGCGTGCCTAGGGTGTTTGGCACCTGGGGCAGGTCCTTTCTTTGCCCCCCCCCAATACTTAAAAAAAATGTACCCCCTCACAGTGGTATTGCCATCATTGTACAACCTTCACAGTAGTTTTGTAAAGATGTGTTCCCCCTCACAGAAGTTATGCCCACATTGTGCCCTCTCACAGTAGTTATGCCCACATTGTGCCCCCTCACAGTAGTTATGCCTTCTCTGTGCCCCCTTCACAGTAATAATCCCCATTGTGCCCCCTTCACAGTAATAATCACCATTGTGCCCCCTTTATAGTAATAATCCCCATTGTGCCCCCTTCATAGGAGTAATGCCCACTGTGCTAGTAATGACCTCTACGCCCCCTCTATAGTAAAAATCCCCACTGTGCCCCCTTCACTGTAATAATGACCACTGTGCCCCTTCACAGTTATAATGCTCACTGTGCCCCCTTCACAGTAATAATGCTCTCTGTGCCCCCTCCATAGTAGCAATGCCCTCTGTGCCCCCTCCATAGTTGTCACCACCAATTCTGTGAGGTCTAACAGACTTTCTTCTCTACCTCTTGTATGACGTTCTTTATTTTGGTTTCACTTTGTCATCTCATTTCCTTCTCCCAGGTGTCACTTATTTAGACTAATCGTCTTCCTTTATATTTCCTCCCATACTGCCTCACTTTGCGGTTTATACTGGTTCCTGGATGAAGTGTTCACTGCTGGAGGCTGCTGCTGCTGTTTACTCAGTTAAGTCTTTTCCTTTATTGTGTTTCCTTGCTGGCTTGATTCTAGGTGACCCTGACTCCGTCCGTATTAAGTGCAGGGAGCCGGTGGTCGTGTCCCCTCACTATTATAGGGTTTTCAGGTGTCACACAGTCTTAGGTACGTGGGCATGCAATTGTCTACCATTGAGACCCTTGCATGTGCATAGCAGTCAGGGAGAGCTCTTAGGGTTTTAAAGGGCTCACCTATATGCTCCTTAGTTTGGGATCAAGCCAGTCAGTCATTTATTTATAAGTTCCAGCTATCTGCAACTTCACCCGTGACATTATAAACCGCCAAAACCGTCTTAAGCATGGATCCGGTTTCAGCTTTAATTGACCGCATGCAAGGTCTTTCGCTTGAGATAGCTCAGTTTCAGGTGACCGGTTTTGCTGGCGTTCATGGAGTTTGTTCCGAGCCTAAGATCTCGCTTCCGGATACGTTCTCCAGGGGTAGTGAGAATTTTGTTCGTTTTAGAGAGGCTTGCAAACTCCATTTTTGCCTACTTTCCCATTCCTCTGGTGATGAGGAGCAGAGGGTGGGGATCATCATCTCGCTGCTCAGGGATAACGCTCAGTCTTGGGCCTTTTTGCTGCCGGTGGGGGTACGGCCCCTCTGATTGGTGGATGTATTTTTTGTAGCCCTGGGGCAGATATATGATGACCCGGATCGTATTGCTCTGGCTGAATCTAAACTGCGTCTTTTATGCCAAGGTAAACAGTCCGCAGAGATTTATTGTTCAGAATTTCGAAGATGGGCAGCTGATACTGGTTGGAATGGTGCTGCACTCCGAAGTCAATTTTGCCATGGTCTTTCGGAAAGATTGAAAGATGGATTTGCTTTTCATGAGAGACCAGCGTCCTTAGAGTCTGCCATGTCTCTAGCTGTTCGTATTGACAGGCATCTTAGAGAGAGAGAGGAGACTACTCTTTCCTGTCATATTCAGCCCAAGAACAGTGGGGCTGTCTCATTCAGTGCACAGGGGTCTCAGTCTGTTTCAATCCCCTCTGATAAGGAGGCCATGCAGCTGGGTTTTCTTGCCTCTGATAGTAGAGGATTCAGCTCTCAGAGGAGGGTTTGTTTCTGTTGTGGGGGTATAAATCATTTGGCTAATGTTTGCCCCTCTAGGAGGTTCATGGAGTTTTCTGAGGGTAATAAAAAAAAGAAAAAAGAAACCCTCTAAAAAATTTCCATTTGCTACTATTGGCAAGGTTGATGCAGAAATTGAAGGTTTGCTGTTTGCTTGTAGTTCCCTTTTTCTCCTACCTGCCAGGGTGGAGCTAGACAGCAAGAACATTGTTTGTGAGATTTTTGCAGATAGTGGAGCAGCTGTCAATCTCATTGATAATCAATTTGCAACAACGCATGGTTTCCAGTTATGCACTTTGGAAAAGGATATACCTGTTTTTGCTATCGATTCCACTCCACTTTCTCAAAGATCGTTAAAGGGCATAGTTCACAATATCCGTTTGACTGTGGGTGACGCTCATGTTAAGGATGTGTCATGTTTCGTCCTAAGCGGATTACCTACTCCTCTAGTGTTGGGGCTACCCTGGCTCACTAAACATAACCCCACCGTTGATTGGCAAGCAAGGCAAATAAATGGTTGGAGTGAGTTTTGCAGAGAGAATTGCCTCACTGCGTCTCTTTCAGAGGTTTCTACCAGGACTGTGCCATCTTTTCTCTCAGAATTTTCTGATGTGTTTTCCGAGAGTGGTGTCCAGGAGTTGCCCTCTCACCGGGAGTACGACTGCCTCATCCCAGGCACCAAGCTGCCAAAATCACGATTATACAATCTCTTCCAATCTGAAAGAGTCGCTATGCGTACTTATATCTCTGAGAGCCTGAGAAAGGGACACATCCGACCCTCGAAGTCACCTGTTGCCGCTGTTTTTTTTTTTTCTGTTAAGAAAAAAGATGGTTCTTTAAAACCTTATCTGGATTTCAGGGAGCTTAACCATATCGCGATTCGTGACCCATATCCGCTTCCTCTGATCCCGGACCTGTTTAACCAGATTGTTGGGGCTAAAGTTTTTTCTAAGTTGGATTTAAGAGGAGCATACAAACTAGTCAGGGTCAGGGAAGGGGACGAATGGAAGACGGCCTTCAATACCCCTGAGGGTCATTTCGAGAATTGATCACCCCCCTGTAAGGCTCCATTCAGACGTCTGTATGTGTTTTGTGGATCCGATCCATGGATCCGCGGATCCGCAAAACACATGCGGACGTGTGAATGGAGCCTTACAGGGGGGTGATCACCCCATATAGACTTCCTGATCACCCCCCTGTCATTGATCACCCCCCTGTAAGGCTCCATTCAGACGTCCGTATGTGTTTTGCGGATCCACGGATCCGCAAAACACGGACATCGCGGATCCGCAAAACACGGACACCGGCAATGTGCTTTCCGCATTTTGCGGATCCGCACATTGCCAGAACTATATAGAAAATGCCTTTTCTTGTTGCGGACAAGAATAGGACATGTTCTATAGGCTCTACAAAAAAACGCAGTGTTCGCCCGATCAGGCCTGATCTTGTGCGCACACTTGCGTTCAGTCCGCCCCACCGCAGTAACAGAAATATTTTTTTTCTGATCACTGCAAAAACACCGTAAAATCGCTGCGGCACTATAAAGATCACTTTTGAGGGGCATGGCGAGTTCATAGAAGATTTTTTTCAAGTTAGCGGAAATTGATTTTTTTTTTTGTTTTGTTTTTTTCTTACAAAGTCTCATATTCCACTAACTTGTGACAAAAAATAAAATATCACATGAACTCACCATACCCCTCACGGAATCCAAATGCGTAAAATTTTTTAGACATTTATATTCCAGACTTCTTCTCACGCTTTAGGGCCCCTAAAATGCCAGGGCAGTATAAATACCCCACATGTGACCCCATTTTGGAAAGAAGACACCCCAAGGTATTCCGTGAGGGGCATGGCAAGTTCCTAGAATATTTAGTTTTATGGCACAAGTTAGCGGGGTATTTATACTGCCCTGGCATTTTAGGGGCCCTAAAGCGTGAGAAGTAGTTTGGAATTCAAATGCGTAAAAAATGCCCTGTGAAATCCAAAAGGTGCTCTTTAGAATTTAGGCCCCTTTGCGCACCTTGGCAAGTTAGTGGAATATTAAAAAAATAATAATAAAATACATCATTTTCCGCTAACTTGTGCCAAAAAAATAAAAATTCGAGGAACTCGCCATGCCCCTCACGGAGTACCTTGGGGTGTCTTCTTTCCAAAATGGGGTAAGTTGGGGGGTATTTATACAATCCTGGCATTCTAGCACCTCAAGAAACATGACAGGTGCTCAGAAAGTCAGAGCTGCTTCAAAATGCGGAAATTCAACTTTTTGTACCATAGTTTGTAAACGCTATAACTTTTGCGCAAACTAATAAATATACACTTATTGCATTTTTTTTATCAAAGACATGTTGAACAATAAATTTAGAGAAAAAATTATATAGAAATGTAGTTTTATTTTTTTTTTAATTACAACCGAAAGTTAAAAATTTCATTTTTTTGCAAAACTTTCGGTCAATTTCGATTAATAACAAAAAAAGTAAAAATGTCAGCAGCAATGAAATACCACCAAATAAAAGCTCTATTAGTGAGAAGAAAGGGAGGTAAAATTTATTTGGGTGGTAAGTTGCATGACCGAGCAATAAACCGTTAAAGTTGTGGAGTGCCTGGTCACTGGGGGGGGGGGGTATAAACCTGTGGTCCTTAAGTGGTTAAGCCACTCACTGATATGACTAAAAATGACTAAAAAGGGGGTGGATTTTTCCTTGTGGTCGGTAGATGCGCTTAAAGCCTTTTCTAGTATTAAAGAGTGTTTTGCTTCCGATCCCATTTTGGTACAACCTGATGTCTCTCTATTTTTTATTGTTGGGGTGGATGCTTCTGAGGTGTGTGTGTGTGCGGTCTTATCTCAGGGTCCCTCTCCTGCCAAATGGCGACTGTGTGCTTTTTTCTCAAGGAAACTCTCAAGCGTCTGAACCCGAGACAGGCCATATGGTCTTTGTTCTTTTCAAGGTTTAATTTTGTTGTCACGTTCCGCCCTGGGGTAAAGAATGTGAAGGTGGATGCCCTGTCACGTTGTTTTCCGGGAGGTGGGAATTTTGAAGACCCAGGTCCCATTTTTGCTGAAGGTGTGGTGGTCTCTGCTCTTTATCCTGAATTGGAGGCAGAGGTTCAGGCAGCCCAGGCAGAAACTCCTGATCTTTGTCCTCCTGGGAGGTTGTTTGTGCCTCTCGCTTTAAGACACAAGGTTTTTAAGGAGCACCACGATACTGTCCTTGCTGGGCACCCGGAGGGTAGAGCCACAGTGGATCTCATCGCTCGGAGATTCTGGTGGCCGGCGCTTCGTAAGTCGGTTGAGGGTTTTGTGGCAGCCTGCGAGACCTGCACTCGTGCCAAAGTCCCTCATTCACGGCCATCAGGTCCTCTCCTTCCGTTACCGATTTCTTCCCGTCCTTGGACACATCTGTCCATGGACTTCATTACGGACCTGCCTCGTTCCTCGGGGAAGACTGTGATTCTGGTGGTGGTGGACCATTTTAGCAAAATGGTGCATTTCATTCCTTTTCCTGGCTTGCCCAATGCTAAGACGCTGGCGCAGGCATTTATTGATCACATTGTCAAATTGCATGGTATTCCTTCAGACATAGTCTCTGATTGGGGCACGCAGTTTGTTTCCAGATTCTGGAAGGCTTGGGGGTTCGGTTGTCATTCTCTTCTTCTTTCCACCCGCAGTCGAATGGCCAGACGGAGCGCGTCAATCAGAATCTGGAGACATATCTGCGCTGTTTTGTGGCGGAGAATCAGGAGGATTGGTATTCTTTTTTGTCCCTTGCTGAGTTTGCTTTAAATAACTGTCGTCAGGAGTCCTCTGATAAGTCACCATTTTTTGGTGCATATGGGTTTCACCTGCAGTTTGGGACATTCTCTGGAGAGGGGTCTTACCTGATGAGGAGAGATTTTCCTCGTCTTTGTCATTTATTTGGCAAAAGATTCAGGGTAATCTGAGGAGGATGAATGAGAGATATAAGCGTGTGGCGGATAAGAGACGTGTGCCTGGACCAGACCTGAATGTGGGTGATCTGGTGTGGTTGTCTACAAAGAATATCAAACTGAAGGTTCCCTCCTGGAAGTTGGATCCTAAGTTTATTGGGTTTTACAAGATCTTGTCCATCATCAATCCCGTTGCCTTCCGTATTGATCTTCCTCAGACTTGGAAGATCCATAATGTTTTTCACAGGTCCCTATTAAAACCTTATGTCCAACCCACTGTACCCTCCTCTTTGCCTCCTCCTTCGATTTTTGTTGATGGTAATCTTGAATTTCAGGTCTCTAGGCTTCCAGGCTCATTGTTAGTAAATCCAGTTCAGGCCACTAGATGGCAGCACTGAACTGTCATATAGTGATTTCTATACAGGAAGCTAAGGTGAATGGCCGTGTGCAGCCTCAGCTCCTCCAACTCGAGCGTCTATAAGCCATCTTACCAGCAGTGACCTGATCTAAAATGGTCAAATATGGCAGCGAAAAGGGGCCTGACCCACCGGGCACACCAAAACCACAAAGAGGGCAGCAGGACTTGCAGCGCTTTTTGAAGAAGAAAGACACTCAGGCGCAAGGCATAAGCACCAAGATGTCGGCGCAGCGGGCACAGAGGAAGGAGAGGAATCGGAAGCGGAGAGCTTACAAGGAGATGAGACAGAGGCACAGGACCACTCACCAGTATCCAAATCCTTCTTAACTAAGGTACTGAGTCAAGCATTAGAGCGGGCAATCAGACCTGTCCCATCTGAACTGTCGGACATTAAAACGGAGCTCTTGCAGATAGGGCACAGAGTGGAGGCATTAGAGACCACGGCCCAGGAGATAGTGACACACTCAGCAGGTATGGTGGATTGTATTGCGATGCATACTACAGAGCTCAACAGAGCCATGAGATTGCTTGAACATCAGGAGAATCATAGTAGGAGGCGTAATAGTGATTTCTATACAGAATAATGGAGCAATTTACATCTGATGATTGTAAGTTGTGGTCCGCTTGGGGGACTTAACAAAAAGTAAAAGCACCCCCATTCCCCAAAATAAAAAGAAACATACTATTAAAATACTTTTAAAAAAAGTTAGCCCGTATGGTGAATGGCGTAACAGAATTATTATTTTTTTTAAAAGGCCGATTAGCGTTTTTTTCCCCATCACTTTATCTCCCTAGAAAATTGAATAAAAAGTGATCTAGTCATACACAACCAAAAATGGTATAGTCAAAAACGACAGATCATCCCGCAAAAAATGAGCCCCCACACATCTGCATGGACATAACTATAAAAAAGTTATGAGGGTCAGAATATCGCGATGAAAAGAAAAAAATAATGTTTTACGAAGTGAGTCCTGATGAGGCTTAGCTTGCTGCAGTGCCGGGCCTATAGACGTCCTGAGCAGGGGTGCTGTTAGGGTTGCTACCTTTCCCAACAAAAAATACTGGTTACTGGGACCCGCACCTACAATGAGAACAGAGTCGGTAAATGAATGGAGGGCGCACTGCACATGCGCAGCTGCCCTCCATTCATTTCTATGGGGCCACGAAAATAGCCGTTTGCCCCATAGAAATGAATGGGAGCAGAGGCGGAGCAGCGCTTGGTGTTGGACGGATCCCGGGAAATTCTGTTGTGTTAAAAACCACATAGAAGTTTCTTGTATTAAACAAGATAAATTTCTATGAGGTTTTTCAGTAATCACTTAGCGTTGAGCTCTATTGCCCAGTGGTTAAGGTTCTTGCCTTTAATGTAGATGGTTGAGAGTTCAAATCCCCACATAAACGTTTCAAAAATAGAATCTAAATTAGATTTATATACACAGGGTGTCCCCAATCATAATGATCATGCTTGGGAATACCCCTTTCATGGTCATAACACTGACTCCATATATGGAGTCAGAGCAGGGACTCCTAAGCTGGGAAATTCCCACTCTGGAGTCCCTGCTGTTACACTGAAGCATGGGGAGGATAGCCCAGTTTGTGGCCCTTGTCAGAATTATGCATTAATGATTCAGACAGCCTGGGAAGAGAACTAGGGCTGCAATGGGTGGGCTCTCTGGTGGTTGACCAGAACATTCTAGTCATGCAGAAAGAATGGTGCATGTACAAAGCATCCTCCTACATGTATTTTTATTGACTCTATCTCTCTTAATACTAGTCTGTATTTTAAACCCCACTAGGGTTTTTATTGAATAGCACACTGTTACTATCTATAGACAATTATCTTGTGTGTATACAATAGGCACAACCTGAAAGAAGCAGCATGCTTTGTGAATCAAAGCCTTTCTGTTATGTAGGACACATAATCACATCAAATCTGGGTTGCTGTATTTATCCATTTTCTGAGAATAGTTCAAGCTTTATAATCTACCGAATACTGTTAATTTTACATCACCAAGTTGTTTTGGAAGTGTAGGAGAAGATCAGAGAACCCTGGAGGAAATCCACACAAAGACTAGAACATACAGACTCCATGCTGATGTTATGCTTGTTTGGATTCAAACCAAGTTCTTCAAGGCAAGACTCATAACCACTAAGCCACCCTACTGCCCACCTGAGACCAGAGAGGACTTGATGCTTGTTTGTTCCCATGTGGGTTAATTTTTTTCACACCTTTGTTTGCTAAATTTGTAGGACTAATGGAGATTTCCAAGTATGTTCTTACCAACTATTTAAAATAAGGGATGCAGCCAACCTTGGTAAACCGACTGTCTCCAAGAGCAGTCATATGATGTACCTCTAATGTACATAGACCTTGTCCATCGCACAAACCTTAAGTAAAAAAAAAAAGCTTGGGGAAAATTGTAGATCTTGACATTCTGTCACCTAAACTGATCTATATGATCATATATTTCTTAGTAATGATACTGTAATATTTTCTTTTCATCTAAAGGTTTCACTGACTTCTATATTGTGCACTGATCCTTGTCGTAAATACCTAGTCATCCAGACTTTATGGTTTTGCATTATAAGCATGCTCCGTGAGGTAATGAGGTAATTGTTCCTCTTTTAGGAACATTCCTTGGTGTTTTTTCACAAAAGCAGAGCAATTTACGAACAATTACAACTTCCTTCTGCTTCGAGGGCTGTAGTTTTTGTACACATAAAAGCCATCTCTTAACAAAGTCCAGACTTTTATTTTTTGCTTTTACTTTGGCTTGTAAATATATTTGTATTCTGTGAATCTGTATGTGATAAATCTGGCAGTGAAACCGCTGAAGCCCCATTATTTCATCTCTCCTAGTATCTGTGAATGAGAATGTGTGTGGGCAGTGGGAGTCCTCAGTTCTCAGCGACTCTGGTTACATAACACGGCTTTATCAATGCGTCAGGTGGAGAACAATATTTCTATTACAGGCTGGGTTTATATCCATTACGCAACACGGGGAACAATGCAATACCGAGAAATAGGGGGGCTGGCAAAGGCTTTTAATGCGCGGTGCATGGGTTCTTTTCTAAAACAGCATTCAGAGCCAGCAGTCTTATGGATGGCTCTGGGCTAAATATTTCAAGAGCAAATTCTCTCCTATGGTTTAAAATTCCATTTACAGACAAATAACATAACACGCATTATGTGTAGTAAACATGGCCTTGGAGATAAAGGGTTGTTGCCAGGAGATTTTGCTGATTTTGTCAACGCAAAAGTCGCACTATTGTTACCGGATTATTTTTACCCCTTTTCTGTCATTCCGTGTACTCTAGAGGAAAAGGGGTTAATCCGGCTATGGCAGCTACTGTTGTGCCCCATAAGGTGATAGAGTCCCCACAGGTGCAGAAACATTCCCCCTGAATAGAGCTTTTTAATTATTTCTGATTTAAAATGCACTGAAAAGACAAACCATCAGTCATTACAATCATTTTTCCATTATGTTCTTTGTCTCACTTCCCCTTCCATCCCCTACCTTTCTGTGTTCCCTTTCCCTCTTTACAATATAGGCAGGGTGCTGAATCTCCTTAAAGAGGACCTTTCATCAGTTTAGCCCTAGTCTAATTATGGTGTTACCTTATAGGGCGGCCCCCACTGATGCCATGGCACTTTTTTTTTTTTAAAAGACCCCCCCCCCCCTCCCGTTCGTCGGCTGTTAGCCGTGTTGATTTTGGCACCTTATATTATAATGAGCCGACTCAGTTATACTAGGCGGAGACTCGCAGTTTAGCTGGGAGTGGTTATCTTCTCCCTGGCTGCATCCAATCAGAGCTCACCGCTCTTAGCCAGAGAGAAGCTCTCTCCTGCCTCACATCCGCACCAAACTCACAACACCAGGGGCATCCCAGCTACCATCAGGCAGGAGACCCGACATCAGGGTGTGCCCCAAGGGAAGAAAGGGTGCACCCTCTTGTCACCACCCTGGCCCTAGGGAGCAACGGTGTGAGGATTGCCACTGTGAATGATTATTGCAGCCAGAGTCACTACCACTCCCGACCTCCCACCTGTTCCTCCTGGAGCTTGGCACTCACTGCTAAGATCTGGTAGAGCATGATTTCAGGACCCTCAGATTGAATTCTCTTGTATCCCTGGCAGCTTTAAGAATGACTGTATCAAAGTAAAAGTCCACAGATGACGTCCCTCGGGAGTTTACCTTGGGCACATTTTGGCCTCAGGGCTCTACACATAAGTTCTATGACAATCTGTTCTTTACAAACAAGGGCAGCAAAGATTTGTCACGCTGCTTTCGGGAGGTTCTAAATTGTGATGCTTTTTGGTGTGCCTCTGAGACTTCTTCTGATCTAGCTGCAGATTAACATTTTTCAGGTGGTTCAACTTCTGATAAGACACCACCAGAGTCTGCATGGAATGGCTGTAGATGGCAGCCTGTGTTTCCTCTGTTATTTCCACTCTGCGGCCAAAACACAACAGTCTTTATATCTGTAAATTCTGTCATAATTGATACCAAGGCCTACAGTACGTGAGTTATTTTTAAAGAAAGGATCTCAAGATCAGGATGTGATCTACAGTATCTCACCAGAAGCATATGACTATGCACAAGAGTTGTCCTCTTCAGCAGTGAATACAGTCTGCTGCTAGTGCGGCGCCATCTTGTTTTGGAGATGGAAGCTTTTTCTTCAAGGATGTCTTCATCTTGGCTTGACCCTTGTTAATGGAGTGCTGGGGGAGCCCTTGGGTCTGTCTTTGTGGTTTCACTAGTTTATAGCATGTATCTCCCAAGATACCAGAGAACTCAGTTACTTTGGGCACTGGGCTCACATTTCCATCACTAATGGTTTTTAAATAAGAATCATATAGTGTCTTCTTGCATAATATAAGCAGCTAGGCATTGTGTGGAAGGCATCTCACAATCAAGGTATCACAGACATCCTCCAACACTTCTGTAGTGTGTTCACTTCCTAAATGTGTGTACATTTTTCAGATATCCGGTCAGAGCACTTAATAGGTTTGTCCCATCTCGCCATTTCCACGGAGTGATGAGATTAAGTACCTACCATGCTGGCCGGAGTTACGGAAATGGGCAAGCTGCCAGTGCACTGTTGTTTTTGTGACTACTATAGCAGTGCAAAAGAGCTACACGAACAGTGTAGCACAGCAAACTATGCCGTTTCCAGACTCATCCTTGCCTGGCCAGCACGTCGCCCCAGCTCAGCCATTGAGATGGCAAAATGGGACAACCCCTTTAATAGCCTTGAGCTTTGTAGACTTTCTGTAGAACAATATAGTTACAGTAGTAAAAAATAAACTTAGTCCTCCAATCACCTGCTAGTCATAGCAGGACTCCTCCGAGCACAGACTATTCCTAGCAGTCATAGCAAGGCCTTTACTCTCCCCCTACATGCTAAACTTATGAAGGAGGAAAACCTATTCACCAAGGCCAGTTTTGTAGTCCACATAGTGATAGTGAGTTGGCCACAAGGTTTTGTGCAATTTAAGTCAACAAAAAAATTTCTGGTGAATTTGTCAGTTGTTGTATGGTTACGACTTCTAGGAAAAGGTGGGTTTAAGTGATATTTGGCCAACTGTTTCCCTTGCAGGTTCCCCCTAGACACATTCAGGTTTATGTTAGAAGGGGCTATGACAACACTTGGTAGAGCATTTTTTTTCTTTTTGAACAAGCTGAAAATACAATTCACTTCTTGAGGACAAATAAATAAATAAAATCCCACGTTCCAGTAGAAGTTGAATTACATGGAAGTTACATTTACTGCAAACTTAAGAGGGGCACTTAACAGAGCAACAAATATTATCAGGAGGATGCCTAGTCTGCTCCGGTGCACTGTGGTTTAGGAAAGATGTCCACTGTGGTGCATAAAATTGGTATAAAAACTATGGTCTGAATAACTCCTCACTTTACAGATTTACAGAGCTTTAGCTATTTATATTCTTTATGAATTATGTACAATTCAGGAGTAGATGCAGATTTGTCAAAGGAAAGTTTAAAATTGTATTGGTGCCAATAACAGTATTCCCTTCTTTCTCCCCACTTTATCTACTTTTTACATATACAACATCATCTATCTATGGGGGAAAAAATGTCACACTCGCTGGGGGCTCCCTACGAACTGATTTATTATTAAATGGGATCCATATACACTGCGCCTGACCTAGAGGTGGATGCATCTAGCCAGAATTTCATCACGTAATGTCGGATCTCTGGGGGTCCAACCGCTGATACTCTGTTAAATATTGTCCAGCACTTCTCAATTTTGCAAGAAATGCTTAAGGATGAGCCCAATAAAATATAGAGAGTTCTTGATGAAAGATAAAAGTTTAAATGATTTAATTTGCACAAAAAGAAAAAGGTTATAAAATTTAGGAAGAGAAAGAGAGAGAAAACACAGCAAAAGAAACACAAAAAGAAACAGGCAAGCGACTAAAGAAGTTCAAAAGATATAGAATGAGTGAAAAAGTAATTCCCCAAAGGAAAGTGTGTGTGTGTGCGTGTAAAGAGCAACAGGTGCCAAAAAGAGGATAACCAAAAGTTTTATATTTTTGCATATTTATTACATACCCCCTCTTATCAGAAGATAGAGGGTGTGCCATGTCTGAATTGAAAGGACAACTGACATGCACACTACCATTCCATTCAAACAGGACTGCTCTCAGGGACCCTCGTTCTCAGGACTGCTGGCAACGGAGCTGATGGCACAGGGGGATTGTGGAGCTGATGGCACAGGGGGATAGTGGAGCTGATGGCACTGGGGGATAGTGGAGCTGATGGCACTGGGGGATAGTAGAGCTGATGGCACTGGGGGATAGAGGAGCTGATGGCACTGGGGGATAGTGGAGCTGATGGCACTGGGGGATAGTGGAGCTGATGGCACTGGGGGGTAGTGGAGCTGATGGCACTGGGGGGATAGTGGAGCTGATGGCACTGGGGGGTAGTGGAGCTGATGGCACTGGGGGGAACTGCTGCACTTGGGCTGATCACACAGGGGGGAACGAAGGGTGTTGGGGACTAATGGCAGGGGGTCTGATGAGTTTTCAGAAAGGAAAACAGTTTATTAATTGATTTTTTCTTATTAGAATACTCGATTAATCATAAAAAATAATCAATAGAATACTCGATTTCTAAAATAATCGTTTACTGCAGCCCTAGCAGAACTGGTTGGATACAGTGAGTCTGTGCAGGTACACCCCCCCCCAACTGGTCACCTCCCCTCTGTACCCTTACTGCAGACTTCTAGCAATTCATAACTTCTAGTAGAAATAATAAAGGAACGGCACAACATAGAGACATAACAATAGATGCCCCAGAATTGCTATTACATCGGGAATGCTTGAAGCTATTAAACAGGCCTGTCAGGAGTGGTGACAGGTCCTCTTTAAGCTGCTGTACATGCAATGCAATTTCCATTGTGGATTAATGCGCAAAGATGTATCTCCAAAGAAAGAGAACCATCAGATCTTGGCTCAAAGGAAGCCACTTCCAATAGGCGGTGCTGATGAGAAGATTCTCTTTCTTGGGAGACACCTCTTTCAATATTTGTTTTCCATGGAGCATCGCCAATAAGTCTCCATACAGAACTGGTCTTTTTAAGGAGATTCAGCACCCTGCCTTGTACCTATATTAACCCCTTGTGGATTAATATAGTTGTATGGTATCATATACAGTACATAGAGTACTTGGTAATGGTGTACTTTCACCATAGGCATCAGGACATCTACTTACTTACCAAAATAAATAACTTGGGCTACTTTCACACTTGCATTGCCAATTCCGGTTTTGAGATCCGGCAGAGGATCAATACTGGAAAAAAAACGGTTCCATTTTGTCCCTATGCATTCTGAATGGAAAGAGATCTGTTCAGGATGCATCAGGATTTCTTCCATTCAATTTTGTGACCGGACACAAAACTGCTGCTAGCTGCGGTTTTGTGTCCAGTTATAAAAACCGAAAGGTTAATGGGTGATGAGAGGAGCATTTTAGGAGCCTAAAAAACTGATCTGTCATCATTGACTTACATTGTTTTTAGTAACAGATCCGTTTTTTCAGTTTTTACGACCAGACACAAAACCACAGCTTGCAGCAGTTTTGTGTCCAGTCACAAATCGGAATTCAATGGAACGGATACCGTATACCGTAAAACAAGAACGCAAGTGTGAAAGTAGCCTTACCCAGATAAAAATTGTCAATATCATGGCCAGCTCACCCCCACACATGAAAGGGTTTCCCAGAAATGTTTCTGCCAGATTCCAACACTTCCATGACCTGCCCGGTCACCAGATTTATCGTTAATCAAGCATTTATGGGACCAGCTGGGACACCAGCTTCAGCAACCTATGAGTGTGCAGGATCTGCAGGACCAGTTGTAATGTCTGTGGGCAAATGTGCCGCAGGATCCCATATGGAACCTGTATACCTCCATGCCCAACTGTATCTCATCTTGTATCCAGGCTAGAGGAGCCTATCAGGGTCAGAGCCTCCTTTCGCTCTAATATTGTACTCACGTAGGCCGAATGCACACGGCCGTGTTCCGCGGCTGAGAGCGGTCCATGGTATGCCGGGCTGGATTCCTGTTCAGAGCAGGAGCGCACGGCGTCATTGGTTGCTATGACGCTGTGCGCTTCATGCCGCCGCTGCACTACAGTAATACATTCGTATAGTGTATTACTGTACAGCAGCGGCGACATGAAGCCCACGGCGTGATAGCACCCAATGACGCCGTGCACTCCTGCTCTCAACAGGAATCCAGCCCGGCATACTACGGACCGCTCTCGGCTGCGGAACACGGACGTGTGCATTTGGCCTTATGCAGCGTCCCACTACCCTCGTGGGTACTGCAAAGTTGTTGTACTATACTTTAAATGCCTTATATAGACTGTTTGTATACTGCAATGTATCCTTGTGCATAATCCCTGCTAACAGGTGTATTAGAATTCCATTACACTGAGCTTACCACTAGGGGGAGATAATACCTCCCATATATATATAGTCAAGCTCAGGTTCAGCCAGTTCAGTCTAGTTTCCAGACAACTTCCTGTTGAGTCTAGAGTTGCAGTTGAGCACAGCCTAGCAGTGTGTGCAGTCTGTTATCTTGATCCCTCAGCCATATTTCAGTCTAGAGCTGAAGTGTTTACCTACTCAGAGAATACTACAGAAAGGAGACCCCCAAAGGGTTATGGACACATCTTATTACTGCCTTAGGACCTTTGTACTCCACCGTAAAGGATTTACCAGCCTTTGGCAACTTCACCAGCCTAAACCAGGATCACCACGACCATTCATGAAGTCCACTATCAGTAAGGCTACAATCTCCTATTATTTAATATCTAGAGAGGGACATTTTACACCTGTCTGCTGAGGACCTGCAGTGATATCTCTGTACTGAGACTGTTTAAATACTTTGGATGTACTGTTATCAGATATCATCTTCAGTAAAGTTCTACTTTCATCCTGCTTGCCTCAGACGCAAGTTCCTCTATTAACACTATAGTAAATGGTTGTACCTCCATACAAAATGTACTGGCGTCACGACTTCAAGGGACCTTGCCACTGGCACATTAATACAGACCATCAAGGGCACCTCAAACCACCATCTGGCCTGTGTCCCTTACACCAGCGTGTGCCCCAGAGAATCCTTGTGCCGTTCTCCTTTTCACTTAAGCGAGACTGCCCAGGGATGATCTAGCCGTGAGTAACCAAAACTGTATTTACCTCGGCCCACCTATTGCTCACACCGTGACCTCACACATAATTCCCCTGCAAGGTCTGGCCTACCGCACTTACATATCTAATCATTACATCCACACATAGAAAGTTTCCTTTCATTATAACAACTTCTTGGTGCAGGATTTTTTTTCTTAATCGGTGTTTGTCGCAAATATTTCCATAGCTTCTAATTAGAGATGAGCAAATTAAAGTTGATGAAGTGAAATTTGATGCGAATTTCAGGAAAATTTTTATTCGCACCGCTTCATGGTAACGAATCGCATCTTTTCCTAAAATGGCTGCTGAACGTGTTAGGATATTGAGCAAGGAACTCTGGGAACGAGGGATCAACCACAATGCCGTGCTTGCAGCCAATCAGCAGCCAGCCAGCCCTGTGACATCACAGCCCTATAAAAAGCCTCAGCCATCTTGGACAGTGATGGCCAGTTCGCCGTGTTCGCCAGCGAACACATGCGGGCTGCCATCTTAACTCACAAGTCCGGCAATGCACAGGTAAGTCCTTACCTGTGCCTGTGCGTGAGCCGGTCTGAAACAAATGCAGTCACCGGGAGCAGGCAGTTCCGAGAACAGCCGCCGGGGGCCTTCATCGGGCTGTTCTCGGAACTGCCTGCTCCCAGTGACCGCATTTGTTTCAGACCGGCTCCCGGTACAGGCACAGGCAAGGACTTACCTGTGCATTGCCGGACTTGTGAGTTAAGATGGCAGCCCGCATGTGTTCGCTGGCGAACTGGCCATCACTGATCTTGGATTCAGCCATTTTCCAGTGTACTTAGTGCAGGGAGAGACATCAGCAGGCGCTAGCGACAGTGCTAGAAAATACTTTAAAACTTTTATTTCGCTGTATAGAAGTTCAGGGAAAGGATGGGGAGGAATCGTTCCACAGTATTCAAGCAGAACAGGGTTCAGTAGGGGAGTTTACAGTGTGGGTAATAGGAACAGTCCTGTTACACCTTGCTGCACTGACTGCGGATCCAATTTGCCATTATACAGCTCTGTAATTCCAGCAAACCGTTCTTGTTATTAGGGCAAGTGCTGTTTGATACAGCCATTAACAGGGCTTATTACAAGGAAATATTTCTAAGTCTTATTTACCCTTATGCGGTGCAGTTATATGTTCTAAAGCATTTTTTGGCTTGTATTAGTGGGGAAAAAAGGGCTTATTAGCCGTTGTGTGGTGAAGTGAGAAAATTACAGTCCTTTTTGGCGTGTATTAGTGGCACAAAAAATATATATTATTTGCTGTTCAGCGGTGCAGTTATATGTTCTAAAGCCCTTTTTCGCGTGTATTAGTGGCACAAAAATATATTATGTGTCATTCAGTTGTGCAGTTATATTCTCTAAAGCCTTTTTTAGCGTGTATTAGTGGGGAAAAAAAGGGCTTATTAGCCGTTGTGTGGTGAAGTGAGAAAATTACCGACTTTTTTTGGGGTGTTTTAATTTTCTTTTTATTTATTTATTTATTTGATCTACCAGTATGTCAGACACAGAAGTGCCAGGCCCTGCACAGGGGAGTGGCAGAGGTCTAAATGTTTCTGGCGCAGGCACAGGTCGCTGCAGAGTAAGGGGGATGGCAGCAGAAGTCGCAGCGAGAGGCCTGAGCTCCCGGTGTCATCTAGCGGTCGTGTCTTGACCAGCAGCCCAGCGGTTCTTGAATGGTTGACTCGGTCATCCACTGCGTCCCAAGTGACATCAGACACGACAGGCACGACAGACAAGAGTCGTGGGTTCGTCAGACACAACCCTTAGTTGGCATGGCCTGGGAGCAGGCCCTGTGCCCTCACCTGTCCTTAACCTGCCTCTGTCCTTTTCTGTTCCCTCAGCCTGACAAGTATTATATGCTGTCACTATACAGCGAGGACGAGCTACTAGAGGACATTCAGCAGCTACTGGCCAGCCAAGATGTGGAGGAAACAAGTAGTGATGAGGAGAGTGGCGTGGGAGCTGGTGTTGCAATCGGTCAGGCTCCTGACCCAGAGACCGTTGAGGAGGACATCAGTAACGTGCAGACAGTACTCGATGATAATAATGATGTAGCTGATCGCACTTGGGAGCCGGGTGAATTAGGGGCTTTATCAACATCGGGAGAAGAGGGTGGCAGCTTGCCTGTGAGGCAGCGGCAGAGCCAGCAAGTCGCTATCATAGCAGAGAGTCAGCAGGGTGGCAGCAGTGGGAGGTCGGGAGCCAAACATGCCCGGGGTAGACCACCCGCTTCGCAGGAGCTTACTTGCCTGGAAAGTAGTGCTGCAGAGGTTCCTGCAAGCAGTGGCGGTAGCAGTCAGTCAGTGTGGAGTGTTGGGGGTAAAATCACCTACTCGGCGGTGTGACAGTTTTTAGTTAAGCCGCTGGAGGAGGTGAACATGGCCATTTGTAGAATCTGTGGGCAGAAGGTAAAGCGTGGCCAGGGTTCCAATGTTGGCACCACGGTCCTGCATCAACATATGCAGCGTCATCATGAAGTGGCCTGGGAGAACTGTGGCTCCGATGTGGTGGTCCAGCCTGCCGCAGCAACCGCTGCCTCACCCAGTGGCACGCACCCGATTTCAGGCAGTCAAGGCTCCACCACCTCAGCCGAAGGGAGCTGTCTGTCCTTCCCATCATCTGCGACAATGTCCGCCTCTGCCTCCTCATCCTCCACCATGTCCTCAGCCACCACTGCAGGGACAATTCACAGTGCCCCTCCAGCATACTACATGTGCAGGGCACAGCGGTGTCACGCTGTTCTGTACCTCGTTTGCCTGGACGAACTGAGTTACACAGGGGAGGAACTGCTCTGTGTCCTTCATCAAGAAATTGAATCCTGACTTTCTTCGTGACAACTCAAAATTGGAACCATGGTGACCGACAACGGGAAGAACATGGTGTCGGCACTGCATCAAGGAGGCATTGCACATATGTCCAATCTGGTTGTCAAGCGGTTCCTGAAGTCTTCCACCCATCTACAAAACATCCTAAAAATGGCCAGGAAACCTTGCATGCACTTCAGCCACTCGTACACCGAAAAGCACACCCTCCTTGAGCTGCAGCGGCAGAACGGCATCCCCCAACATAGGCTGATATGCGATGTTTTCACCTGTTGGAATTCCACCCTCCATATATTGGACCGACTATACGAACAGAAAAAGGCCATAAACTATTTCTTGATGATCCAAGCGGACAGGAGTACTCTCATGCATAACACCTGCCATTTGCTCAGGCCCTTTGAGGAGGCCATGGTATTTGTCAGGCGCCAGGACTACGGGATAACAAACGTCATTCCACTGCTTCATGTCCTGGAACAGATGCTGGTAAATCTGGCTGGTCAGGGGACTAGAGACATGGTGCCTAGATGTCATAGCCATATGAGCCCTATGGGGGCTGAACTGGAGAAGGAGGAGGATATTGGTGCACAAGCAATGTGTAGCAAAATGGGTTTTTTTTCTACACAGGTGACAGGAGAGGACGAGCAGGAGCAGCCAGAGGAGGTACAGGGCGATGAGTAAGATGAGGCAGAGGACCCAGACACACCGTGGCAGTATGCAGTGTAGATGGAATCATGGAGTCCCTGCGAGTCACTTGCACAAATGGGCCGATGCATTCTCGCTTGCGTCGTGACAGGCGAATTGTCAGCATTTGGCAGAGGGATGACTTCTGGCTCTCCACCTTGTTGGACGCTCGCTACCGGTCCATAATGGGGGTCTTTTTTACACCTGCTGAGAGGGAGGACAAACTGAACTACTTGGAGAGCACCCGACAGTTTAGGGAGGGTGATGAGGGACTGGTGGTGTCCCCTTTACCCTTCCTAGGTTATAGTCAGACCCCCTGCTCTTCTGTATGGCAGGTTTGGGCAAGGCAGGGTTAATGGTGCTGGGAAAGGAGTGTGAGGGGTTAATGGAGGGTGGTATTGCCAGGAAGCAGGAAGGGGAGGTGGTTGTAGCTAGGGGTATATATACGCCCCCTTCTGCCCCTGCCTCTTCCTCTTTTCAGAGAAGGCAAGCTGGCCCGCCCTCCCTCCCCTTTGATGGTGTTGGTTTGCCTTGTGTTTGGTTGGTCATGTTGTTTTTCTTTTTCGAGGTTCCTGAGTTGGTGCGGAATTCGGAAGTCACAGCTGGCGGCAATGTGGAGAACAGGAGCATAATCGGAGCTGAGTTGGCGCACGTGCCCTCTGGTGTTCAGGGGTTGGCACACCGCACAGAAGGAGTGGTTGGAGGAGGAGTTTAAATGTGCCTGTTTAACGTGAGCTTTGGCCGACAATCACCCAGTAAAAGAGAGTTTAAACAGTTGAGCGGTGTCCGTGTCCTTTTGTTTTAGGATAAATGGGGTATGGGGGGGCCTGAAGGTAGGTCTTATCCTAACCCCTGTGTTTCCCTGAATACCAACAGTCATAGAGACATCCTATGTAGTCAGTTGGCCGCTGCCTATCTGCAACATCCTCTCACAGGTCTGACCGGGGGGCCCTCTGCACTTACGTTCCTCTGCCATGGGTGTTGTGGCAGGGTGGGGGGTAAGAGCAGTTCCAGCTCCAACAGCAGCAACTTGAGTCTAGAGTTGCTGATGAGCAGCTTTATTCACCCACCTAGTGAAGAACCTACTCACCAGCAGCAGCAGCAACTAGACCTGGAGCAGGACCTGAACCAGCAGGTGGTGGAAAATTTGGACAGCACCCTGCCACCCCACGTTGAAGATCCGCTGGACTACTGGGCAGCCAAACTGGATTTGTGGCCGCAACTGGCAGAGTTTGCCCTGGAAAAGCTGTCCTGCCCGGCCAGTAGTGTGGCATCAAAGCGGGTGTTTAGTGCGGCGGGGGCCATAGTTACCCCAAGAAGAACTCGCCTGTCCACCCAAAATGTGGAGAGACTAACCTTTGTCAAGATGAATCAGGCATGGATCAACCAGGATTTACACCCACCAATGCCTGATGCATCAGACTAGATAATCCATGGTGCCACACCAACACTTTGACAAAAGAGACCGGTTTCTTCTGGCTACCTGCCTCAGCTACTATTCTGATGCTGCCACCCGCCTGATGCAACACATCTGATGCCAAGTGCTCCTTCTTTCAACAACAATCTTCAGCTGGTACTAGTATTGCAACCCACCTCCCCACTCTGTCACCAGGTCACTCTGTGGTCTCCTGATGCTGCTGCCTCCTCCACACTATGTCACCTTGCCACTCTGTGGAATCCTGATGCCGCTGCCACCTCCACAAATATGAAAAAACTTGGCGATGGCGGCTCACCTAGGAGACCCCTATGGATCGGTGCACTCCTCAAAGATCACCCAGGTCCAAGAGGTATGTAAATATAGTGTATGGAGGGGCACTCAAATATCGGGGGGCCCCAGAACACAAAGTGGATATAAAAATATAGACAAAATTGTCATTTAATGAACACCATTAAAACCTAAATGAGGCAAATATACATAAAAATAAAAATGGAAAATAGAAATAAAAATAAGAATAAAATAGCTAAAAACATACGCAATGGTGCACCACACATAGAGTTCCGTTCTATAGGCAGAAATAGTGAGTGAGTGGCTAGTAGATCGCTATCGATCAGGATATGTGACGTATCACCTAATATGGGGACACAATGAGCAGGAATCCCATGTGTAGGCGGATCCAGAAATGTCACTTGAGTCCGTGGCACCTATGGTATGACCTAAGGAATGACCCATGCGATGTGCACATTAAAGTTGAAAAGATGAAAAAATACCACTTGTGGTCGTGTCATCCAAACAATCTCTCTTGTAAAGTGGATGCGTCCAAATCACTTATGCTTAGCAGAGGTATATGGTAAATACGTTATACATTACCACCGCAGGGAAGGAACACTATGCCGGCACTGCGCATGCGCGAGCTTGCGCATCGCGAGATTACGGCGATCTGGATACAGGTGGTGCTGGGCTCCTTCACAAGGGGGCGTGGCTGTTAGTGCAGCCCCTTGGGCTTCTTACCAGGATGATTTACATATATATATAAAATCATTTGTTACACTCAAAAAAAAACATTCAGAGATATGGGACAGGTATATTGCGGGCATGCTAGCGGCGATCTAGCCGTGCATGTCCGCATCTCTATAGCGTAAAAAGAGGTGACAGAATCCCTTTAAAAAAGCTTGTAGAGACATGCTATAGACACCAGAACTACTACATTTAGCTGTTGTGGTTCTGGTGATTATAGTGTCCCTTAATATACAGGGTGGGCCATTTATATGGATACACCTTAATAAAATGGGAATGGTTGGTGATATTAACTTCCTGTTTGTGGCACATTAGTATATGTGAGGGGGGAAACTTTTCAAGATGGGTGGTGACAATGGCGGCCATTTTAAAGTCGGCCATTTTGAATCCAACTTTAGTTTTTTCAATAGGAAGAGGATCATGGGGAATTTCACAAGAAAAACAATGGTGTGCTTGGTTTTAACGTAACTTTATTCTTTCATGAGTTATTTACAAGTTTCTGACCACTTATAAAAGTTGTTCAATGTGCTACCCATTGTGTTGGATTGTCAATGCAACCCTCTTCTCCCACTCTTCACACACTGATAGCAACACCGCAGGAGAAATGCTAGCACAGGCTTCCAGTATCCGTAGTTTCAGGTGCTGCACAGCATATGCTGTAATGATACGAGATGCGCAGCACCTGAAACTACGAATACTGGAAGCCTGTGCTAGCATTTCTCCTGTGCCAGTGCAAAAAATACCCCCTTTTAATGCCCCCAGTTGAGCTAATGTCCCCATAGTGCCCCCATAATGTGCCAGTATAAAATACCCCTATATAGTGCCCCCAGTAAATGAGCCCATTGTGCTCCTCTCCCCCTTTCTTCCTAGTGCCCCCCATAATGTACCAGTATAAAATGCCCCATATATAGTGCCCCAGTAGATGCCCTCAGTGCCCCCTATAATTTCCAAGTATAAAATACCCCTTCTTAGTGCCCCCCATAGATGAGCCCATAGTACTCCTTTCTCCCCTTCCCCACAGTACCCACCATAATGTGCCCCAGAATAAAATGCCCCTATACAGAGCCCTCCATATAAAATACCCCTTCTTTGTGGCCTCAGTAGAACCCCCATATTGTTCCTCTCCCCCCCCTTCCCCCATATAAAATACGCCTTCTTTGTGGCCTCAGTAGATGCCCCCATAGTGCCCCCAATAATGTGCTAGTAAGAAGTGCCTCCATAGATGCCCCCATAGTGCCCCCAATAATGTGCCAGTAAGAAGTGCCCCCATAGATGCCCCCCAATAATGTGCCAGTAACAAGTGCCCCCATAGATGCCCCCCAATCATGTGCCAGTAACAAGTGCCCCATAGATGCCCCCAATCATGTGCCAGTAAGATGTGCCCCCATAGATGCCCCCCAATCATGTGCCAGTAACAAATGCCCCATAAATGCCCTCCAATCATGTGCCAGTAACAGGTGCCCCTATAGATGCCCCCTCAATCATGTGCCAGTAACAAGTGCCCCCATAGATGCCCCCCAATTATGTGCCAGTAAGTAGTACCATATAAAAAAATAAGCACTTATACAGGTCCTTCAAAAAAAATTAGCATATTGTGATAAAGTTCATTATTTTCTGTAATGTACTGATAAACATTAGACTTTCATCTATTTTAGATTCATTACACACAACTGAGGTAGTTCAAGCCTTTTATTGTTTTTATATTGATGATTTTGGCATACAGCTCATGAAAACCCAAAATTCCTATCTAAAAATTAGCATATCATGAAAAGGTTCTCTAAACGAGCTATTAACCTAATCATCTGAATCAACTAATTAACTCTAAACACCTGCAAAAGATTCCTGAGGCTTTTAAAAACTCCCAGCCTGGTTCATTACTCAAAACCGCAATCATGGGTAAGACTGCCGACCTGACTGCTGTCCAGAAGACCATCATTGACACCCTCAAGCAAGAGGGTAAGACACAGAAAGAAATTTCTGAACGAATAGGCTGTTCCCAGAGTGCTGTATCAAGGCACCTCAGTGGGAAGTCTGTGGGAAGGAAAAAGTGTGGCAGAAAACGCTGCACAACGAGAAGAGGTGACCGGACCCTGAGGAAGATTGTGGAGAAGGACCGATTCCAGACCTTGGGGGACCTGCGGAAGCAGTGGACTGAGTCTGGAGTAGAAACATCCAGAGCCACCGTGTACAGGCGTGTGCAGGAAATGGGCTACAGGTGCCGCATTCCCCAGGTCAAGCCACTTTTGAACCAGAAACAGCGGCAGAAGCGCCTGACCTGGGCTACAGAGAAGCAGCACTGGACTGTTGCTCAGTGGTCCAAAGTACTTTTTTTGGATGAAAGCTAATTTTGCATGTCATTCGGAAATCAAGGTGCCAGAGTCTGGAGGAAGACTGGGGAGAGGGAAATGCCAAAAGTCCAGTGTCAAGTACCCACAGTCAGTGATGGTCTGGGGTGCCATGTCAGCTGCTGGTGTTGGTCCACTGTGTTGTATCAAGAGCAGGGTCAATGCAGCTAGCTATCAGGAGATTTTGGAGCACTTCATGCTTCCATCTGCTGAAAAGCTTTATGGAGATGAAGATTTCATTTTTCAGCACGACCTGGCACCTGCTCACAGTGCCAAAACCACTGGTAAATGGTTTACTGACCATGGTATTACTGTGCTCAATTGGCCTGCCAACTCTCCTGACCTGAACCCCATAGAGAATCTGTGGGAAATTGGGAAGAGAAAGTTGAGAGACGCAAGACCCAACACTCTGGATGAGCTTAAGGCCGCTATCGAAGCATCCTGGGCCTCCATAACACCTCAGCAGTGCCACAGGCTGATTGCCTCCATGCCACGCCGCATTGAAGCAGTCATTTCTGCAAAAGGAATCCCGACCAAGTATTGAGTGCATAACTGAACATAATTATTTGAAGGTTGACTTTTTTCGTATTAAAAACACTTTTCTTTTATTGGTCGGATGAAATATGCAAATTTTTTGAGATAGGAAATTTGGGTTTTCATGAGCTGTATGCCAAAATCATCAATATTAAAACAATAAAAGGCTTGAACTACTTCAGTTGGTGTGTAATGAATCTAAAATATATGAAAGTCTAATGTTTATCAGTACATTACAGAAAATAATGAACTTTATCACAATATGCTAATTTTTTTAGAAGGACCTGTACTTACCTCCATCAGGCTGGCAGTGATGCGATGCAGGACTCTTCCAGCCTGTGTCCCGCGCTGTACGGCTCAGGCGGCGCGATGACGTCATCACGCCGCCTGCACCAACCTCTGATAGGCTGCAGGCCTAGTGCCTGCAGCCTATCAGAGAAACGGGGAAGGGAGACGCCTCTCCCTCCCCTGCCTCGCCGCAGCACATCTATCTGTATAGCTGTCCTGAGGACGGCAATACAGATGACTATGGAGATGAGCGCTTCCATAATAGAAGCGCTCATTTCCCTGTGCCCTGCCACCGCCCCCAACTTGTCACCAGGGCCACGCCTCCTGGGGCCATTGCCTCACTTTGCCTAATTGGCGGTGAGGCCCTGCTTGCGCCCCCTGGAATTTTGAGCCCGGGGCAACGCCCTCCCCCCCACGCTACACCACTGGCCAGCAGCTGCTCTTTTTGCCCTGCGTTAAAGATGGCTCCTTGCATCAGAATTGGCTTATGATTTGGTAGCCAAAAGCAGGAGTGGATACAAAACACAGAAGACATGCAAATATTCCATTGACGTGTCATCTCTGTTTTGGATCCACTCCTGTTTTTTTGGGCTTTAGCAATACTGATGGATTACTGACCAAATGCTGACTGAGTAAAGGCGAATGCTTTACAGACAGGATCCGTTTTTTGGGGGTTATTGTTCTGACTGTCATTGTGCCACTCTGTGGCATCCTTCTGATGCTGCTGCTGCCACCTCCACATTCTGTCATTGTGCCACTCTGTGGCCTCCTGATGCTGATGCTGCCACCTCCACACTGCCATTGTGCCACTCTGTGGCCTCCTGATGATGTTGCCGCCACCTCCACATTTTGTCATTGTGCCACCCTGTGGCCTCCTCCTGATGTTGCTGCTGCTGCCACCTTTACACTGTCATTGTGCCACCCTGTGGCCTCCTCCTAATGCTGCTGTTGCCGCCTCCTCCACACTCTGTCATTGTGCCACTCTGTGGCCTCTTGATGCTGCTGCTGCCACCTCCACACTGTCATTGTGCCACTCTGTGGCCTCCTCCTGATGCTGCTGCTGCCGCCACCTCCAGACTCTGTCATTATGCCACTCTGTGGCATTCTAATGCTGCTGCTGCCACCTCCACACTGCCATTGTGCCACTCTGTGGCCCCCTGATGATGTTGCCGCCACTTCCACATTCTGTCATTGTGCCACCCTGTGGCCTCCTCCTGATGCTGCTGCCACCTTCACACTGTCATTGGGCCACTCTGTGGTCTCCTCATGCTGCTTCCACCTCACCACTATGTCATAGGGACACTCTGTGGACTTCTCATGCTGTTCCCACTGTCCCCACTTCATGACTGGGCCACTATTTTGCCTTTCGGCCTGCCTGACATCATGATTTATTTGACCCTTCTTCTGATCTATCAGAAAAAAAGGAAAAATGAGAGGTTATTGTTTTGATGGATCAGAGGAAGGGCAAAATAATCAGTGACGTTAACACAAACTTACTGCTGACATCCTCTCCACTCTGTTGGGGAGGGGGGGCTCTACTTGTATAATTGTTTAATAGAACAGGTTCTGTAGACATCTACAGTATGTGGAATCAGCTGCCAGCGGTGTAAAAGGAGTGCTCTTTTTCTTGACTCTAACATTGACCTGTAAGACTGAGTTCACACTTTATTTGGTCAGTTATGGCCCTGTAACTGTCCAAATAAGTGAAGTGTGCAGTAATTCTAAGAGCGACGCCTGTCATCTGCATCTCATACTGACTCACAGTATTATTTCACTACCACAGACTCCCTATGTGCTACTGCAAGGCACAGTGTTCTACACCACTATACAGGCTCTCTGCAGCCAGGAAATAGCTGTTTTTTAACGCGATTTGCCACAAATAAATTCGGATTGAGCAGGCCGAATCGAATTTTTGAGAAATTGGCTCATCTCTACTTATAATAGCCCCAGTGTGTGCCAAAAGAGCGCCTTTCTCACATTTGTCTAGTTAAAATGCATTTGAAAACCATTATTTTTAGGTGACTACATTATGCAATATAAATAAACTACACAAAATTGTACTTTTATAATATTAAGGTGTGATCCGAGCTTTATCAGTGTTTTATCACAGAACTTTAGGTAATCCTATTCATTTTCTTTAATTAAAATCATCAGGGTGCCAAAAAGTTAAATACAAAACCCCCACCTGCTATATCTGAATATCAGAAAACCGTTACTTCATTTATACCACACTAGAAATAATAGGACAATTATTATAATCCTAAATCTGAAGAGAAAAAACAATCTCTAACCAGAAAGATTAGACAGAACACAATGGCCATTAGAGCAGTAGGATAAAGGGATTTAATGCGGATCTTCTAAGGACAACTAACCAGAATAATTAGCCTCAAAACCAATCAGAGCAACTGGGAGCGAACCGCACGGAGCGTACTGCACGTCTGTCCATGGAGATCAGTCTGTGTTTTTTCTTGTTATAAAAATTTCACACCAAAATTCTTCTACAAAGATTTTATGTACCAGGAAATATTCCTCTGACACCCCGAGCAGCACAGATCCCAGTAAACAAAAATGTACCCGGCTTTGCACAAGTATATTTCATTTAATGTTTTTGTGTGTCGTTAAGATATCCACAGTATCCCCCATAACTGTGACCTCTACAGCACCCCACCCCTTAACAGTGAACTCCACTGCCCCTCACTGCTTAACACTGACCCCCCACAGTAAGCCTCCTTACAATGGGACGTCTACAGCAGCCCGTCCCCTTAACTTTGAGCTTCACAGCAGCCCACCCCTTTAACAGTGAGTTTCACAGCACCCCACTCCCTTGATATTGACCTTCTCAGGGGCACGCCCCCTTAACAGTGACCTATACAGCACCCCGCCCCATTAACAGTGACCTCCACAGTGTGTGCCCCTTTAACAGTGACCTCTACAGTGTCCGTCCCTTTAACAGTGACCTCCACAGTGCCCTGTGTGGGGGCAATTACTGTGTGGGCCGTGGGCAGTGTGGGGGAAATTACTATATGGGGCAGTGTGGGGGAAATTACTATATGGGGCAGTGTGGGGGAAATTACTGTATAAGGGGCAGTGTGGGGGAAATTACTGTATAAGGGGCAGTGTGGGGGAAATTACTGTATAAGGGGCAGTGTGGGGGAAATTACTGTATAAGGGGCAGTGTGGGGGTGGGGGAAATTACTGTATGGGGCAGTGTGGGGCAGTGTGGGGAAAATTACTGTGTGGGGGCAGTGTGGGGTGAAATTACTGTATGGGGGCAGCGTGGGGGCTGTTGCTATTGGGGAGGCACTTTAGAGGCAATTCTATTATTTCTGGGGACACTATACAGGGATTATTACCTGGAGCACAATATAGGGTGTTATTATTGCTGGGGTCACTCTAGGGGACATTATAACTGCTGTGGACACTATAGAACATTTGGGGTAATTTATCAAACTGGTGTAAAGTAGAACTGGCTTAGTTGCCCATAGCGACCAATCAGATTCCACCTTTCATTTTTTACAGCTCTTTTGGAAATCCAGTTTTACTTTACACCAGTTTGAAAAAAAGGCCCCAATTATGTCTACTGGGGTCACTATTTTTTCAGTAGTATAGTACCTGGGGCATTGGGCATCACAACGGGCACAGTATTGGGGGTGGCAGCAGGATGACACTGTGGGGACACCAGGATGGGGAGGTTGATGCAAAAATTGAGAAATCTAATGTGTCTGTGTTACTCACGAGATGAGATGCGGCTGAAAGAATTTGCCATGGCGGTCTAACAGAGGAGAAGAGGGAAGAGAAGGTCTACATGACAGGAGATGTAAGAGGTATGTGGTAAAGTATTGGGGGGGGTGCCAGAGAAAGGACCCACTCCGGGTGCCAAACACCCTAGGCATGCCACTCGCTGTACTGCTCCAAATTAGTAGAAAATTGTCTTAACGTGCACAGAGAAATCAAACTCTAACACACCCATTGGCGTCAAAGTAAATATATCTAGTTTATTGTAAGTGTTCACACAGAACACCGGTGACTAAATGTGGTGCATTTTTATTGGTTACTGAGAAACAATAGCAAGCATTCAATGGGTTAATCTTACACTTCCTTTCCATCAGGCTGACTTAAGAAATCAGCTAGGAGCGCAGCTCCGCAGCCCCCTCTCACTGACATGTACCTAGGGCTTTGGAATGCGCTCCCTCTCCCCTCTCATCCTCAGGATAGTGGGAAAGCTGTGTGCGCCTGGTACATCCAGGAAGCAGGATTTTTCTAAGCGGTGTCTGAGCAGTGTGACGCAAGGGTATAAGGCAAGCAAGTATCCATACTGTTTCTATAGTCCATAACATAAGGATCAGCAGAAGAACCTTTGCCCACTGTGCCAATCTGGAAATTCCATACAGACAGACCACAGTATCGCAGGCGTTAGGGTGCATTCACACGTATGTGGTTTGCAGTCCACAATACAGATGACGTCCCTGTGACGTCCATGTTGTGGACCTATTGCAACAATACCTATTCTCATCCGCAAAACAGACAAGTATAGGACATGGTCCATCTTTTTCTAGGTTCAATGTAGTATACATTGAGGGTAGCGCCTCTTTTAGACTGAACAGGCCCATCTACCTGGGACTTTTGAGCAGAGTACGTATGTAGCTGGTCTCTACACTGCCCTTACAGTTTAAAATAATGTACAGTTTACACTCCTGTGAGTGGAGGGGAGGGGGATCTGTGGATGGCACAGTTATGGGGAGGGAGGGGGGGTCTGTGGATGGCACAGTTATGGGGAGGGAGGGGGATCTGTGGATGGCACAGTTATGGGGAGGGAGGGGCGGTCTGTGGATGGCACAGTTATGGGGAGGGAGGCGATCTGTGGATGGCACAGTTATGGGGAGGGAGGGGATCTGTGGATGGCACTGTTATGGGGAGGGAGGGGGATCTGTGGATGGCATAGTTATGGGGAGGGAGGGGATCTGTGGATGGCACTGTTATGGGAAGGGGGATCTGTAGATGGCACTGTTATGGGGAGGGGGATCTGTAGATGGCACTGTTATGGGGAGGGGATCTGTGGATGGCACTGTTATGGGGAGGGGGATCTGTGGATGGCACTGTTATGGGGAGGGGATCTGTGGATGGCACTGTTATGGGGAGGGGATCTGTGGATGGCACTGTTATGGGGAGGGAGGGGATCTGTGGATGGCACAGTTATGGGGAGGAAGGGGATCTGTGGATGGCACTGTTATGGGGAGGGAGGGGGATCTGTGGATGGCATAGTTATGGGGAGGGAGGGGATCTGTGGATGGCACTGTAATGGGGAGGGGGATCTGTGGATGGCACTGTTATGGGGAGGGGATCTGTGGATGGCACTGTTATGGGGAGGGGATCTGTGGGTGGCACTGTTATGGGGAGGGGGATCTGTGGATGGCACTGTTATGGGGAGGGAGATCTGTGGATGGCACTGTTATGGGGAGGGGTATCTGTGGATTGCACTGTTATGGGGAGGGGTATCTGTGGATGGCACTGTTATGGATGATCTGTGGGGTTGCCCAGACTGCTAGGCCCTTCACCTTCACTGTAGTTATTAACCCCATTCAGCAGTCCCCCATTCACTGAAGGGGGGACTGCTAAAAGGGGTTAATAACTACTGTGAAGGCCCCCCTTTTGGTGGTGATGAGGGGGTGGCTTCATTGGATAGGGGCGTGGTTTCACGTGGGCTCGTGCCCCGGATGTCTTCAGACCCTAGCAACGCCCCTGGTGTACAGCCATTTAATTTTTTATAATCATGTTTTATCTTTTTGTCGGGACTGCGGAACGGACATACAGATGCTGACAGCACGTGGTGTAGTGTCCGGATTTTTTGTGACTCCATTGAAATGAATGAGTCCGCATAAAATCCACAAAAAATGCAGACCAAATATATGGTTGTGTGAATGGAGCCTTAGTAGAAAAACTCCAAGTTGTTTTATTCAAACAGCTACATTCATCAAATAAAGTGCGATGTTTCGGCAGTATATACCTCCTTTCAAGGCAGCAAATGAAAAGAAATTGAAGATTCTAAATGGTTGTAATTTTGTATTCTACCAGCAGATGGCAGCACACCGCTTCTGCATAATGGTGCCGCAGTGCAGGGTGTGACTGCCACCCTACAAGCATTTTCTCCTGTGCAGTTTTCGATGTTTAATTCTACATTCTGCATATCAGTGTGATAAGTGCTAATAAGAATTTAGATACAGAGACACTGGCCAGATCTGTATTATCTTGTTACAAGACTAAAGGAGGGTTCACATTACGTTTTATGACTCCGTTTGGCGTAAACGTTAGAAAAAACAAGAATAAAATATGCAGCACACCACGTTCTTGTATCATGCACAGTCCGGTAAAAAAAAAAAAAACTTTTTTTTTTTTTTTTAACAATATATCTTTATGGTGAACGGATGCCATTGTATCGCTCCAGTCTGAGGCATCCGTTTAACATATACTTTTTTTTCATACGTTAAACGGATGTGAATGCAGCCTAAGTAACACTAAGGCTATGCTCATATTTCTGGTGCACGTTTCCGGCATGCTGTTTTGGCAGAGAACAGCCTGCCGATGTTCACTGGATCAGCATGGCCGGATCCCCATCGACTATAATGAGGTCCGGCGGTGATACAGCAGCTTCAGCCAGACAATAACCATTGCATGGAGCGGTTTTTGGTCCGGCCGACAGCCCCATTTGTGCCAGATCAGGCAGCTGGATCTGCTGGATGAAGATCTGAACAAGGACTAAGGCTGGGGCTACACAACCCCCCTCACTTTAATTAGTGATGCTACACTGAAAACTAAAATGGCACCCCTCCCTCCCCAATGCCAGTTTCTTAACCTAACCCCTTCCCTTCAGCCCATGACCCTTCGGCTGCCCTTAACTGGTGCTGCCTGAGGCGATCGCCTCACCTGGCCTTATTGGTGGTGCACCCCTGATCTTTGGTCAAGAGATGTGTGAAATGACGATGATCGACATGTAACCTCAGCCCAAGGCCCCCTGCACACGGACGTGTGCTTCCCGTTGTCGTGCTGCGGCCCGCAATGCACGAACACAGTCCATGGGGCAGCCGCAGCGGATCGCAGACCCATTCACTTGAAAGGGTCCGCAATCCGGCCGTTCCGCAAAAAGATAGGACATGTTCTATCTTTTTGCGGAACGGAAGTACGGAGCGAAACCCCACGGAAGCACTCTGTGGTGCTTCCGTTCTGTGCCGCACCATTCCGCATCTCCGGATGCGGTCTGCAATACGGCAACGGGAAGCACACGTTCGTGTGCAGGGGGCCTAAGGGTCCAGTCACATGTCTGCAAAATGGGTCCGCATCCGCTCTGTAATTTTGCGGAACGAGTGCGCACCCATTCATTTTCAATGGGGCTGCAAAAGATGTGGACAGAACAGTGTGCTGTCCGCATCCGCACTTCCGTTCCACGGCCCCACAAAAAAATAGAACATGTCCTATTCTTGTCTGCAGCCATGGACAAGAAAAGGCATTTCTACTATAGTGCCGTCGATGTGCGGTCCGCAAAATGCAGGACGTGGGAATGGACCCGTTTATGGATGGGGTTATCATTATCCCTGCCCATTTTAGGCCCCCGACTACCTGAATTTGCCAGGACAGGCTCTGAAAACCAAGGACAGTCCCTGCAAATTCTGGACAGTTGGCAACTATGCCATATTCAGATGTCTGTGTTCTCCACATACAGCACATCTACCCAATCGGGAAGATTTATCAAACTGGTGTAAAGTAGAACTGTCTTAGTTGCCCATAGCAACCAATGAGATTTCACCTTTCATTTTGCACAGCTCCTTTGGCAAATGAAAGGAGGAATCCAATTGGTTGCTATGGGCAACTAAGACAGTTCTACTTTACACCATTTTTATAAATCTCCCCCATTGATTTTAATGTGTATATTCACATATCTGTGATTTATCACAGTCCGGGGTTACACCATAAAAGCATGCCTTATTTTTGTCCGTGTTTACAGATCCATGGCGCCCATCATAGTCCATTGATCTAGATGGACACAACAAAGGGTTTCACAGACTTTTGCTATGGGATGCTCTTGAAATTAATGGTCAGCCTAGCAGTGTCTGTGGAATATAAGTGACAAAAAAATAGGCACTCGGACAAAACACAGATCCCTTGTGGACATCTTTACGGCTGAAACACTGACCATCTTGTCACTGATGTCATCACGGATATGTGAATGAGGCCTTACATCTGCGATATGTACAACTTACCACAGTGCAAAATCTATTTTTCAGAGCAATCTAAGAAATGGAAACTGAGCTCTGATTGGTTGCTATGGTCAGTAAGGCCAATTCTTCTGTCCTTTAGCGATCGTCTTCTTTTAGGCCTGGTTCCCACTTGGGTGATTTGATCAGTGACTGTGAGCCAAAACCAGGTGCGGGTCCGAAACACAGAAGTGCAGATCTTTCCCCTAAGCCTCATGCACAAGACCGTTGCTGTTTTTGTGGTCCGCAAATTGCAGATCTGTAAAACAAGGATACTGGCCGTGTGCATTCCACAAAATGGAACGTCCTGCCCTCTATAGACCAGTCGTATCCTGGTCCGTAATACAGACAATAATAGGACAGGCTCTATATTTTTTTGCGGAACAGTCATGTGGACATACAGACGCAGAATTGTTTCCGTTTTTTAAGCCCCATTTAAGTGAATGGTTCCACATAAGGGCCAAAAAACAAAACAAAATGGCACAGACACGGAAAAAAAAAAAAATACGTTTGTGTGCATGAGCCCTTATACATCATCTCTGTGTAGCCTCCACTTCTGGTTTTGGCGCACAATCACTGATGGAAATCACTGACATGTGAACTAGGTCTTAGGGCTCATGCATATGAATGTATTTATTTCCGTGTCCATTCAGTTTTTTATTTTTTTTTACTCCGTGTGCATTAAGTTTCCGTTCCGCAAAACATTACAACATGTCCTATTATTGTCCGCATTATGGACAAGGATAGTACTGTTTTATTAGGGCCAGCTGTGCCGTTCCAATGCACACGGACGTCATCTGTATTTTTTTGCGGATCCGTTTTTGCAGACCGCAAAATACATATGGTCGTGTGCATGAGCCCTTAACCTCATGAGGATGACCGCTTGGCTCGGCCAGGTATTATTCCATTAGTGGGGAGATAAGCAGCAGCCAGACACTTCTAGCACCAATCAGTTCATGGGAAGTAAAGGAATGAGCACTTTAAGGCTAGGGCTACACAACGACATTTATCACGTGACATTTTGTCGCGCGACAATTTTTATAATGATAGTCTATGGTGTCGCACTGCGACATGACAGTAGCAAAAAATCCATCCAAGATGGACACCATAGACTATCATTATAAAATTGTTGCGCGACATTGTGCCCTGTGTCGCGTGACACATGTCGTTGTGTAGCCCTAGCCTAAAACCCATCCTGTGTAGCCCTAGCCTAAAATCCATCCTGTCCAGCCATCTTTATGTGCAGTGGCACTCATTCAGGCTGTCTCCATATGCTGTATGGACCTTGTATATTTTTAGTACTTATAGTCAGGTTCAATGGGCATTTACATCAATATATGCTGTCATTTTGTGATTGAAGGGGGTCTAACGAAGCGTTCATTTATTGGTGGCACCTTTAAACATGGCAAACCTTTAAAAGGCAAAAGGTTGCAAAAAAGCACCTAGAGGACTCTCAGACTGTGGGAAACCAGATTCTGTGGTCTGTTCAAGCCAGGATTGAACTTTTTGGTCACAAATCTAAGCGTAATTTTTGGAGGAAACCAGGCACTGCTCATCACCTGCCCAATACCATCCCTATAGTGAAGCATGGAGATGGCAGAATCATGCTGTGGGGGTGCTTTTCAGCAGGTGGGACAGGTCACTGTTGACAGAAAGCTGAATCGAGCAAAGTACAGAGATATTCAGAGATTTAATGAAAACCTGCTCTAGACATCAAGACAACCCAGGAGTGGCTTAGAAACAACTCTGTGAATGTCCTTGAGTGGCCCAGCCAGAGCCATGACTTAAACCCAATCAAACATCTCTGGAAAAACCGGAATATGGCTGTCCACCGACGGTCCTCATCCAACCCGACAGATCTTGAGAGAGGCCTCATGCACACGACCGTTGTGTGCATCCGTGGCCGTTGTGCCGTTTTCCGTTTTTTTTTTCGCGGACCCATTGACTTTCAATGGGTCCGTGGAAAAATCGGAAAATGCACCGTTTTGCAGCTGAGGCCGTGATCCGTGTATCCTGTCCGTCAAAAAAATATGACCTGTCCTATTTTTTTGACGGACAACGGTTCACGGACCCATTCAAGTCAATGGGTCCGTGAAAGAACACGGATGCACACAAGATTGGCATCAGTGTCCGTGATCCGTGGCCGTAGGTTGCTTTCATACAGACGGATCCGAAGATCCGTCTGCATAAAAGCTTTTTCTGATCTAAGTTTTCACTTCGTGAAAACTCATTTCCGACAGTATATTCTAACACAGAAGCGTTCCCATGGGGACGCTTCTAGTTAGAATACACTGCAAACTTTGTACAAGACTGCCCCCTGCTGCCTGGCAGCACCCGATCTCTTACAGGGGGATATGATAGCACAATTAACCCCTTCAGGTGCGGCACCTAAAGGGGTTAATTGTACTATCATATTCCCCTGTAAGAGATCAGGGCTGCCAGGCAGCAGGGGGCAGACCCCCCCCCCCTCCCCAGTTTGAATATCGTTGGTGGCACAGTGTGCGCCCACCATCGCCCCCCCTCCCTCCCTCTATTGTAATAAATCGTTGGTGGCACAGTGTGCCAACCACCATCGGCCCCCCTCCCTCTATAGCTCTATAGCAGTAACAACATTGGTGGCAGTGTGCGGCCTCCCATTCCCCCCCCCCCCATCATTGGTGGCAGCGGAGTTCCGATCGGAGTCCCAGTTTAATCGCTGGGGCTCCGATCGGTAACCATGGCAACCAGGAAGCTACTGCAGCCCTGGTTGCCATGGTTACTTAGCAATAGTACAACAGTAGAAGATTCATAGTTACCTGCTTGCTGCTGCGATGTCTGAACGGCCGGGAGCTCCACCTACTGGTAAGTGACAGTTCTTTAGCAATGCGCCGCACAGACCTTTCACTTACCAGTAGGAGGAGCTCCCGGCCGTTCACAGACATCGCAGCAGCAAGCAGGTAAGTATGAATCTTCTACTGTTGTACTATTGCTAAGTAACCATGGCAACCAGGACTGCAGTAGCGTCCTGGTTGCCATGGTTACCGATCGGAGCCCCAGCGATTAAACTGGGACTCCGATCGGAACTCCGCTGCCACCAATGATGGGGGGGGGGGGGGGGGGGAGAATGGGAGGCCGCACACTGCCACCAATGTTGTTACTGCTATAGAGGGAGGGGGGGGGGGGGCCCGATGGTGGTTGGCACACTGTGCCACCAACGATTTAATACAATAGAGGGAGGGAGGGGGGGGGGGCGATGGTGGGCGCACACTGTGCCACCAACGATTTCTAACATTAGAGGGAGGAAGGGGGGGCGCACACTGTGCCACCAACGATATTCAAACTGGGGAGGGGGGGGGGTCTGCCCCCTGCTGCCTGGCAGCCCTGATCTCTTACAGGGGAATATGATAGTACAATTAACCCCTTTAGGTGCCGCACCTGAAGGGGTTAATTGTGCTATCATATCCCCCTGTAAGAGATCGGGTGCTGCCAGGCAGCAGGGGGCAGTCTTGTACAAAGTTTGTAGTGTATTCTAACCTGAAGCGTCCCCATCACCATGGGAACGCCTCTGTGTTAGAATATACTGTCGGATCTGAGGTTCACGAAGTAGCTCATATCCGACAGTATATTCTAACATAGAGGCGTTCCCATGGTGATGGGGACGCTTCAAGTTAAAATATACCATCGGATTGGAGAAAACTCCAATCCGATGGTATAAAAGAACTCCAGACTTTACATTGAAAGTCAATGGGGACGGATCCGTTTGAAATGGCACCATATTGTGTCAACATCAAACGGATCCGTCCCCATTGACTTGCATTGTAATTCAGGACGGATCCGTTTGGCTCCGCACGGCCAGGCGGACACCAAAACGACTTTTTTTTCATGTCCGTGGATCCTCCAAAAATCAAGGAAGACCCACGGACGAAAAAACGGTCACGGATCACGGACCCACGGACCCCGTTTTTGCGGACCGTGAAAAAAAACTGTCGTGTGCATGAGGCCAGAATCTGCAAAAAAGAATGGCAGAAAATCCCCAAATCCAGGTGGTGGCATCAGACCTAAGAAGACTGCAGCCCATAATCACTGCCAAAGGTGCTTGAACTAAGTCCTGAGTAAAGGGTCTGAATACTTATGGCAATGCAAGGTTTTAGATTTTCCTTTTCAATAAATTAGCAAAGATTTCAAACATTCTCTTATCACTTTCTCGTGATGGGGCAAAAACTTGATTTTTTTGTTTTATTTTAGCACAAGGCCGCAACTTAACAGAATGTGATAAAAGTGAAAGGGTCTGAAGACTTTCCAAATGCATTGTACAATACAGCTGCACCTAATATAGGGCAATGTGGTCCTTAAAGGGAATGTGTCCTCAGAAATTGTCCTATCGTTAGGTTAAATCATTTTTGATATTTTTTGATTTTCCACGTCACCATATTTAAAAAAAAATCCTAACATCCTGCAGTTGTCACACTGGCTACTAAACCTAATAATGGGCACCACTTCTTGGTCTGTACAGATCACTTTTCATAATAATCACCACAGGCAAAAATACAATGAAAGATAACACCACTATATATATATATATATATACACATACACACACACACACACACTACAAGAAGATTTAGACTAGCACCTTCATAAAAAGGCAAAAAAAATGGCTGCACAACAATTCACAAACAATAGAGCTGAGAAATGGGGATCATTCTAAATTAAAGTGGTATAATACCTACTAGAAATGGAAAAATAGAAGCTCTTTGTGCACATTTTTGATCAAACGTGTGTTGGGCCCATCTACCAGGTGTCAAGGTGACTTCCGCAGATGGGTACCGAACACTAATATACCGCCTCTCTTGGACTTCCCTAAGCCTATATATTTTCAGGGCTTTACTATATATAGATAACACAAGATCCACCATTTACAATAGGTGAAATCACAGCAGAAAAAATATAGTCGACACATTCCCTTTAAGGGCTTAGGCACACGATGACCTTGCTGATCTTTAAAAGGAATCCTGAAATTGTCTTATCGTTTAAATCAAACCTGTGTGTTAAACATACTTGTGAATAATTTTTGATATTTTCAATTTTCCACGAACACTGGCTGTGTACGGATGCGGACCCATTCACCTCAATGGGCCTGTGATCCGCAAGATTCAGTCCGCACAGCAAAAAATAGATCATGTTCTATTTCTTTGAGGTGCGGAGGCACGGAGTGAAATCCCACGAACTGCTCCCTAGTGCAGGCAATACAGGCCCGGGCCGCACGTTCGTGTGCATGAGCCCTAAAGCAGAGGAGAAAATCTCCTTGTTCTGATAACCGTGACTGGAGAATGAGATGTTACAATACACAGAAAAGACATTTTATTAGAAAAATATATATTTTAATAGATTTTCCTCCAGGACTGAATATATAAAGACAACGGCAGCCAGGGATCGCGTCTTTGTAAGCTTGGATGGAAAATATTGAAATCCGACTTCCGGAGTCTTTTTAAATAACCATCCAAAGGAACCTGAAAAATTAAACAAGTGGCGTGCATTAGTATTGAAGTACATCTCATATACTGGATGGACGGGAGATATGAGATTACGGTATGTACCCCCACTGTAAATTATAAGTATATTACAAGGCACCAAGTCACTGGTGTAACTATAGGGGGTGCAGAGGCTCTAGAGCTCGAGGGGCCTGAAATGTCCTCCTGCCCCAAATGAGACCATTTACACCGCAAGCATTTTCCTTCTTTTTTACCACTCAAACAACCGTATGATCGCTTACTTTTTTCAGAAGCAGTTGTCACCATCTACCATCTTATTTAGTAGGAAACTGTAAAAAAATAATTCTTTCTTTATGGGATCAAGTTGAAAAAGAAATGCAATTCTGCCACAGTTTTTTGGGTTTTGTTTTTATGTCGTACACTGTGCACTAAAAATGACACGTTAAAAGGGTTGTCCGCTTTTTTCTATTGATGACCGGTCAGGGCTGTCAAATGGCTGTTTGAAGAAAAGGCAGCATTCGTATGAGCGCTGCCTTCTCTTCTGTTTAGGCCAAGTCCATGCTTCAGTTATTTCGTCAGTTATTTCCATCAGTTATTGTGAGCCAAAACTAGTAGTGAAGCGCCCTCAGAAATCAGGTGTAATGTAAATATATGCACCTATTCTGGGTTTTTGACCCGCACCTGATTTTGGCTCACAATAACTGATCAAAATAACTGAAGTGTGAACTCAGCCTTACCTGTTCGCTGTGGCAACTGCAGCGGCGAGCAGTGAAATTACAACTATGGCGTCCCCCATTCACCTCTATGGGACAGCTCCTTCCTATTAACTTGAACAGACGGGAGAACATAGTTGTAATTAGACTGCTGGCCGCTGCAGTTGCGACAGTGAGTCGGTAAACAATGAAGAGAAGGCAGTGCTCATACATACAATTCACGTGGCGATTTTCTAAGGTCGTTGAATAACGCAGTAAAAAAATAGGACTTGTTCTATTTTTGGCCCTTTGCAAGGCCAGGCGGACCCCATTGAAATCAATGGGTCCGCTTTTAACTGCCGTATAGACAGGAGTCCACCCGTCTAGCAGCGATTAACGCGTGGACACTCATTCCTCGAAACCTGCGCTCAGGAACTGCTGCATCCAGTGAATAGAGAGTGTCTCCGTGCGTTCAAGTGGAAAAAGTGAGTATTTTATTATAATTTTTTTAAATGTCGGCACTAGCGGGTATAAGGGGAAGGCGAGGGTATTATATTGGGGGCACAACTGGGGCAATAATATATGTGAGGGTACAGCAAATATCTATACTGAAGCACAACTTGGGTGGCTATTATGACTACTGGGAGGCACTAAGGGGGCCATTATAACTACAGGGGGCACAAAAGTGTGCATTATTTATACTGGGGGCACTATGGGGAGCATAATATCTATACTGAGGGCACTGCAGAGGTTGGGGTTTTAAAGGGGTTGTGCAGGCCATATATAATGATGACCTATCCTGAATATAGGTCATCAATATCTGATCGGCAGGGGTCTGACACCCAGCACCCCTGCCAATCAGCTGTTTGAAGAGGAGGCAGCACTCCAATATACTGTATATGGCCTGCACAAGCCCTTTAACTTAAAAACCCAATGAAAATCATCCATTTTTAAACAGCCTAAACATGGACAGAAAATGGATGCATAAATAGTTGAAAAATGGCCATGAAAACCGTACAGTGTGTGTCGTGTGAATGTAGCCTGAATTTATTCTCTAAAGTGGAAAATCCTGAATAGCCAATAATTTTTTTTGACTGCATCTAAAATAATTTTTAAAAAATTAAACAAATTTGCAAATCTTGGTTTTGTGTCTACAGCGCCTGTGCTCGTCTATGCATCTCCATGGTTAAAGACTACAAACAAGTGGGAGGGGTAGGGGAAGTATATACTTTGTTGGGTAGTCACTATCGGACCCTTCTCTTGTTAACCCACCGAAGGGGCAGAGAGCATGGACGTACAGTATGATGAAGAATCTGACCATACTCAGGT
Organism: Bufo gargarizans; assembly: GCF_014858855.1. Classification (NCBI taxonomy): domain Eukaryota; kingdom Metazoa; phylum Chordata; class Amphibia; order Anura; family Bufonidae; genus Bufo; species Bufo gargarizans. Next base: position 84,375,290 of record NC_058084.1, on the reverse strand, counting down.
TTTGTCATAGTCTCTAACCCTGGAGACATACGTCTGCATGGGAGCTGTAAACACAGAACAGTAGGGGGTTTTAGGTTTGCCAAGTTGCTTCATATGCATTGGAGCAATAAAAAATGTATTTCATACATGACCCTGGATGGCAACCAGAATTAAAATGCTGATTGACTACATTTTGATCACAAAGTCACTTCTTGTTATTCTTTTATTACAAAGAAGCTATATTTATAAGATCTTTATGTCATCAGAATCTCATAAAACTCCTTCAAATGACCAACTTTTCTAGAATTGGGTAACCCCTGAAACTCACTCTATTTGTTAATCTGTAGGTAAGAAAGAAAATGGTAATTCAAACACTTACTGTGACGTTGAAGGCAGGAAAAGCAGCTTTATGAACTTTGTTCTGAAAAGATCGAGCCTGAAGGACAAAAGATCAGAAGAGGGGAGGCAATGAGTTAATTGCTGAGGTTACAAACATAAAACAGGTAGAAATATAGCATTAACAGGGTTATCCGAGATATTTTATAATTATGCTTAGTGCAGTCTAGAATAAAAAAAAAAACAAAAAAAACAACAACATACTCCCTTTTAAAATGTCCCTCTGGTCCCATGCCGCAGATCTGATGCCCCCTGCTCTAATCCTTTCCAAGTCTGTACTGATAACGTCCTGTTCATTGGCCTTAGCCAGTGAACATGTTAGCATGCTACCACGAAGGCTGGTGAATGGCGGTAGCATCAAATGGCCGATGAACGGCCCATGACTGCTGTAGGCTCAGAACAACAGTGGTATTCTGAAGAGCAACCACAGTACCAGCGATTCTCCACTGGAAACTATCAAGTGCGATGGAAGTTAGGTAAATACATATGGGTGGTCAATAGCGACTGCGTCATCTAACTGGGTTCAGGAAAGGGGAGCTTCCTCTGGTTGCAGGAGGATGATGATTGCTATGGCAGCTGAAGGCCTAACAATCGCCTCTGAGTCTGCCATGTACTGAAGCCTATTAAACTCTGCCAGAGGAAAGGGCTAATAGGCTGCCTTTCAATGTAAAATGACAGGCATAATACACTGCACTACTTATGTATTGCAGTATATTATGTAAGTGATCATATGATGATGTGTGTCGTCCGCCACCCTCCCCCCCTTCCTTTTATGGGAGTAAACATGTTGTAAAAAATAAATGCAACAGAGTTTCAAGAAAAATCCCAAGTTAAAAAAATGTATTAATAAAAAATAAAAATAAAAAAATAATCAACATGATGAACAGCTATAGAGTTCAATTATAAAATTGTGGCTACCTGCAGCCAACACTGGGATAAATGCTGAAGACTGTCCACAGATTTATTATTGAGCTCAGTGCCTGCTATATACAATAAGGTCCTAAGCACCATCTTGCAGCCAGACATATCATTCAAGTGTACCTCCAGTTCTACCTCCAACTTTCAATATGGTCTCCTAGTAAAGGAACCTACAAAAGGGCAATATTTGGCTAAAAAGGACGGCATTGTTGTATCCATGGCCCTTTGCTCTCCCATTTCATCAGACACCACTAAGCGCCAATGGGATGCATCAGAATATGCTCATGTGGAGGTATAATTTCAGGGGAACAGGAAACCATGGATCCAGGTGTGGTAGTTATAGTAGCGGTGTTCATCTGAAAACCACACATTTCTGCAAAATGCTTGTGAATATAAATGACATTATACATACATACATATATATATATTTTATATTATATTATATATTTTAAGAATGAGAAAATCGACCCTACCAGTTCGGGATTTGTTCCGAATTTCTCAAAAAGTTTGTATTAACACGAAACCAAATTTTTTGTGATTTGTGTTTTGCGAATTAGAGAGAGAGAGAGAGAGAGAATATAGGAGTTGTCAGGGGAGTACTCTCTCATTATGGAGAGTGCCTAGTATGTGAAGTATGTGTGCACAGTCTTGTAGGCCTAAGTCTATCTGATGCAAGTAGATGTTAGATATGATAATTTGCATATATGTTTCCCAGAAATCAAGAGGTGCGTTGCGTAGTCTACAATAGTCATCACATATATTAATGGATATCCATAATAAAATAGTACCCACCCAGAGGTCCCCCAAGGCCTTGCAACTAGAAAAGCTGTTTCCATCTGCTTTTCTGTGATAAAGGGCTTTTGTCCTGAAAGAGCTAGTTGCAGATGTGAAACTGGCTTAGCTATTTTCCCAGTTTTGCTACATTAGCATGTTTAAAAGGGTGGAAGGCACCTGCCAATCGGCTGTGTAAAGATAACACAGCGCTCGTACTAGTGCTGTTTTCTCCTCACTATTTACCTGCTCGCCGTGCAGCGAGCATGTGTAATTACAGCTCTGCTGTCCCTATTCACTTGAATTGGATTGCTCCTTTCTATACACCGGAGGATAGGTCATCAGTATACTGAAAGCAGACAACCCATTTAAGAATGAGCATTTCTATTTTACCATTTTGGGATTCATTTCAGATGAACCACAGAGACCCCAAAGTAATATCCAACTGAAAGTGAGACACGAGAACTAGAGCATCCCACCAAGTTTACACTTCTCTTAATGAAACAAGCAAGCTAGTTCTCTTTCTTGAAGGACAAGATAACCAGGACGTCTGAAGAGATTTTTTCCTTGCTTAGTTGACTGGCCTTGTGGAGTACTCTTTATCATTAGGGAGACCAATAAGTACTCCACATACTAGGCGATCTCCATAATGAGAAAGATTATTTCCCCCCCCCCCCCCCCCCCCCCCCAGACACTCTCTCGTTTTGGCGAACCTAAACAAACCAAATCCGTAAAGGTTTGCTTATCTCTAATATATATATCATACAGAAAGGTCAACTACAAAGAGTGAAAATAAAAATGTGAACTTACTGGAGACAAAACTGTCTTAATTAAAGAAAACAAAAAAGGATTAACTCACATGTTCCAAGTGCACGTGGGCCTGACTAGCAATATCGAATATAACATCTTTGACATTTCTCTCCAGGCTGCCTCGGATGAAATCTTCTTGTGAAGCTCCGTGCTGAGGAGAAAATAAAATGAAATAAATCTTAAGCCATTCAGCATACCGGACACATCTCATGCTCCAAGATGCAAGCAGAAAATATGGGAAATGCTTGTACCCGGCTCCACAACGCGATGCATCCCTCTCATGGTCAAGTACTGGCTGCAGAGGTCACATGAGTCAAGACGTCATTGACCGGTGCAGCCTTGGAATGGCAGTGGCAGAGGATTGGGGAGGTATGCCTTTTTATTTTATTTACACCATTCTGAGCCATTTAAAAGATAATTCTTTCCCCCGAAGAACCCCTTTAATTAGTAGTTTAGAGTAATGTCCCTTGCTTTGTTGTCTAGGGTGGAAGAGAGAGTGTAATACCTGGTGAACTATGGTTTTTCTGGTGGTCTAGGGTAGAAGAGAGGTTAAAGGGGTTTTCCGAGATTTTACTGTTGACCTATCCTCAGGATAGGTTATCAGTATTTGATAGGTGTGGGGGTCCGACCCCCGAGACCACCGCTGATCAGCTGTTAGAGAAGGCATCTCTGCTCCCGTGAGCTCCGCGGCTTTCTCTCTGCTTTTCCTAGGCGTGGTGATGACACGTTCATGTGTCATGTGGCCTAGGAGCTGCTTAGCCCCTTTCAAGTGAATGGGGCTGAGTGCAATACCAAGCACAGCCACTACACAATGGCGCCGGTACTCACACAAGCGTCGCTGCCTTGTCAAAACGGCTGATCGGCAGGGGTCTCGGGTGTCGGACTAGCACAGATCAGATACGGATGACCTATCCAGAGGGTAGGTCATCAGTAACAAAATCTTGGAAAACCCTTTTATTACCAGGGGAATGTATTCTAAATTACTGCCAGCCAGGGACATAGGGTCACAGTTCTCTCCATGATCAACCATTGTCTAATCATTTTAGACGATTATTGCAAGGATATTCCAACACTTTCTGATTGGTCGGGGTCTGACTGGCGGGAAGGGGCTGCAGCACTGTGTCAGCATCTACCTGCAGCTTATTGCCCCCTCTCCCCATTTATATTAACAAGCATGGACAATTCACATGCAGCAGATTTGTTGCAGAAGTTTTTGCAGTGGAGAATCAGTTCTATAAAACTGAATGGGGTTTATTTACAAGTGGTGCTACGTCAGTTTTTGGCGCCATTCTTAAAATGTCTGTGCAGCAACATTTGGTCTCATGGGCGTTTCTGCACTGTGGTCAAGGGAATGATGGGGGCTGGGACACCGGCCTCGGCAAATTTACCAACATTTACAGTACACCTGGGAACAGGTGTAAATGTTGGCGAAAAACTACTCCGGTCAGGGGCTGAAGTCGTTTTTACACCAGGCGCACAGACTGCTGGAGGTGCGCCTATTTTAAGTCGAGGGAAAACAAAGACCGGCGTAAAAAGTCCGCCTTTGTAAATCATCCCCAATGTGTTATTGTTTTTTTTGTTCTGCAGCATGCACATTGATTTCTGCAAACGCCATTGAAATAACTGGGATAATCGCAGGCAATTCTTCAAAGTGTAAATACACCCTTAGGCCCCTTTCACATGGGGCGAGTTTTCCGTGCGGGTGCAATGCGTGAGTTGAACGCATTGCACCCGCACTGAATCCGGACCCATTCATTTCTATGGGGCTGTGCACACGAGCGGTGATTTTCACGCATCACTTGTGCGTTGCGTGAAAATAGCAGCATGCTCCTCTTTGTGCGTTTTTCACGCAACGCAGGCCCCTTAGAAATGATCGGGGTTGCGTGAAAATCGCAAGCATCCGCAAGCAAGTGCGGATGCAGTGCGATTTTCACGCACAGTTGCTAGGTGACGATCGGGATGGGGACCCAATCATTATTATTTTCCCTTATAACATGGTTATAAGGGAAAATAATAGCATTCTGAATACAGAACGCATAGTACAATAGGGCTGGAGGGGTTAAATTTATTTATTTTTTTATAATTTAACTCGCCTTAATCCACTTGCTCGCACAGCCCGGCTTCTCTTCTGTCTTCTTTTTTGCTGTGTGCAGGAAAAGGACCTGTGGTGACGTCACTCCGGTCATCACATGATCCATCACCATGGTAAAAGATCATGTGACGGACCATGTGATGACCGGAGTGACGTCACCACAGGTCCTTTTCCTGCACACAGCAAAAAAGAAGACAGAAGAGAAGCCGGGCTGCGCGATCAAGTGGATTAAGGAGAGTTAAATTATTTTTTTTAACCCCTCCAGCCCTATTGTACTATGCATTCTGTATCAGAATGCTATTATTTTCCCTTATAACCATGTTATAAGGAAAAATAATACATACAATCTACAGAACACCGTTCCCAAGCCCGAACTTCTGTGAAGAAGTTCGGGTTTGGGTACCAAACATGCAGATTTTTCTCACGCGCGTGCAAGACGCATTACAATGTTTTGCACTCGCGCGGAAATTTCCCGCAACGCCCGTGTGAAAGAGGCCTTAGGGTGCAATCACATGACCGTATGAATTTTGTGGTCTGCAAAACGCGTTGCATCAGGTTTTTTGGCGGATCCATTGTAACAATGCCTATCCTCATCCGCAAAAAGGACACGAATAGGACAGGTCCTTTTTTTGTGGGGATACGGCACGGACAGAACACGGTGTGCTGTCCGCATTTTTTTGCGGACCAATTGAAATAAATGGGTCTACATTCTATCCGGAAAAATCCGGATCGGATGAGGAGAAAAAATACGGTTGTGTGAATGGGGCCTTATAATGGAGTCGGAATACATAGCTGTGAGCACTTAGCTAGTGGTTTTACCCATAGTGATCAACTGATCTGTAATCAGCAGTTCACTGAGGGACCAAAAAAAACAGACATTGGCTTAAAGGGGTTCTGCACTTTGTTTAAACTGATGACCTATCCCCTAGATAGATCATCAGCATCTGATCGGCGGGGGTACGACACCCAGGACCCCCCCCCCCCCGATCAGCTGTTTGAGAAGGCAGCGGCGCTCCAGCAGTGCCGCGGCCTTCTCACTGTTTACCGCAGGCCCAGTGACGTCACAGCTAGTATCAACTTGCCTGGGCGCAGCTAAGCTCTGTTCACTTGAATGGGCCAGTGGTAAACAGTGAGAAGGCCGCGGCACTGCTGGAGCGCCAGTGGCCTTCTCAAACAGCTGATCGGCGGGGGTCCCGGGTGTCGGACCCCCGCCGATCAGAGGCTGATGATCTATCCAGAGGATAGGTCAATTTAAACAAAGTGCAGAACCCCTTTAAACATGATAGGAAAGAAAAAAAATATATAATAATAAATATTAAAAAAATGGCACAATAAGAACAGCAGGGTCGTCCATATGGTTCTTCTTCAATGTAGTTCATCTACAAAGCAGCTGATTTGTCCCAATCAAGTAATCTTCTGTGATTATTTTCATCCATCAGTAGAAATACAAATGTACAGGAAAAATGACATAAAAACAGCAATAACTGCCTCGGAGCCAGCGACTGCTGCATTCATCTTACCGGACATCATAAATCAGAAATGATGTCACACATATAAGCCTCGCAGAGCTTTCCTGCTGCCTCCGAGACCTGAACTAATCTACTCTGAAATCAGTCATTTTCCCCAAAGGACCACTTCTTTAGGAAGACCACCCCCCCATCCAGACCAGATTTCCTGCGATGGGTTTTCAGTTCCGCCATATTATTATTCACACTGGACATCTTCCTGGAGAAGACCCTGCTCCCCAGAAGACCACTGTGCAATGAAATTTTGGGTGGTCGTCTCAAAGAGGATTCATGTAGTATTTCCACAGATCTGTAGGTACATGACACACTAGAAATAACATGATATAGGAGAAGTAAATTAATCTACAGACAGAGGCGCAAGATTAATCCCCAGATTTGCCGACATCTGTGAGATGATTAAATTATATTCAGCAGCGTAAAGCTGAAAATCCTCTGTGCTCCTCTCCCCGCTAATAATGTCAGACTCTGATCTACTGAATAAGGTGGAAGATTAAAATGATATATTAACCCGACGGCCTCTGCAGCCTTTTGTCACTTACCAACTGCTTTTGGTTAGCGGGCGATTTACTCGACCGTGTTTTGCAAACTGCAGATCTGCAAAACACGGATACTGGCCGCGTGCTCGTCACATTACAGTGCGGACCCACTGGAGCACAGTTACCAAGCTCACCTCGTTTTTAGGCGTAAATTTTGAAAGGTCTTTTGCCTACTATTTATTAAAAGTTTCACAGCACTTCATGAATTACACTGGGCGTATTGCTGTTAGTCTGACCTCTGGTGGTTGTTTTATAGTACGACAGGTTCATATTCACTAAGACTGGTCTAATTAGTACAGGCATGATAATGTTGCACAAGTGAGCAGAAAGTAGGTGCATGTCTCAAATCACCACTCAAAACAGATGAAGAAAAGTACGCCAGCCCTGGAATGGAGTAGAAATTAGACAGTTTTTGCGACTAAATCAGGCGCACTTATATAAATTGGCGTAAAAGTTAGAAAACTTCTGAATTAGTCTCAAAAATTAAAATAGGTGAATGAGGCACAAATGCTTCCAAAACAGGCACATTTTCAGTAGTCAATGCGACAAAAAAATAATAATAATAATAAGAGTCTAAAACAGCATTTATGCGCAGTCATTATAGTAAACATGCACCATTGAGTTTAACGGGTCCGTGGCATGCATGTTGCGGCAAAGTTTAGGATATGTCCTATCCTTTATGGAGCCCCTGCACGGATATGTTTTATACTTTGCTGCAACATGCAGACCACACACCTATTGAAGTCAATGGATCTGCACCGTGATGCGGCGTGCACGTGGCGGACTCCAAAACACTTAGGCCCCTTTCATACGAACGAGTTTTCTGCGTGGGTGTGATGCGTCACGTGAACGCATAGCACCCGCCCTGAATCCTGACCCATTCATTTCAATGTGTCTGTGTAAATGAGCGGTTTTTTTTTTCAAGCATCAGTTCTGCGTTGCGTGAAAAACGTAGCATGTTCTATATAGTTTTTCACACAGCCCTGGCCCCATAGAAGTGAATGGGGCTTCAGTGTAAAAAAGGCATCGCATCCGCAAGCAAGTGCGGAAGCAATGCGTTTTTCAGTGATGGTTGCTAAGAGATGTTGTTTGTTAAGCTTTAGTTTTATCACCCGTGTGAAAAACGCCCGTGCGTGAAAACTGCATCAAAACGCATTGCACCCGCGCGGAAAAAACTGAACGCAAATCGCAGACAAAACTGACTGAACTTGCTTGCAAAATGGTGCGAGTTTCACTGAATGCACCCTGAACGCATCCTGAGCCAATCCGTTAAGCTCGTGTGAAAGGGGCCTTACAGTCCTGTGAATGTTCCCTTAAAGGATAACTGTCATTTTTTATTAGAGCTAGGCATGTGTACCTGAGTTAGTCTGTCAATGATTGTCAAATAACAGCTTTCATTAATGTCCTCTGTCCCTTTCCCCTCCCCCCTTAAAGACAATTGCTATGGCTCATCTGTCTCCGGTTAGGAAGACACAGGGGCGGTCCTTCACACTGCATGCCTGCTTTAGGCTTCAGAGTAAGGAGGCGTGTCTCTCAGTAATCCAATCTGATTGGCTGGCAGGGAGCTGCTGGCTACAGCAAGTGTGTATGTGACCTGAGGAAAGGCAGTTTTGGCCTCAGAGAACTGGCAGAGGAGCCATCTTGATATGATCCTCATAATGTAGTATTCAAAACAACCGTAACTAAGGGGAAAACTCAAGGAAAACAGTGGTAAGTGAATAAACGATTGCTTTATGCATAATGCTGCTGCAGCAGTAACATATTCTAAAATAGATTTTTTGATAAAAATATGACAGTTATCCTTTAACCACCTCCGGACCGCCTAACGCACGGATGCGTCCAGAAGGTGGTTGATTTACTCCTCCTGGACGCATCCGTGCGCCATCTCGCGAGACGCGAGATTTCGGTCAGAGCCGGCCCGCGCATGCGCATCGCGGGCCGGCAAAAGTTAAAGCAGTATTTCGTCAGCAACCTGCCAGCCAATGATCGCGGCTGGCAGGTTGCTGATTTTTTAAAAATCCAAATCAGAAGCCATATAGCAGATCATATTAGTAAATATGATCTGTTATATGGCTGCCCTGCTCCTCTGCTGGTCCTTTTGGTCGGTTGGATCCAGCAGAGGAGCAGGCTTCACAGTGAGTACACCAACACCACACACTAGCCCCAGATCACCCCCGTCAATCACTAGTGAAAGGAAAAAAGTGATGAGTGTAAACTGTCACTTTTTTTTTTCACTGTTATTGACCGTTAGGTTTTAGGTATAGTTTAGGCCCCTTGGTTAGGTAGTTAGCGATCAGTTAGCGCCCAGCCCACCGCACCGCAGTCCGTTGTTCGCTGATTAGCGTATCGCTAATCAGCATTTGTACTTTTATAGTATCTGGAAGTGATCAAAACTGATCACAGTCAGATCTATAATAGTATTAGTGTCACCTTAGCTCGCCCTCCACCCAAAACGCAGTGTTTGCCCGATCAGGCCTGATCGGTCGCCCACACGTGCGTTCACCCACCCCACCGCAGTGACAAAAAATTTTTTTTTTTTGATCACTGCACATTCACTTTACACGCGCTGCGGCGATAAAAAAAAACCAGTTTTGATATTTTTTATCAACCCTAGCGGCCTCCGGTACTTCGCTAGCCTCCCATTTGTAAGACAGGCTTGCTTTTTTTCTTGGGTAGTCTCAGGGAATACCCCTAAATTTAGTTGCCCAAATGTCAAACAGGGGGTATTCTTCTGAAGAGGCCTACAGGCTTCTGACCCAGTCGGATGGGGAATGGGAACCCTCATCTGATGAATCTAGCGGGTCAGAATACGAACCTGTAGAAAGCAGTGGCTCTCTGACCCAAAGTTCGGACGAGGAGGCTGAGGTCCCTGATAGCACCAGGCGTACCCGGCCCCGTGTCGCTAGACCGCAGGTTGCGCAGGATCCGCTTCAAGAGCAGCAGAGTGGGGCTGGTGCTGTCGGATTACGTGGTGAGGCATACACCAGCAGCGCAGCCCTTCCTGGACCTAGTACCAGCACTGCCGTACAACCTGGTGAAGTGGCGAGCACCAGAAGGGCAGTTGAAGCTGGTACGGTGGCACGAGCAGTAGTGACCCCGTCGCAGCCACCGCAAAGACGGGCCCGTAGAGCCCCTAGAATCCCTGAGGTGCTGGCAAACCCTGATTGGCAGTCCCCAACTTCAGCCGCACCTGTAGTTTTCCCTTTCACTGCCCAGTCTGGAGTTCGGGTTGAGACAGCTCAGATCGGATTGGCCCTGGGATTTTTTGAGCTCTTCTTGACTGCGGAGCTCTTGGACTTAGTCGTGGCCGAAACAAATCGGTATGCCACACAATTTATAACCGCCAACCCGGGAAGCTTTTATGCCCAGCCTTTCCGGTGGAAACCAGTCCAAGTTTCCGAAATTAAAACTTTTCTGGGCCTCCTCCTCAACATGGGCCTGACAAAAAAGCATGAATTGCGGTCATATTGGTCCACGAACCCAATTCATCACATGCCCATGTTCTCTGCTGCCATGTCCAGGACACGATTTGAGACCATCCTGCGTTTCCTGCACTTTAGCGACAACACCACCTCCCGTCCCAGAGGCCACCCAGCTTTTGACCGGCTCCACAAAATTCGGCCCCTCATAGACCATTTCAACCAGAAATTTGCAGATTTGTATACCCCTGAGCAAAACATCTGCATAGACGAGTCCCTAATACACTTTACCGGGCGCCTTGGCTTCAAACAATACATCCCAAGCAAGCGTGCCCGGTATGGGGTCAAATTGTATAAGCTCTGTGAAAGGGCCACAGGCTATACCCACAAATTTCGTGTCTATGAGGGAAAAGATCAGACCCTGGAGCCGGTCGGTTGCCCTGACTACCTGGGGAGCAGTGGGAAGACAGTCTGGGACTTGGTGTCACCCTTATTCGGCAAGGGGTACCATCTTTATGTAGACAATTTCTACACAAGTGTGGCCCTCTTTAGCCATTTGTTTCTAGAACAGATTGGCGCCTGTGGCACCGCGCGAACTAGTCGCGCGGGCTTCCCCCAACGGCTCGTTACCACCCGTCTTGCAAGGGGGGAGAGGGCCGCATTGTGTAACGAAGAACTGCTTGCGGTGAAATGGAGAGACAAGCGTGACTTTTACATGCTCTCCTCCATTCACGCAGACACGACAATACAAATTGAGCGAGCAACCCGTGTCATTGAAAAGCCCCTCTCAGTCCACGACTATAACCTTCACATGGGAGGGGTGGACTTCAATGACCAGATGTTGTCTCCGTATTTAGTGTCCCGCAGAACCAGACGCTGGTATAAGAAGGTGTCTGTATATTTGATTCAATTGGCTCTGTATAATAGTTTTGTTTTCTAAAGGAAGGCTGGGAGAACAGGATCCTTCCTCAAATTTCAGGAAGAGATCATCGCGAACCTCCTGTACCCAGGAGGTTCCGTGGCCCCATCCACCAGTGTAGTTAGCCGTCTACACGAGCGACATTTCCCCAATGTCGTTCCTGGTACCTCAACCCAACCGTCACCCCGAAAAAGATGTCGTGTCTGTAGCAGGAGTGGAATAAGGCGTGACACCCGCTATTTCTGTCCTGACTGTCCTGACCACCCTGCCCTATGCTTAGGGGAGTGTTTCCGGAAGTACCACACACAGGTACACCTAGCATAGGGATCACATCTCACCAGGACAGGCACACAGGACTATTAGGGCCCATTCACACAGAGCTGCTGCAAACCTCTCCTTTCACAAAGTGCATAATGCACTTCGCCACACCTTTGGGCGATTTGCGCTTTGCACATTGACCCATGGGGAAGGAGAGGTTTGTTCTATAAAAGGTAAAAAAAAAAAAACACCAGTAAGCAAAAAGGTTAATGTTTAGTTTAAAAAGTTAAAGTTTATATGTTCTGTTCCAAAGTTAATAAAATTATTGCGTTGCGGCCTGTTTTTTTTACCTTCCAGGTGGACCAACCGATCGACCAGCTGCAGCACTGATGTGCATTCTGACAGAAGCATTGCGCTGCTGTCAGATTACACGCAAGTCTGTGTATGCGGCGCTGCAAGACGAGATTTCTCCTCTGCAGTAAAAGATACGTTTGCCAAGGCATACGAGCTGAGGAGGAGGCGGCGTTCCTATGCTTTGGCAAACACTTTGTATATAAAAAAAAATAAAAAATTCCGGCAATGATTTATTCATCCACATCGATTGATGTGAATGGAGAAATCTGGTTTGCCAGGGCATACGAGCTAAGTGGGTATGGATGTTGGGCGGAGCTCCTATGTCCTGGCAGACGCCTTTCCCCTCCTTTTTTTTTTTGGGCAGAGATTTTTTCATCCACATTGATCGATGCGAATGAAGAAATCTGTGCCGTTCATTTTTTTCTTTCAGCCCAGAGGCTGAATGGAAAAAAAAAAATCTCATTACCTGTATGCTCAATATAAGGAGTATAGCAGAAACTCCTAATGCTGGCCATACATGTAATGATTGCGGAGACCCTCAAATGCCAGGGCAGTACAAACACCCCACAGATGACCCCATTTTGGAAAGAAGACACCCCAAGGTATTCGCTGAGGGGCATATTGAGTCCATGAAAGATTAAAATTTTTGTCCCAAGTTAGCGGAAAGTGAGACTTTGTGAGAAAAAATAAAAAAAAAAAAAATAAAAAAAAATCAATTTCCGCTAACTTATGCAAAAAAAAAAAAAAAAATTCTATGAACTCGCCAGGCCCCTCATTGAATACCTTGGGGTGTCTTCTTTCCAAAGTGGGGTCACATGTGGGGTATTTATACTGCCCTGGCTTTTTAGGGGCCCTAAAGCGTGAGAAGAAGTCTGGGCTCCAAATGTCTAAAAATGTCCTCCTAAAAGGAATTTGAGCACCTTTGCGCATCTAGGCTGCAAAAAAAGTGTCACACATGTGGTATCGCCGTACTCAGGAGAAGTTGGGGAATGTGTTTTGGGGTGTCATTTTACATATACCCATGCTGGGTGAGATAAATATCTTGGTCAAATGCCAACTTTGTATAAAAAAAATTGGAAAAGTTGTCTTTTGCCAAGATATTTCTCTCACCCAGCATGGGTATATGTAAAATGACACCCCAAAACACATTCCCCAACTTCTCCTGAGTACGGCGATACCAGATGTGTGACACTTTATTGCAGCCTAGGTGGGCAAAGGGGCCCACATTCCAAAGAGCACCTTTCGGATTTCGCAGGCCATTTTTTACACATTTTGATTGCAAAGTACTTCTCACACATTAGGGCCCCTAGAATGCCAGGGCAGTATAACTACCCCACAAGTGACCCCATTTTGGAAAGAAGACACCCCAAGGTATTCCGTGAGGGGCATGGCGAGTTCCTAGAATTTTTTATCGCAAGTTAGTGGAATATGAGACTTTGTAAGGAAAAAAATAAAAATAAAAAAAAAATCATCATTTTCCGCTAACTTGTGACAATAAATAAAAAATTCTAGGAACTCGCCATGCCCCTCACGGAATACCTTGGGGTGTCTTCTTTCCAAAATGGGGTCACTTGTGGCGTAGTTATACTGCCCTGGCAATTTACGGGCCCAAATGTGTGAGAAGTACTTTGCAATCAAAATGTGTAAAAAATGGCCTGCAAAATCCGAAAGGTGCACTTTGGAATATGTGCCCCTTTGCCCACCTTGGCTGCAAAAAAGTGTCACACATGTGGTATCGCCGTACTCAGGAGAAGTTGGGGAATGTGTTTTGGGGTGTCATTTTACATATACCCATGCTGGGTGAGATAAATATCTTGGTCAAATGCCAACTTTGTATAAAAAAAATTGGAAAAGTTGTCTTTTGCCAAGATATTTCTCTCACCCAGCATGGGTATATGTAAAATGACACCCCAAAACACATTCCCCAACTTCTCCTGAGTACGGCGATACCAGATGTGTGACACTTTTTTGCAGCCTAGGTGGGCAAAGGGACCCACATTCCAAAGTGCACCTTTCGGATTTCACTGGTCATTTTTTACAGATTTTGATTGCAAACTTCTTCTCACACATCTGGGCCACTAAAATGCCAGGGCAGTATAACTACGCCACAAGTGACCCCATTTTGGAAAGAAGACACCCAAAGGTATTTTGTGATGGGCATAGTGAGTTCATGGAAGTTTTTATTTTTTGTCACAAGTTAGTGGAATATGAGACGTTGTAAGAAAAAAAAAAAAAAAAAAAAAAAAATCATCATTTTCCGCTAACTTGTGACAAAAAATAAAAAGTTCTATGAACTCACTATGCCCATCAGCGAATACCTTAGGGTGTCTACTTTCCGAAATGGGGTCATTTGTGGGGTTTTTCTACTGTCTGGGCATTGTAGATCCTCAGGAAACATGACAGGTGCTCAGAAAGTCAGAGCTGCTTCAAAAAGCGGAAATTCACATTTTTGTACCATAGTTTGTAAACGCTATAACTTTTACCCAAACCATTTTTTTTCTTTGCCCAAACATTTTTTTTATTTATCAAAGACATGTAGAACAATAAATTTAGCGAAAAATTTATATATGGATGTCGTTTTTTTTGCAAAATTTTACAGCTGAAAGTGAAAAATGTCTTTTTTTTGCAAAAAAAAATCGTTAAATTTTGATTATTAACAAAAAAAGTAAAAATGTCAGCAGCAATGAAATACCACCAAATGAAAGCTCTATTAGTGAGAAGAAAAGGAGGTAAAATTCATTTGGGTGGTAAGTTGCATGACCGAGCAATAAACGGTGAAAGTAGTGTAGTGCAGAAGTGTAAAAAGTGGCCTGGTCATGAAGGGGGTTTCAGCTAGCGGGGTTGAAGTGGTTAAAGGAGAATTCTTTGTATAATGAAATTAATATAGAGTAATAACAATACAATTTTTCAGTTTTATTTCAGCATCAATTCTTCATGGATTTCAAGATCTCTGCTTGCTGCTATTGAATAGGAACCTTTATTGTTAACTTCCTGTGGATACAAATCTGTCCTGGTCCTGTGACGCCCAAACAGGTACTTGGACACAGCTCTGAGACCTGTATTGTAATGAGCTGTTCACCTCGTGTGATCACCACATGACCAGGACAGGTTTTTATCCACTGGAAGTAAACAACGAAGGCTTATATTAAATGACAGCAAGCAGAGATATTGAAAACTTTTCATTATACAAAAATAATATAAAAATATATGATAATAATAATATTTGCTGAAACCAAAATACCCCTTTAGGCTAAAACCACTTTTGTCTAGCTCTGTACCAACTATTGGTTGGCTTACTTTGAGAAAAACTAAAAGTTATGACAGAATTGTGGCACAATGTTGGTGCAAAACGTTGAATCTTAGGCCACGCTCCCTTTTCAGACGAGCAGGAAAAAAAAATTTAAGAGCAATTTTAGGGCAATTTGCACCAAAATGCATCACTTTTTAGACAAATTCTAGGCGCAGGCCCTTTAGAAAATCTTGGCCAAGGTACTTTGCTGCTCATACACAACGTGTTTTTACAAGCTTTTAAAAAAAGCTGAATAACAATTGTGTGTGAAGGAGGCTTAATGCATATATTTTAACGGGGTTTTCCAGGCTCCTGATATTCATAACCTATCGTCAGGATTAGGGATGAGCGAATAGACTTTGGATGATACATGCGAAGTCCATTCGCTAAAAACTGTGTTGTAATACTGCATGGGGTTTCCGCTCCATACAGTATTAGAATGTATTGGCTCCAATGAGCCGAAGTTATTAGACCGCACAAGACTTCGTGTAATAACTTTGGGAATTAATTATTACTGTAAAAAAACGTGGTGCCGAACTCAGCTGGTACCTTGGAAACCGAACCCAAGTTCAGTGCCAAGGTTTTTTACAGTATTAATTCCCAAAGTTATTACGCAAAGTCTTGCGCGACTTTGAGAAGTAATAACTTTGGCTCATCGGATACAATACATTCTAGTAGAGTATTAGTAACATTACAACAACGTTTTTAGCGAATCAACTTCAGATGTACCATCCGAAGTCGATTCGCTCATCTCTAGTCAGGATTGGTCCTTAATATCCGATCGCTGAGGGTACGACACCCCGCATCCCCTCCATTCAGCTGTTCCCTGCAGCCCCGGGCGCTGGAACTAATACTTTGCATGGAAGAGGAAGCACACTGCAGCAGCCAGGGCACACCCCTGTATCATACACACAGCCGCTGCTGAAGAATCTCTTTTCAAAAAGAGGGGAATACTACGTGTCAGCGAAGGTTGGCCAAGGAGACTTCCTACAAAAGACCGCTTATGTAGGAAGAGATAAGCGGTGCCTGTGTAACGCCCCTCACCTCTGGGGGAAAAATCAGGTTCTGCGTTATGAAGAAGTGATTCCATCAATAACACCTACTGCAGAATGGAGAAAGGTGAGCAGGTGTGGCATCACAGGAGGCATCTCTGCCACGTCAGTCGCTTGTGATGCCAGATAGTGTGCCATTTTCTCAATATAAGGGCTCGTTCACACAAACGCGTGAAGCCCGTGCCCGCGCTGTGAACCGCAATGTAAGGACACCGTCCGTGGGGCAGGCTCATGGTGATCGCAGACGCATTCTCCTGAATGGGTTTGTGATCCTTCCGTTCTGCAAAAAGATAGAGCAAGTTCTATCTTTTTGCGGGGCAGAGGCACGGAACGGGACACCAGAAATCACTCCGTAGTCCTTCCATAGTGTTCCGTTCCGCATCTCCTTATTTGCAAACCCACTGAAATATATGGGTCCGCATCCGTGATGCGGAATGGCCACGGAACGGTGCCCGTGTATTGCAGATCCGCAAATGCGGTCCGCAATACGGCAACGGGCATCACACGTTCATGGGAACAAGGCCTAATGGTGTCTTGAATTCGGCAGACTATAGATTTCATATTAAAACCATTAAAGGGCTTTTATTCGATAGTCACCCATCTACTGGTAATGCCAGTTATTTCATCATTTGCTCTGTCATTCAGTTTACTGAAGCATTTTTGCAGAAAAACAGAGGAATAGGTTTGTTATTGATGCTGCATGCCCGTGTTCACATTGGCTTCACCTGCTGCATTCTATATGAGAACAAGCGCCCGCTATAGGGGAAATATAGCAGGACATGGCGGATATTCAGATGAATAGCAGTATGTGTAATACATGGAAGGGGAGCTGCTCTCCATTCTACCCCGTAGAGGGGGTATCAAGCAGGGGGAACCTGCGCTACGATATCTGTGTGCCCTAACAGACAACATAGACATGTCGGACAATCCCTTGTAAGCGCACACTCATGAATAAATATAATTTTACATGTTTTTATTTTAAAGGTGTATTTTGGTTGCGATAAGTAAGACAACTGTTAGATTTGTGGGAGTCCAAGTGCTGGGAGCCCCAATGATCATGAGAACGGGGGACCCATGTCACCCTTTGAAAAAAGTAGTGGTCAAGCATGGGCACTGCAGCTACACTTAAATTCTGTGGGGCACCAGAAGTAGCCAAACGCTGTGCTCAGCTATCTCCGGCAGTCCCATAAAAATGAATGGAGTGGCAATGCGCATGTCCTACTGGCACATTATGAGAGAGGAGCACTAGGCGGGCATCTGGTGGCACCAACGGTGCATTTTTTACTGGCACATTATGGTAGGCACTATGGGGGGGGGGAGGCACTATGGAGACATCTGGTGGCACTATAGGGGCATTTGTTTTTACTGGCACATTATGGGGGAGAGGAGCACTATGGGGGCATCTGGTGGCACTATAGAGGCATTTTTTACTAGCACATTATGGGGGAGAGGAGCGCTATGGAGGCATCTGGTGGCACTATAGAGGCATTTTTTTACTGGCACATTTTGGGGGAGAGGAGCACTATGGGGACACTAAGATGGGGCATTTTATACTGGGACATCATAGGGGCACTATGGGGAAGGCGGAGAGGAGCACTATGGGATCATTTACTGGGGGCACTAAGATGAAGCATTTTATACTGGCATACATTATGAGGACATTAGCTCAAATGCGGGCACTAAGAGGGGGTATTTCTTGTACTGTCGTATGATAAATGGGGCAGGGGGCTTCGGCCTGGTGAGGACGGCCGAGGTGGGCAGCAGGCCACAGGCAGGTGGCGATTGGTGGGGGAACCACAGGCTGCGAGCAGGATCCGGGGATGGAGGAGAGGGAAGGAGCTTCCTGGCTGTGGCCTGCTCCCCTGCATATGTACACCACACTCTCACAGTTCCTAGTACCAATGCTCAAGTATTATACTGCACTTTTTCTCTTCACAATTTACCCAAAATTCAACTGAAAACACAACTAAGTATGAAGAGGGGATGGAAATTCAGCACAATGGAGAATAAGAAGTTTAGGAGACACAGATCAAAACTGTGCACATTTGTTCGTACATACATGGAGCCCAGGGCAAAGCCCTAAATGTGGGGCTCCTGAGCCACGGCCAGAAAGGGGTTAACAAATTAGTCTATGTTGCAGAAAATCCAGACAGAGCAGACGGTAATGAAGAGCTTTCATTCCCAAATTATTATGGTGAGTACGCTTTTGCAGTTTTGTTGCTCTGACAACCACTTTAGAAAATGGAGAGGAAAAAAAATAATTGAGGAAGCATTCTATTACAGGAACGGTGGCGGAAAAGTAGAAAATCAAAGTATATACTGCTGAACAGAAAGGAACCGGCGTTGCGTTAGACATAAATTTTGACAATGCACTCGACAGTCTGGCGGTTGGATCACTTACAAGAATGCAAATGTCAACAGGGAGGAAGACCTGGCGCTTACTGCTGTGAAATGGAACAGCTCTGAGACAGGTGATGATACCTTGCGCTTTCCCTATGTGGCTGGCGGCATGGTCTGCGTGAACGTCCTGGACACCTGCAACATGATAGAAGGAAAATATATGGTCACACGCATAAACAGGGGTGCACACCCTTTTCTGGTCCGAGGACAACATTGTCACATTGAACATCTCTCATGGACTGCAACAAAACTTAAAAGCCATGTACACCTTGGGGGGGCATTTTTTATTGTGTTGTACTCATTTTGAGATAAAAATCTTTTTTTAAATTGGTCTTTATTACAAATATGGAGCCCGTTTTTCTGTACAGGGCTGAGATGCTCTAATAGAGAAATCTGAATTTTTTATCTGCTCCCAGACATTATAAACACTAATTTTAGCTCAATCCTCATCTTAATGATAAGAATGTGGCTTAAATAAGTGTTCATGACCTCTTAGTAAATTAGAGATAAGGGTTATTAGGCACAAAGTGAAAGTACCAGTCACACTGCTAGACAGTTAACCCTTTGTTACAGAACGGTCCAATATTTTTAATAAAGACCAGTTGAAAAAAAAAATATGTTTAGCCCCAAATGAGTACAATGCAATAATACAAAAAATGTAAATTGCCTCTGAAGGTGCACATAGCCTTTAATGTGATTACTCCATAATTGATGGAAAAAAAAAGATCAGACATCATATAGTACATGACATCATCTTTCGAACAAAGCTAGAACCAGCCCTGTACCTCGCATGGATCCAGAGATCTCTCCATGCATTGGAAGCTGCCAGATCAGGGCGCATTTATTTCAGGCTGCCAGCAAGTCCTTTCTCAGGGGGTGTACCCTTTCTCATGGGGCATGTCATTTTTGTTGTCACTCTTTCTTGTAACTGCCACAGATTCTAACAGAAGTTATGTCTGGTGGCAGTTGAAGATTTAAACTGAGCATGTGCGACCACCTGAGTGAAGTGGACGGAGAAATGACAAAAAGGACCTATACAGATACATTTCATTGAATAGCTCTGTGGCTATACTCCTTTTTTAATTCCATGCAATTACTAAAGTATTCAGATCCATGTGCTGGTTTGAAAAATGCTGAATATTTTTTTGTGGCAGAACCCCAACTGTTACTAAGGCGAGATGTGTCTAAGCCCCGACCACCAGTGCATGTGCAGCATGTTATGAGGGTCTGCATGTGTCTTAGCGCATGGCAGTGTGCGGCTATTTGTACCCTTTTTATCACATTCTTTGGAGGTGCTGGGTCTATCTATTGTTTTTTTTTTTTTTGCAGTGTATAAAGATTATGGTAAAAGTACAAGGAACCACGAGAAATAAATGTGGATATATACGTGGGTGTATGTTCATCTGTTCGTGAAAAATAAACGTTGTCTAAACACTGAATTATCTGCTCCAAATCACATAGCCGATTGTCAATTTAGCCCCTTGCAGACAAGAGTGTGTCACGCTGCTCCCGGCCTGACCTCCCAGCACTGCCGGGTCATATAGCATTATATTGATTTATTATGCCATGTAAGCCTTAGAGGTCTGGAATGTATTGGATAACAGTGACAGCATTATGTCAGTGTCATCTAATACATTCCAGAATCAATATAATGCTATGTGACCCGGGCAGTGCTGGGAGGTCAGGCCGGGAGCAGCGTGACACACGCTCATCTGCAAGGTGACTTAGGATAGATTTACTTATTGCAGAGCATTTACCTCTAAAATACAGGGCCACCAGTAAGTAGAAGACACTGAATTGCCCCCTTAGGCCAGAGACATAAGAGCGAGCGAAATGCGTTAAACTCGCAGCGTGTGTCAGCGGGAGGTCCGGTCCTGACCTCCATTCCACTAAAAGGATGACACAGCATTCTACTGATTTATAATGCTGTGTAATAGCACTATCTAGGAGTCTCCTCTCTGGGGTCTACAAATGGATCACAATGTACTACTGAGCCACCGCTGTCCTGACACAGCTCCTGTAAGGTTCTGTTCACATACTCTTCGATCCTCCTGTCAGTAGGTCACCAATAGAGGCAGATGTCATATAGGCCCCCATTGTATTAAAAAAAATGCAAGTCAAGAGGTGCCAACAGGGCAAACCCTCCCACTCATTTTACATGTTCCCCAAAATGGGGACCAAAATAGTTGCCAATGAGGGCAAGAATTTGCAGACTAGTCAATATTTGCAACCAGCCCTCCTGCCGCAATGCAGCTCCTAAAGGCAACCAAGGGCCGTACGCGGAGGACGTGTGGAGCGGGGCCGTACGCGGAGGACGTGTGGAGCGGGGCCGTACGCGGAGGACGTGTGGAGCGGGGCCGTACGCGGAGGACGTGTGGAGCGGGGCCGTACGCGGAGGACGTGTGGAGCGGGGCCGTACGCGGAGGACGTGTGGAGCGGGGCCGTACATGTCCTGCGCAGGATTGTAGCAGGAGCAGATTGAGACAGAAGTGGTTTATTACCGCCTCTCCCTTTCATAGTGTTCAATGCTGCTTCCTCTACTGGACTCTGCAATCACGTGATGGCCCAGTGTTAGTCTTAGCAGACACAGATCTGCTATGTCAGTCGTTCTAGTCACATGAAACTATATATAATATTGGAGTTCCTTTGCATATTTAAAGGGGTTGGCCCTTCTAATAAATTGGTGGCGTATCGCTAGGATATGCTACCAATGTCGGATAGGGTGAGGCGCCAACAAGGTGAAGGAGAGCGGACCGTGCATGCGCAGCCACCCTCCATTCTTTTCTAGGAGACTGCTGAAAATAGCCAAGAGCTGGCTTGGCTATTTCAGTCAGCCCCATAAAAGTGAATGGAGCGGTGGCTGCGCTTGAGCGGTGCGCTTCCTATTAATTTCTTTCTATGGGTCTTCCCAAAATAGCCGAGCGCATCGAACAGCTATTTTTGCCACTCCCACAAAAATTTATGGAGGGCAGCCGCACATGCGCAGTCTGCTTTCCTTTACTTTGCAAGCTCTAGAAATAGGTGCAGATCCCACCTCCTGGGGATATGCCATCAATGTATGACATAGGCCAACCCCTTTAATAAATAAAAAGCTATATTGTGGGGGGAAAAAATAAAATAAAAAATTTTTGCACAGATTTCCCCAAATAAAAAAACACACTCTCTAAAAACTTTTTATAAAAAGCCTTATGTATCATGTAAAAATGTGCTACAAAGGCTCAGTTCACTGTGTAGTGGTTGTTGCCAATATAATAAAGATGACCTATCCGCAGGACAAGCCATCAAGATTACAATACTGAACAACCCCTTTAAGGTTCAAAGTTGAATATCAGATGTAAGAAGCAGAAAAAGAGATTTCTTTTAGGTCTCATGCACACGACAGTATGTATTTTGCAGTCAGCAGAAAAAACGGATCCACAAAAAAAAATATATATATAAAATGACGACATCCGTGTGCATTCCCTGATTTGTGGAATGGAACAGCTGGCCCCTAATCGAACAGTCTTATTATTGTCCATAATGTGGACAATAATAGGATATGTTCTATTCTTTTGCGGAACGGAAATACGGAAAGAACACGGAATAACTTCAGGTTTTTTGTTTTGCGGCCCAATTGAAATGAATGGTTCTGCATACGGTCCGCAAAATAAAATAAAAAATGGAACGGAGAAGGAAAGAAAATACGCTCGTGTGCATGAGCCCTTAGTCTGGAGCGCGGCATGTTACCTGCAGCAGGTATGTGTGGCCGCTGGACGGCCTCCTTCTGAGAAGGGCTCCTACAGTTTGGAGAAATCTAGAAAGGCCTTCTACAGCAGGGCGCTTTAGTAACACCCGCATAAAGGTGGGATGTCTTTGGCACAAGTTAAATCTGCAGGAAGACTTCCAGGACCTACCAAGAGTCTCCAAGGTCAAGTAGAGCAAGGAACTTTGGGTGTTTTCTGCATAGGTCTCCAGCTCTTTTATGGTTCGATAGGCCCGATCATCCAGGTTCTTCTCCTAATATTGAGAGAAAAATACAAAATGGAGGACACATTGTGATGCTGGCCTAACTGGCAATGTCTGCGGCTCCCCACATGTTCTCTAGTAATGTCCCTTCTACGGAAAGTATGAATGGAGATAACATGTCTAGGGAGGATTTCATGCATCCAGGTTACAGTACATCGAGCAGTGAGAAGAACATTACTAGCTGTGGTGGTTTAACACAATGGTAAGATAAGGCAGCGTCAATCTGGTCGCTTTCTATGGTCTGTGAACATAGACGTCAGTGCTGAGATTTAGGCTCTGGAGGAACATTTTCTAATAATATTGTTTCTTACATACAGACATGCTTTGAAAGCCTATAGCGCCACCATGTGTCACTGTCATTCTACTGCAGTTACTTTAGATAAATGGGATGACCTGCCATTACAGGTAGGAGGTTCGTATTGTTCCTGGATGGACCGGGGATGTGGATCTGCTTACATGGTGGCTCTGTTGCCAGTCAGCACAACGGACGCTGCAGCACTTTATTTCTCTCTGTATATGCCCCTTACTGATGGAAATGTTTCCTGTTCTCGTGCAGGACAGAGACGTAAAGGCTGATTTATTTGGGAGCATTACATAGTATACATGACCACTTAAACTAAGCAGTTTTGGATGTGTCTTTTAAGAGCCCCTTTCAAGGGCATAGGTCATACATGTATAGAAAAATGCAACGGAACGAACCGCCTCATTTAATAGCAAAAATCATTTATATCAAAAATTGCACAATTCTATTGCATGGAATTTTAGCGTATAGAACAGCATACAGGAACAAGAAGGGGCAGACTGGCCATTGACCCTACAGGGAAATCTCCCCGTGGGCCGATGTCCTCATGGCTGTCGGTCGGGTACATAATAATCTGATGCTATCAGCATTAATTTTGCACCTGGTAGGCGGCTGCAGTATTTTGTGCTGCACTGTGACATCTGGTTCTGTTGGGCAGTATTTTGTGCTGCACTGTGGTATTTGGTTCTGTTGGGGCAGTATATTGTGCTGCACTGTGACATCTGGTTCTGTTGGGGCAGTATATTGTGCTGCACTGTGATATCTGGTTCTGTTGGGACAGTGTTTTGTGCAGCACTGTGATATCTGGTTCTGTTGGGGCAGTATATTGTGCGGCACTGTGGTATCAGTTTTTTTGGGGCAGTATATTGTGCTACACTGTGGTATCTGGTTTTTTTGGGCAGTATATTGTGCTGCACTGTGGTATCTGGTTCTGTTGGGGCAGTATTTCACTGCCCACCAATCATTTTAAAGGGAGTCTGTCACCTCCATATGGCCATATCCAGTGCTTACATGGCTCTGTAGCACACCTACACAGGAGTGTAACGGTACCTTTGTTCTTTTCTTTAGACTTGCACCAGCAGGAAAAACGAAGTTTAAAGAAGGCAGAGCAGCCTGGGCACCTACACACAGAACGCCGCCCCTGGGCACCTACACACTGAACGCCGCCCATGGGCACCTACACACTGAACGCCGCCCCTGGGCACCTACACACTGAACGCCGCCCCTGGGCACCTACACACTGAACGCCGCCCCTGGGCACCTACACACTGAACGCCGCCCCTGGGCACCTACACACTGAACGCCGCCCCTGGGCACTTGCGAGTGCTCATTTGCATATGAATTAAACTTCGTTTTTCCTGCTGGTGCAAGTCTAAAGAAAAGAACAAAGGTACCGTTACACTCCTGTATAGGTGTGCTACAGAGCCATGTAAGCACTGGATATGGCCATATGGAGGTGACAGACTCCCTTTAAATACTGGGAGGGGGGGGGGGGGGGGGCGCACTGCCCACCAATGCAAACATTGTAGGAACATTCCCGACACCCGACCTCTGACCGGGAACTGCTGTCCGCGCAATTAACCCCTCAGGTGCCGCGGAGGCAGCGCCCTGTCAGAGGTGCGTCCCCATCACCATGGGAACACCTCGGGTTTAGAATATACCATCAGATCTGAGTTTTCTCCAATCCGATGGTATATTTTAACTTCAAACGTCAAACATGGGAACGCCTCTCCACGCCCAGCTCGTCGCCGATCCACTGCTCCGGTAAACAAAGCCATCTCAGCCCTGCTACTTGCCCGCAGCAGGGCTAAGCTACTGAACAAACTACCTGCCCGGCACCCGGAACTGCATGTCCCGGGCGTCAGGCAATACGACTGCCACAGCCCTATTAAAATTAATGGGTCAGGATTCAGTGCGGGTGCAATGCGTTCATGTTCATGTCACGCATTGCACCCACGCGGAATACTCGCCCGTGTGAAAGAGGCCTAATGGGCTTCTGGGGAAAACTGAAGTAACGCACAGATTTACCAATATTTTATAGGAGTCACCACATTTACTTCCAAGAATCCTGCCTTGAAAATGGCTTTTCAGACTGTAAAAATAGTATAATGTTGCTAGAAATCCTTTGGTAAGAATAAATGCAATTTAAGGGTACTTTCACACTTGCGTTTTTCCGGATCCGGCGTGTAATTCCGGCGAGTGGAGTACACGCTGGATCCGGACAATGCAAGTGTGAAAGAGGCCTTAGGGTACTTTCACACTAGCGTTTTTCTTTTCCGGCGCTGAGTTCCGTCCTAGGGGCTCAAATCCGGAAAAGAACTGATCAGTTTTATCCTAATGCATTCTGAATGGAGAGTCAGTCCTTCAGGATGTATCAGGACGTCTTCAGTTCAGTCTTTTTGACTGATCAGGCTTTTCAGAAAAACGTAGCATGCAATATTTTTACCTCCGGCCAAAAAGCCTGAACACTTTGACTGAACGCCTGATCAGGCTTTTTTCCCATTGACTTGCATTAACGCCGGATCCGGCCCCGTGTGTTCAGTCAAAACGGATCCGGCTTTTGCATGTTAAACCCGAAAAATGTGAAAAAAAAGTTAAAGTCCATAAATGGCGGATCCGTTTTTTCCAATGCATTTTTCCATTGTGATCGAAAGCCTGATCAGGATTCAAATGTAATCCGTTTTCACACGTTTTTCCGGATCCGGCGGGCAGTTCCAGTGTCGGAATTGAACGCCGGATTAAAACAACGCTAGTGTGAAAGTAGCCTTACAATAGACTACTCCTGAGTTTTCTGTCCGTATTTTGTTATATTAGCAGAATCCACTAGGTGGCAGCGTTGTTCCTCAACTCCTGCAATAAAGAACATGATGATTATGACTAGGGATGAGCGAATCGACTTCGGATGAAACATCCGAAGTCGATTCACATAAAACTTTGTTTCAATACTGTACGGAGCGAGCGCTCTGTACAGTATTAGAATGTATTGGCTCAGATGAGCCAAAGTTATTACTTCGCGAAGTCTCGCGAGACTTCGGGTAATAACTTCAGAAATTAATTTCTACTGTAAAAAAAAAAAAAAACATTTCCCGAACTCTGGTTCAGTTCCAAGGTACCACTTGGAACCGAACCAGAGTTCGGGAAATGTTTTTTTTTACAGAAACGTAGTATTATGCAAATAGACTTTGGATGCTTGTCCGCCGTGCTGCGAGCGCATCTCCGGCCCATCCCCATTATAGTGAATGGGGCCAGAGCGGACTTCCGACAGCACACGTCTGCAAGCATTAGTATGTTCCCCTGCCGGACAATACTAACGCTAATGTGAAAGAAGCCTTAGTCTGTACTTTTAACTCCCAGGAAGGGGAAAGGAGGATTCTGGGAGTTGTAGTTTCAGAACAGCTGGAGTGCCGGAGGTTGCCGATCCCTGGTCTCCAGGCTGATAGTGCCAGACAGTAAAGCACAGCATGCAGCTTTTTCTATCCGGTGTTATAAGTGATGTGCAGGATATATGTGAGCGAACACAAGTGCTAATCAAAGGCCAGATGAAGCGCAGGTAGCACACGGCCGTCGCTCTGTCTTTGTCCACATCTTGTATAACCTGAAGATTTTTAGCAGTTGGCGATCGCCAATCTTCGCATTCTTTTGGAGGATTTATACTGTACTTGTGCACAGAGCACCACCATATACCGACGTTGGGTAGTCCTGCCATATAGCTTTATACAGCCATGGGATTTGGGATATATCACAGTAGTGCCAGCCACAATCTTGAACAAAAGTGCCAAGCATGAGCCCGCCTTATGCACCTACATGCACAGCCGAGCATGCCATTGCCAGACACCTCTAGCAGCAGTTTATCTTCAGAGAACAAATGGATCGGGCATGATGAAAATCGAACTGCCCAATCCTCATCTCCTCGGACATCTGCCGTTGGGGGGGGGAGAGAACTGAGAAGCCTGCTGAATTTGGCAAGTGCAGTCAACATACAGTCCATCTAATCTGCAGGACCAGTTTAAGATTAAGAAAAGGTCTAGAATATGAATGGGTTGCAACTGCTGGACATTGGCAGGACTGTGAGCGTTTTATACTCTGTTCAGTCTGGAATCAAAGATTGATCATTGTCCAGTTCCCGAGCGTTATGAGGATCTCTGAATCTCCAAGCCCTTCTAGACCAAGGAGCGCCATCTACAAGAAGGTGGGGGAACTCTTGTACCTGCTAGATGGCGCCTCATGTTTTATACCTACACCATGGACAAGATCATCACGGTGGACAACCTGATTTGTCTGCGTTTTGAATTCTGCAACATGCATGGTCAGCTTTAGCTTGCATTTCCAATGAGGCTGCCGCGTGCGGCCAACACCCCAG
Source organism: Bufo gargarizans (assembly GCF_014858855.1). Lineage (NCBI taxonomy): Eukaryota > Metazoa > Chordata > Amphibia > Anura > Bufonidae > Bufo > Bufo gargarizans. The sequence goes on along the minus strand of NC_058084.1, from coordinate 84,347,905 downwards.
CTCATCCGTGATGGTCAATGGGAGCCTAAATTTGCAGGTTATAAATGGAAATCAATGCACAGCTCCGGATCAGTCACAGAAAGGACCCCACTGACTTTTAATGGGTCCAATGGATTCCGCCAGGGTATACACCTCTAGCTATCCTATAAAAAAAAATTAACTCTACAAATGAGGATCCCAGTGAATGTGAACAAGGCCCAAGACTATGCCAGGTATGGAGAGACCAGAGAAAAGGAGACATCTCACCCGCTCATCGATAACTCGGCTCAGCCATCGTTTTGTCAGTTTATGCCTCTGAACAGCCTAATAACAAAAAATACTTTATTAGTCCTAAAACAGGATGGATTGCATTTTAACATCTATACAGACTGCAGACAATAAGGCTCTATTCACACTGCCCTCCCTTAAAGGGGGTTGTCTCATCTTAGACATTGGTGGCATATTGCTAGAATATGCCACCAATATCAGACAGGTGAAGGTCCCACTGCCGGAACGGGCACCTGAAAGTGAAGGAGAGCACACTGAGCACGCGCCCTCCGTTCACTGCTATGGGAGCGCTCTGCTATTTTCGGAAGTCCCATAGAAATAAATGGAGAGCGCACCATGCAAGCATAGCCACCGCTTCATTCACTTCTATGCTACTGCTGGAGAGCCGGCTGATCTGCGGTCACTTCAGGGGTCCCACTCTGGAATTAGGAGGTGGGACCCGCACCTATATGACAATAGCAGCATAACCCCAGGCATGTCTATATTCTGTAGCATCTTCTCTTAGAACCCTGCACTGTGTTGTTCTTCTGTTATTCCTCCTAGAAATTAATGAATACATTGAGAAACGGATGTCAATAGCTGGGGGGGGGGCCACGTATCCACATTCTGACACCATTTAATCAATGATGACTGTGTAGGGACACGACTATTTGATAGGGTTATGGTAACAACCAACTGGCAATTTATTCATAAACATTCAGGAGGAATAACAGAGGAACCGTCCAATGCAAGGTTTTAAGAATATTTCATTGGGAATACTTGTTTTCTAGAACAGACATGTCAGGAGAGGTGACAGGTCCTCTTTAATGGATCCACAACTGGTATAACAGAACCGTTGACTTTTAAAGGGCTTCTGTCACCCCACTAAACGCATTATATTTTTTTGTCTACTTATAATCCCTATCCTGCCATATAGCCATACATTATGTTATTAATAATTTTCGTTCAGTAGATTTAGCCAAAAACTAACTTTTATGATATGCTAATTACCTTTCTACCAGCAAGTAGGGCGTCTACTTGCTGGTAGCAGCCGCAGAAAACCGCCCCCTCCTTGTGTTGATTGACAGGGCCAGCCGCGATCTCCTCCTCCGGCCGGCCCTGTCAGCATTTTAAAAATCGCGCACCTGTGTTGATTCGGCGCAGGCGCTCTGAGAGAAGGAGGCTCGCCTCCTCAGCACTCCCTCAGTGCGCCTGCGCCGATGACGTCTTCTCTTTCGGTGATATCATCGGCGCAGGCGCACTGAGGGAGTGCTGAGGAGGCGAGCCTCCTTCTCTCAGAGCGCTGCTACCAGCAAGTAGACGCCCTACTTGCTGGTAGAAAGGTAATTAGCATATCATAAAAGTTAGTTTTTGGCTAAATCTACTGAACGAAAATTATTAATAACATAATGTATGGCTATATGGCAGGATAGGGATTATAAGTAGACAAAAAAATAATAATGCGTTTAGTGGGGTGACAGAAGCCCTTTAAAGGGGTTATCTAACCCCTAAAATGCCTCCCTTACTGCCCGGGCCCCTCACACTGATTCCACTTATCTTGCTCCCCGTTCCCACGTCGCTTCCGGTGAGGAGGGAGCAGTCAATAGCAGGCTGCAACAGGGACGAGCCTCGCTTGCATCGAAGGTGACACAGGAGCCGGGGAGCAAGGTAGAATTAGTGTGAGAGGCCCGGGCAGTAGGGGAGGCATTTTAGGGGTTGCAAACAGATTAGAGTCACAGACTACACAGGCACTCTAGATTAGGAGATGCTCTTTGCAGCGCCCATCGGTTTAGACTATTAGAGAGGGTGCTGAGCTGGGAAGCCCCCACCCCCACCCCGACAACTCTTTTAAAGGGATTGGTCTATTTCCCCAAAAATTATTTTTCTCTCAATAGCCTGTAATCTAGTTTTGGTGTGACATACATCTGTACACACACCAGATCATTCCCCAGCCGCAAAGAAGAAGGTCCGCGGGCCTTCCTCTACGGCCAGCACTGCGTCAACGGGGTGTAAGATGGCGGCAGTGACGTGATTTACCCACTTCACCTATTTACGCACTGTTTTTCGATGGTTCCTGTTGTGCGCATGCGCTGAACAACAAGTGACCATGTTCAGCGAATGCACAGAAAAGGATCCATCAGGAACAGTGCAGATATCAGCGACATGAATGAATCACACCATCGCCGTCATCTTGTGTCCCGCCCGTAGGTGACGTCGATATTCCATGGTGTTCATCAACCAAAGGACACATCTGTGATTGTAATATATAGCGGCAACTGAAGATACCTTGGACAGTTCAAGCGCTACAGGTTGATGTGGAGGTTTCCCATTGTAGATCTCATCTATAGTCTCTCTCCAGAACTGCATCCTCATCAGTCCGATGTTCTTCTGAGAAACCGAATCTTTCACCTTCAGAGAAAAGTCAGATCTTGAATAAGGTGACTGACGGATACCCGTGTGCTGCGGCCACTTAATACTATAGCAAGCCTATTGGCGTACACTGTATAGCGGCTGCGCTGTATTGAGGCTAAATGCCATTCACTTGAATGGGACTGAGCCGCACAACGGTCATGTGACCGATGGGCGCGATGTCACAGGCCAAGCTTCGTGGTCACTTCCAACAGATCGGCAGCCGTGTACGAGTCTAAGCCCCCCAATATGACATTCATGTCCTATGCCAGGGATCAGCAACCTCTGGCACTCCAGCTGTCCATGAACTACAACTCCCAGAATCCTCCTTTTACTTCTATGAGAGTTACAAGAACAGCCAAGAAAATATGCATGCTGGGAGTTGTAGTTTCACAGCAGCGGTAGTTCTGGAGGTGGATAATTCCTGTCCTATCCTATACAAACTCAGTTCCTCTAAATGTAACCAGGGGTGCATTCTGGTGTCGGTCTTGAGAACTACAAGTCCAATAATGCCCCCTGCAGGTCGGCACCCGAAGCACAAGACATAAAGATGAGCACAAGAGACTGGAATACCTGCCTGTGACAGCTCTACATTGAAGGCTCGTAGTGCAAATACCGAACTCCGTGACTCAGGAGGAAGCAGCAGCGTGCACAGAAATCCTTCATGATCTCGCTTCCTGTGCAAGGGAAACAAAACAAGGCACTGTTCACACTAGAGAATATATTCCAGTAATGGATATGCTGCACAGAATGTGCCCAACATCAGGCCCTGTCCTCACAGGCAGGGGTGCACCTAGCCTTTCTGCTGCCTGAGGAGAAAACTGAAACAGCCCCCCCCCCCCCAATTTCTCAATCTAACCCCTTTGCCACAATGAAAGCGCTCATTGCCCATGGCCCTGCCCCTGCCAGCGCCCAAAACTCCAGTGTATGAAGAATTCTGCTTCTGCTCCCTACACTGTATAATGTCTGATGCCATGTCTGCCTGAAACAGCTGATCACCATGCAATTACAGAAGGGTTCAGATCCAGGCGCTGGTTTGAAAAGGTACAATATTTTTCATGGGACAATAATTTTTATTTTATTTTATTTATTTTTGTATCACTTAGACGATCTCTTTGAAATGGCGGTCAGATGGACACTTACCTGACCAGTGACCACCGCAGGTCCGGTGTGAGGAGGCCATGACTGCGGTGATCTATTCTGGCTCATAGGGAGGAGGGGGGGGGGGATGTCCTGTGCTCCCATAGTGAACACACAGGAGAGGGCTCACCCCATATTCAGAACATAGACATGCACACACTCCTCTCCGCTGTTCCTCACCTTACCAGCTCCGCACAGTAGGCGGCGGCAGCAGAGGCACCGGACTGGCCGCTCTTCCCCCGGCTGCTGCACTTTATCAGAAGCGAATGGGAGCGCTGCCCCGCTCTCAGGGCCATGACAATGTCACCCAGGGAGGAGGGGGCGTGGCCCGGCGTCGGCCAACTATTGGCTGAAAAAAGTTCGGCGCGTGGAGCAGCGCGTCACTCCGCTGCGCCGGTGTTGTGATCACGTGACCGCCGGTGACGTAGTTGAGAAGGCGACGCGCTGGCTTTATCAAGCCGCTGAACGTTTCGGTATATTGTCGGCAGGAGGTGAGTGGTCGGTGGATTGGGAGGGCGAGTTACAGGGGAGGCCCTGTCAGCTGTACAAGCGGCTCTCTGCATAGTCCAGCGCACCTGCTATTTCCCATTCATTGGGGCTCATGCAGGAAGCTGTCTGATGTATCTGGTGTATACACAATGCCGGAAAGTGAACTGACACCTGGAAAATGTAATCTGATTGACAGAGTATAAACTGCTGGTGGTGCTAGGTCAATGATCACACTACCAGGGCGGTGCCCCCTTTATTGTGGGCACATGATGAGGCAGCGGCACCTTAAAGGGGTTTCCTGGATTTTAATATTAGTGATTTATCTTCAGAATAGGTCATCAATATCAGATCAGCGGGGGTCCGACACCCGACACCACCACCGGTCAGCTGTATGAAGGGAGGTAGCGTGCCGTCCAGCAGCGAGAGAGAAGGGAGACTTTATGTGCTCACTGCATGTGCCTTCCCTTCATACAGCTGATCGGCGGGGGTGCCTGGTGTCTGACCCCCTCCGATCTGATATTGATCCTGAGGATAGGTCATCAATATTAAAAGCCCGGACAACCCCTGTATCACTGGTTGGCATCTCCCCTTGTTGGGATACAGGCGGTCACTGTGGCCTGGTAACGCTCATACAGATACTGGATAACCTCCTGTGATATGTCATTCCAGGCTCTTTCATCTTGGAGCCATAGTTAAAAGGAACCTGTCACCTGGATTTTGGGTATAGAGCTGAGGACATGGGCTGCTAGATGGCCGCTAGCACATCCGCAATACCCAGTCCCCATAGCTCTGTGTGCTTTTATTGTGTAAAAAAAAAAGATTTGATACATATGCAAATTAACCTGAGATGAGTTAGAGCTTGAAAATATGACTCTTCTCTGGTCACACAAGTAAGATATGACTCTGTTAATGTTAATTTGCATATGTATCAAATCTTTTTTTTACACAATAAAAGCACACAGAGCTATGGGGACTGGAAATTGCGGATGTGCTAGCAGCCCATGTCCTCAGCTCTATACACAAAATCCTGATGACAGGCTCCCTTTAAAGGGGTTGTGTCGCTGCAGCAAATTGAATTTATCATGTAGAGAAAGCTAATACAAGGCACTTACTAATGTATTGTGATTGTCCATATTGCTTCCTTTGCTGGCTGGATTCATTTTATTTTTTTATCGCATCATACTCTGCTTGTTTCCATGGTTATGACCACCCTGCAATCCATGGGTGGTGGTGCTTGCACACTGTAGGAAAAAGCACTAGCCTATGTGAGCTCCCACGGACCGTCCACCAGAGAGGCTGGCACTTTTGTCTACAGTGTGCAAGCACGACCACCGCTGATGGATTGCAGGGTGGTCGTAACCATGGAAACAAGCAGCGTATAATGTGATAAAAAAATTAATCCAGACAATCGCAGTATATTAGTAAGTGCCTTGTATTAACTTTTTCTCTACATGATAAATGCAACTTGGTGACGTGAGACGACCCTTTTAAGCCAAGATGTTCCATCGCCTGTCACACACTGTGCTCCTCAGGATAGGGCTCGGCGATTAATCAAATTAATTAGATTAATTCACCTTTTTAGTGTCTATATATATATATATATATATATATATATATATATATATATATATATATATATATATATATAGTCATGTGAAAAAATTAGGACACCCTTTGAAAGCATGTGGTTTTTTGTAACATTTTTAATAAAAGGTTATTTCATCTCCGTTTCAACAATACAGAGAGATTAAAGTAATCCAACTAAACAAAGAAAACTGAAGAAAAGTCTTTTCAAGATCTTCTGTAAATGTCATTCTACAAAAATGCCTATTCTAACTGAGGAAAAAGATAGGACACCCTCACATGTATTCCCTCTTAAATTGGCTCAGATCTCACACAGGTATATCACACCAGGTGCACATAATTAGTAGATCGTTACTCTGCATGTTGAATGAGGCTTGCCCTATTTAAACCTCAGACATTTAGTTTGGTGTGCTCCTGACTGTTGAAGTGAGAGTGAGCACCATGGTGAGAGCAAAAGAGCTGTCAGAGGACTTCAGAAAAAAGATTGTAGCAGCCTATGAGTCTGGGAAGGGATTTAAAAAGATCTCAAAAGATTTTGAAATCAGCCATTCCACTGTCCGGAAGATAGTCTACAAGTGGAGGGCTTTCAAAACAACTGCCAACATGCCCAGGACTGGTCGCCCCAGCAAGTTCACCCCAAGAGCAGACCGCAAGATGCTAAAAGAGGTCTCCAAAAACCCTAAAGTGTCATCTCGAGAACTACAGCAGGCTCTGGCTACTGTTGATGTAGAAGTACATGCCTCTACAATCAGAAAGAGACTGTACAAGTTTAACTTGCATGGGAGGTGTGCAAGGAGGAAACCTTTGCTTTCCAAGAGAAACATCGAGGCCATACTGACATTTGCCAGAGATAAAGTTGACAAAGACCAGGACTTCTGGAATAATGTTCTTTGGACAGATGAGTCCAAAATTGAATTATTTGGACACAACAGCAGAGGACATGTTTGGCGTAAACCAAACACAGCATTCCAAGAAAAGAACCTCATACCAACTGTGAAGCATGGAGGTGGAAGTGTCATGGTTTGGGGCTGCTTTGCTGCAGCAGGACCTGGTCAGCTCACCATCATAGAATCCACGATGAATTCTACTGTGTATCAGAAGGTGCTTGAAGAACATGTGAGACCATCAGTTAGAAAATTAAAGCTGAAGCGGAACTGGACCATGCAACATGACAATGACCCAAAACATACTAGTAAATCAACCAAAGATTGGCTGAAAAAGAAGAAATGGAGAGTCCTGGAATGGCCAAGTCAAAGTCCAGATTTGAATCCCATTGAGATGCTGTGGGGTGACTTGAAAAGGGCTGTACGTGCAAGAAACCCCTCAAACATCTCACAGCTGTAAAAGTTCTGCATTGAGGAGTGGGGTAAAATTTCCTCAGACCGATGTCGAAGACTGGTAGATGGCTACAAGAACCGTCTCACTGCAGTTATTTCAGCCAAAGGAGGTAACACTCGCTATTAGGGGCAAGGGTGTCCTATCTTTTTCCTCAGTTAGAATAGGCATTTTTGTAGAATGACATTTACAGAAGATCTTGAAAAGACTTTTCTTCAGTTTTCTTTGTTTAGTCGGATTACTTTAATCTCTCTGTATTGTTGAAACGGAGATGAAATAGCCTTTTATTAAAAATGTTACAAAAAACCACATGCTTTCAAAGGGTGTCCTAATTTTTTCACATGACTGTATATATATATAAATAAATATATATATATATATATATATATATATATATATATATATATATATATAAACAGAAAAATCCGGAATGCACTCCAAGATAATTGTGAAACAAGTGATTTATTCACCCATAAAAGGCGCAACTCGCGACGTTTCGGCTCGCAGAGCCTTTCTCAAGCCTTTCTCGCTTGAGAAAGGCTCTGCGAGCCGAAACGTCGCGAGTTGCGGCTTTTTATGGGTGAATAAATCACTTGTTTCACAATTATCTTGGAGTGCATTCCGGATTTTTCTGTTTCTATAACACTTGAGGTATTGCCGCTACCTTGTACTGGATAGTGCACCCACATTCAGGTTGATGCTCCCGCTGGACTTCTTCGTTTTTCTATATATATATATATATATATATATATATATATATCACAAAGAAAATAGCAGCAGCACTACTTAACTGGTGGAGCCGAGTGCAAAAAATCCTCTGACCTTAGGCCGTCGGGTCAATTTGTTATAAATTTTTCAAAGAAGAGGCAGCACTCCAAGATATGGTGAATAACGACCCTTTTTTTTTTTTTTTTTTTTTTTTTTTTATGGTGAATAACGACCCTCTTTATTTCCCTGTGCGACGTTTCAACTGCTCCTTGCAGTCTTTCTCAAGCATAACAATGGTGTCACAGCATTTACATTTATACCCACAATGCTTAGTGGGTCAATTAACAGTGATTAACAATAATATATTCATATCAAGTATAAAAAATATAAAAAAGTGAAATACAATGAAATACTATCATGATCATAAATACAACATGTGTGCCGGTTATAATCTTTACATACATCATATCATTTCATAAAAATCACATATCAAACAATACATAGTGCATAAAGTGCCTTGTGCTTTGTGCCCAATTATAGTGATCACCTGTGTAACTTAATTACGCGGTACAAGACCGCATGGTTAAAAACTTACATAGTGGAGGAATACAATGATGGCAGGCATCTCGGCGTCCCTGTAGCCTCACTGCGCATGCCCGGTAACCTGGATACCGACGCACACAAAGGGGAGACGCAACCGGAAGTGACGTCAAACCCAATGCGCACATCCGCATCCAGGCGCCAACCACGAGCCGACGGAATGGAGGGCAACCTCTCCCCGTCCAGCCTCCCGATCACATGACAATGTCACGTGAATCGTTGCCTGGCAATAAGGGAATGCTTACCCTCAATACCACGCCGACCCCGAAGTTGATCCGGGCACGGTCGCGAGAGCTGTATCAGGGACAAAATGGTTGGAGAATGATAAGGTCAAGCACACTATTCTCATGGTTATAATGAAAAACAAGAAATGTAGAGATATGTATATATAAACGAGGGATTTCAAATCGTGAATATCGGAGGATTGTACTCCTTAAAGGGAACACCACATATATTATTTGTACTATTTTTTGGAGAAAGGGGGGTATGGTCCATAAGGGTGAGCCACACAAGTGACCATCCCCATAAACCCGAAGGTCAGCGGGGCGCAAAATGTTGTCCACACCCTGCAACCCCACATACCTTCTTCTACCCTCCATTCATCTCCTATCGCCATGACTTCCTCCATTCACGATTTATCCATTTTCTCCTTTAAAGTGATACCAAGATTCAATTGTGTGCCCCATTCTCCCATTCCAAACTTATATTGCCAGGGCGACCGCCACCATTTTCCTCCACCATGGAAATGACTTGAAGAATAAATAAATCACTTGAAGAATAAATAAATCACTTTAGGATCCAAATAGTCCTAAAAGAGAAAACGAAAAAAAATTTTAAATATACTTTTGACACCAAAGGTGGTCACATAATCAATTCGGCAGACTAGGATCCCACACAGGCACAATAAGACCCAGTTTACATGATATTCCACTTAAAGTCTACATTCAGACCTTTAGGTTTGAGTGACTGTAGGCGATGTATCCACCGTAGTTCCCGTTGCTTAAGGGCCACTGTACGGTCACCACCTCGCCTACCCCTCTGTACCTGGTCTATAATAATGCACTTAAGGTCTTTCTCAGTATGTCCATACTCCACAAAGTGTTTAGGGACTGGTAAGTCCAATCTTTTGCGTCTTATCGAGAACCGGTGATTGTTTAACCGCGTTTTCATGTCACATGTGGTCTCCCCCACATAGAGGAGACCACATGGACATTTCAACACGTAAATTACAAACGTGCTGTCACACGTCAAATAATGGCGGATGTCATATTGTACCCCAGTTCCCGGATGTATAAAGACATTACCCTTAATCATATAAGTGCAGTTCACGCATGAAAGGCACGGGAAACACCCCGTCCTCCTTGCACCTAAAAATGTCTGCACCTTCTTTTTAATAGGGACATCGGCTCTCACTAATCTGTCTCTCAGGTTAGTGGGCCGTCTATACGATAAGAGAGGAGGTCTCATAAATTTCTCAATCTTGGGGAAGTTACTCCGTAGGATAGGCCAGTGTTTTTTTAAAATACCGGCTATATCCTTACTTTGTTCGGAGTAAGTTGTTACAAAAGGGATCTGTTCAAATTTTGGTCTTCTCTCTCCCTCTTCCTGTGGATACTGTATTCTCTTCAGATGTCTAGCTAGATTTTTTTGCGGGTATCCCCTCTGTCTAAACTTCTTGACCATTTCTCCATACCTGACAGGTAAGTTTTTTGGGTCCTGTACGATTCTCCTTACCCGCAGTAATTGACTGCGTGGTAGGGAATCAATACATGCTCTAGGGTGACAGCTTTCATACCGTAATAATGTGTTGCAGTCAGTGGATTTGGTGAAGATGTCCGTAGACAATCTCTCACCAACTATGGATACCATTGTGTCGAGAAACTGAACCTGTTTATCGGAATGTGTTAATGTAAACGCAATCTCACTATCCATCTCATTCAGATAGCTATGAAATTGTTCCAGGGATCCAATGTCCCCCCGCCAAATGAGGAAGACGTCGTCTATGTATCGCCACCACCCCAGTACTTTACTGAAGTGGTGGGACACATAGACAAGATCTTCCTCAAGTGACGCCATGAATACATTTGCATACGTGGGGGCCACATTGGACCCCATTGCGGTCCCACGCAGTTGCAGAAAAAACTGTTCCCCAAACATAAAATAATTATGTCTCAGGACCAGATTCAAGAGCTGAATAATAAAATCACAACACATTCCTGAGTACTCACTATGTTCCAAACATCTTCTGACCGCATTAACTCCTCGCTCGTGATCTATGGAGGTATAGAGGCTGGTGACATCAAAAGATGCCACCAAACATCCATCAGGTACTTTTACTGAGGAGATCTTTTCCAAGAAATCCTCTGTGTCCCTAATATAGGACTTGGTATTAATTGCATAGGTGCGGAGTAAGCGGTCCAGAAAGATTGAAACATGGGAACAGATCGAATCAATGCCCGACACAATGGGTCTCCCAGGGGGGTTCGTAAGGGACTTATGTATTTTTGGCAATACATAGATCATTGGTGTCCGAGGATTTTCAATGAGCAAAAAATTATATACACCCTCATCAATGATCCCATGATCACGTGCCAAATCTAAAACCGTTTTTATTTTTTTGATATATTCAAATTTTGGATCCCCTGGCAGTTCCTTATAGACATTCAAGTCATTCAGCTGTCTCCTTATTTCACCCATATACCAGGACGTGTCCATGACAACAACCGCACCGCCTTTATCGGCTGGTTTTATGGTGAGGCTGTTGTCATGGCACAATTCGTCCAACATTCTGATGTCAGTTGAGGTCATATTTGGATGTTGCAGAGGTGTATCATGGACCCTAGATTTCAGTCCACTAATATCCAGTGTCACAGCCTTAATAAATGTTTCAACCGTGTGGTGGTTAATCTGTGGTATGAAATCACTCTTAGGAGTCAGTTTTACCTGTCCCAGAGTGAGCTCAGACCCACCAGTGATCGATACATGGTCAGCCGGAGGTGGATGTTCAGAGAACCAAATTTGCAATTTGATATTCCTGAACAAACGCTGCATATCCACCTCAAGCTGAAACCAATCGACCCTTGTAGAGGGGCAAAATGACAAACCCTTTGACAATAAGGCTATCTGTGCATCAGACAGTGAGACTGAAGACATATTTACCACAGTTGGCTTGGAGATAAAAGACTCTTCCACCCCTACTGTTTGCCCCCTTTGCGACGTGTTGTCTGTTTCTGCGGTCTCTGATTCTTGAAGTTTTTGATGTTTTCTCCATTTGTGATGTTTTCTCCCTCCTCGTCTGGTTCTTTTGATGTAAGTCCCTGGCCTAAAAAAGGCATTGAGGTTGATGCAGTATCCGATGTAGGTGCTGTTGTCATATTATTTTGTTGTTGTTGCTGCTGTTGTGAGTTAAATTGTGGATATTGTTTCCTATTCATAGAACGATATGGTGGCATTTGTCTCCTTTGTATATCTTCTTGCCAGGTATATATCCTTCCTCTGGCATAATCGTCAGAGTCACGTTGCCATTTTTTTCTTTTTATGCTTTCTTGATCTTTAATGAATCTGTCCAGATACAGGGTACAATTTTGTTCATACTGATTCCATTCCTCTGCATTAAGTAGTGACTGTAGTGCCATCTTTGTTTTCAGATGTCTCTCCTTCACTTCCACTAGTTCTTGTTGCAAAAATTCTAAGTTGAGCAGTATAATATCGAAAGCGTATTTATTTGATATTTGCACAAACTTAAGTGCGCATGCTGAGCCGCCAGGGAATAAATTGGGTTTCAACTGTGAGCGGATCCCCCTGGGAATCCTATGTTCTTTATAATATTGACCTAATGTCATAAGGTGCAAGTCCATGGAAGCAATTTTTTTGGCATCAGCTTCATACTGTTTTTTAAGATCGACTGTAGTGGGAGTGGATAAAAACTGGGGATCACTCACCAGGCCCTGTAGGATCCTGTCTTCGTCCTCCTTGGTATATGTGAACACATCGGGGGGGTCCATGTTGTAATTAAAACGAACTAAAGTGGCAGTGCAGAGCTGTATAAGTCCAATAATAAAACACAAAGAAAATAGCAGCAGCACTACTTAACTGGTGGAGCCGAGTGCAAAAAATCCTCTGACCTTAGGCCGTCGGGTCAATTTGTTATAAATTTTTCAAAGAAGAGGCAGCACTCCAAGATATGGTGAATAACGGGTCGTTATTCACCATATCTTGGAGTGCTGCCTCTTCTTTGAAAAATTTATATATATATAATTTTTTTTCTTCCCCCCCCCCCTCCCCCTGCAGCACTGTTTGAGCACAGAATGCGCAGGTCTTTTCAGCCTCTGCCAACCATGACAGGATTAATGTCAAGGACTGAAAATACCCGCACATTCTGCGCCGATATGGCACTCCAAAAGAAAAAAAATCGATATGAAGATTTAAAAAAGATAATAATAATCAATATTGTCGGTAGGGATGAGCGAATTGACTTTGGATGAAACATCCGAAGTCGATTTGCATAAAACTTTGTTCCAATACTGTACGGAGCAGGAGCAGTATTAGAATGTATTGGCTCCGATGAGCCAAAATTATTGCTTCGCGAAGTCTTGCAAGAAAAACCAGTACCAGTGGTACCTTGGAACCGAACCCAAGTTCGGGAAATGGTTTTGTACAGTACAAATTAATTTATGAAGTTATTGCACAAACACTTTGGCTCATCGGAGCCAATACATTCTAATACTGTATGGAGCTCCTGCTCCGTACAGTATTAGAACAAAGTTTTATGCGAATCAACTTTGGATTTTTCATCCCTAATTGTCAGGAACTAAAATGAAGAATTATTAAATGAATAATTAATTTGAATAATCATCCAGCCCTACCGTGGGGAGCGCGTTGTGTAGCGCGGGCAGTGTGTGATCTTGGTGGAGCATCTTGGCTGAACAGCATGCATGCCACGGGATGATATTCAGCATCTGTATGATCATTACAGAGGCAGCAAGGGGAGATACCACCCAGTATTAATGTGACCCTGCCCCAACATGTACTCTGTTGCAGAACCCAAAACAAAGGGGGCAACACCCTGCTTGTGTGATCATTGATCAAGCACCACCAGCAGTTTATACTTTGACAGATGCATTTAATGGGTTATCCCATGATTAATGTGAAATATGAAAATCGGACATATTAAAGTAGGGGAAGTCTCTTTCTATTTATCAAGAAGGATATTACAGACAATTACAAGGAGGAGTCCATAATGTGGCTCAAATACAAGCAATAAATCCGTAGTCATAGCATAGTTAAAATTAGCCTATAATCGGAGAGAAGTAGTGCAAGGCCTCGGGAGGTATAAATTATTGGGGTAGGTGTGGTGGGGAATTAGGGATGGGAAGGAGCCGGGGGGCTGTTAGATAAGAGAGGGAGTAGGCAGAGGGAGGACAATCTCTTACTAACAAAGCTAGACCCAGCCCTGTACCTCACATGGATCCAGAGATCTCCCCATTCATTGCTCTGCTAGATTTATATCAGGCTGACAGCTCAAGGGGAGCGTCTATTCTGCTGCAGATAAGGGGGCGTGTCCATTCTCTACCTATCACAGCTCAGGAGGCAGTTGAAGGATGAAACTGAGCATGTGCGGCCTTCTCAGAGAGCAGGTCAAAGAAATAAGAAAAAAACTAACAGCAGGTGGCGCTGTACAGATTCATTTTATTAAATAAATCAGTAGCTATACTAAATGTTTAATTGCATGCAATTACAAAAGATAAGACATAACTTTTATTTGTCAATATTAAAATATTGGACCCTTAGGTATGAATATAAATGAAAAAATACAGGCAGGGCCATCGCAGTAGGGTCAACATTAGGGATATGACCCCATTGAATCCATCATAAGCCTGTCCTGCTACCAAGGAGACCAGCGATATATAGATAGATTTTTTTTTATTTGATTTTCTATTTTTTTCATTTATATTCATACTTAAGGGTCCAATATTTAAATATTGACAAATAAAAGTTATGTCTTAGACTTAATGGTTATCCTGTGAAGCATGTTTAATAATTGACCTAATTCTACTATATTCCCTTGAACAGGGTTACGTTCACTCTGTGAATGCAATTACAAAAGTATCCAGATCCAGGTGCTGGTTTGAAAACTGTGGAATATTTTTTTGTGCAACAACTCCTTTTAAAGGGGTTTTTGTATCTCAGAGATTGGGAGAATATCGCTAGAATATTCCCCCATTGTCTTATAGGTGCTTGTCCCAGAGGTTGGACCAAGATATGCCCCCATTGTCTCAGATGGGAAGTTTTCCAGATCTTCTTTATTCATTTTCTGGTCGTGTAGAAAGTGGTGGAACTTTCCATTGTGTGATGATTACAAAGTGTGTTTCTGAGAGTGGAATATATATACACATTCTGGTAGTGATTAAGTATTGAACTGGCACATAACCATTCACACCAATGTTCGTTAAGAGCGAACCCTATTAGAGTATGTGTGGATTTGCCATGTGGCTTTTACTGTGTTTCTGCACCAAATCCACACCAAAAGTGTTACTTGCTGATTTTTGTTGCGGATTTGATACGGATTTCCCCCAGATCTCACCCTTTCCCTTTCATACACCGCAGATCTATATTCACATAGAACATTTCTGCAGCGTGTGCATGAGATTTTGAAAACCTCATCTACTTAGCCGGTGTTGTGTTAAACATCCTTTATTTCTTGGTAGATATCACTGACCAAATGAAGAAGAAAAATGCAGCAAGTGAGAAGGTGCAGGCGAAGAAGATGAGTGCCGAGGCTGCAGACAGAGAGGCAGCCACTTCCAGCCGTCCTTGTACCCCTCCACAGACGTCCTGGTTTGAATTCTTGCTGGATGTCTCTTTGTTGGAGGCTCATCTACAGAAGGACTTCCCAGGTATTCCCTTTCACAGTGATTCTCCACAGCATTGCAAGAAAATTGTCTGAATCCACATCCAGTGCATGTAAATGTAACCTTAGCCAGGTGCAGGGCTATGTTCACATTTGGTCCGCGATGGCCCGATATCAGCTATAAAAATGTTGTTGTATTTGAGGTAGCTTCTTTACCTCTGTGGTCAGCTTTAGGCCTCATGCACACAACCGTGTCCGATTTGCGGTCTGCAAGTTGAAGATGTGATTTTTGTACCATCTGCATTTATTAAATTTTTATTTTGCAGACCCATTTTTTTTCAGTGGGTCTGTGGTTTTTATTTTGCAGAATATTCTTTTTGCGGAACTAACATATGTATGCGGAAAGCACATGGATGATCCATGCGCTTTCCGCACCCGTGTGTCTGTTCTACAAAAAGGTAGAACATGTCCTGTATTTGGCCGTAAAATGCTGACCACGGACCCATTGAACACAATGAGTCCGCAAAAATGCAGATGCAACGCAGATGGTATACGTAATTTGCAGTTCTGCAAATTGTGGAATGCAAAATACTGTACATGCGCTCTTAGGGTGAGTTCGCACAGAATGGTCAAATCACAATTTTGAGCATATCAAAGCGAGACTGCACAAATCACAGTTTGACTGTGAGAGTAGCACACAACATTTTTTTCTTTCCGTGTCTGTTCCGTTTTTTTGTTTGCTTTTTTTGCGGACCGTTCATTCATTTTAATGGGTCAGCAAAAAAATAAATAAAGTTACTCCATGTGCATTCCATTTCTGTATGTCCGTTCCGCAAAATAATACAACATATCCTATTATTGTCCACATTACGGACAAGGATAGGACTGTTCTATTAGGGGCCCCGGCTGTTCCATTTTGCAAAATACGGAATGTACACGGACATCATCATCATATTTTTGGTGGATCCGTATTTTGCGGACTGCAAAATACATAGGGTCGTGTGCTTGAACCCTAATGGTCTTGTGGCTTTGTAGGTAAAATTGTGTAGTTCCTGGGAAATTTGCTGAAAGCTATGTGAAAATGACAGCTTTTTGGCTAGGTGCAGAAGCTGCCCTGTGTTCTGGTTGAGGTTGACCCCTGACCTCTGTAGGAGCAGGAACAGAGAGAGGTTAAAACACCCCCTTCCTCCACCATACACCAGTGTTTCCTGTCCCTACAGAAGGTGGGGCAGAGCAAGGTCTGCCTGTTTGCCAGGGAGATGAAGGAAGAAGTTTTTCTTATTTTTACATGGAACATGAAACTCCCAGTGGTGAAGTGTTCCTGGCACTTATCTGACTAAGTGTCGCCCCCCTGCTTGCCGGTGGTCTAGTACCAATGCTGAGCATGGGAGAGACGAGAGGGCTAGCTCTTGTTGATCCGGAGCCTACTCCCGGGGTTGCGTCCTCCTCCTTGCCCCTGTTGGGTTAAAGCTGGAGTGAGCGCCCGGCGTGCGATGCGTTTGGAGTACGTCACTTCCGACTTGGCCAGGAAGTGACGCGAGAGGAGGGTGCTGCGCGGCAGTGGCGTCCAGGCTTTAAAAAAATGCCGGGGAGCATAGCGGTGTAGCCACATGTCGGATCTGATCTGTGATCTGGATCAAGATGTCGGGTCCTGAGCCGTACTCCCCCAGAGAGCTTGATGCTCCAACTATGCCTTCTGTAAGTTCCCTGCGGGGATTGCTTATTATCCTGCGGGTTTTGTTTAATCACCATCCGGTTATTACAGGGCCACAAGGTAATTTAAAGAGGCACAGAAGAAACAAAGAAAACTGCAAAGTGTATCTCCTGTTTCAAAAACGTACCGGGCGGTTACCCTAAAAAGATCTGCAGGATTGTATCTCTGTCTGGCAGGAACGGGTCTCTCTAAAGTACGAGTTCCATTCCATGATTCAGGAGGAGGTCAAGGCTACATTATCCCAGAATAGTGGTTTTGGAACCGCGCTGCTCGAGGCTATGTAATCCGTTTTGCCAGTGGATATAGCAGGGCACCCGCTTCTCTCCTCTTCACCTAAAGGGGATCCAATCCTTCACAGACCGCCTCCTCTACAGGGTCAAGAAGATTTCGCAAGATAGTGAAGTACCCTCTATTACGTTGGTTTAAAAGGTTTTATTGTACTCACAAGAGTTTGCAGAAAACAGGCATAAAATACAAAAGACCCGTCTCGTTCCTGCCCGACCCGGGTTTCGCTCACTGGCTTCCTCAGGGGCGACAACTGCGCATGTCCGCAGTCAGGCCCTTTAAATAGTCCGGCCTCTTATATTACAAGTGCCGATATCGGCCCAAATCACATTCGCATTTTCATACCTACTTGTTACAAATCAAGCAAACTCAGTAAAAAATACATCATTTTAAAATTACTTTCTAAAAAACACCCTTTCCTTTCTCGGGTTACCGCTGTTATACAAAGGATCTCATTTGTCTTGTTCCAGACCTGCGTCTTACATATCACCTAAAAAGCTCTTTCTCGTTCCGGATTATATAGTCAGTATTTCAGTCTTCTAAAGTTATTCTATTTGCACTTACTATTACATGCACATTTGTCATTACATGCACATTTATCATTATACTTCCCGTTGCACCATTACACTTGCCATTGTATATAGTCCCACCCTCCTATGTCCACGTCATTCAGGTGTTCTCAGCCCTCCTTCCTCACAATATCCACGTCACCTAGCCTCGGCGCCCGTCAGGTGGCCACGCCCTCTGACGTGCCTCAAAGGTCCTCAAGAAGGATGGCAGAGAACTCACCGAATGACGTCACAAGGAACGTTCATATTATGCAGGGTTTTAAGTCAAATTCAATATTCAGGCCCCCAGGCTGCAGGGTCCCCAGCTGGTAGATCCATTCCACTTCTTTTTTGTTGATCTGTGCCAGCGAGTCCCCTCCTCGCCAGTGCGGCTTGACAACTTCCACTCCGGCAAACTTCAAACCTCGCGGATCTTTCCCATGCATAAGTTTGAAGTGAGCCGACACACTGTGAGTCATCAATCCCTTCTTAATATTCCTTACATGTTCCTGAATCCTTATTTTTAATTTTCTCACTGTCCTGCCAACGTACTGGAGCTCACAAGGACACTCCAGCACGTATATGATCCCCTCATTTTCACATGAACAGTTCCCTTTTATACGGAACTCTTCACCATTTTTTTTCGATACCATACAGTTGATGTTTTTTAAACGTCCTTTATTGTCCCGGTTTCTGCATCCAGTGCAGAAGCCGCACCATGTGAATTTTCCTCCATCTTTCCTCGATTTTACATTTACTGGGGGAATAGCGCTATGAACAAGCTTTGTTTTGATGTTCGCCGCTTTTCTAAAGATAAAGGAGGGATTGTCGGGTATGACCTTACCTAACACTGGGTCGTTCTTTAGGACGCGCCAGTTCTTTTTCACCGCTTTTTTAATCTTATCAGCCATCGAACAATACTTTGTCGCAAAAGAGAATCTGTAGTCTTTTTCATTCTTTTTCTTTTTTGTGTCCTCCCTGTCTTGCTTACATTCATTTTCTTTCTTTTTCTCCCCTTCTACCGCTTTAATGCACATGCATTAAAGCGGTAGAAGGGGAGAAAAGAAAGAAAATGAATGTAAGCAAGACAGGGAGGACACAAAAAAGAAAAATAATGAAAAAGACTACAGATTCTCTTTTGCGACAAAGTATTGTTCGATGGCTGATAAGATTAAAAAAGCGGTGAAAAAGAACTGGCGCGTCCTAAAGAACGACCCAGTGTTAGGTAAGGTCATACCCGACAATCCCTCCTTTATCTTTAGAAAAGCGGCGAACATCAAAACGAAGCTTGTTCATAGCGCTATTCCCCCAGTAAATGTAAAATCGAGGAAAGATGGAGGAAAATTCACATGGTGCGGCTTCTGCACTGGATGCAGAAACCGGGACAATAAAGGACGTTTAAAAAACATCAACTGTATGGTATCGAAAAAAAATGGTGAAGAGTTCCGTATAAAAGGGAACTGTTCATGTGAAAATGAGGGGATCATATACGTGCTGGAGTGTCCTTGTGAGCTCCAGTACGTTGGCAGGACAGTGAGAAAATTAAAAATAAGGATTCAGGAACATGTAAGGAATATTAAGAAGGGATTGATGACTCACAGTGTGTCGGCTCACTTCAAACTTATGCATGGGAAAGATCCGCGAGGTTTGAAGTTTGCCGGAGTGGAAGTTGTCAAGCCGCACTGGCGAGGAGGGGACTCGCTGGCACAGATCAACAAAAAAGAAGTGGAATGGATCTACCAGCTGGGGACCCTGCAGCCTGGGGGCCTGAATATTGAATTTGACTTAAAACCCTGCATAATATGAACGTTCCTTGTGACGTCATTCGGTGAGTTCTCTGCCATCCTTCTTGAGGACCTTTGAGGCACGTCAGAGGGCGTGGCCACCTGACGGGCGCCGAGGCTAGGTGACGTGGATATTGTGAGGAAGGAGGGCTGAGAACACCTGAATGACGTGGACATAGGAGGGTGGGACTATATACAATGGCAAGTGTAATGGTGCAACGGGAAGTATAATGATAAATGTGCATGTAATGACAAATGTGCATGTAATAGTAAGTGCAAATAGAATAACTTTAGAAGACTGAAATACTGACTATATAATCCGGAACGAGAAAGAGCTTTTTAGGTGATATGTAAGACGCAGGTCTGGAACAAGACAAATGAGATCCTTTGTATAACAGCGGTAACCCGAGAAAGGAAAGGGTGTTTTTTAGAAAGTAATTTTAAAATGATGTATTTTTTTACTGAGTTTGCTTGATTTGTAACAAGTAGGTATGAAAATGCGAATGTGATTTGGGCCGATATCGGCACTTGTAATATAAGAGGCCGGACTATTAAAGGGCCTGACTGCGGACATGCGCAGTTGTCGCCCCTGAGGAAGCCAGTGAGCGAAACCCGGGTCGGGCAGGAACGAGACGGGTCTTTGTATTTTATGCCTGTTTTCTGCAAACTCTTGTGAGTACAATAAAACCTTTAAACCAACGTAATAGAGGGTACTTCACTATCTTGCGAAATCTTCTTGACCCTGTAGAGGAGGCGGTCTGTGAAGGATTGGATCCCCTTTAGGTGAAGAGGAGAGAAGCGGGTGCCCTGCTATATCCACTGGCAAAACGGATTACATAGCCTCGAGCAGCGCGGTTCCAAAACCACTATTCCTTGATCATTCAGTGTGAACTACCTACCACACCTTATCGGGACCAGCAGCGCAAGTACCTGTCCTTGTTGGGACTCAGGATTGACTTTTTTCCATATATATTTTGTATATATTGTTTTATATTTACATTATCCCAGAGGTTGTAGTCTGACCAGGGACACTTACCTCCCAAAAGGCAAAAAATAATTCCACCCTCCTCTTCTGATTCCGAATGCATGGGTGACGATGCTTCCCCTTCCAGGCAGTGGGAGGAGGACCCCCTTTCAGAAGGAGAGATCACTGAGGGCAGTAAAAAATGTAACTTTGCCACTGATGATATGTCGGACCTCCGAAAAGCTGTAAGAGCCACCATGGGGGTGGAGGACGTTCAAAAACCTCACTCCATTCAGGAGGAGATGTTTGGGGGTCTAAGGGCAAAAAGAGCCAGAGTATTCCCAATTAACGAAAACATTAAAGAGGTGATCTTAGAAGAATGGTCAGACCCTGAGAGGATGCTTGGGGTGTCCAGAGGATACAAGAACCGCCTGTTGTTTGAATCGGCAGAGTCTAAACTATTTGGCGAGATCCCCAAGATAGATGTACAAGTGGCAATAAAAAAAACCTTGTTGCCCTTCGAGGACGCATCACATTGAGAGCCCATGGAGAGGAAAGCTGATAGATTATTACGCAAATCTTGGAAGGCGTCTATTTAATCTCAAATCTAACATTGCAAGTTAGAATCCCATTTGAGGAATAAGACCCCCAGGGAAGAAATAATAAACTCTATCCCTCTCCTTAAATCGCTACGGCCTGTTTAGCGGACTGCTTCCGCGGAGTCCATCAGATTTTCTGCCAAGGATGCAGGTCTTTCTAACGCAGCACGTCGTGCCCTCTGGATGAAATTTTTGTCTGGGGACAAAACTTTGAAATGAAGTTATGTTCTATCACTTTTCAGGTGAATATGTCTTCGGCCCAGTCTTAGACAAGATCCTGGAAAAGTTCAGATCAAAGAAGGGATTTCCAGAGGATAGACCTTTTTTATGGAGGAAACTCTCTTTCGTTCCAAGAGAGATCCTACAGAGGGAAAGGGAAGTCAGGCCCGCTGGAGTTACCCCAAAGGAGGTAAAGGGAGAGGGTTTCTCCTTAACCCCCAGAGTAAACCCAGCGATAAACAATGACACCAGAGTGGCGGGAAGACTGAAGAATTTTCTATCTGCCTGGGAAAAGATAACATCAAATTCCTGGGCCCAGGAGGTAGTCAAAGTAGGCTACAAGATAGAATTTTCTTCAGTCCCCCGAGGAGATTTTGAATATCAAATCTGGGGTCAGGGAAAGCTCAGAGCAGCATTTGGAAAAGTATCAAAGACCTCATAGATCTAGGAGTCGTAATTTAGGTCCCAGTCTCAGAACAGGGCCAGGGATTTTACTCCAGTCTCTTTCTTGTAAAAAAAAGAAGGAAGGGTCATTCCGTATGATTATAAATCTGAGATTCCTCAACAAGTATATTGCCTACAGGAAATTCAGGATGGAATCCCTGGGATCCCTAATTCCCCTAATAAAATAATAAAAAAAGAACACATGGATTTGTACTGTGGACCTAAGACACGTACTATCACATCCCGATCCACCACAACTCTCAAAAATGTCTAAGATTCGCCATAAAAGACCAGCATGGCAACACTTTGCCATTTTCAATTTACGGTTCTTCCGTTTGGAATTTCCTCGGCTCCCAGAATAGTCACAAAATTGGTGATGGAGATGGTCGCATTCTTGAGACAGAAGGAGCTGAATCTGATTCCCTATCTAGACTATTTCCTACTAGTGGGAGATACGGTAGATCAATTACTAACAGATCTAGACACTTTTTTATCCACTCTAGATGAGCTGGGCTGGATCGTCAATCCTCAGAAATCCTGTCTACATCCATCGACCAGAGTACGGTTCCTGGGTGTCATCCTGGACTTGCAGTCACAGGCCACTTTCCTGCCCACAGACAAGATTTAGGCTTTGGGGGAAAAAATTACCTTCAAGAGGAAGAGAGTCTGCTCTGTGAGAGAAGCTATGAGTTTGCTGGGAACATTGTCGGCCTGTATCCCATCAGTAATATGGAGCCAGCTGCATTCCATCCCATGCAGTCCTGGATTCTGGACATCTGGGACAAACAATAGAAGTCTTTCGATCGCAAGGTTCACATTCCAGGCTATGTAAAGACCTCCTTAAACTGGTGGAAGGTGAGCAGCAATCTCTCACAGGGAGGGCCTGGAGGAAGTCTCCGTATGTCCAGATCAAGACCGATGCCAGCCAGTTGGGCTGGGGTGTAAAAATTGGGGGACTCCTATTACCAATGTTCCTGGACCTTTTGGGAAAGCAGCCATTACTCAAACTTCAGGGAGCTGAGTGCAGTGATGGGAAGCTTTAAAGGTGGCGAAGAGACCCTTCATAATCACCACTGTCAGGACAATACATTGATGGTGACTTAGCCTCTTACATCAAGTAGCACAAAATCAAAGAAGCTCCTAGACCTTTCAAACAAGGATATTTCACTGGGGCGGAAAGGAATGTGAGGTCTATCTCGGCGACTTACCTCAAAGGACTCTCATATCAGCAAAGCGGACTACCTGAGCCATCACACATTGGACCAAACAAAATGGTCCCTAAATCCAGAATTATTCAAGATGATAGTAGACAGATGGGGTGACACCAGACATAGACTTATTTGCATCAAAGACAGACAAAAAGTGAACAGAGTCTGTTCGCTGATCCCAGGGGCAATCCTTGGGACGCATTTGCCACGACATGGTACTGGAACCTGGTTATGCATTCCCTCTAATACCAATTATTCGAGAGCAATTCACAGAAATCCTACAAGAGATTTCGACTATAATCCTGGTGACCCCCTTCTGGCCAAAAGGAGTTGGTTTCTCCTTCCTTAAAAAGACTCTTATCTCCCAGCCATGGTCTCTCCCACTCAGGAAAGACCTTCTACATCAAGGGCCGATCCTATATCCCCATCCAGAATTCTTAAAGCGAACAGCCTGGATCCTGAGGTCGAAATACTGAGGCATCAAGGACTTTCAGATAAGGTCATAGTTGCTCTCAAGGCCAGTAGGAAAAAGGTAACATTGGCCATATAACTGAAAATCTGGAAGAGGTCCTGCTCTTGGTCAGGGGAATCTTCTCCTAACCTAGTTAGTCCAAAGATTTAACAAATCTTAGATTTTCTCCGGCAGGGCCTAGAGTTAGGTCTTAAGCCATCTACTCTAAAAGTACAGGTATCGGCACTCAGCTGTTTCTTTGATGTGGACTTGGCAAGCCACAGGTGGATGAGAAGATTCATGAGAGCGGCAGCAAGACTGAGACCCACACTAAAATCTTGCAATCCTTCCTGGAACCTTAATACCGTTTTAAATAATTTTGGAAAGCACTGATGTATGGTGGAGGAAGGGGTTGTTTTAACCTTTCTCTGTTCCTGCCCTACAGAGGTCAGGGGTCCATCTCCTTGTGGCCCGTCATGGTGATCTCATGAAAACCGAATTACCGGTAAGTCAAATTCTGATTTTTCTGTCTCAGCAGATCCTCCCTCCCGTTCAGCTGATCATCCAGTTCCTGGAGCAGGCCTCCAAACCCACTGTGAATGAACAGAACCAGGTGCAGCCTCCTACTGACAACAAGAGAAATCGTACCCTCAA